>NC_140518.1:34672765-35272765 GCF_964339955.1 Pipistrellus hanaki | reverse complement strand
TTAGTAAAATGTATATGAAAATAATATATAAATTGATTGCTCAATATAAATAACAACATGATATAACAACAACAAAGACATGATATAAAAACAACATTGATAAAAACCATGACTGATAAGTTGATTAAACGTATTCTCATATCTCCCTGTACACCACATTAAGAGTAAAAACACTTTCAGAGTGCTTGATTAATTTCTCTTGTGATGAAGTATTTACAACCTTAACTTTAACATCACAGGCTCTTCAAACTCCACAGAAAGCAACATATAACTGACCATGTCTGAACACAGGTTCAGGTAAGAATATTCCTACTCTGTCTAGAGCAGTGTTTCCCAAACTTCTCTCATGATGAGAATCACCTGGTGGAGTTGTTAAAATACAGATTCCTGAATCCCAACTAAGAAGTGCTAAACTAGAATTTTTGGGAACATATAGGTAAAATTGTATACTTAACTAGTGCTCTAAGCTTTGTGCATCAGGCTTCTAGTTTTATATTTATAAGCTTAGAGCACTAGTTAAGTATACAATTTTACCTATATGATCCCAAAAATTCTAGTTTAGCACTTCTTAGTTGGGATTCAGGAATCTGTATTTTAACAAGTCCACCAGGTGATTATCATCATGAGAGAAGTTTGGGAAACACTGGTCTAGAGTTTGTCCTTGTGATTTATTTATTTATTTTTAAAAATATATTTTATTGATTTTTTTTTTTTAAAGAGGAAGAGAGAGGGATAGACAGTTAGAAACATCGATGAGAGAGAATCATCGATCAGCTGCCTCCTGCACACCCCTTACTGGGGATGTGCCTGCAACCAAGGTACATGCCCTTGACCGGAATTGAACCAGGGACCTTTCAGTCCGCAGGCCGACGCTCTATCCACCGAGCCAAACCGGTTTCGGCTGTCCTTGTGATTTATTAATAGTCATCGCAAATGCTGGCATCAGAGGAAACTGTCTTCTAATTAACTTAAGTGGGAGGCCAGTGTCAGATGGCAACAAATGTCTCGCATGTGCGAGTCAACATTTATTTTTAAATTGCCAGTGTGTGTCATATATACCGGCTGGTCGATCACTTAGCCTTTTATATATATAGACAGATTCCCAAGAAGTGGGTTTGTGGATTACATTCCCAAAACATCCCTGACCCAGCCCAAGTATAGGACAATATTTTATTTTACGTATAAGGGTGTTTGGTGAACACGTTTCAGTACCTATCTACTCTGACTTGCTTTATTCTGTACTCTTTCCTGTGCACCATTGTCAAAGAGGTTTGAAATGGCAATGCTCTTCCTTAGAGCTGAGCTCCAATCCAGGCCAGGAGGATATGAGAACCTGCCCTTATCTGCAGAAATCTCTGTCTTTGCAGATCCCTAAGGGACCTTCTTCTGAGTGTCGTTACTCACCTGTTGGGGAGCGCACAAGACTTGGTCGGGAAGTTTGTAAGGAGGACATGCTGATAAACGGGAAGTGTGTGGAAGGCCGCCTGCCCTGTTTGTCGGAATTCCAACTTAGGGGAGGGTCAAAGGCGGCACCCCTAATTATTCCTTGACTTTTCCAAACAAGTCTGCACATGTTCAGACCTCTGGATGTTTACTGGAATCCTTGTGCTTAATCCCTGGATGCCCTTGCCTAGAGGACAAGGCAAACACATGTGTCCTCCCAAGATTACTCACCCTACTGATTGTATCTAAAGAGAAAAATTCCAATAAAGGCCTAACGAGGCTGGCAGTCGGGGTTGCCTGGCTCCTTCAGTGGGGCTTCCCCTTAGCCCTCTCCCCCACAGTGAAACTGTGTTGGAGAAATCTGGTCGTCCATCCCTCAGGGGCTGCTGGCCAGCCCCGGCACTCACCTTCAGAGGGCTAATCAGAGCTTCGTCCTTTGTAGAACAGGCCTGCTTTTTGACTGATAATGAGAATTCATTTGCAAAAGGGCCCAGATGCTAAAATAAAACCTTTCAAAATCATCAATCTATTCTAATATCTGCTGTTTTACTTAATGAGAAAGCTGAGGCCCAGAGTGAGAGCACCTTGTCAGTCACTGCGTATTTATTCAGTGTGGATTGGGGGAAAATGAGCCCTCAAACTTGTAATTTCACCAATGTTTTACTTACGCTCTGATGGGTGTTTAACAATGTTTTGGTGCCTAGGTTTAAAGAAAACATAAGCAGTTAGCCTTCAATGTGGCCGATGGTTTGACAGGGACATGGTGCACACTGACCGGAGTTGGGGAACTAGGGTACTAACTCAGCAATGTCTCGTGAACTTCAGCAGAAAATCTGGGGCTATGACACCAATTCTGTGGACTGCAATCAGTCCACAATGTGGACTGATTTTTTTTCATTTTGAAAAATGAAATCAAAGCATCTTCATCTGACATGCCCACGTTGATTTAGGCCAGTGGTTGGCAAACTGCGGCTCTTTGGCCCCTTCGGTGTGGCTCTTCCACACTGGACTTTTTTCATTCTTGAAACAAAATAGAAAATTTTTCATTCTTGAAACAAAATAGAAAAATGTAGAATCTATCAGAGTGCTCACACATATTAAAGGTAAGAACTGCTTTGTGAAAACTTTGTGTATAGTTACCGTGTGAAATATATTCATATTGGGAGACACTGTCAAAACAGTTGGAGAAAGTGCACGTCTGAGGTCTCCTCTCACTACCGTGCCCCGAGTCATGGCCGTCTTCATGTTGGTGCCATGACACCCAGTGGACAGCAGAGGTCAGACCATCCTTGCCCAGCAGTGAAGGCTGCTTCTTGGATGACCAGAAACCTAGGCCAAGTGCCAAGTAGGACAGAGGCCCGAGGGGGCAGTTGTTGACAGAAGATCCAGCTCATTTGACCGCAGGAATGACAGCTTCTGAGGGGCACTCTCCAGTTGGCTTTGCTGTGGCCACTTTGCGTTCTCCGTCCCCAGACTAAGTTCTGGTCTGACTTTCAAACAGCCTGGGGCCTGGGGATGCTTCACAGGCCTTGTTTTTCTCAGACCAGCATCCTCTGATTCAGGAGCAGGCCCTAGCCATGTTCATCCGGGGAAATCAGAGCATCTTCACCTGACATGCCCACGTTGATTTAGGCCAGTGGTTGGCAAACTGCAGCTCTTTGGCCCCTTCAGTGTGGCTCTTCCACAAAATACCACGTGTGGGCACACAAGGACAGTGCGATTGAAACTTTGTGACCCATGCACAGAAGTCAGTTTTTGGCTCTCAAAAGAAATTTTAGTAGTCGTTGTCCTGTTGATATTTGGCTCTGTTGACTAATGAGTTTCCCGACCACTGATTTAGGAGGTCTGCTCTACAAAGGATAAAGCTCTGATCAGCTTCCTGAAACCAACAGATGTGAAGGCGAGTGCCGGGGCCGGCCAGCAGCCCCAGAAGACGGATGAACAGGTTCCTTTGACAGTTTTTTGAGCTTTATATTCCCTTCCAAATGGAGCGTTGACACCTGCGAACAGTAAACATGCATCGAACACTGACTTTCCCCCAGGCACTGTTGGAAGCACTGCATTCCAATCCAGGCATCTGCAGGACCGTGGGGCAGAGAGAAGTGAAGTGTCTTACCCGGGGTTACCAGTTAGGGAGGAGCAGAGCCAGGATTCAAACCCAGGCTGGCTCTTAACCACTAGCCTGCTGGTCGGAGAGGAGTGGAGAGCTGCTCCCCTCGTCATGTATCTGTGCTCAAGGGTAGTGAGGCTGCAGCGTGTTCAGGAGAAACCCTGGAGACCCTGGAAGAGCAGGGATGGTAAAGCCTGAGACAGGAAAACAAGGTGGGCCCGCTGCCCTCTGCTGTCTGAAGGAAGCCTCGAGAGCAGGATGAGAATCAAAAGGTAAAAAACTACAAGGAGGTGCATTTGGGCTCAACAGAAGGAAGATTTTTGAAAACGTATGATGAGATCCATAGCCAAACACAGAAAGCCCAGCCCCATTAAAGTCCCAACACCGTGCTGCGTCTGTGTCCGCTCTCCAAGGAAAGCTTTTGTAACAGTGGCGCCAGACCCATGATGGACTAGGCTGCCCGCCCGCCGGGCAGTAGTGAGCTCTGTCTCCCTGAGCAAGGACAGGTGGAGGCCGGGCAACCATCTGGGGAGGGATGCCTGTTGGGCACGAGGGCGCAGGCAGGCTGAGGTCTGAGCGGGGAAGGAGAAGAAAGAAGTGGGAAGTCCATGGGGCACCTCTTCCTCTCCTGCTCTCTTGCCTAAGTCAACGATCAAGTTCCATCTCCCCTATTCCCAGCCTGGACCTCCTCTTCCCTATCCGACCCCACCTTACCCCTAGGCCATGGTTCATCTTCTTTCATTCTCCCCCAGACTTCCTCCAGGAGCTGTCTGCACTTGCTGCTGAAGCTTCCCCATCGGACCTCCTTTTCTACCCCTGCAGCCTCGCTGCACCACTGCTGTCCTTCCCAAGGTCTATTCCTGCTGTGGCCAGTCTTAACTCCAGCGGCTCCTCTCAGTCCTGTCCTCGCCGACCCTTCTGTAGCATTTGAAACTGGGAGCCATCCTCTCCTTAACATGTTCTCCTCCGGTGGTTTCCATGAGTCTGCACTGTGGCCCAGTCCCCTGTCCCTCCACCCCACCCGCCCCTCACGCCTTCTCCACCGTGCTGGCCTTCATGCTAATGATTAAATAGGCCACGTTTATCCCTGCGTTTGCACTTTGCATGTGTGCTGCCCAGAATGCTCTTCCCCAGATTTTCTTAATGTTGTTTGCCTCTTCACATCATTTAGGTGTTAAATCAGGTATTGATTTTACTGATTAAATACCTCTTCCTCTTCCCCCACCTTCATCACTCTTATCCACTAACCCTGATTATATATTTCTCCAGTGTGAACTTACTTTATTTGTCACTTGTCTGTTGTCTGTTTTCCCCATTGACTTGTTTGTCATTGTATCTCCCAGAACAGGTAAGAGTACCTAGCACAGAGCAGGTGTGCAGTAAGTGTTTGTGATACGAGCAAACTGAGGAATGAATGAACATTCGCGGTCAGTTTCAGGACCCTTAGCAGTTGGGATCAGGCTGAGACCACCACTGTGCCCTCCTCAGAGGTCTGGGCAGGATGGGTGGTTGGCGGGCCCCCAGGGGAGAAGCTGGGGAGGCTGAGGCGGACTCCTGCACTTGCCCCTCGCCCCTGATGTTCCTTCTTCCAGGTATCACCCTGCTGTTCTCGAGGCCCCAGGGAGCCTTGCTGGGCTCTCCAGCCCAGCTCCATCCTGAGCCCACTTCCTGGGTGTTCTCACTCCCCACCTCCGCAGCCTCTTCACAGCACCCACGTGATCGCTCCTAGACTTACCCTTCCTTGTTTTCTCCTCTCCCTGAGATTGAAAGCGCGCCAAGGGCAGGGACCATGATGAAGCCTCTTCATGTTCAGTCCTGGTCATGGACTGAATGGGCAAGGTTAGGCTTGTCTGGACACAGGCCCGGCCACAGAATGCCCTCCGCCCCTGTGCGGCAGGGCCGTGGTGTCTCTGCAGCACCATTAAGGGCATGTTTGGAGAGCCAGACAGCCTTTGAATAAGAATTGTTTGGTAACACATGCTCATTCATGCCCTATGTCTGTGGTCGGCAAACTGCGGCTCACGAGCCACATGCGGCTCTACGGCCCCTTGAGTGTGGCTCTTGCACAAAATACCACGGCCTGGGCGAGTCTGTTTTGAAGAAGTGGAGTTAGAAGAAGTTTAAGTTTAAAAAGTTTGGCTCTCAAAGAAATTTCAATCGTTGTATGTTGATATTTGGCTCTGTTGACTAATGAGTTTGCTGACCACTGGCCTATGTGGTCTCTTCCCTTTCTTGTCATTCACCCTTGAGTTAGTGAGTTCTCAGTCACTGCCACTGCTGGGATGGACATTAGAAACAAGGGGAAGACAGAGAACTGGTGGTTCAAGTTCAGAATCCCAGCTGTGCCTCCTTGGGGGGATTGGGGGACAGGCCAGGTGGGGAGCCCCACGACTCCTTCCTTTGCCTTCAGCCTGGCCTAAAGTGCCTTCACTCCCAGGATGGCCCAGCTGGGAGCCCAGACTTCAGCTGGCTTAAACAGAGTGCTGTGCTCCCAAACAGCAAGACATTTCAAAGCCTGAAAAATCACTTTATCCCTTTTCTTAAATGAGGACCCAACTCCACCATGTCTGTACCGGTTTGGCTCCTCGAGGTGTGACATTGGAGTGACCCAGCGGACATCACCCAGACTCCCCAGGGCCCCAGCGTCAGCTGCCTAGGTGGGCAGGCTCGGCCGAGGCTGTCTCCCCACCAGCCTGAGGTCTGTGGGCTAGGCCTCTTGGTTAGCGAGCTTCAGACGGGGAGCGGCAGGGAGGCCCCCAGGGAAGCCGGGAGTGTCTGTGTGGCCAGCGGGCATCAAGGACCACCGGCCACCAGCAAGGGCGGGGCTGCCGGGCATCCCGGCGGCTGTTTTGTGTTATTATTAATTTCATACAGATAGTGTTACTTTCTGCTTTTTGCACATATCCTAAGGATCCTTCCATGCTGTGATTGAGTCTTTCTATTTTAAACAACAGAGTTCCCGGTGCCTATTGGACATAACGGAAAACACTGCGCTCATCATCTCTGATGGACAAACCCGTCATTTTTCTGTTGGATTATTTCCTCGCAGCGCATTCCAAGAAGTGGGATTACCACAGAATGAGAGAGGAGCATTTTAACAGCCCTGGAGCCGTATTGCCCAATTTCTTCCCTAACAGGCCACGCTAATTGACAGGGCCACGGGCGGTGTGTGTAAGCTGGTTGTACCACAGCCTGGTGGCTGCGCAGTATCATTTGGCTAATGGGTGCTAATTTAGCAGGCATAAAGTGGCACCCCGGCTCCTCTAATTGAGATCCCCTGATTGCAGCCAGGATGAGGTGTTCAGGGCGCTGGTCTCACTCCTGGGATGGCCCCTCTGCCCGCACTGGGCCTCAGCCTGTCCCTCTCCCCACCTCTGCCCTTGCTGTGTGTCATCTTGCTCTCGCTGTAAGCCTGTCTGTCTGCCACGGTCTTTCAGCTTCTGATTGGGGACTTCCTCTGGTTTCTAACTGAGTAGGCACGTGTCTGGTCCATGGTGGTCCTGGACAGGCCCTGACAAGCTGCTGGCTAGACCCCTGGCCTAGAGGGCCTTCCTCCCCCACCGAACTCACACGGGCTCCTTTCTTCCTCCGGTGGCTCCTCAAGAACCCCTTCTCTCTCTCCAGGTGGCCTCCTCGGGGCTGATCTCCCAGAAATGGTGGGAGTGACCAGGCTGTCCCTCAGGGACCCCCTCCAATGAAGTGTTCCCAGCCCCATGGCCCTGCTTGTCCTGGCAGTGGGGGATGTGGGTCCCAAAGTCCAGATGTGGACAGCAAAGGGGCCCGCAGCGGTGACCGCAGCTCGGCCTCTCCTCCTGCTCCGAGCCCTGGGCCCACGGTGGCAGAAAGAGCTCCCTTCTCGGGCGGAAACCCACTCGTCCCGGTGGATGCCTTGGATGCAGGGCCGCTAGCACTCCCAGGTGCGGCAAGGGACAGAGCGGGCTGGCGCACTGCCCACTGCCAGTGGCGTTGAAGGTTCCTAGCACCTGGGAGGATTTTAGGAAGACTTCCGAAAGGCAGCTGGCCTCGCGGGAAGGCAATGAGATGCACGTGGGAGCCCGCGGCTGGCGAGCTGCTAACTCCGGGAATAGGACCTGCTGCTCGGCACCGAGGCCGGCGGTCTCCGCCGCCACCTCTCAGACACCACCTCTCAGACACCGTGGACCTTGCAATGGGAGGCTGTTCACATCCAGAAACTCAGACACCGTGTTCCAGCGTCTCATTTCATTTAGACCGTTTTTAACACCCATCTCTTTCAAAAATGATTATAAAGTAGTGCATGCCTATTCTAAAATATTTGGAAATACAGAAAACAAGACAAAAATATATACCCCTGTAAGGTCGCCAAAGATAACCGCTGCTATATTTCCGCCTCAACTGTTTTCCTGTGGTCGTGTATGTTTTTATTACCATAAAAACATATATAATTTGTATCTATTTTATTCACTTTAAATAGAAGCATTTTCAACATAAAAAAAATGTTCTTTATAAACACTTCAAATGAGTGCATAAGAGTGTTTTGAGTGGACACACTATGAATACTGTTACCTAAATATTGGGCATTTTATATTTTCAGTTCTTCGAGAGCATAAAAACAACCTGAAGTAAACATCTTTTAAATATACACCTTTATCCACAGTTTGATTTTTTCCGTTAGGTTAGATTCCTCCTCCTAGGATATAAACATGTTTCGCATGTGTGTTTCTATTTTGCTTCCCAGAGGCTTGCTCACCTTACAACGCAACCAACTACACCAAAAAAAACCCCCCACAAAAAACAATATATATATATATATATATATATATATATATATATATATATATATATATATATACCATTTTAAAAACATTTACCAATTTGAAAGGCAGTTAGACTATTGATTCCTTTTGCTGGTGAACTGTGACTTGGTGGGGAAAGGGACATGCCTAGGGTCGCCCTAGGAGTGTGTGACCTCATCCCACCCTCACGACAACCTGTGGTCACAGTGGAGGAGCCAAAGCACCTCGACTCGGTCACTCGCCCAGACCCCCACTCGGCTCCTAAGCGGAGGAGCCTGAATGTGACCATGTGGGCCACCCCAGGTCCCGTGTCCTCATAGCTGCTGTTCCCAAATAGGTGCTGAAAGGTGGTTTGGGGCCAAGAGACGAAAGGACTTGGGTTTGGACGTACCCTGTAGGCAGAGGGGCGCCATGAAGCACAAGGCTGTGTTTTACAGAGATGTTTCTGGTGGACCGGCCGGGGGAGGCTGGAGACAGGGCGGCCAGCTGGGAGATAGGACATGTGAACAACAAAGAGACTGCCCAGACGCGTGTGGGCTGCGGGCTGCGGGCCACGGGCGGGCAGGAGCGTCAGGGGTCCGGGGAGGCCTCCCGCTGTGTCCTTTTCCCTTGGCGAGGGCCGTGTTTATCGGCTACACGTCAGGCAAAACCTGTGCCAGCCACCAAAGACTCCACCTCAGCTCCAGCAAATAAGAGAGAGGACGGTATGGATTACGTTATATTTAAAACAAGCCCACACGATGCCTGTAATTTTTCATCCTGACTCCGTAATTATAGCTCGAGACCAGTTAGATCATAGTTATCCCCGCACCGACCTGCTGTTGGGACACAGGGAATTAGAGGCTTGGCCGTGCAGGAGTCTATTTTGGATGCTGAGCACTGGCAGGTAACGGGCCTTTCGCAAGGCCCATCCTGTCGGAGGTCCTCCCGGGCCGCCCGCGTCAAGACCAAGTGAGCAGCCACTCTCGGGGAGACCACTGGTGCTGGGAACAAGTGGGGTGCTGCTGCTTCGCCTGCGGAGTGCGAGTCTGGAGATGGAGGAAGCGCTATCCCTGGAGCAGGGCTGGCCTCCCGGGTCAGTCCCATCTCGGAACCTCTGCCCGCTCCCCAGCTGATCAGGTGAGCCAAGCCCTGGTTGTTGGGTACACTTGTCACAGACAGGCTGGCATTGCCCAAATTCAGAAGAGAAAAAGACAAAGGAGCCAGACTTACGTAGACACAGGACACTGTGACAACCGGGCCTGGGTCAATGCAGGCAACCCTCCCGGTGGGCTGCACCCCTCCCTGTCCGGGGACCCACAGAGAATGCCACTCTCCTCCCCATAAAGACACCCCTGACAGAGCAAGGGTGGGCTTGGGTGCATAGACCACCATCCCTTCCTCCACGGGCTCTCCCATGACCAGTCCTGCCTCCTGTCTCTTTATCAGCAAACTGCAGGAGACCTTGTGCACACACCTCATTGACTCACATCACTCCTGCCGAGCCTGTGTGACCACTGTTGTTGTGAGCAAAGAGAGCTCAGAGAGGTGAAGCAGGGGGCTCAGGACCACCCAGCTGGAATGTGAAGGAGTAGGAGCTGGAGTCCCATTGCTCAAAGAACGCAGCTCATCCACAGACTACTGGCCTGAAAACCCAGGCCCACTCCTGGCTGCTGGGTAGTTCCCTGCCTCTGGGAAACTCACTAAGCAGGTGGACATAAGAAAGCCCAATCCAAGTACCTATTTCTTTTTTAAAAAATATATATTTTTTTTATTGATTTCAGAGAGAAAGGGAGAAGGAGAGAGATAGAAACATCGATGATGAGAGAGAATTATTGATTGCATGCCTGCCACTGGGGATCAAGGCTGCAATCCAAGCATGTGCCCTGACCAGGAATCGAACCATGACTTCTTGATAATCAAACTATGACCTTTTGGTTCATGGGTTGATGCTCAACCACTGAGCAACACAGGCCAGGCCCAAGTACTTATTTCTTAGCACAACTCTCCCGCTACACACAGCTCCCCTGGCCTCAGCCAAGCCCAGGACAAGCCAGCCCCTGTTCTTATGTCCCCACAAAGAATGGATGGGTCCCTCCCGGCCTCTGATGCATCTTACACACACTTCTATTTCAACATTTAAGACATTGTTGTCACCACTCACATGATTGTCCTGTTGGACTCCTCAGGGCAGGGCCTGTGTCCTGTCCCTCTCTTACGAGTTTGACACCCAGCACATAGTAGGGGCTTACTGTTTGTTACAAGAAACCAAAGAGAATCTGAAAAACTCATATTCATCCTTCAAAGCTCTGCTCAGACTAGGCCCTGGAGCCTTTCCTGATTGGCACAGACTGAGTTACTACTGTGTTTCCCCAAAAATAAGACATCCTCCGAAAATAAGACCTATTTACAGGTTTCCTTCTGAGTAAAATACAAGGCATCCCCCCGAAAATAAGGCCTCCCCTAGGCTAAACATGAGAGATCTGGTCCACTGATTCTGAAAGAAATGGAGTCACAAGAAATTCACCAGGAAATTCAGGAATTGGATTGTTATGATGATGTTCCAGAAGATAATGACGTGATTGTCATTGAATAAATGAGTAAATTCTTGATACTGTAGGATTCACAGTTTTTCTGGTTTGTGTTGACAACTACCGAACTACCATACCGTATACAGGTAATAAATTTCCTTTGCTTTTATTTAACAATAAATGTGTACCGTATTCTTCTTCATGGAAAAATAAGACATCTCCTGAAAATAAGACCTAGCGCATCTTTGGGAGCAAAAATGAATATAAGACACTGTCCTATTTTCGGGGAATCAGGGTAGTAACCTGTCCTCCTGTACTGTCTGGAGGAGGGCTGCCTCACCCTCGGGGCAGGGACAGGACCTGCTTCTTCCCAGCAACCCCGTTCAGCACAGACCAGGCCCCCAGGGCGGTCAGTAAAGGCAAAACCGGATTGCCCTTTGCATCTGAGATCAGGAGGGCACCGTGACCTGACTGGTCAGCCGCCCGTGTCACCAGGCTGAACCCACCATGGACTGGCACTTGGGTGTTTGCTGAGGAAGGGAACCTGAAATAAATCCCAACTTTAAAAAGAAGCACACCCAACAGGTGTTCTATTTATATAAAAATCAGCTCCGTTTTTAGGTATGTGCACTCCTGCCTCACCTCCCCAAGGTGGGCCCAGCCCCCTCCCATGGATCCCTCCACACCCCACCCAGTAATCATGGCCCTACCTGCCCCCACCCCTCCCCTGGGTTTCCCTCAATTGCAGGGTGTGAGCTTCCAGGCGCCCCAGAGGCCTGCCTCATGCCTGACCCCAGACTCCCTCCCTCTCGGACCTGCCCTCCTCGTCCCAGACTTCCCAAAGAGCAGGCAGAGCCAGGCCCTGGGCCCAGGTGGGGAGGGCAGGACAGGGGTCCATCTGCACTGGCCTCCCAGAGCTCTGGCAAACCAGCAGGACCCCACTCCCCAGTTCGACAAAAGTTGGGGTCCACTTGGCACAGGCTTTGGAGTCAGGCTCCCCGTCCTGCTCCAGGCTCCACCAAGGCTGCCAGCGCTCAGACAGCTCGCCTCCCTCCCTAACTTCTCCCAGGCTCTCTCCGGGCTGAACAGACACATCCCCCCGCTGAGCTGTCTGTGAGAGCAGCACCTGAGGCTGGGAGGCCTCTGCTGAGGCTGCCTGGGAAAGCCCACAGGGTAAGGGGTTCACACTGCAGAGCAGCAGCTGGGTGTTTCCCGTGTGCTTATCGAGTAGCAGCCCCCAGGCACCCCAGCCTTGGCCATGAGCCCCTCTCCAATCTCACCCTCACCCGCACCCACTCCCTCAGTTCCCGCTCTCTGGCAAGGTTCCCGCTGCTCATGGAGGCCCGTGGGCCAGGGGTGCCAGGGGACCCTCCACATCCAGCAGCTTCTCTGGCCTGAAACCAGGTTCTGGGCAGAGAGCAGGGCAGGCCCTGGGCGAGGGTTCACCCTCAGCTCAGTGCTCAGGCAGGCACCCCGCTCCCCACAGCTGCGGTGCAGGGCGCCAGGCCCACGCTGCAGGGGCAGTAAACTGAGAAGCCCGCAGCTATAAATGTGAAGTGGCCAACCGCAGGACACTGCCATGGCCCCATGGGGCCTGCCACCAGCCGCCCTGGGAGCCGCAGGGCCCTGGCCAGACCTGCCTGCTGGGTCTCCTGACTCTGGGCTCCGAGCAGGGCCACTGGGGCCCCAGTGGTCCCAGGCAGAGTGGAAGGCGGACCTGACACAGCGCTTTGTACACCAGCAGTCACACCTCTGGTCTTGCTTCCCAAGCACATCTTGTTTTCTGTTGACTTACACAGGAGGAGGGAGCCGGGAGCTTCCACAGGTCTTCCTCCTGCCATGAGCGGCTCTAGGTCACAGTTTCAGGCCCTTCTGAGGGGGCCAGGGTGGACTGCAGCTAGTGTGGTCCTGGCAAGCATCTTCGTAGGGACTGGAGGCTGGCACCCATGGCTGATGAAATAAGGACAGCCTGCTTCAAAAAGTGCCCAGGGTATGCCCAGCCCAGAGTTCTCAGAACCTTGGAAGAGCTGTTGTGCCCATTTCCCAGGAGGAGGGTCCAGAGCTGGCCTCTGCCTTGCGTCTCCCCACCACTCTCAGCACAGGCCTGGGCGAGAGTGTAGTGCGAGGTGGGGAGCAGGGCCCCCCTGCCAGGATCTGAGGAAACAGAGACAGGGAAGGAAGGCCCTCATTCTTGGTCCTCTCAGAGGCTACCAAGGAACGGTCTCTCCTCCAACACCCTACTCCACTGAACAGACGGTGCCCATCACAGGCCCCTTCCAGCAGATTAGGGAACCAGCCAGGACAGGTAGCCACCCTGCCCCACAGGAAAGCTCAGAGTGAGCCCCCTTGGGGAGCAGGAGGGAGATGGATGCCTGGGAGGCTCCATCAGCCAAGGCAGAGGCCTCCCAGGAGACTGAGGAAAACCTTGAACTGGGTGGTGAGGAACAAGGGGCTCCAGACATCACTGCAGGCCCAGAGTCACCCTCCCAGGGAAGCCACTGGGGCCTGGCACCCTGCTGACAGCCATTCCGCACCCACGTAAGTCAGGCAGTTCAAATTCCCAAGTCCACTAATCCTAATATATAAAAAGCCAGGGGCCATCACCACCAAAACAACCAATGGATGACCAAGCAGCAGGCTGTGTGGGGTGGCAAGGCTGGCAGGGGGGTTAGTGAGGGCAACCAAATGACTGAACAGCAGACTGTGTGGGGTGGCTAGGTGGCACGGGGGCAGTTGGGGGTGACCAGCGGGGGGGCAGTTAGGGGTGATCAAGCCAGCAGGCAGAGGTGGTTAGGGGCGATCAGGCAGGCAGGTGATCAGTTAGGAGCCAGCATTTCTAGATTGTGAAAAGGATATCCGACTGCTGGTTTAGGCACCATCCCCAGTATCGGGCCTAAACTGGCAGTCGGACATCCCCTGAAGAGTCCTGGATTGGAGTGGGTGCAGGCTGGGCTGAAGGGAACTCCTTCCCCCCTTCCCTCCTTTTCTCCTTCCCACCCCACCCGTGCATGAATTTTGTGCACCGGGCCTCTAGTAAGAACAATAAAAACCAGTCTGGGCAGATGTTTACTATAAAAATCATTTGGAATTTTTTATTTATAAGAAACTTTAAAATTGTACTGGAAGACATAGGAAAAGTAAGCTTTAATATACGGAAAACACCATTTTTCTATATAGGGATGAGTCAAGATGTCATCTCTCACCTAAGCCAACCTACAAATCTATTCTTCCAACTAATTCGTTCATTCAATATTTATTGAGCAACTACAATGTACCAGGTGTGTTCTAGGCATAGAGGATACAGAAGAGAAAAAAAAATAGATAAAAATCTTGGCCCTCATGGGACTTATACTCTTAAAGGGAGGGGAGAGACTGACAAAAATAAAAAACTAATGGGGTAAATTATACAGTATTTTAGAAGATGAAAAGCACAATAAAGGAAAATCAGGAGCAGTATGGAGAGTGTGGGCAGGAAGGGGAACTGTGGTGTAAAACAGGCTGAGAAGGAACACTGAGCAGAGATTTGGAGCAGGCAGGGGTGTTCTCTGCCCACTCTAGGGACTCTGAGGAGAGAGTGTGGCTAATCAGAGCAAGTCCCTCAGACAGTTGGCACCACCTGCCCACATTCTTCATTGTCACAACCAGGGCTGGGAGGGTGCAGGGTTGCCATGGGCATGTGGTGACGGGAAACCAAGATGCTGCTGAATACCCCACAGTGCACAGAACTGCTCCCGTCAACAAGGAATTATTAGGTCCCAAAGCTGATGGTGCTGAGGTCAAGACACCCCAGAGAGAGAAGGAAACAGTAGTAGAGAGAGAGCCAGAGGGGTAAAGGCCAAGCAGGGTTTCTCTGGAACTAGAGAAAGCTGATTCAGAAATTCTTATGGAAAAATATGTGAGAATAGCTAGGGGGAATAAATTTAAAAGAATAAACAGTAACTAGCTTCACCAGAGCTTAACATAGACTACAAATTCCTGTGACCAATGACTAATTTCCTCAATATATAAAGAGTTCTTACAAATTAATAAGAAATGGCCTTTAAAAAAAAAACACTCAAAAATGAGAAAAAGAGGGAGTTTACCCAAAAAAGATACACAAATGGATTATGAGTATGTGAAAAATGTTCAATGTTATTTGCAATTTAAAGTAATGAAAATTGAAATCATAAGATGACATTTTTGAACTATCAGCGGAGACTGAGAAGTTTGATTACACATAGAGTTGCTAAGGGTGTGGGAGCGTGAGGTCTCAGGCACAATTCTTGAGAACATGTCCTGGCACTACATCTTTGGAGAGCAGTTTGCCAATATCTGTCCCGTATGTGAATACACACACTCCCTGAGCCAGCACTTCATTCTAGGAAAGTATTGTCCTCACATTGGCACACACGAAGCAAACACAGACATGTTTATTCCGGTATTAGCAAAAGGCTAGAAACGGCCCAAATGCCCATCAGTAGGCACTTGTTTCCTATATGGTATAGAGTCTATACTATAGACTCACAATGGAATGCTATCCAGCTCTTATCATTATTAGTGAGGCTCACTCATAGACATATGTACAAGAGAAATGAAAACATGTCCTCAAAGAAACTTGTTCAGAGAATTTAATAACATCTTTCTTCATAATGGCCCCAAACTGGAACAACCCCAATACCCATCACAGGAAAACAAACAAATTGCAGCATATCCGTACAATGGAATGCTCCTTAGCAACAATAATAAGAAGGAATGAACGGATACACACCACAACAGGAACGGATTTCAAAAGCATTTTGTTAATCATACACAAAAGAGTAGGTACGGTAGGGTTCCATTCATATAAAGTTTAACAGACAGAACTGAGCCATGGAAACAGCAATCAGGACAGGGCTGCCTGGGGAAGGCAGGAGCAGGTTCCTGGAAGGGGCAGGAGAGCGTTCGGGGTGGGGGGGTGGGGGAAGGAGATGGAAATGGGGTGCTGCTGACACAATGGATACAGTTGTCTACATCACGGAATTGCACACAGGAACTGCACTTAACCCTGGCTTCGTTTAACAACAAAGTTTACTGACTTAAAACAGAGCCCACCCTAGTCAAACTTCGTATGTCCTGAAATGGAGCCATCTCCAAATACATGTAGCAGGTTGGGGTGTGGGTCATGGGGTGGGCGGTGGAAACAAGGGCAGGAAGTGTGTATGGTGTGCTCCCATCTGTAACAGAGGATGTGTACCTGTTCCAGAAGCTAACACCCGTGTACCATCGCTGGGAGGACGCAGGCACAAGGCACTGCTGATGGTGTCTGTCTTCCTGGGGGAGGAAGGCCTCAGGTCTGAAGTGGGAGGGACCTGTCTTGGTACTATTTGTACTGCTAACATTTTTTTACCCTGCTCATGTTTTTTTAAATATAAAAATTAGTTTAAGCACAGAGGGTGTGGCTTAATGGTTAAGCATTGACCCAAGAACCAAAAGGTCACCCATTTAATCCCGGTCAGGGCACAAGCCTGAGTCTCCATCCCCAGCAGAGGGTGTGTAGGAGGCAACCTTTCAATGATGTTTCTCTCTCATCCATGTTACTATTTATCTATCCCTGTTCCTCTGTCTCTAAAAAAATCAATGAAAACATATATAACATATCTTTTAAATTAGTTTAAGTTTCTTGATAGGCTGACAGGATGTTCCGAGATTGAATTTGAGTATTCCCCTGCCCTCCGCAGCTGGAAGCAGGGCCTACATGCTGCTCTGGAACGGCCAGGGGTCACGGCCTGTGTCTCTGAGGGTGGAGGGGGTGTTTGGACAAGCAGATCCAGGAGAACATTCCTTGGGCTGGGAAGTGAGAACGAGAGCCCTGAATCACGACACCTGGGGAAAGAAATGGAATATCTGATTGCAGATTTCAGCCTGAAATGAGAAGCTTTCTGTGAAGGAATGTGAAAACTCATCCCATGGTGAGGAAGATTCCTCTTGATGGATTATTCTTTAATATGAAAAGACGCTTCCCTGGTGGGTTGGGAGACAAAGCTTTCAGAGGCTGTGGGAGTAGGGGGAGAGGGTTCTTAGATAAGATTAGGATGCAAGGTCTGGTTCTTAATTGACCAACATTTGGTCTTTATTTCTACAAACAGGAATGTGCCATTAAGGGCCTTACCCAGGAATGCCCGTATTGATTTTGAGAATTGGACTGCGCTACTGACATGATTTCCTACTTGAAGTCCAGAGCAAACACCTCACTATCCATTATTTTCGTTGGTGTGTGAGATGGTAGGGAGGAGAGAGAACTTCATGTGTCCCAGGAGGTGCCCTGCTCCCTGGTTCAGTCAGAGAGGGAGGTGCAGGCCTTTCCCTAAGGAAGTTCTCAGCTCAGAGGGGCAGGGAAGGATCCCAATTGGGGGATCAGAGGGGAAGGAACCCTGGGTCCTGATCTTTGGAATGCATAGGATCCGTGTGGGCTCCTGGCAACACAGTTGAGAGCAGTCCTGGTTCGGATTCTGTGTTCAGCCAAGCTTGGGCCCAAATGTCTGATGCAGATGCCTTAGAGCAAGCATGTCAAACTCTTGGCAGGCCACATGCCTCATTTATTTAGCCCGCATTAGCCTTTGAGTTTGACATGTTTGTCTTAAAGAGAACATGGGTTGAACCTCTTTACAAAGTGTACTAATAAGAGGCAAGATAGGTCCTTAGGAAAAGGTCTGAAGGGGTTTTCAAGCAAATGGCTAAGACCCGGATGGACATAGGTTGGGCTGTGCAGCAGAGTCCCCCTGAGACAGCATGGGGACCTCATCTGGCCCAAGCAGATGGAGGACCAGATGGGGTAAGGGAGACAGGACTTACCTATCCTCTGGTCCAGCCCCTTCCTGATAGAAACTGAGGCCAGAGAGTGGACTGACTTGTGTCAGATGTCGGGACCAAGCTCAGTTCATGACTCAGGCTCTAGCCTCCCAATCCAGTGGGTCTCCAGGGGAGTCCTGGCCTTGGGAACTGGAAGCAGAGCTGAAGAAAAGCCCTTGACCTGACAACTATTGACTCTCTTCCCTCCTAGGAACATGCTTCTACTGAGTTCCATGGAAAGGGAGCCACTCAGGCAGCCTGGGGTAAGGGCTCCTCTGAAAGGGTCACAGCACCCGACCATGGACATCACCTACCCAATAGCTCCCCCTTTTTGTTCCTATCAGAGCCCAGGTTTTGTAGTGAGTAGAAATGTCTTCATTTCAGGAAACATAGGCCAGTTCCCCAAGCCCACGAGATGGGTCCTAGTTGGCCTCATGGTATTCCAATTACCCTTTGTCAGTGATTGGCTTCTGGCCAATAAGACATGAAGGGAATTCTGTAGATGCTTCTGAGATTTTGCTTTCCTAATAAAAGGGAAAGATGAAGCAGATACTTTCATGCCTCCACCCCACGCCTCTTTCTTCCTGACTTCAATACGGAGGTGTATGTAGCATGAGGGTCAAGCATGAGAGTAGAGAAAGGCAAAGTGGATGTCAGAGTGGATGGCAAAGCCCAAGCCCTTGGTGGCCTGAGTGAGTGGCTGGACCAATATCAGCAGCTGTCTACCTCCAGACTTCTTGTTAAGTAGACATTAAATGCCCTTAAGGTTTAAGCTACTGTTAGCTGGGTTTCTCTCTTACTGGTAGCCAAAAGCAACCCTGATTGGCACTGGCCATAACTGTTGGTGTAACTCCAACCAACTTCAAGAGAAGTTGTATAGAAACAGCCTATAATTCAGCCTCCCCAGCCGTGGGATCTGCTCTTGTGAAGCCCCCTCCCTGCTTGCTTGTCAGCCATCAAACAGATGGAGTCCGGTAGAATCCTCCACCCATCACACCTCATGCCCTCATCAGCCTGGCCAGTCCTCCTGCTCTTTCACGGCGTAGCTTGGATGACCTTCACTAACTTTACCACAAAATGTACATCTAACGGACCACACTGATCACTTGTTTATTTACCAATGACACTTATGGTGGCCTGCTCTGGGTCAGTCACAATGCTGGGTAAGTCCTCGGAGCCCTCAGACTGGTGTGGCAGACACGCCCAGAGCAGCCATGGAGAGAGCAGAAATGACAGGATGGATCAAATGCTTTGCTTCTTCGGGCAAAGATCAGCCCCTTCTGCCCCAACAGTGTCCTGAGTCCGTGTCAGAGGAGTCGGCAGAAAGGGGCTCTTGTTGGGTGATCTTCCTTGAATAGGCAGGGCCTTGGGGTGGACTTGCTCTTGGCCATTCATTTTCCCACAAGGCCCTTGGTGACTCAAGAAAGGAGCAGTGGACTTGGAGACTGAAGACCTGGATTGGAACCCTAAGTGCTACTAACTAGACGTGTGACAGGAGACGTGACTTGCTGGTTTCTCAGAGCCTCAGGTTCTTGAAAGACAAACAAGGATACTATCACCTGCCTATCTCACAGGGCTGCTGAGATACATGGTGGGTGAGATAAGGTCAAATGAGATAAGTGGTGGCTGCACCAGGTACAGGGAGCTTGACAGGAGGTGGACAATAAGTGTTCATTCATCTGCCTGCCCCTCCCCTCCTTCCGATGCCAGTCAGTCAGCACCGGGCACTTTTTTATGGGAGGCAGATGTGGTGGCCAAGAATCCGCCCACCCAAGGAACCAGGCACATGCTCAGCTTATGAGGGGGTTTCCTTGGGTTCCCATACTTTCTCTCGCCTTGAAATATGCCACCAATGGACCTCACTTATCTGCTTTGGCCTTTCTCCCACAGCAGCACAAGGAAAGAAAATGGGGCTGCCGGGCAAGGGGATGGACATCTCTCATGTCTCACTCACAGGGGTTCTGAGGGTTCCCACAGTCTTTCTGAGGTCTTTGCTCCAGCAATTTCATACAGGTTCACTCATGGCAGGGGCTGTCTGCTCAGAGACCACCAAGCACTGCTCATTCTCAGCGATGCTCTGTCCCCACCAGGCATGGCTGTGAAGGCCAGTCAGCAAAGGGAAGGCTTTCCCCAGGGGAGCTCAAACTCTAGAAGGACAAACTCCAAAGGGACGCTGCTCCAGGCAGCTCACAGCTGTATCCACTCTGGGCCTTCAGGTGAGGGGGCACCTAGATACCCGACTGTGTTCCCAAAGAAGCCACCCTTCCCATACCTGGAGTGTGATCCCAACGGTGTGGGGTGGCAGGAAGACCCACTCCCAGAAGAGCCAAGCTGAGCTGCCTGGGAGAACAGAGAGTATCAGAGGACCCCAGCAAGGAGATCCCAGTGAATGTTGGCCCAGACAACGAAGGGACCTAGGAGGTGAAGGAGGCGCTCTAGAGAGCTGGGAAAGGGCTCTGAACTGTCAGTCTAATGGAGCAAGGTAAGGAGGGGAGCTGGTTGGCCCGTGGTGTACCATGGGTGACGTCATCCGGAAGTTATCAGTTCAAATCTCGCATCCTTGGGTGTTGGCATTACACTCCTGGTGGCTCCAGGAGGCTCTGAGTCCCACTCTCACTCCAGCAGCAGGAAGATTCCAGGACCAGACATTCTGTCCCTGGGCTGGGTTGTCCCTTCCAAGTGACAGGAGTGATCTGAGGCAGCTCAAGGTCAGCAGCAAGAGGTACAGGCTCTGGAAGGTCATTTTTCACCTCCCAAGCTGGGATCTGATCCCCATTTAGATGACCCTGAGACTAAGCAACTGGACATCAGAACCCAGTGTGTAGGCTGCCAGTCCCAGAGTTTGTGGCATGGTCCCGGAAAGATGGAAGCCATCTGTGTCTTAGGAGGCTCCCTTAATTTCCAAACCTGCCCTCTGCCACCTGTCCCCTGGCTAGGACCTGGGCCTGGGTCTCTGTGGGGTGAGGGCATCATCAGGTCACTTTGGGGTGTCAATCCCAAAGGTCTGCTGTACGGTTTGCCAGAAGCTTCGGGAGTCCTCAGGAAGACGGGGGCTGTGTTATGCTCTCGTGGCTCTTCCTAAGTCTCCATATGAGTCACATTAGCCCAGTCAGGAAAACTGTCCAGCTCAAATATGATCCGTCCCCAGGTGTTGACCGCCAGAAACACGCAGAAGACTCCAATTATGTTCATCATTATTCCTGTTTTCACCTGAAGAAGATCAGGGCCAAGAGTCAGCACCCGCACGTCAGCAGGATTCAGAACAGAGGTGAAAGGGACACTGGAAACTAGTGCTCTTGGAGAAGGGGCTGCAGGCTGGTTTGCTGAGCCCCCATCCCTGAGCCATGCTCTGTGCTCACCCTACCCCACAGACAGAGCAATTTCATAGCCAGTAAGTGTCATCGGTGCTCAAGCATCTCTGGGAAACAGGCATGATGGCGGGGTCTCTGCCTGCTTGTATGTTTACAACACTGGGCCTTATGGGGGGACATGAGGCAACACCCCGGGCCACTCAGAAAAAATATTGGGGGAGCTGAGGTCTGACGTTAGGCCTGTGCTCACCCAGCACCTCCGCATCCCCGGAGCACCTGCTGGTTTCTCTAGAACCTCCCTGGCTCTTTCTGATGCCAGGGCTTTCTTCTTGCTCACTAACCACTGCTTCAAGCCCTGCGCAGATTCTTCACTGGGGATCTGAACTGAGTTTGTGGTCCATGGTTTCTTATTAAGAATGCTCCACAGACTCCCAAAGCTACCCAGCAGAGGCTCTGAAATCACTCACACCTGACTGGACTGAGGGAGGACCCTCCCTTCCTGCCTGTCCCCCTCTGAGACCGGCCCCTCTACTGGCAGAGGTGATAGAGCCCAAGTAGAACTTAAGAGAGTTCCTCCGCCAGCTGCATCTGTTTACAAGGCCCCATCTCCCCCAGGCACTGCCTTCCCCTGTTCCCGCTTCTACGCCTGTAGACACCCCTGTCAGTCAATCTCTGTCATTGGTATCCACCCCTGTGACCCATCTCGGCCTAGTCCCTCCTGCCTGTCCTTATGGGTTCCTGCTAATTGGTGAAGTCCATCTTGGCAATGTGGGACCCAACCCTCACCCCTTACAAGTGCTCAGGGAGGGCTTCCCTGGTGGTAGATTCTATCACCCACCTCTCAGCTTTGGGAGAGAGGACAGTATGAAATGTGAAATGGTCTTAAAAAAGAGTAAAAACTGCACATAAATGCCAATAATGCGGATAGGGCTGGACTTTGGGTGATATCCCCAAATTACATGATATCACAAGTCATTAATAAATAGCGTGTCCCTCAAGATAAAAGCGTCAGAGCTGGTAGGAGTAAATAAAAGCAGCTGCATTACCATGTCAGAAACCTTGAGGTGTCCGTAGGCAAACACGATGGCGTTAGGTGGGGTGGCCACAGGCAACATGAACGCAAAGGACGCACTCAGGGTGCAGGGGAGCATGACGTACAGCGGGTTGAGGCCAATGGAGCGTGACTGGGGGAAAACACAGCACTGCAGTGTCACATAGACAGAAAACAAAAGCCCTGGGACCACCACTCTGAAAGCATCCCCCTCCTGTACTGTGCGAGTTCCCACCTCCACGCCTTGGTCCTTCTGGCGGCTCTACTCTCTGCCATGCCTCTGGTGGTAACTCTGCTGGACCCCAAAGACTGAGCTCAGAGCCACCTTCCCGGGAGGCCTTTCTGAACCCGCTCCATTCATTCAACACATAGCTCTAGGGCACCTACTATGTGCCAAAGACCATGCTGGCCACTTAGACTGCACTGAATCTGGGAGTGTTACTGCAGCCCACCTGTGCACACACCTATGTGCCCTGCCACAGACCGCCAGAACCTAGAGGGCAGGGATCACATCTCACCTATAGATACATCAGTGTATGCATGTGTTGTTGTACACATTTGGGATCATTTTGAATATGGAATTTGGTATCCATCTTTTTTACTCTACAGCTTAAAATTCAGCCACATGTAGCAAACAGCACCCAGCCCAGAGTAGACACTCATTAAATATCTATTTGCTAAATGAATTAATGATATCATAATATAACTCATAATATCTATCAATGCATATCAAAATTAATAATTAACATGCAGATTTACATACACATGAGGGAAGACACAATGCAAAGATGTCCTTTGCAACATCATAACAGCAAAACACACAGAAAACTGACTCAGTGGCCATCAGCAGCAGGATGGTTTAATAAAATATGTACATACACAATGACTAGTTCACAGCTGTAAGGAAGAACTGAATGGTTTTATGTGCTAGCATGGATAGATCTCCAAGACGTATCATTAGATTTTTTAAGATTTAAGGTGCAGAACAGGATCATAGAATGATACCATTTGTTTAAAAAAAAAAAAGTGTGTGTATATAATACATCCACAAAGATACCTAAAAAAATTAATAACAGAAGTTGTCTCTAGGAGGAAGCTAGAGAATAGGACTCTTTGGTATTATTGGACATTTGTAAGCTATGTATATGTATTACATTTTCAACTTTAAAAAGTGTTAACCCCAGTCGGGTATCTCAGTTGGTGGAGCATCATCCCAACACACACACACACACACACACACACACACACACACACACAAAAAAAAAAAAAAAAAAAAAAAAGGTTGTGAGTTCAATTCCCAGTCAGGCACATATCTAGGTTTCAGGTTCAATCCCCTATTAGGGCACCTGTGGGAGGCAGCAGATCAATGTTTCTCTCTTTCTCCTTTCTTTCCTCTCTCTCTCAAATCAATAAACATCCTCAGGTGAGGATTTTAAAAATTATGCACATTCCCATTTTATTTATTGCCCTTCAAAACTCTAATTTTTTAAAATTGGTTTGATAACAATACATTGTATGAGTGTATAACTTATCTCATCCAGCCCTTTTATTTATTATAAATAAATATTTATATGACATACATCTTTATAATACAGTTGACCCTTGAACAAGGTGGTTTGAGCTGTGCGGGTCTACTTACATGTGGATTTTTTCAATACATGTACAGTCAGCCCTCCGTATCCCCAGGTTTCCCACCTGCAGATTCAACCAATTGTGGATCAAATGGGAGTCCACAATGTGGAGGGCCAAACACAGGCATTGCTCTACGCCACTTTATACAAGGGACTGGAGCATCTGAGGTGTTGGTACCTGAGGGAGGTCCTGGATCCAATCCCCCGAGGATACTGAGGGGCTGTAGTTAAGTTCTGGGGAGTCCAAAGTTATACATGGACTTTCTCCTGTGCAGTGTTGTTCAACAATCAATTGTATATGCGTGTAGACATCTCTGATGGTTTTCTAAGACACGTTCCCAGCCATGCATTGTTCAAAGGGTATGAGGACAGGTTTCAGGTTAGGGCTCCTGTGGGTAAACAAGTCTCTGGAAAGGCTGTACCAAGTCCCACTCCTTCTGGGAGAACCTGAGAGGTCCCAGTCAGAGGCCCAGTCTATTTCCTGGTTTCCCCCATTTGTGCCGCCATTGGCACCCATGGTATATGCACGGCCTGTGGCTCAGATGGGGGTCACCAGCATCCCACAACTGGACCCTGAGGAATCTTACTTGGGCTTCTGCCTCTAGCAAGGCTTGTTTAGATGGGCCTGGACACTCCCTTGGGTTAAGACCTTCTTTTGTCTGGACTGGGGACCTCAGGACTCAATGCTGGAGTGGGAGGTGACAAAGCCAAACCTTTGCTAGACAGGGAGGCTTCACCACCCATGCCCTGCAACAAAGAATGCTCCTTGGCATAGGTCTGGGCAGCCTGCTTAGGGGAGGGGGAGATGAGCCACCTTGCTATTTCTAACACTTTCATCTTCACTTGGATTGAAAGGAACAGCCAATTAAGTTTGCTTTTTATACTCATAGACACCTTGGCAGCCAAGGTGAAGTTACCAACTGCAATGCTGTGCTCAGTTTTTGTAAGTCTGTTTCCCAACTCCAGAATGGCAACCTCAGCCTCTCCCAGGCTTGTTTGCAATCTACAGAGGATTTTCACAGGAAAAATCCATCATCTCACTTGACCTTCAGCACAAGTGCAGGAGGAAAGAACATAAATGGCATGTTCGAGGATCCCAAGACCTGAACTCAGGTCTCCTGACTCCAAGGCCCCAGCTCTTCTTGTACCACCTGGAGGTCAGTATAGCCATGTCATGAGTGATAGCAGCAAATGCACAAAAAGATCACAGCTGATTTTCCTATTGGCTCTGCTTTCTTCTAAGTCCCAGCTCAGCAACATGCTTGACCACAGTGCACTGATTCCTGATCCCGGGGCTCAATGCAAGGCTTCTGGGGGTCTTTAGTCATGCACTCGTTTCCTTTCTTTGGACTCTCCACCTTCCAGAATTTCCTCTCCCCCAAACCATCCCCAAGCCCAACCTTCCCCAAGACCTCTTCCTGGTGGATCCCAGCCAATGGTTTCCCCCTGCGCTGTAGTCGTCCTGCACACCTGAGCTACATTCTCAGAGACCCTCTATCATTCCCTCATGGCATTGGTCCACTCCTCCTGGGCCCAAGTTCTGTCAACCCACCTTAAAAAATCGGCAGTTATTTTATAGATTATGAGCAGCTGGCTTATGCTTAATGCCTTGGCCAGCATGAAGGATACAAAAAAGAACCAGCAAAACACTGAGGGTAGGCCCAAGGTCATCAAAGGCACACAAGTCCTATCAGAGGTAGGGCCAGAACCAGGGCTGGAAACCCTGGTTGGGTTCTGGCCCATGATTTCACGGCCTCGCTAAGAACTTAGGACATAGTCACAGGTTGGTAACTTCTTATGAAATGATGGCTGAGCCTCCTTCTCCCCCAGTAGGATTACTTACCATGGAGGCAAAGATGGGCAGGAACAGGGTGGTGGTGGCCACGTTGCTTGTACACTCCGTGAACACAGCAATGAGCAAGGACAAGACCAAGGAGATGGCTGCTGGGGGAAGAACGTGCAAGGGCTCCATCTGCTTCCCCATCCATTCAGACAGCCCTGAGGCCTGGAAAGCACCACAATGGCAGTCACTGAAGGGCTAATGGCTAAAGTTCCTCCAGGGCCTGGAGAGACCCTCATCTTTCTCTAGGGTGTTTAGCCTCTCCCCTCCTTCCTGTTCTCTCTGCATACATTCCACAGGTGAGCTCATCCATGCCCACAATTTCAATCTCCATCCTTGTCCTGCAGTGTCCAAAATCTGTATTTCTATCTCAGCTTCTCTACTATCTAAACATCAACATCCATGCTCCTAGAAATTTCCACCCAGACATCCATGAACGTATCAGACTCAGCATGTCCCAACCAGCATTCATCCTCTCTAGCTCAGAGTCCACTGCTCCTCCTGGCTCCCAAGCTTAGTGCATGGACTCACCATCTACCTGCTGTCCAACCTAGAAGACCAGAGGTCATCCTAGGAATCTCTGTCCCCCTCATTCCTTCCACTCAATCAGTCACCAAGCCACCCAAAACATCTCATGTCTATTGTCCCCTCTCAGTCTCCCATAGTCCTTGAAGCTCAGGAGAGAAATCTGAACATTCATATTAGGATCTGGATTTGGTGCTTTAGGCTGAGAAGAGATTGTCCAGGGGAGAGAATAAAAAATGAACAGAGAAGATACCAAAGACAGAGGGAGAACAGAAGAAAAGTCAGTAAAGAAGCCTGAGCAGGAATAGTCAGAGTTAGAAGGAAACCAGGAGAGAATGGCATCTTGGGGACCAGAGGAGGAGGAAGTTTCAAGGAGAGAATGATCCATGATGTCCAGTATTGAGATTGAGTTGGATGAAAGCTATAGAGCATCTACTGGTCTCCCTATGTTTTAACTGTAAAATTAGGGGGTCGTCTTATACGCCTGGTCGTCTTACACACCGGAAATATATGGTAGATGGATGGATTTGTTCATCCAAAAATATTGATGCGCCTGCCATGCATCAGGCTCTGTTCCAGATGTTGAGGAAACAGAGTAACAGGATAGACCCAGTCTATCTATCACATTCCATTCCTGGGTGGATGGACAGATGGACAGGTGCATGAATGCAAGGATGATAACTGGCCCATCTCTCCCTCTGTCTCATTTTTTTCCCCTATCAGCGAAGGGGGAGAGGTAAGAAAGTTACATTTTTGAGGTGGTTTTTCCCAAAGGCTGTTCCTCTCCTTCTACACTGCTATACACTTAGCTAGAGGAAAATTTAAACTGGCAGCCATATTAACAAAGAGTTCAGGAAGTAGAAGAACCAAAGGTAGTGGTGGAGATATCTACAAGGACTTGAGAGGAGGATTTCCCTAGAAGAAATCAGAGTAAAGATCCCTATTGCCAAATCTCAAAGGAGACCCCACAGCATCCTCTGCCTCCCTTGGCTAACCCGGAGTCACCTATATTCACTGTTTCTACAATCACTCAAAGAGTATTTCTCTAGTCTAGGCCCTACTCATGGCCCAGGGTTCCTAGATACCAGGTTAGAGTCCTTGTTCTTGAGAAATGTGGCGTTAGTGGAGGGGACTGGCAGAGAACCAGTCCAGAGTGCAGGGGTACAGGGGTGCAGGGGTGGATTAGTTCATTGGCCATTCTTTTGGTAAAAGAATGGGGCCCTGGGCAGCCCACAGATGGGGAAGTTACCTCGCATCCTTTAGCCAGAGCAAATCCGCCGCCCAGAAGCAGCACAATGCCCCAGGGAACTCTCTCCTGGGTCACCTTCCAATCCAGCAGTGCAGGTGGATAAAATGGAGTCTTCCTTTCTGAGAAAAAGAAAAAAACAAAAAGAAAGAAAAATACACATACACAATCCAGAGCAGTCTTATGAAGCCCAAGACATCTGATTAGGGGAATAAAAGCCTGTGTAGACTATAAGTACCATCTCATACCTACAAATTAGCTAAATTTTACAATAATTACTGCACTCATTGCTGGTGAAAATATGGCAGGATTATAAATTGGTGCAATTTTTTTGGAAAGCAATTTGACATCACTATTAGAAATTTATCCTGAAGAAGAAATACCTTAATTGTAATATTGAAATTTCAAAAGAGTCAGACCCATAATAGGAGAATAGTTACAGCCCCCTGACTCAATACAATGCCATTATTAGGGACCATAAGTTTGAAGACTCAGGAAAGAGCAGGAAATGTCTATAGAGTAACCCAATCAAATACATGAAAACAGAAACAGGATTCAAAAGGTGTGTTTTTCATTATAGTCATGTAATATTTGTGCTTATTAGTAAAGTCTGGGATGGAGAGAGAAACCAAAAAAGTACTGATGGTGTTATGGGAAATTTGAAACATTTTTCTGTTCCTGTTGTAATATTAATACAATTTCAAATCTCTAAAAAGAAAAAGAGATTTTGCCCTAAACAATACTCAGGGAGGCCCTGACCAGTTTGGCTCAGTGGATAGAGCATTGGCCTTTGGACTGAATGGTCCCAGGTTTGATTCTGGATAAGGGCATGTACCTTGATTACGGGCACATCCCCAGTAGGGAGTGGTCAGGAGGCAGCTGATCGATGCTTCTCTCTCATCAATGTTTCTAACTCTATCCTTCTCCCTTCCTCTCTGTAAAAAATTAATGAAATATACATTTTTTAAAAACAACAATACCCAGGGAAGGCTTAAAAAATGCTCTCTGCCCAGACTGTGCAATCTTGCCAGTCCTCTTTGATGGTGTGGGCTTTTCTCCCTCCTAAGCCCAGGGACTTCCATGGAGAGCCTTTGCTACCAGGCCCCCAACCCTGATGAATGCAAGGCCAAGACAGGGGCATTACCTTCCTCAGTCTGCTTGCAGAAGTTGAACTTGGGCTTCTGCGAAGGCACAATGAATAGCAATAAGGCCACGAAGATGGCCACGGTGGCGTCGGTGACATACCTAGATGGGGAGAGCACATGGATGAGCCAACTCAGCGGCAGGAAGCCATGCCACAAACCTGTGCCTCGTCTATGTGCTCCTGCACGAAGAAGCAGGCTCAGCTAGGCATGCAAACTGGCACTCCAAAGGCCAAGGTCAGGAGTAGACTGAATCTTGGATGGAAACCAAGACCCCCCATCTTTGGCCTGGCTGTGCTATCAACACTGGGCAACTCTGAGCAGCTCACTTCACTCTCACTTTCTGTGTTGTCCCATGGGTGAATGTCATGACCTCTTCTAGGCCAGATTCTCTAGAAATCTGGGTTCACCGGGTGATCACCAACAGACCTTTCAAAAGTATCAGTAGCCCTCACCCTGTTGAACAGTAGTTAGAGCATTGGTCCACCCACCAAACGGTCACAGGTTCAATTCCCAGTCAAGGGCGCGTACCTGGGTTGCAGGTTCCATCCCCACCTGGTTGGGGCGCATGCAAAGCCCACCAGTTGATGTGTCTCTCTCACATTGAAGTTTTTCTCTCTCCCTTTCTCTCTCCCCCACCCTCCCTTCCACTCTCTCTAAAAATCAATGGTAAAAATATCATCAGGTGAGGATTAACAAAAAATAAATAAAAATTAAAAATGGAATAAGCAGTAACAGGCAGCTGTCTCCCAACCCACTTCCAGGACATCCACGTTTCTCAGCCTTTCCTTCGTAACATCTTAGCCAGAAGAGAAACTACGTATACCCCCTTCTGCCAAGTTTCTACTAAAGAAGCATCTGGACCCCAGCATCTGTGTCTTTAGAAAGTTGCCCAGATCTAAAGAAAGATGAGGGGAGAGATTTGGAGCCCAGAGCTTTGGGAACCTCACTCCAGCCCAATAAGTCTCTCTTGACCACCAGCCTGGCCAAGGATTTTCTTAACCTGTTGGGGAAGGAGGGACCACAGGCACATATCTGTGGGCTTGTCCTTAAGATTCGTGAGGAACAACTCAGTTGGGAAAACAACAGAGCGCTTCAAAACTCAACTCCAGAACAAGGAAGGACATGGCAGGCGCTGCAGAACCAATGACTTACTTTGTCTCGCCCTCCATCCAGGCGACTGACATCCAGCCAGGCATAAAGCCTGGGTCCCGGGAGAACCACAGGGTGACCAGCAGGAGAAAACAGAGCAGGACGTTGATCTCAGCGAAAGAGCAGGGTCCCAGCTTCCTGTACTCTTCCTGTAACATCTCGTAGGCAGCTTTCTCGCTATTCTTTTTCTCCAGACTACAGCCCCAAACCTTTTTAAAACTAGAGGATACAAAGAAATAGAAGCAGGGAACAGATCATCAGGGGATGTAGGGATGTGGGCACAGGCTCTAGAGCCAAACTGCCTGTGTTCAAAGCTCAGTCCCACAGTTTCCAAGTGACACAGCCCTGAGCATCCTTTTCCCTCTCCATGCCTCAGTTCTTTACTTATAAACTGGGAATAATAAGAGCACCTACCTCCCAGGTTGATGTGAAGATTAATTAATATATGTAGAGTCATTAAAGTTGCATTGGCGATTTAGTAAACACCCAACAGATGTTGGTCATTATTATTCCTACTAGAGGCCAGGTGCACGAAATTTGTGCACAGGGGTCTGTGTATCCCTCAGCCCAACCTGCACCCTCTCCAATCTGGGACATCCCTCTCACAATCCAGGAATTCTGGCTTCCAACTGCTTGCATGCCTGCCTTCCTGATTGCCCCTAAGAGCTTCTGCCTGCCAGCCTGATCACCCCCTAATCCTCCCCTGCAGGCCTGGGCCCCCCCAACTGCCCTTCTCTGCAGGCCAGGTCACCCCTAACTGCCCTACCCTGCTGGCCTACTCAATCCAACTGCCCTCCCTTGCAGACCTGGTCCCTCCCAACTGCCCTCTCCTGCTGGCCATCTTGTGGCGGCCATCTTGTGTCCACATGGGGGCAGCCATCTTATGTGTTGGAGTGACAGTCAATTTGCATATTACTCTTTATTAGATAGGATAGATGCCTAATGCACAAGTGGGGGATGGCTGGTTTGCCCTGAAGAGCATCCTGGATCAGGGTGAGGGTTTCTTTGGGGCATGGGGCTACCTGGGAGAGGGGCCTATGGTAGTTTGCAGGCCAATAACGCCCCCCAGAGACCTAAGCAGAGGTCCTGGCATCTGTGATTTATTTATTTTTCTGTAATTAAAACTTTGTAGCCTTGAACAGAGGCCAAGGCCATGCAGGGCAGGCAGGAAGCTTGGCTTCCTCCATTGCCAGGGGCAATCCAAGCCTCCTGCTTGCTCCAGCTCCGTGGCTGCTGCCATATTTGTTGGGTTAATTTGCATACTCACTCCTGATTGGCTGGTGGGTGTGGCTTGTGGATGTAGCAGAGGTACGGTCAATTTGCATGTTTCTCTTTTATTAGATAGGATGGCCCCATTAGAGGTAGGGACACCACTTTCAGCCTGGGACAGCTTTGGGGCACATCTCCCGGGACCCACTGGTCCTGAAGCAGGGTAAAGAGCTTCCCTCAAAGCCAGGCTATGCCCCAAGAGCCCATGGGAGCAGCTTCCCTCTCATCTGAGTTTGCACACAGGTGGCATATGAGGTTGCCCACTACTATTATTATGTTGTTGCTATGACTACTTTGATCATATAGAGTTTTCTTTTAACTGCCAGTTTCCAAACCAGTTCCTACTTCAGAAGAAAACTTACAAAAATCTCATTTTCCCCTGGTTAAATCCCTGGGTTTGGGGGCATTTTTGCCTCTCAGCTCTGAGCCCCTTGTCTTCAGCTCTAGCTGCCTGTGATTTAAGGCACAGAGCACACTTTCCGTACTCCTGTGAGAGGGTCCACTTAGCTCCATAGATAGATGTGTGTCTTTTGAAACCACAGCAGTGTTTTTGAGGTATTTGTCAGCCACACACCAGGGTTTCTGTCCAAAGTCTGTTTGCTGTCAAGGTTGACTCTTGGTGAACTTGGGTTGGGGTGTACTGGGAAGAGGAAGATAAACTTCCCAGAACTCGCACTCTGCTCGGAACGTGGCAGGTGTTCAGGAAGAGTCTGGACATGGGCAGGTGGTGTGCTGTGACCCGACCCAATGGACACATGGCCAAGTGGGAGTTGGTCCAGAGTATCGATTTGCTCACGGGGACAAGATTCCCTTTAATTGCTTTGACTCATGTTGATGGCACACTTTCTCCCTGGCTGGGAGCAGGGGACAGAGAGGACTTACCACAGGCCCCAAAGGAGCTCAGGTCAGGGGTCAGGGATCAGGGACAGCACTGGAACATGGCTACAGGTACCGAGGCTCAAAGCCATGGGGTGCCCAGGGAAGCCCAGAGGAGCAGGCAAGGGATGCTTCCACAACGGAATGGGTGGGGGAAGTCAGGAAATGTGTGCCTAAAGAAGCAGCATTTGAACTGGCCTTGAAGCCTAAGGAGATTGAAAGGTTGGAAGATAGGGAATGGCATTCCAGAAAGAGAGAAGAGCATGTGCAAAGGCACAGTGAGCAGCCTGAGGTGGCCAAAATGAGAGGCAGACTGGCAGATGATGGGCTGTGGAAATGGAGCCAGACAGGAAGAACTCTATGGATTCCCCTAGAACCAAATGTTGGTTCTTCTGCAAGGGCATTGGTTCTTCTGCAGGTTAGACTCTATTCCAGAAGCAGTTCAACTTACTTGAATCCCATGAAAATACACTGGAGCCAAAACCAAGCAAGCAGCAGCATGATCACCATGTTGGGAAAGGCGAATCCAAACCAGGAGGCAAAGTTCACGGTGTCTTTGCTACCAGGAAACAGTCTGGAGAGAGAAACACGGGTCCACATCTATACCAGATGCTGATTCCCAAAGCAATCAGGTCATGATGGGTGGGTACAGGATGACGAGTAGCTGGACCCTGAGAGGTGGTCTGGAGCAGAGTCTCATCCTCCTGAGGTCCAGCCATCCATGCCCACCACTAAGTATTACCCTAATCATTGGGGCCCCAGAACATAGCCAAGCCCCATACAAGCCAGAAGGGTGACCAACTGTCCCTCATGGTGGTCCAGACACTGTTGAGAAGCTCATGAAAGTCACGGCCGTTCCCTCCAGAAAAACACAGCTTTGTACACATGTATTTTGGTCAATAGCATCAGGAGGTCCACAGATGCCCCAGAACCCTCATCCTGTGGGCTTCTACCAGGCATCTGCTACCTCAGCAGACCATGAGTATCCAAACAGTCATAGCGTTCAGGTCTCCCCCACGTCTGTGATTCCATCCCCACGCAGCACAAGGCCAGCACACAACTGGGTCCATAAGGATTGTGTCTCTTTGTGGCCAAAGAAAGTTCCAGCCCCCTTAGGAAAACAATCTCAAAGGCTTCCCACAATGGGACCAGACAGGGTTCTGGGGACTGGAGGAGGGTCCCTTTCCCTCCAGGCTCTGCCTCCCATCCCCAGACTTGTTCACTTCAGCCGAAGGATGTCAAAGTAGACACAGAGCTCTCTGCACTCAGCAGGAACTCCAGGGAGAGCCCGAGGCTATCATTACAGAAAACATCACAGGATCAGAAAAGTCTGCTTGTGAACCTAAAGAGTCTGCTTGGCCAGGCTCCACGCCTGCCCTCCCACCTCCTAGCTGCCCTCCCACCCCACCTGTCTTGTCTGCACAGGGTGGCCACGTCATACTTCTCTCCTTCTCTGTGCTCACTGCGTCTGTACTTTCCTTCATGCATTTATATACATGTCCTGCCTAGAACTCACCAGGCATCCGTTACCTCAGCAGACCATGAGTATCCCACAGACAGAGCCCAGATCTCCCCCACCTCTGTGATTCCAGCCCCCTACCACCCCCCACCCCCCACCCCCAGCACACGACCAGCGCACAACTGGGTCCTTAAGATCTGTGCCCCTTGTGGCCAAGGAAAGTTCCAGACCACCACTGTGGTCCACCTGGGGCCTCACAAGGGCACAGGTCACCTCAAGGGCAATGAGAGGAACTTTAGTGAACAAGCTGGTGAGGCAATGAGTGGCCTGACCCCTAACTCTTTATTGCATCTCAAGATCCCTAATATCATAGGACCATTACCATTCATGACCAAGGTTGGTGAGCCAGTTTTGAGGAGAGCATCTATAGGGGTGTCTATTTCCTACAAGTTGTAAACAAGGACCTAGTATCTAAAATGGTGTCTCTTCCCATGACTTTAGTTCAGAGTTCAATAACATGATGTGCCTGAGTGAAAATACTGCACCCAGGAGAGGAAGCAGCCAGGCCTGGGGACTGTCATCAGCTCCTAACCTGAGGATTCCTGAGCAGGTGCAGCAGAGGCTGATGAGGGCACAGCCTCCCGCCCTTGCCAGGCCCCAGTTCCAGGGCCCAGCTCAGGAGATGGAGAGGAGGTTGAGTCCCTCCAACCCAGGGCCCAAGTCATTGTCCCCAGAAGGCATGGCCAGTGACTCACTCGTGCATCTGGCCCAAGAGCACCACGTTGGGTCCTGTCCCGGTCAGGGTGGCAGTGCCTCCGATGCTGGCCGCGTAGCACACGCACAATGTCATGGCCTTGCACATGCTCTTCCTGTCACAATTCTCCTGCGGCCCCATAGCAGGGCCTTCAAAAATCACTTGGCTCCCTGTAGTGACACACCTTCGTAAGCAGAGCCGGCCCCGGGGGCCGTGGCTCAGCTCCAGTTCCTAGCTCTGCTGCTGACCTGAGGAGGGGATGTGCTGGCTCTGCAGGCTCCCTCCCTGGGTCCTCTCAACCCCACAACCCAACCGTGTCATCCTCCCTGCCTGCTTTCTCTGTCACTTCCCACTGCTTCCCCAGGCTCCTCCATGCCCAGGGCAAATGCAGCCACTTTAGACACACGCCCTTCTTCCCTGCTTCCTAGCCTATGCTCTGGCTGGTCCCTTCATCCAGAGGGGTGTCTAAATCCATCTTAGATGTCTGTGCCTCCTAGCAATCCTCCCCCTTGTCTGAGCTCCTTTAGTGTCTAGCTTATGGCATCCCATGGCTTCCCCCAAGTCAGAGAAACTGTATGAGGGGCCTCATTTCCCAACCCCAACCAGCTCCTTGAGTCGGAAATAGGATGTGTCTACTTCATCTCAGCAGTCCCAGGGCCTGCCCCAGGATCTGGCAATGGGGACATCAGAAAGGGCCCTGAGTTCCCATGTGCTGGGCCCTGGGGATGGGGTACAAACAAGGCAGAGCATAAAATAGCCTCCCTCTGAGTTCCCTGAGCTGGGCACCTGGCAGGAAGCATCATGGGAAGACCACCCCAATGCCTGTGCGAGCAGAGAGCGGATGGGAGGTGTGACCTGTGCACTGGAGGCCTCCGGGAGGATGAGTAGGAAGAGAAATGGGTGAGGGCCCCCCAGTGAGTGCTCCAAAGATGCTCAAATGCATAATCAGATGAACAGCAATTGATTTCTGTGATTAAAGGAACCAAAGGTTGAACTTTGCTATAAGTGATACTAATGAATTTAACTTTCCTGCAATAATTACATTATCAAACGTTACAAAAACAGCAGTTTCTAAGTATTTCTCTGTATGCCTGTTTAAATGTGGGCTCCAGGAGGCAGAGAGGTGGCCAAAGCTTGGGACCCAGCAGCACCCTGGCCAGGGGCTCACCTGGCAGCTCACTGGTCTTGCCCTTGTCCACCAGCTCCAGGGAACCCAGGCCCGCCTCGTTGGCTGTGCTTGTGGCCTGCATCTGCTGCAGCACGGCCTCCACAATGGGCACCATCATGGCTGTGGTGGCTGTGTTGCTGATCCACATGGAGAGGAAGGCGGTGGCGCCCATGAAGCCCAGCATCAGCCTGCAGAGGAGGAGCAGGAAGGGAAGCAGAGGATCCCCATCCCCACTTCCCTAAGCCCTCAGGGAGCAACAAGGGTTAGGTCCCCCTGCAGGGATGCCAGGGGTCAAGGCCAAGGTGTTGATGGCAGTTCAAGACTGAGTAGTTAGGAGAGGATTATACTTTGAGTCCCTCCCTCTTCCTCCTGTCCTTTCTCTCTTCCTTCTTTCCTTCTGTTCTCCTTCTTACCTCTCCTCCACAGACATTACTGATGTCTTCCCTGCTGGCTATAGGGGAGGGGCAGGGGGCACCAAGAGGCCTTTCTCAGACCCAGTCATGGTTCTGAGGAGCTCCTATCCAGAAGGGACAGCACAGGCATCCAGAGGGTGTCAACCCAGGGTGGAGGTTGGCCCTAGTGTGTCCTAAGGGTGTGCTGGACAGCCCTATGGGCAAGCAGCCCCAACACCCCACTTCTATCTAGAAGATTCCCACTCATCCCAGACCCTGCTTCTCCTCTCATAATAGAGTTAGCCTTGAGGGGTAGGGTGAGCCTGGGAAAGTGGGACTTCCTTCATGGCTGACCGCCCCACCTCCTCTCTCTGCACACACACCTTGTACTCCCTCCACTCTGCAATGGACCAGATCAAACAGTACTCAGAAAACATGTTCCCTTCATTTATAACATCTGTCCTTTCACCGCTGTCTCACCTCTGCCATCTGCCTAAAGCACCCCTCATGGTTCTTCTAATCAATGTCCCTCCTCCGTAGCCTTCCTCCCAGTGCCCACCAGGCAGGGGTGGACACACCCTCCTCCAGCCCCACCAACACTCATCAATGGCTGGATTTGGAGGACCCAAATCCAGCCATTGATAAGTGTTCTTCCCTTGGTAGTGAGCAGGGAGGGGAAGAGCCTGATTCTTCTCCATGGCTTCCACAGACTCAGCACAAGGCCAGGAACAGAAGGAGCTCAGGGAGGGCTGGATAGATGGAAAAAAAATGTTCTTGGTCTCCATGCCCCTCTGTGGCCAGGCCTCTCCTTAGGGTCACTAATTCTCCTGGAGAAGAGATCTAGGAGCTGCACTGCACCAAGGCAAGGTCCAAGCCCATGTCCATGCAGGCTGACCTCACAAACCCACAGAACACAGGCTTGGGTCCAGGCTGGAAGGAGGAGCAGAGTTTTCATATATGAGGCTTTGACCTGATGCTTCAAGACACCAGGACCTCAACATAAAGGTCTACCCAGGCCAGGCAAGTGCTGGAAACTACACTCAGAGGAGAAGCCTGGTAACATGAAGTAGCAGAGAAGCCTGTGTGAACTTCTGGATTTGGAACCAAAGTCCTTCAGCTCTCTCAGAATGAGGAAAGTTGGCCAATCCAAGGATCCTGAGAGAAATAATTCTGAAACCACCAAGATCTCATCTTCTACAAAATGCAATGTTTTTTTATTTGACCCTGTAGACTAATCACTGGAGGGGATCGATACCACGTAGGGTAACAGAGACCAGAAAGGCGCAAAGCTTTCTGCTCAGGGAGCCAGGCAGCAACTCCTGGGGATGCACCAGGCTTTGTGTGCGTGGAGCAGCACAGTTCCTGACACATGGACATCTCAGGAAGATTTGCTGTGAAATCACCAACTGCTGCCTCCCTGGGGCTGGGCTGGGCACGCTGTCATTTAGGGAGCACGTTGCCTCAAAAGAGAATTGCATCCTGGCATCTCTACTAGAGCTGAACTCAGGGGCCAAGGCCTCATTTCTCAGCATTTCACCCTTCTCTGTCTCAAATGCCTCGTCTATAGAAGCTGGGTGGAGGAATAAAACCCAACTCTCAGAGTTGTGGAGAGAGACAAGTGAGGAGATAAATGCGCTCCCAGAGTCATGCCTGGGCGCTGCAGATGCTCAGAACCAGGGGGATCTGAGGATGTCAACTCCATGGGTTGGTTGGAAGCTGCCTGTGGTTGGAGGGGAGATCTTGGAGAGAGGGGAGAAGCTGAGGTTGTGAGTGACATGGGGAAGATGAGGTAAGAAGCTTCTCTACAGAGGCTAGCTTAGTGGGTGCGAGCTCTGGAAGGGGTGGTTGAGCCACCTCTGGCCGCTTTCCCCACAAATGCTCTATAAGGCCTGGCTGGCTCCAGCCTCCACCCACCCTGCAGCCCCTCCCCCAGGAAGCCCTCTTTACATGCAGGGGCCCTTGCTGACCAGTCTCCTCTGGATTCAGAGATCCCTTACCTCCTGCCACTCACCACAGGCCCCCACCATTGCCCATGCATCTGGTGTCCTCAGCTGAGATTGTCACATACCCCACCCAGGGGTCCACCTGCCTGCCAAGCCCAGGTAAGCCCATGGGTAGCCCTTGCCAGTGGGTGACCTGGGCTGTGCCACAGCTCCTCCCAGCCCTGGGGCCCACAGAGAGCCAGAAGAAAAGGCATAATTACTGTGCAGGCTTGGTCCCCACCCAGAGGAGTGTCCGCAGGGCGATCCTCTTGTGCAGGTTCCACCGCTCCACAGCCACAGCCACGATGAGGCCTCCCAGGAACAGCATGTTAGTGTCCTTCATGTACTGGACACACACCTGGAAGGTGGTGGCATGGAGGCCCCATCAGGGCTGCCTCCTGGCCACGCATCGCTTGGCCCAGGCCCACCAAGTCCCCAGAGACAGGAGAGCAGACCAGATGCTGATGTGAGGGTCAGTTGGGAGTGGGATGCAGGGTCAAGTGGCATGTCTCCATGCCAAAAGGAACCCACAGGAAGCATCTCTGGTCCCCTGGGGTCTATACTGCTCAGAGTGAGGCTCTGGGAAGGAGCCCAGGGGAGAAGCAGGAAGCCCCCAGGATCCTCTGGGTCACTCACCTGCTTGGAGTCCAGAACCTTGAGGAGTGGGAAAAGCAAGACAGGCAAGAGGGCGGTGACAGCCAGAGGGATGACTTCTGTGCACCAGTAAGTGGCCATGACGATGATGACGTAGGCACACCTGGCAAACTGAAGAGACAGTCCTGAGGTCTGGGCATGCTGCTGCTGCCCTCAGTCTCCACACCTGTTAAAACCTGGGTAATAATGCCCACATCCCTAGGTGGTTTCATGTTTGAACACTTTTATTAGAATCACTAGAGACCCTTTGTAGAAATAGACTCTTGCAATAGGACTTCCTTTCCTTAACTTCCAGAACCGGTTTTCCTCTGGCACTGGAGACGTAGACCTTTGCTCCGGCTAGAGTCTGCCTTCTTCGTCTTCGCCACAGACTCAGGCCGGAATCTGCTGTCTTGGTCTTCGCTGTGGCCTCAGTGCCACTCCTGTAGATCCCTTCCCTCCCCCCTCCTCCACCCCTCATAGCAGGTGTCTTGCCCCACCCTGTCACTCTTTGCCTGGAGCAGCTGGGCGGCTGTCATATTTGTCCTTTAATTTGCATATTCCCTCCTGATTGGCTGGTGGACATATCGGAGTGATGGTCAATTTGCATGTTTATCTTTTATTAGTGTAGATTATTAACCATCCAGACTCTGCCTTCTCCCTCATTCCACCCCAGCCTATTTTATCAATGCCAAGACCTATAGCTTTTTAGCCCTTTCTTCTCTGGCCTCTTCCTCCTCCTGCCTTCACCTGGGGCCACTGCCTTTGTTCAGGACACACTTCCTTCTGCCTGGATGGCTGAGACCATCTTCCATTTGACCTTTCTGCTTATGTCACTAGGCACAGAGGCTCCCTCTTTCTCATCTGCAAGTCTGATATGACCCCCTCTTTAAAAGCCCTTTTTGCCTCCAGGACAAAACCTGAATGCCTTAGCATAACTTAGGAGACCCTCCAGGATGGAGCAGGTCCTGCACACCCTTCCAGCTCCATCTCCTTGCCCACTCACACCCCGAGTTCCAGCTACCCCAGCAACTGGCAGCAACTGGGCCCCCTCTTACACACCCCACTTGGTGGCAGTCTGTGTTTCTCCTTAGGTGCCTCCCCCGCCTCTCCCACAGCCTGGGTCTGCACCTGCCTCTGTGTCTGCTCCCCCAGCCAGAGCAATTGGCACATGCGGTTGCCACTGTTGTTTCCTTAACTGTCTGACCATCACCACCACCACCACCACCACCACCATCACCACCACCCTCCCACCACCACTATCACCACCACAGAACAGGAAGCAACTGAGACCAGAATCAGGGTTTGTGCATTCACTCTGTCCTCAGGCCTGACCCCGAAGGGATGCTCAGCAAATGCCCATTCAAGGAATGGACTAGCAGAGTTGCAGCTATGACCACGACCACGCTGCTGGAGAGACGCACCTGTCCCCTCTCACTGCTTAACATCACCCTGAGAGCACGTGTTACGTGCAGGGGATATTGTGTGAGGACAGAAGTTCTTTGTCTGGACTGTGATAGCTGGCATAAAATATAAGCCTTTCTTCGGCGCCCCACGAGAACCTCAGGACCCCTCGCCCTGCCTAGTGCGGGTTTCTCAGCCTTTCCACTGCGGACATTTTGGGCTGGCAGATTCTTTGCTGAGGGGTGCGGTGCCCTGTGCATTGTAAGACTTCCCGCCGAGTCCCTGGCCTCCACACCACTAGCTGGCGTGACACTCTCTCCAGTTGGGACAACACCTGAGAGGGCTTTGCTGATGCCCCTGCTTGGGGGGTGCAGGCATCGATGCTGATGCCGCCACGGGCTCAAGGCAGGAGCCCAGGCTCCACACCAGGCAGACCAGCCAGTGCCCACTGTCTGCCTTTCAGCAGTCACTCAACAGTGCCATGGAGCAAACACTCGTCTCACTCCCAACCCGGCCCCCTCCCTGCGGGTTCATGTCCTCGCCTGTAAACTGAGGGGCTAGGAGCAACCTTTTAACAGGAAGTGCTGGGTGAGTCTTTAGTATCTAAACTCTGACACAACTGGTGGCACCTGTAACCCATTTCACAGCACAGTCCCGGGAGCACCAAATAAACCAACGGAAAAGACAAGCTGAACTGGCCCTTCGCCTCCATTCCCTATCAGGGCCCAGAGACACCCCATTCTGACCCTCCGGGTCTAGAATGTTCTGCAGGAGAGGCTGCGCAGGCAGGACGGGCTCCGTTAGACTGGTCTGAGGAGGGGCGGTCACCAGGCGAGTGAGATGGACTCTGCCCGAGAGAGGCGCCTGCTCCCTGGGGGTAAATGAGCTCAGATAGCTTCCAGCAGCGGGAGTGTGGCTGGCCAGGCGCTTAAAGCCCACACAAACGTGGAGTGGGACTTAAAAGTCAGCAGCCAGCACAGTGCCTAGCACATAGTAGGGATCAACAAATACATGTTTAGTGCACAACTGAACAAACCCATGAGTATTCACAGACTGCCCATTTTACATTGCCTAATGAAAAATGAATGTGGGTAAGGAAGGGGATGTGCTGTGTGTGTGTGTGTGTGTGTGTGTGTGTGTGTACAAAGAGAATGAGAGAGCGAGGGAGAAAAGAGATGGATTGATTTCTGAAAAGATGGCCATCAGAATATTAATAAGTTATGGGATTTAAAGGTATTTTCATTTTTACAGTACTTTGTACTTTACAGACTTGAAAAATATTTTTTTTTTACTATTTTAATAAAATCAATGATATGTTTAAATAGACATATCATTGATTTTTATTAAGATATTTTTTAAAAGGCGGAGGGGTGGGTGGCAAGAAAGGGCAGAAAAAAGTGGGGCCAAGATGAAGTCAGGCAGGACGCTGGCTGGAGGAGAGGCAGGAAAGAGGGGAGCCTGTGGGAGAGGCCGGGGCTCGTGCCTTCCGACTGGCCGCCCCCTCAGACAGCGCCCCACAGGCTGCCAAGTGCTCGCTGGCTGTCCAGTCCCGCTGGCCCACGCCAGTGCCTCTGGCTTTCCTTGCACAATGGTGTGGCCATGGGGGCGGGGGCAGGGAGCTCTTTGGCTGTGGCTAAAACAGAGGCACAAAGGGAGAGACACCGGGGCAGGTCCAGGCCCTGGTCACCTGTCCCAGTGGGAGGGAACACCTATCCCAGGAGAAGGCAGCCTTTGGAAGGACTTTCCCTCACTGATCCTCACTCCCAAGGCAGGTTAACGGCACTCACAGACACTCGGAATTGAGGGTCCCAGCTCAGGGCATGGCAAGAAAGGGGAGGGAGGGGGTCTCAGTCACACTCTCCCAGAGCAGGAAGGTCAGCCAAGCTGTATACTCATTCCAGGGAAAAACACAACTAAAATCACAGCTCTCTTCCCCATGGGTGTTAACGGCCCCAAACCTCTTTCTACAGGAGAAATAGGGCAGCTCGCAGTTGGTATGACATCTCAGTTTGTTGGGCTATCCCTGGCCCATCCAGGGCCGTCATCAGCCCACTGGAGGCCTCCTCTCGGCCTCCCCTCCCCATCCTAGGACCCTTTGGGCACCCAAAGCCATACCTGTCAGAACCAAACCACCTTGCCCATTGTACAGGCAAGAATACCAAGGCCCGGACAATTCAGAGGCTTCACTGAAATCACAAGGAAGTGGGAATGAAGTCGGGTTCTCTTGCAGATCTGCCTTCCTGATACCCCAGTCCACCCCAGGCCTCCAGGACTGCCCCAGCGTATCCCCGTATCCCCGAAAGAACTCCTCTGTTCCCTCAAGCTGCCTGGAGGGACAGGGGGCCCGGGATTTCCTGTCTGGGCTGAGAGTGAAAGGGCTGGAGGAGGGAGTGAGGAAGGAGCAGCCAGCAGCCACAAAAGCCTTCCAAGGGCTCTGGTCTCTGCCAAACAGGCTCCACACAGCCCAGCGCAGCCCGGGCCCGGGCTCCCAGCACCGCCCTCAGCCTGTGGCCAAGGCCATTCATTCTCTGCCTCTTTCCTCCCAGGAGCGCTGGGAGGCCAGGGCCTTCCCTGCCACCCTGAGTCCTGCCACCCAGGGCGTGAGCTCTGGGAACCTGGCCGCCTCCCGCCTCAGCCACAGCAGGCAGCGCGCACAGCAGACCCACCCCGACCCGCCTTTCAGCCCCAGGAGGGTTTGGACTCAGCCATGGCGTCCAGGGGTTCCGAGTTGGGAAGAAAAGTGGGCTGTCAATGGGGAAACTGAGGCACAAAATGGGACCGGAGAGTGACAAAGACAGCACTCAGGATCCACTTAGGTGCCTGGCTGATCTCGGAAGCCCTTACAGCTGGAAGTCCTTCTTCGCTAAGGAGAGAGAAGGAGAGAGGAGGGAAAGGCCAGGCCAGGGCGCTCTAGGGGAGGGACGGGAGTCTCTGGGGAGACTGAGGCCAGGCTGAGCCTGTGGGTGTTCTGTATGGAGAGATCTGTGCTAGCGGCCAGGTTCCGTGCTTGCTGGGACGATTCTTGTGTCCTTGGATCCGTAAACCCCAAGGTTGGGGTGCCCCTAGGACACCTCCCGTTTGTCTGGCCCCTGAGCTCCCCGGGGAGCTGTGCCGCCTCGGAATTCCTGCCCCCCCACTCCGTGGCCTGCCTTCCTTCGAAGCCGGTTGGTGGGTCCGGTAGCCTGGAGCCCCCGGGGCTGCGGGGAGACCCAACTGACCTTGGTGGGCACCAGGATGATGAGCGGCAGCAGCAGGATCGGGGTGCCGAACAAGAGCACGAAGGACTTGAACTTGTTGACATAGCTCAGTGCGGAAGCCATGGTGCAGGGTGTGGGGGGGGGAAGGCGCGAGAGGCTGGCGAGGCGGCCAGAGGCTCCGCGGGCTTAAGAAGGGACCACGGCCTCAGGGGCTGGTGGAGCGCAGTCAACTCCGCCCCCCACGGTGAGGTCTCTGCCGGGCTCCTGGGCGGGGCCACCCCGCGGGGTCGGTGGGGCCCCCCTGCCCCCATCTCCGCCACCCCGCGGCGGCTGGAGGCGCCCGCGGACTCCGGAGCCTCGGACCCGCCCCCAGGGACGCTCCAAGCCCTGCCCCAGGGCTGCCCAGCGCGATGCGATCGGTCACTCATTCCAATGGCTTTGGCGTGTGGCCCCGCTTCTGCGTCCGCAGGGGTCTCCCGGGGAAAGTCTGCAAAGGCCTTGGGGTATCTCAGATCTGTCTTCCTCATCTCTGGGAGGGGGTCTCCAGCAGAGGCGATGGCCATTAACAACCCCCTCTCCCCCCCCCCACCCCCACTCCGGCGCAGTCCGCCCCAGGCAGTGCGCCCCGCGGGCCTCTCCTCCCCGCATCTCACTCCTGGCTTCCAGAGGCCTCCGTGCAGCTTTGGGCAACAGACCTCTTTCCTCCATTCTCCCTGGCTGCCTACCTCACCCCCAACCACCACCACCCCTCCAGCGCACCCTCTCCCACCCAAGGCTTTAGGCTCTTGGGCGATCGCAGAGGAGGCGAGGCTTCTGTCCTCCGCAGCCTGAGCGCCTGCAGCTCCCCAGCAGCCACCGCGCAGCCCGCGGACAGACCTGCGCTTGGACTTCGGTGAGCTGCGGAGTGATGGGCGCTCCCCTGGGCGGGTGGGGGCCGGAGCCGCTGCCCTCCTGACCAAGGCTGCCATTGCCATTTCCCTCTGGGAAACCGTGCAGCGAGGAAGGGACTTCACCAAGGCTGCCCTGAAAGGGCCATTCATTCATCTGGCCACCTGCCAACAAGCCCTGGGCACCTGTTCTGTGCTCGGCCCCATCTGGGGTGCCGGAGATACAAGGCTGCAGACACTGCCACCCCCATCCCTTTCTCCTTTCCTTCCTCCTCCTCTGCCGGCCTGTCTTCTCATTCTGCAGCTTTCTTTTGGGGAGTCTTACCCCTGCCTGAGGTTTACCTACAGTGTGCTCCTTAATAATGGCCATCCTCTGTCTTCAATGCAGTCCTGATATGGGAGTCCCACAGCTCCCTAGTTCCAACCTTTTGGAGCCTGGGTCTCAGGAGCCCCAATACCCAGCATATCCTACCTAAACAAGTGCATGACCTTCCTCCTGTATCTCCACCTAAGAACACGTCTTCTCCCGGACCCCTCCTGCGTCTGCCTGCTGATGCCCTCCCCCCGTCGTAATTCTATCATCTAACTGGATTTCCCTTCCTATCCCCGTCCAAGGCACTTAGCTCTCTGTGTGCCTATATTCGTCCTGGTGTGATTTTTATTTAATGTCTGTTTTATTCAACACCATATGGTCCACCAGCACTTTTCACAGCGCCTGGTTCCGTGTGTGCACCCCAAACACTTCCTCTGGGCTGTGTGAATGCATGTGAACCACTTCAGTGCAACAGCACAACTGCCTGAAAGAGAATGTCACACGCTCAGAGCATGGGCCCGGAGCCAGCCTGCCCGCACCCTCTCCCGGCCCTGCCTCCTCCTGGCGCTGTGCCTTAGACAGGTTGCCTGTTGGGCTTCTTTACTTCATAAATGGAGAGACTAACACCAACTCTGGTTTCAAAAGGCTGCTTTGCACATTACATGGACTAATGCTCAGCGAGTGCTTCACACAATGCTCTGGCATATAGTGAACAATCAGAAAACACTTCCTTTTGCAATTAGATGACAAATGTAATAAATCCTCTGAGTGGCAGGAGCAATGGGGGAACCTTCACCCAGGAGGTAGCATTTGAAATGAGACTTCAAGGCTAAGTAAAATTTGCCAGGTAAGCAGTGGAAGCCAGTCAACATCACCAATGGATAAGAAAGTATTAAAATTGTTGAGGAAAAAATCCCCAGGTAATTCAGGAATACTGAAACTAACGTACAACAGCAACAACAAGGAAACTAAATAAACGGGGGGATTATACCAAGTTCATGGTGGGAAGACTCAACATTGTAAACATTCTCATGCCTCTCAAATTAATCTATAAATTTGAAATACAGTCCCAAAAGAATTTTTATTTGACAAACTGCATTTAAAATTCAAACTTAAAAAAATATATATTTTAATTGATTTTAGAGAGCAGAAGGGAGAGAGAAGGAAAAAAAACACATCAATATGAGAGCGAAACATAGATGGGTTGCCTCTAGCACACACCCTGACCAGCGATCAAACCTCAAATCTGGGCATGTGCTCTAACCACGAAACCACCGGGCAGGGCTAAAATCCCAATTTTTTTTTTTTCTTTCTAATTCTCATCAGAGGATATTTGGCCATCAATTTTTATTTATTTATTTATTTATTTATTTATTTTTGAGAGAGGGAGAGAGAGAGAGAGAGAGAGAGAGAGAGAGAGAGAGAGAGAGAGAGAAAGAGAAAAGGAGGGAGAGAGACAGAGAGAGAAACATGAATGTGAAAGAGACACATCCTTTGGTTAGGTATCCACCCAGCCAGGGATGGAGCCTGGGACCAAGTTGCATTCCCTTGACCAAAACTGAACATGCAACCGTTCAGTCTGCAGGCCAATGCTCTATCCATTGAGCCAAACCAGCTAGGGCTACAAGTAAAATTGAAACTTTTGCAGGAATACTTAAGACACTCTGGAATGGTGGAGGGCAAATTGTCTATCCGAATTCAAAATTCACAAAGAAAAAATCCCAAGGCTAAGTAAAAAAATTGGCAGAGAAACAGTGGAAGCCAGTCAACATCACCAATGGATAAGAGTAATTAATATAATAATTAACTATTGGTATAAGGACAGAGAAACAGATCAGGAGCATAGAATGAATTAAGAGCCTAGAAATAGACCCATGCTTATGCGGAAACTTGATATGCTAGAGAGGTTGCATGGACTATTTGATGCCTACTGACAGCTGCTGGACCAATTGGTTTTTAGCAGTAGAGACATCTTTCTCTTTCTTTAAAAATATTAAACACATAAGAAAGTATGATCATCATATGTAATCATTTAATAAATTTATTTTTATTCACAAGTCATTTAATTATTCTCAAAAGCTGAAACAGGAGTTCAATTTATGCATGCAAATTGGTTTACCAAAGAAACGCTCTGTTTTTGTCATTCTCCCCCTTCACAAATAGCTTATAATTTAGTGTTCATGATAACAAATGAAGTAATGAAAAGGAGCATGTCAGTTTACATCTTGTAGTGATTAATGTACCATAAAAAGGATTAATTCAGTGTCCATCATTTTGTCTCAATGTGGCTGCTTTTAGTAACCTATCCTCAGGAGATAGTCTATATTTTATTTCTTGGGTTTTAAAAATAATATTTCTCAAAATATGAATCTAAACACTAGAACATATTTTTTTAACTTAAAAATAACTCCCTAACTAAAAAAGGAACATATATAAATCAAAATTGTTTTAGAATATGATAGTATATAAATGTGACACAGTTTTCATTTGCATATGAATAATTTAATAGAATTTTCATCTTAAAAATGAGATAGTAAAAATCTACTTTTGCTATAAGACTTTTAAATTAGATGTGTTTTATCAATTAGATCTCAGTTTTAATATGCAACTGTTACTTTCTGGTAAGAATTAATTGAGTTTGATATGCCATCTCTCTACAAAATCATTGATTTACAAAACCATCCATTAAGCAAAAAGATGGGTTTCCAAAGCAATCAGCTTCCAAAAATACACCCAATTAATTTTTATTGAGAATAATTAGCATATAACATATTAGTTTCAGGTGCACAATATAATTATTCTATATTTGTATATATTGCAAAATAACCAGTACAACAAGTTTAGTTATCCATTACTATACATAGTTAACAAAACTTTTTTTCTTGTGATGAGAACTTTTAAAATCTTCTCTCAGCAATTTGCAAATATACAATTCAGCATTATTTATAATTACAATGCTGCATATTATATCCCCTTATATTTTATAATTGAAAATGTGTAATTTTTTCTCCCTTCACCCATTTTGCCTACCCTCCAACCCTACCTCTAGCAACCATTATCTATTCTCTGTACTATGAGTTCTCTTTTTTCAGTTTCACATATAGGTAAGATCATCTATTGATAGTTCTCATCTTCTTCTGTCTGACTTCTTTCACTTAGCATAATACACTCAAGGTCCACCCATTATAAAAAATGGCAAGATTCGTTCTTGATCCATTTACTCACTGATCAACAGTTGGGCTGATTCCATATCTTGGCTATAATGCTGCAGTGACCCTAAGGGTGCATATATTTTTTCCAATTAGTGTTTCCATTTTCTTCAAATATTTTCTTCTGGAGTTTTATGGTTTCCGGTCTATGTTCAAGTCTTTAATCCAGTGATTTTCAACCTTTTACATCTCACGGCACACATACACTAATTACTAAAAGTCTAAGGCACGCCAAAAAAAAAAAATTTATGTTTTTTGCTGATCTGACCGAAATAAAGAGGTATAATTTTGATTTACCCATACTGGATAGCTATGTTGTGTTGGCTGTTGTCATTTTTAAATTTGACAATCTAAGAGAAAAGAGGTCAGTGTCGCTGATTAAAAAGTCAGGAATTGCATCTTTAAAAAAATTCTTGCAGCACACCGGTTGAAAATCACTGCTTTAATCCATTTTTTTTTTTTTGGTCTTTTTAAAAATTTATTAGGGTGCCATTGGTTAATAGGGTCATATAGGTTTCAATTGTACATTGCTATGATCCATAATCTGTATATTGCATTGTGTACCCACTGCCCAAAGGCAAATCACCTTCCTTCACTACATACTTACCCTCTACCACCCCTTCGACCACTTTCCTCTGGTAACCACCATACTGTTGTCTGTCCATGTCTCTGAGTTTCAGTTTTGTATCCCACATATGAATGAAGTCACATGGTTCCTAGCTTTTTCTGACTGACTTAGTTTACTTAGTGTAATATCCTCAAGGCCCATCCATGTTGTTGCAGATGGCAGTATTTCACCTTTTTTATGGCTGAGTATATGTGTACCACATCTTCTTTATCCAGTCCTCTATCGAAGGATGCTTTGGTTGTCTCCATATCTTGGTCACTGTGAATAATGCTACAAGGAACATAGGGTGCATATATCTTGGCGAATACATATTTTTTACTTTTTCGAGTAGACACCCAGAAGAGGGATTGCTGAGTCTGTTATATGGTAACTCTTTTTTTTTTTTTTTTTTTTTTTTAGGAACCACCATACTGTTTTCCATAGTGGCTGTACCAGTTTACATTCCCACCAGCACTAAATGCGGGTTTCTTTTTCTCCACACCCTCTCCAACACTGGTTATTACTTGTCTTCTTGATATTAACCATTCTTACAGGTGTGAGGTGGTATCTCATTGTAGTTTTGTTTTGCATTTCCCTCATAGCTAGTGAAATTGAACATCTTTTCATATATCTGATGGCTGTTTGCATGTCTTCTGGGGATTAATCCATTTTGCGTTCATTTCTGGGTGTGGTGTAAGATAGTGGTCCAGTTTCACTCTTCTGCATGTGGCTGTCCCGTTCTCCCAACACCATTTATTGAAGCAATTTTGGTTATAATAGCCCCACGCTAGAAACAACTCACATGTCCTTCAACAAGTGAATAGATACACAGATAGTAAAATACTACTCAGCAGTAAAAATAAATAAATAAATAAATAAATAGTTCTTGGTTGGATCTGAAGGCCATTGTGCTGAGTGGGGGGGGGGGGAGACAATCTCAAATGGTCACTTATGGCACTATTCCATCTCTATAATGTTTTGCAAGTGGAAATATTAGAGGGACCAGTGGTTGCCAGGGGTTGGAGTTGGGAGAGAATGTGACTATAAACAGGCAATTGAGCAGTTTTATACCCTAATTGTGGTGATGGATACGCGTATACATGTAATAACATTTTATAGAATTACAGATACACACACACACACACACACACACACACACACAAACTGTGCATGTAAAAATCGTTAAAGCAAGGAAAAGTCTGTAGTTGACTTGCCGTATTGTATCAATGTCAATTTCCAGTTTTGAATAATGCTCTGGGGTTATGTGGAATGCTGTATTGGACCCACCTGGGGAACTGGGTAGGGGAACTCTGTACTATTTTTGCAACTCCTTATAAATCAGACTATGCTAAAATTAAAAAAAAAATCGTTTTAAAATGGCAGTAAGTAAAAAATATTCTTCAGACTAATGAATCCCGTTCTTCCCAGTTCATATTTTATGACTGACATCATAGCAAAAAACAAAAACAAAAACAAAAACAAAAAAATGGTATCACTGATGAGCTTGCGATGTGTTTAAGGCATGCTTAGGGATGCAGCTGAGAACAGACTTCTTGGACTTTGAGTTTCTTTGTGCATGCTTGGGCTGGATGCGTATTTCTATGGAGAAGTTTGCTCCAACAACTGGTCACAAGACTGGCATTACTGGTGTCCACACTTCCACTTGGAAACACTGTTGTATTTGTAAACAAGCTTGAGCTGCTAAAAAGTCAGGGCCTGATTTGCTCAGAGTACTGGACAGTTGCTATTCAAAGACAGCATTGGTCAGCTCTCACTAGGCGAAACTGCAACGGCAAATATTTACTCCCCGCTGCAAGTTCGCTGGGAGTGGGTGGTTTTTGCAACTCTGCTCCTGGCTGTGGGTAGACTGTGGGCAGCTCCATGCTCTTCTCACTCAGCACTGTGGGTCAGCTTCACATGCCCTCTCATTGCAAGACTCAGCCTGGGGAGGTAGACACCCGCAGGCGCCAGGAAACAGGAACAAGAGGGCTGCTGGGACTTTGCAGCACCTCCAAGGCTTCTGCTCAGCTGCAGCCACCTCCCATCTCTCACCGTCTATTAGCCAAAGCAAGTCCATGGCCAAGTCCAAAGTCAATGTGGTGGGGAAATGTACTCTGCTTCGGGGAAAGATTGCACATATGACCTACGGGTATGGAAATCAAGGTGTTTCCACTTGGGTTGCTCTATTTAAAAACAAAACACAAGGCATGGTTGTGGCAGGTAGTTTTATTTCCTCAAAGCAAATAAAGGGTACAGGAGATTCACATCCAGAGTTCGGCCTCCCCAAAGGGAGGGTTAGCCATTGCGTATACAGAGGGGGTGTCCCCCCAAATGTATACACACTAACAGCTGATAGCTCAATTTGGAAAATGAAATGTATTTTCATTAACACTGCCTTTATAATTCTTCAGAGTGTTGTATACATCTTTTGGGGGGTGGGGACACCCCATATACACCATTTGGTCGGCTACATGTTGATTTCTTCTTTGCAGTTGGCTTTGTCATCAGTTGAATTCCTGTCAGCTCATTCTGTTTAGAGCTGCATCTTCAAAATACTATGCTACATTTTAACATTTAGCAAGAAATAACATTTAGTTAGAACTTCCCAGACCTTGAGACCCTCTTCCCATCTAATACTACTACACATGAGAAATATTATTAAGTCCAAGAGATTAAACTTAGATCTTTTTAAAGTCATGTCTGGACACACAATTAACTTACATGAGTTATATGAACTCAGGTACTTGAGTTAAATGAATTCAGAAGTGAGAGGGTTGTTACAGGGACTGCAAATTAGCATAGGTATTCAAATTGGAAAATTGAAATAAGACTTTTAAAAAAAATAGAAAGTAAATATCAGATTTTGATAATTAATTTGACAATAAAGGCTGACTTTGCTTGTTTGTTGCTCTTTGTTTTATATCAAACATATGAGTGAAATCATACATCTGACTTATTTCACTTAGCATGATACTCTCAAGATTCACCCATATTGTTGCAAATGTCAGTATTTCATCTTTTTATGGCTGACTGGTATTCCTTTGTAAAAATCTATACATCTTCTTTATCCAATCATCCATCGAAGGACCCTTAGGTGGTTTCCATATCTTGGGTATTGTTGAATAATGTTGCAATGAACATAGTATATACCAATACTACCCCAATAAATTTATAAAGACCACTTTACCAATAAAGTTATACAGAAGATGTTTCTCACAAATGAGCTGAGCTAAATTTGTAGCTCCAATGTTTTGACACAGGAGCAAAGTTGCTTACAGCTCAATCTATAACAAAAAAATAAGAAGTTGGATCCTGTTTTCTCTAAGTAAAGAAGAAGCATTTATCCTTGGCTAACTGATAACAAAACAAAACAAAACAAAAATCAACCCTATTGTGCTGCCTTTCCAATCAAATTTACTTTTATCCTATCTAATAAAGATGAAATATGCAAATTGACCGTGACTCCACGACAAAGATGGCAGTGCCTGCAACCAATAAGGAGAGAATATGCAAATTGACATGACAAGGTGAGAGGCAGAAGGCGGCTCTGGCTGGAGTGATGGTGTTGCTGGCAGCCAGAGGAAGAAAGGCCTATTCTTGCAAGAATCTTCGTGCTTTGAGCCTCTAGTATATCATAATTATAAAAACCTATGTTACATTTATGTTGCTTTGGTCAAATGATACTACATAGTAATTGTCATAACACAGGGCAGACAAAATTTTAACACTTAGAGTCTTACTGTCATAAGAAACTTTAAAACATAAATATTTATATTCATACATAGATTTTTACTATAGAAAATATGATTGGGAGAACAGTGGAACAATTCAAATGAAAAATATGAGCTAAGTGGAATAAGCATATAAGATACATGGGAAAAATAACTATAAATTTGGTCTGTGGAGGAAGAGTTCATTTGAATATTTTTAAAGTGGGTAATAGCAAGTATCAAGTTACTATGATATTTAGATTCTATTGAATACATCTTGAAAAATGAAGTAACAGTTTTATTTTTAAATATTTATAATAACAAGACATGACATTCTTTGCAACTATAAGTTTGAACCATTTAATTTTTAATATGCAACCATTTTCAGCCAACAAATATGGAAAATTCATATGGTTCAAGTTAATTTTTAAAATCATGACTTAAAAGTTTTAGGTGTCAAATTAAAAATGTAGAAAAAAGATACATAGTTTTTACAAAGTTAGCTTAGGGAGCATATAAGACAAGAAGTTCAAAGACCACCTCCAAAAAAAAACACAAAAAAACAACAACAAATTTCTTTTGCACATATGTACAAGGAGTCACATAAAAGAAAATGATGGTCATAGTTTTTGCAAGAACAAAAACATGAAAATATCTAATAACAGGAGAATGAATAAATAAATTAGGGTATTTTCATGGCAAATATTTACATAACAGAAAAAGTGAAGGAATTAGAGGTATACACATTAATATGACTGAAACATAAATACTTGATGAAATCTTATATTTGGTGAAAGAAAGAAGTCACAGAAGAATATTTGGAGAGCGATAATATTTATAAAATGTAAAAATTCAATATAATACTACATCTTGTTTAGGGATACAAACAGAAGTAGCAAAATTATAAAGAATCTATATATATGGCCAAATGACCAACTGTATGTACATCTAACCATTAAACTGACCAGTGGTACATATGATGCACACCGGCAATTTAAAAATAAATGTTGCTTTGTGCTTGCCTAATACATATAAAACTTTGTTGGTTGATTGAATTTGCTTGTTTTTATATTATGTTTTTGTTGTTTGTATTTCATGTTTTTGTTGTTTTTTTATAGCATGTCTTTGTTGTTATATCATATTATTATTGTTTATTAATCAATTTATATTTTATTTTCATGTACATCTTATTAATTTTCTTTCATCTCTGACACTTCTATTATAGAGAAAGGGTGAGTAGTGATATTAAAATATTTCTTTTCAATGTGCAGGAATCCATGCACCAGGCCACTAGTATCACTATAAATAAACACCAAATTTAATCTAATTTTAACCTGTAGTGAGGCCTAATATTTTAACTGGTTATGGATACAGACATTTTTCTGTGATATATCAATAGTTAGAGAACAGCACACGGATGCAAAAGTTGTACTGTGTGTTTTTAGGTTAGGCAAGTTTCTTTTGATCGCTGTGTCTATAAATGATGTCTGTATTAAAATGTGAACCTTGATCCCTTTTCCAAATTGCTGCTGGGTCCAAAGTTTTGTGTCATGCTTGATTGGCTGCAAACCTGGCACCACAGATTCCGCTGAACTGAGTGAAGATTCCGACTTTCCCCTTTGCTCTGATAATTCTCTGACTGCCTAACTGTGAACATTTTCAAACACGTGGAAATGGTAAATGAGTAGATAAGCCTAATTTTATATGCATTGTTCCTGAAATATAGGAAAATACACTCTTATTTTAGGAGGTTGACATAATCTCAACACCAAAACCAGCAAGGGCAGTTCATGACAGGAAAGCTATAAACCGAGTTCACAGATAAACACACAAACAGAAAGTACCACCAAATTCAATCCAGCGAAGCATCAAAAATATCTGTATTCCACACCCATCCTTCATTCACAGTTTGGCTGACTGTAGAATTCTAGGCCGAAAATCATTTCCCTCAAAAACTTAAAGGCTTTGTTCTCTTGTTCTCTTGTTCGCTTTGTTCTCTTGTTCCTTTTTTTGTTTTGTTTTATTTTGTTTTTACTTTCAGTGTCACTATCTAAAAAGTCTAAATACATTCTTGCTCTTGATTTAAAAGAAAAAAAAAAACTGCTGTATTTTTTTCTTCTCTGGAAACTCACAGGATCTTCTCTTGTTCCCAGTGTCCTGAAACTTCATAGGGCCTTTTTTCTTTTTACAGGATCTTGACTTTTCTTGTGCTGAGCACTTGGAAAGCTCAGCAAACTGATATTCTTTAGTTATGGAATTTTGTATTTATTTATTTGTTATTGATTGATTTTAAAGAGAGAGGCATCCACTTGTTCCACTTATTGATGCATTTATTGGTTGATACTTGTATGTGCCCTGACCAGGGATTGAACCCATGACCTTGGTGTATCAGGACAACGCTCCAACTGACTGAGCTATCATGAACAGGATCTGAAAAAAAAATTTTTTTTAAGTTTTTGTTAATGTTTTTGTGTGTGTTTTTAGAGAGTGAGGAAGGAAAAGGGATAGAAAAACATCGATGTGACAGGGAACAAGGATTGATTGTCTTCTGAATACCTTTACTGTGGATTGAGCCATAACCCAGGCATTGCCCTGACCAGGGAATTGAACTGGCAACTTTCAGTTCAGGGGACGTGGTGCTCAACGGAGTCACACCAGCCTTGGCGAGCCTGGAAATTTTTGAAATTATTTCTTCCGCCCCATTTTCTTTATTTGTAAAAGTAACTTTTACAAACCTTTCTGAGTATACTAAGGTCAGTTCTTTTGAGGATTTTTCATTATGATATTGTTTCTAATGACAAAAAAAAAGGAAAATCATAAATCCTAATTTACAGGTGAATGGATTGGGACCTTAGAACATAGTCATACAATTAGATGCCTTTCAACAATTAAAATAAGTCAACTAGCCTGACTGGTTTGGATAGAGTGTCAGCCTGAGGACCTGTGGCCTGAGGGCTCCTGGGTTCGATTCTGGTCAAAGGCATGTGCCTTGGTTGCGGGCACATCCCCAGTGGGAGATATGCAGAAGGCAGCTAATCAATGTTTCTCTCTCATTGATGTTTCTAACTCTCTATCCCTTCCTCTCTGTAAAAAATCAATAAAATATAAAAATAATAATAATAAAATAAGTCAACATATTTGAATGTGGATAAATCTCAAAAACATAAGACAGTATTTCTAAGTAAGCTCTAGAAATATACACATCACACATGCATATATACATTTCACTCCATTTATACAAGGTTTAATAGTATGCAAAAACAATATTATCTATTGTTTATGGACCAGAAATATATGGTAAACGTTTAAAGCCATGCAAAGGAATAATAAACTCCAAATATAGGAGAATAGTTATATGGGGAGACAGGGAAACAGAATTGGGGTACACATGACATTTCAACTGTTATTTCTAATACTTTCTCTCTTAAGCTGAGTAGTGGGTGAACAGATATTCTTTTTTAATATTTTAAAATAATCATAATAATGTTTTTATTTATGTAAAATAAGTGAGGGGGTTAGCTAAAAAAAAATAAACATAAAGTTGATAGAAAGATCAAGTTTTATTTAAAACTAGAGGCTTGGTGCATGAATTGGTGCACCTTGAAAGGAACTGTAGGCAGCGAGGGTGTGGTGGGCACAGGGGCAGGTCTTGACCCATGCTCTGCACCCCCACCCAGGCCCTCCCACTGCAGCCCTGGGTCCCCTATCTGCCTGTAACCCCACCTTTCCCCATTCCCCAGAGGCAAACGCTTGCAATAGTACTTCTAGCACTTTCTCCCAGTACTTACCTCCATACTTCTAAACAAACTAACTAAACAGACAAAAACGTCTTCCCTTATGGAGCTACAGTCTAATTGAGAAAAGATATGTAAAAAAGTAAATCAAATATATAGTATGATGAGAGGGAAGAAACAAAGCATTGGAGTGGAATATCAACATCATGGAATGGAGCAGAAATGTGATATACGACGGCCTGGAAAGGCTTTACTTAGATGTGTCTTGTGAGAAAAGACCCGAAGGAGGAGAAGAAGCTGATTCCTGGGGCAAGAGACCTCCAGGTTTCCATTAGTGAACAATTAATGCGAATCCCACCTGTGGCGGAGGTCTGCCTCGTCAGTCCATTGAACAGCAATGAGGCCAGTGAGGCTGGAGTGGAGTGAGCAAGTGAGATAGGAGTGAGATATGAATGAGAAAGACAATCATAGATAGCAATTTCAAAAATGGCCAAGTAATAGGACTGTCATTTCTATATATATAATAGTTATAAATTCTTGGGAAATTAAAAAAAAAGAAATTTATTTAAATGAAAAAAATTTTTTTTCCCTAAAGGCACCAAAGAGGAAACACACACACACACACACACACACACACACACACACTCACACACACACTTGCAGAAAGCCTATTAGCTAACATGTAGGGGGAGAGAACTGGGTGAGTTTCCATTTTCAGATCTTTTAGTCTAAATGCAGGCCTCCTTAAATGGAAAATCCTCATTCTCTCTCTGACGAAGGACCAGAGAACAACCACAGCAGCTAGAAAGCAATGGAGAAATGTCAGGTGGGAAAGAGTGTCCTAGAAAAGGACCCCTAAATTCTGCATAGAAACTCCTCCCAGATCCCTGGATGATGCCTGAATCATACCTACATGAAACAGATGTAAACAACCTGGCTACAGACAAAAATCTGAACTGAGATTTGACATTCAGTCTGCATTTGCATCCAATCAATTAATTGCCTGCTTAAAAAACAACTCCCTACTTTTCAGAGGACTATAACAGAATCCAGAACCTCTACAACAGTCTTCACAACGTATAAGATATAACCCCATATTGTTTGAAAAGCAAAGAAACATATAAATGGGGCCCATTCTATAAAGAATAATACAATATGACCAATACTATAAGTTGACCCATATTTCGTAATTAGTAGAAAAAGATTTAAAAATAGTTATAGTAACCACACTTATTGACGTAAAGAAAAATACTTATGATAATAGGAAATCTCAGCAGATAAACAAAAACTGTAAAAATAAACAAGTAGAAATTCTAAAATTGAAAAACACAACATCTAAAATTAAATATTAACAGTAGATGGATGATGACAGAGAAGCCAGTGAACTTGAAACTAGATCAATAGAAATTATCCAATCTGAAATACAGAGAAAAAGTGGGGGGAAAACAGAACAGAACCTCAGGGACTTGTGGGGAAATATTAAAATGTCTAATACATTTGAATCATGGTTGTAGAAAAAGAGAGAAATAATGGGGCAGAAAAATATTTGCCAAAAATAACTGAAAATTTTTCAAAATTTGGCAAAGCACATAAACTTAAAGATTTAAAAAAACACAACAAAACCCAAGCAGGATAAATATGAAGAAAACTATGCCTAGGCAAATCATTATCAAGTTGTTGAAAACCCAAGATAAACAGAAAAGCAGCCAGAGAAATACAACCAATTATACACAGAGGAACAACCAACTTCTCATCTGTTATTTTGAAGGGCAGGCAACATTTTCCACGTCTGAAAAAGAAAAATCTGGCAATTCACAATTCTATACCCAATGAAGAGAGCCTTCAAGAACTGAGACAAAGAAGACCTACCCTATAAAACAAATGACGTGCTTTGGGTTGAAGGGAAATGATAACAGATGGGAACTTGGATCTTCAGTGAAAAACTCTGCACCTCGACGCCCAGTGCACTTCCTGGTTGCCGATCAGACAGCTATGTGGTGGGAGGGCGGCACATCCCTGAGGCCACGGGAGCTTCACATGCTGGAGCCTGCCAGACCTCACCCAGTGCGTGGCCACTTGGCCTGGCCTGGTTTGCATCCTTGATGATAAACTGTAATTATAAGTATAGGACTTTCTTGAGTCCTGTGAGTCATTGCAGTGAATCATTGTACCAACTCCCAAATGTCTAGCAGACTGATCAGAAGTGAGGGTGACCTGGGTACCCCCATGCCTGTGGTTCGTACTTTAGGGGGTAGTGGGAATCTCAGAATTTGTAACCATCAGATTAGTGGCCTTATTAGAAAGGAGAGTGGGATCTCTCTAAGGGAGCCTTCTTGCTGTGGGCTCAGATGTCCTTATCTCAGGGTGAGTGTGTGTGTGTGTGTGTGTGTGTGTGTGTGTGTGTGTGTGTGTCTGTGTGTGGGGGGGGGGTGTGGGCACACGTGTGTGTGTGTGTGTGTGTGTGTGTGTGTGCACGTGTGTGCGCACGAGCAGAGAGAAAGAGAGAGGAGATCTCACTCTACTTTTCATCAGGCCACCAATCTGTTGGGAGGCTCACGGGGAAGGGGGAGGGTCTGTTTCCTGGCCTGTGCAGCCTCCAGAACTACATCCTGTGGTTCATGCCCCTTCATCCACCTTCAAAGCCTCAGCATAACCTCTTCAAACCTCTCTCTGCTTTGTCATCACGTTCCCTCTCCTCGTCTGGTCAAATATCCTGTGCCTCCTTCTTTTTTAAAATGTATTTTTATTGATTTCAGAGAGGAAGGGAGAGAAAGATGGGAACACCACTGATGAGAGGGATCAAGCCGGCAACCAGGCATGTGCCCTGACCTGAAATCAAACCATAACCTCTTGGCTTGTAGGTTGATGCTCAACCACTGAGGCACACAGGCTGGGCCCAAGTACCTATTTCTTAGCACAACTCTCCCGCTACACACAGCTCCCCTGGCCTCAGCCAAGCCCAGGACATGCCAGCCCCTGTTCTTATGTCCCCCCAAAGAATGGATGAGTCCCTCCTGGCTTCTGATGCATCTTACACACACTTCTATTTCAACATTTAAGACATTGTTGTCACCACTGACATGACTGTCCTACTGGACTCCACAGGGCAGGGCCTGTGTCCTGTCTCTCTCAGTTATGAGTTTGACACCCAACACAGAGTAGGGGCTTACTGTTTGTTATAAGGAGAATCTGAAAAACTCATATTCATCCTTCAAAGCTCTGCTCAGACTAGGCCCTGGAGCCTTTCATGATTGGCACAGACTGAGTTACTAGTAACCTGCCCCTCCTCTATAGTCTCAAGGAGGGCTGCCTCATCCTCAGGTTGCTTCTTCCCAGCAACCCCGTTCAGCACAGACCAGGCCCCCAGCAGTGGTCAGTAAAGGCAGAACCGGAATGCCCTTTGCATCTGAGACCAGGAGGGCACCGTGACCTGACTGGTCAGCCGCCAGTGTCACCAAGCTGAAACCACCACGGACTGGCATCTGGGTGTTTGCTGAGGAAGGGAATAAATAAATCCCCCCCCCTTTTTTATTTTTATTTATTCCAACTTTAAAAGGAAGCACACCCAACAGGTATTCTATTTATATAAAAATCAGCTCTGTTTTTAGGTATGTGCCCTCCTGCCTCACCTCCCCAAGGTGGGCCCAGCCTCCCTCCCATGGGTCCCTCCACACCCCACCCAGTAATCATGGCCCCACCTGCCCCACCCCTCCCCTGTTTGCTCTCTGGGGTTTCCCTCGATTACAGGGTGTGAGCTTCCAGGCGCCCCAGAGGCCTGCCTCATGCCTGACCCCAGACTCCCTCCCTCTCGGACCTGCCCTCCTCGTCCCAGACTTCCCAAAGAGCAGGCAGAGCCAGGCCCTGGGCCCAGGTGGGGAGGGCAGGACCGGAGTCCATCTGCACTGGCCTCCCAGAGCTCTGGCAAACCAGCAGGACCCCACTCCCCAGTTCAACAAAAGTTGGGGTCCACTTGGCACAGGCTTTGGAGTCAGACTCCCCGTCCTGCTCCAGGCTCCACCAAGGCTGTCAGCGCTCAGACAGCTCACCTCCCTCCCTAACCTCTCCCAGGCTCTCTCCGGGCTGAACAGACACACATCCCCCCTCTGAGCTGTCTGTGAGAGCAGCACCTGAGGCTGGGAGGCCTCTGGCTGAGGCTGCCTGGGAAAGCCCACAGGGTAAGGGGTTCACACTGCAGAGCAGCAGCTGGGTGTTTCCCGTGTGCTTATCGAGTAGCAGCCCCCAGGCACCCCAGCCTTGGCCATGAGCCCCTCTCCAATCTCACCCTCACCCGCACCCACTCCCTCAGCTCCCGCTCTCTGGCAAGGTTCCCGCTGCTCATGGAGGCCCATGGGGCAGGGGTGCCAGGGGACCCTCCACATCCAGCAGCTCCTCTGGCCTGAAACCAGGTTCTGGGCAGAGAGCAGGGCAGGCCCTGAGCGAGGGTTCAGCCTCAGCTCAGCGCTCAAGCAGGCACCCCGCTCCCCACATCTGTGGTGCAGGGTGCCAGGCCCGCACTGCAGGGGCAGTAAACTGAGAAGTCCACAGCTATAAAGGTGAAGTGGCCAACCTCAGGACACTGCCATGGCCCCATGGGGCCTGCCGCCAGCTGCCCTGAGAGCCACAGGGCCCCGGCCAAGCCTCTCAACAGCCAGACCTGCCTGCTGCGTGTCCCGATGTAGAAGTATACTTTAATATAATGAAAAATATCATTTTATTAGGCAGGATGAATCAATATTGTCAAGATGTCACCTCTCACCTAAACCAATCTATAAATCTTTTCCTCAACTCATTCATTCATTCAATTATTCATTCATTCAATATTTATTGAGCAACTATTATGTACCAGGTGTATTCTAGGCACACAAAACAGATAAAAATCTTGGCCCTCGTGGGACTTACACTCTTAAAGGAAGGGGAGAGACAGACAAAATAAAGGACTAAAGGAGTAAATTGTATAGTATTTGAGAAGATGAAAAGTGCAAAAAAGGAAAATCAGGAGCAGTATGGAGAGTGTGGGCAGGCAGGGGAACTGTGGTGTAAAACAGGCTGAGAAGGAACACTGAGCAGAGGTTTGGAGGAGGCAGGAGTGTTCTCTGCCCGCTCTAGGGTCACTGAGGAGAGAGTGCAGCTAATCAGAGCGAATCCCTCAGACAGTTGGCACCACCTGCCCACATTCTTCCTTGTCACAACCAAGGGTGGGAGGCTGCAGGGTTGCCATTGGCATCTGGTGACTGGAAGCCAAGATGCTGCTGAATACCCCATAGAGCACAGAACTGCTCCTGTCAACAAAGAATTATTAGGTCCCAAAGCCAATAGTGCTGAGGTCAAGACATCCGGAGAGAGAAGGAAACAGTAGTAGGAGAGAGAGCCAGAGGGGTAAAGGCCAAGCAGGGTTTCTCTGGAACTAGAGAAAGCTGATTCAGAAATTCTTATGGAAAAATATGTGAGAATAGCTAGGGGGAATAAATTTAAAAGAATAAACAGTAACTAGCTTCACCAGAGCTTAACATAGACTACAAATTCCTGTGACCAATGACTAATCTCCTTAATATATAAAGAGTTCTTACAAATTAATAAGAAAAGGCCTTTTAAAAACACTCAAAATGAGAGAGAAAAAACAGAGTTTACAAAAAAGACACACAAATGGATTATGAATATATGAAAAATGTTCAATGTTATTTGCAAACCATGAGATGGCATTTTGCACCTAGCAGATTAGCAGAGACTGAGAAGTCTGATTACACACAGAGTTGCTAAGGGTGTGGGAAAGTAACGTCTCAGGCACAGTTCTTGGGACTATATCCTGGCACTACATCTTTGGAGAGCAGTTTGGCAATATCTGTCCCGTATGTAAATACGCACACTCCCTGAGCCAGCACTTCATTCTAGGAAAGTATTGTCCTTACATAGATACACATGGGTGCAAACACAGATGTGTTTATTACAGTACTTGTGGCCCAGTGCACAAATTCATGCACATTAAAAGGAAATTAATTAGAAGAAATATTTTAATATCACTATTCACCCTTTCTCAATAATAGCAGTGTCAACCAAATTCACTATCAATGATGACAGATGGAAACGCATGTGTGTGTTTGGCACCAGCGAGAACTTTATATGTATCTTGTAAGCGGGTGTCAACTTAGCCTTTATATAGATGTAGAATAAACTTGATTAATTAGACCTGCTTTCTGATTTAGCTAAACTTTTTCCAGCCCAGTGAAGCAACCCAACTTCTCTTTCAGGTAATTGTCTACAACACAGCAGTAAATATCAACACGAAGCAGATTGTTATTGTAGATCACACAGGGAGAACAAAGGGTGAACTATTTAACTGCAGCAGTGTTTGACAATATTCTGCACAGTGAGAAAACCTGAAGTCATTTTCAAGGTCCACCATTTCTTACCTCTTTTCAGTGGGGTCAAGTTTCTAACCTTTCTAAATCTCCGTTTTCTGGCCAATGAAAAGAAAATAGAATTCTCCCAAGTCTCCTATCTATCTACTCCAGGACTTTTGTGGGGATCAAATGAGATAAGGCACTGGAAAATGCTTCACAGACATTTGGTTAAAGTGTAAAATGTTTCCATTGTGTTCTTGGGATGAAGAAACTCCAAGGAGGCTAGTTGCTAGGGAGAGGAAGCAGGCATTGCTATGTGACGTCATTACCAGGCGCCCACAGTGACCGTTTCCAGGCTGGGCTGGGCTGTCGGCTGCATTTTGTGCCATGGGGTTTTGGCAGCCGTGGCTGCGATTTGGTGAATGTCACTTCAGGGGTGGTGGTGGGGCCTGTGTCCCACTTGGGGGAAGCCAAATGTTGGTTTGTCAGCACCAGGTCCTTGGTGCCGGCCAGTGTGCGTGATGGCAGCTCCTACTTGAGTGTGTCTGTCCCTGGTGGTCAGTGTGTGTCATAGCAACTGGTCAGATTATAAGAGAGACACTTATCATTTTAGCCTTTTATATACCCTGTTTCCCCAAAAATAAGACAGTGTCTTATATTATTTTTTTCTCCCAAAGTTGCGCTAGGTCTTATTTTCAGGGGATGTCTTATCTTTCCATGCGCTAGGTCTTATTTTTGGAGGATGTCTTATTTTCGGGGAAACACGGTATATAGATTAACAAAAGCTGGAAACTACCCAAATGCCCATCAGTAGGCACTTGTTTCCTATATGGTATAGAGTCTATATTATAGACTCACAATGGAATGCTATCCAGCTCTTATAATGAGTGAGGCTCACTCATGGACATATGTACAAGAGAAATGAAAACATGTCCTCAAAAAAACTTGTTCAGAGAATTTAATAACATCTTTCTTCATAATGGCCCCAAACTGGAACAACCCCAATGCCCATCACAGGAGAATAAATTGCTGCATATCCGTACAATGGAATGCTCCTTAGCAACAATAATAAAAGGAATGAATGGATACATACCACAACAGGAATGGATTTCAAAATCCATTCACAAAAGAGTGAATCATACACAAAAGAGTAGGTGCGGTAGGGTTCCATTCCTATAAAGTTTAACAGGCAGAACTGAGCCATGGAAACAGCAATCAGGACAGGGCTGCCTGGGGAAGGCAGGAGCAGGTTCCTGGAAGGGGCAGGAGAGCGTTCGGGGTGGGGGGGGGGGGTGGGGGAAGGAGATGGAAATGGGGTGCTGCTGACACAATGGATACAGTTGTCTACATCACGGAATTGCACACAGGAACTGCACTTAACCCTGGCTCCGTTTAACAACAAAGTTTACTGACTTAAAACAGAGCCCACCCTAGTCAAACTTCGTATGTCCTGAAATGGAGCCATCTCCAAATACATGTAGCAGGTTGGGGTGTGGGTCATGGGGTGGGCGGTGGAAACAAGGGCAGGAAGTGTGTATGGTGTGCTCCCATCTGTAACAGAGGATGTGTACCTGTTCCAGAAGCTAACACCCGTGTACCATCGCTGGGAGGACGCAGGCACAAGGCACTGCTGATGGTGTCTGTCTTCCTGGGGGAGGAAGGCCTCAGGTCTGAAGTGGGAGGGACCTGTCTCAGTATTTTCTGTACTGCTAACATCTCTTTTACCCTGCTCGTGTTTTTTTAAATATAAAAATTAGGTGGGGTCAGAGAGTGTGGATCCAGCTATGTGGGGCCGTGGCACAGCTACTGGTCATGGACTCCCACAGGGCGGCCTGCCTGGGGCTCGGGGGGTGGGGGAGTGGGGCTGGGAGATGGATTAACTGACCTTCATCTCTGGGTGCCTCTTTCTCTATGGCCGCTGATATCCTCGCCATCGCCAGCAGCCCCAACCCCAACTGGATTAAAGCCGGCAGTCCTCGCCGGGGGCCGTGTGTGGCAGTGTCAAACAGTCCATGGGCGAGACCTAACGTGCCTCCCACCTGGGCTTCCCCCGGAGTGGGTCCCCACACTTTTTTTTTTTTTTTTTATCATCATGGGAGTCATTTCATTGACTGTCATGTGTGGTTTGCTTGTGGCTTTCAACTGGCGGAGAGAAACTACAAAATATGCTGGATGGGTAGCATTCCCTGGAATGACCCTTTTCTGTGTGGCTGCCCTGATAGTCCCAATAGGATTTTACATCCATGAAGTCAGAGGTCAACCTTATCAACAGCACAGTAGTTGGGTCATCGTAGGTACTTTTTGTCTTGTCAACTTTTCTTTAAATTGATAGGACTTGTGTTTGCTGGCAAAGTTTGTTTATCAGGCAGGCTGATGAATGTCTCAATTGCTTATCATTTTTATTATTTTTTATTTTACTAAATTTTTTTATTTTTGGATCGTGGGGAGGACAAAGGCAAGGCATCTGAGTAGTCCTCGCTTAGAAAGATGCTTTGGTGAAACTGAAAAGAAAAAAAAAAAAAAAAGCTTTGATTTGTTCTCACTATGCACTTCCGATTTTTTTTTTTTTTTTAAGGGAGCCTTTTCCATAATCACATACAGACAATATTGACTAACATCTGGAGCAGATTTTCAGGCCATCAGGTCTGTGCCGTGGTAGTTGCCTAGTGAGGGAGAATGCTTTCTGCTGAAAAGCTTGGGGCCCTTTGTGACTCTGTGGCTCCATATTTAACGTCTAATGATTCACGTGAGGAAAAAAAAATCTAAGTATTATGAATCATGGTGGACCAGAGGGATACAAGAGAAGTTGCTGGGGGGCTGGCCTCACCTCCTAAGAAATGAGTGTTTATAGCTTCCTTGTAGTCCCATGAGCCTGTGGCGCCAGAGGGGACTGCCATTGCGTTACTGCACCAAGAAGCCAATAGATCAAAACTTGGTGGCTGAAATGTATGTAAAAATTCTGAAATTCCCTATAGTCTGTGAAAAAAAAAAAATCAAATACTAAGAACCATGTTACTGGGGTGGGTGAGGGAAATGTTCCTAATATTTATATAAATATATATAATCTATATTTTTGCTGGAAAAAAATAGTTTAAGCCTGGCTAGTGTGGTTAAGTGGTTGAGCATTGACCCAGGAATCAAGAGGTCACCTGTTTGATTCCCCGTCAGGGCACATGCCTGGTATTCGGGCTTGATCCCCAGTAGGGGGACGTGGCTTAATGGTTAAGCATTGACTCAAGAACCAAGAGGTTAATCATTTGATCCTGGTCAGGGCACATAACTGAGTTGCAGGCTCCATCCCCAGCAGGGGGTGTGCAGCCTATCAATGCTGTTTCTCATCGATGTTGCTATCTATCTATCTCTGTTCCTCTGTTTCTAAAAAATCAATGAAAAAAATATATATATATACATACATATATATAGTTTAAGTCTCTTGATAGGCTGACAGGATGTTCTGAGATTGAATTTGAGTATTCCCCTGCCCTCCGCAGCTGGAAGCAGGGCCTACATGCTGCTTTGGAACGGCCAAGGGTCACGGCCTGTGTCTCTGAGGGTGGAGGGAGTGTTTGGACAAGCAGATCCAGGAGAACATTCTTTGGGCTGGGAAGTGAGAATGAGAGCCCTGAATCACGACACCCAAGGAAAGAAACGGAATATCTGATTGCAGATTTCAGCCTGAAATGAGAAGCTTTCTGTGAAGGAATGTGAAAATCCATCCCATGGTGAGGAAGATTCCTCTTGATGGATTTTTTTTTTTTTTAATATGAAAAGACGCTTCCCTGGTGGGTTGGGAGACAAAGCTTTCAGAGGCTGTGGGAGTAGGGGGAGAGGGTTCTTAGATAAGATTAGGATGCAAGGTCTGGTTCTTAATTGACCAACATTTGGTCTTTATTTCTACAAACAGGAATTGCCATTAAGGGCCTTACCCAGGAATGCCCATATTGATTTTGAGAATTGGACTGCGCTACTGTCATGATTCCCTGCTTGGAGTTCAGAGCAAACACCTCACTATCCATTATTTTCTTTGGTGTGTGAGATGGTAGGGAGGAGAGAGAACTTCACGTGTCCCAGGAAGTGCCCTGCTCCCTGGTTCAGTCAGAGAGGGAGGTGCAGGCCTTTCCCTAAGGAAGTTCTCAGCTCAGAGGGGCAGGGAAGGATCCCAATTGGGGGATCAGAGGGGAAGGAACCCTGGGTCCTGATCTTTGGAATGCATAGGATCCGTGTGGGCTCCTGGCAACACAGTTGAGAGCAGTCCTGGTTCGGATTCTGTGTTCAGCCAAGCTTGGGCCCAAATGTCTGATGCAGATGCCTTAGAGCCGTGTGGGCAAACTGCGGCCTCTCGAGCCACATGCGGCTCTTTGGCCCCTTGAGTGTGGCTCTTCCACAAAATACCACAGTCTGAGCGAAACTATTTTGAAGAAGTGGCGTTAGAAGAAGTTTAAGTTTAAAAAATTTGACTCTCAAAAGAAATTGCAATCATTGTACTGTTGATATTTGGCTCTGTTGACTAATGAGTTTGCCGACCACTGCTTAGAGCAAGCATGTCAAACTCGCAGTCCCCAGGCCACATACCTCATTCATTTGGCCTGTGTTAGCCTTTGAGTTTGACGTGCTTGCCTTAGAGAAAACTGAAGGGTCTTGGCTGGACCACTTGACAAAGTGTAAGAGGCAAGATAGGTCCTTAGGAAAAGGTCTGAAGGGGTTTTCAAGCAAATGGCTAAGACCCGGATGGACATAGGGTGGGCTATGCAACAGAGTCCCCCTGAGACAGCATGGGGACCTCATCTGGCCCAAGCAGATGGAGGACCAGATGGGGTAAGGGAGACAGGACTTACCCATCCTCTGGTCCAGCCCCTTCCTGATAGAAACTGAGGCCAGAGAGTGGACTGACTTGTGTCAGATGTTGGGACCAAGCTCAGTTCATGACTCAGGCTCTAGCCTCCCAATCCAGTGGGTCTCCAGGGGAGTCCTGGCCTTGGGAACTGGAAGCAGAGCTGAAGCAAAGCCCTTGACCCAACAACCATGGACTTTCTTCCCTCCTAGGGACATGCTTCTACTGAGTTCCATGGAAAGGGAGCCACTCAGGCAGCCTGGGGTAAGGGCTCATCTGAAAGGGTCACAGCACCCGACCATGGACATCACCTACCCAATAGCTCCCCTTCTTTGTTCCTATCAGAGCCCAGGTTTTGTAGTGAGTAGAAATGTCTTAATTTCAGGAAGCATAGGCCAGTTCCCCAAGCCCACGAGATGGGTCCTAGTTGGCCTCATGGTATTCCAATTACCCTTTGTCAGTGATTGGCTTCTGGCCAATAAGACATGAAGGGAATTCTGTAGATGCTTCTGAGAAAGATTTTGCTTTCCTAATAAAAGGGAAAGATGAAGCAGACACTTTCATGCCCCCACCCCAGGCCTCTTTCTTCCTGCCTTCAATACAGATGTGTACGTAGCATGAGGGTCAAGCGTGAGAATAGAGAAAGGCAAAACACCCTTAGAATGGCAGAGTGGATGGTAAAGCCCAAGCCCTTGGTGGCCTGAGTGAGCGGCTGGATCAACATCAGCAGCTGTCTACCTCCAGACTTCTTGTTACATTAAATGCCCTTATGGTTTAAGCTAGCGTCAGCTAGATGTCTCTCTTACTGGTAGCCAAAAGCAACCCTTTTTGGCACTGGCCATAACTGTTGGTGTAACTCCAACCAACTTCAAGAGAAGTTGTATAGAAACAGCCTATAATTCAGCCTCCCCAGCCGTGGGATCTGCTCTTGTGAAGCCCCCACCCCGCCTGCTTGTCAGCCATCAAACAGATGGAGTCCGGGAGAATCCTCCACCCATCACACCACATGCCCTCATCAGCCTGGCCAGTCCTCCTCCTCTTTCAAGGTGTACCTTGAATGACCTTCACTGACCTTGCCCACTATCCCAAGATGTGCATCCAATTGACCACAGCGGTCATTTGTTTTCTGTCCATGTTTTAATATATTTTTATTGATCTTTAGAGAAAGGGAGAGAGAGATAAATGATGAGAATTATTGATCTGCTGTCTCCTGTACGCCCCTACTGGGGGTGGAGCCTTCAACACAGGCATGTGCCCTGACCAGGAATTAAATCATGACCTACTGGTTAGTAGGTAGATACTCAACCAGTGAGGTATGCTGACTGGGCCCGATCACTTGTTTATTTACTAATCACACTTATGGTGGCCTGCCCTGGGTTAGTCACAGAGCTGCCATTGGACACAGCAGGCAAGGTAAGTCCTCAGAAGCCCTCAGACTGGTGTGGCAGATGTGTCCAGAGCAGCTGGGTAGAGACCAGAAATGACAGGATGGATCAAATGCTTTGCTTCTTCCGCTCTGTCTGCCCCAAGTGTCCTGAGCCCATCTCAGAGGACGCGGCAGAAAGGGGCTCTTATTGGGTGATCTTCTCTGAATAGGCAGGGCCTTGGGTGGACTTGCTCTTGGCCACTCACTTTCCCACACAGGCCTTAGAAGGCCAAGGCCCTTGATGACTCAAGAAAGGAGCAGTGGACTTGGAGACTGAGGACCTGGATTGGAACCCTAAGTGCTACTAACTAGACGTGTGACAGGAGACTTGACTTGCTTGGTTTCTCAGAGCCTCAGGTTCTTGAAAGACAAACAAGGATACTATCACCTGCCTATCTCACAGGGCTGCTGAGATACATGGTGGGTGAGATAAGGTCAAATGAGATAAGTGGTGGCTGCACCAGGTACAGGGAGGTGGGCGATGATAAGTGTTCATCCATCTGCCTGCCCCCCCCCCCCCCCCCCCCCGGAATGCCAGATAGTCAGCACCTGGCATCTTTTTATAGGAAGCAGATGTGGTGGCCAAGAATCCACCCACCCAAGGAACCAGGCACATGCTTGGCCCTTGAGGGGGTTTCCTTGGGTTCCCATACTTTCTCCCGCCCTGAAAAACACCATCACTTATCTGCTTTGGCCTTTCTCCCACAGCAGCACAAGGAAAGAAAATGGGGCTGCCGGGCAAGGGGATGGACATCTCTCATGTCTCACTCACAGAGCTTCTGAGGGTTCCCACAGTCTTTCTGAGGTCTTTGCTCCAGCAATTTCATACAGGTTCACTCATGGCAGGGGCTGTCTGCTCAGGGACCAAGCACTGCTCATTCTCAGCGATGCTCTGTCCCCACCAGGCATGGCTGTGAAGGCCAGTCAGCAACGGGAAGGCTTTCCCCAGGGGAGCTCCAACTCTAGAAGGACAAACTCCAAAGGGACGCTGCTCTAGGTAGCTCACAGCTGTATCCACTCTGGGCCTTCAGGTGAGGGGGCACCTAGATACCCGACTGGGTTCCCAAAGAAGCCACCCTTCCCATACCTGGAGTGTGATCCCAACGGTGTGGGGTGGCAGGAAGACCCACTCCCAGAAGAGCCATGCTGAGCTGCCTGGGAGAGCAGGGGGTGGTCAGAGGGCCCCAGCAAGGAGATCCCAGTGAATGTTGGCCCAGACAACGAAGGGACCTAGGAGGTGAAGGAGGCGCTCTAGAGAGCTGGGAAAGGGCTCTGAACTGTCAGTCCAATGGAGCAAGGTAAGGAGGGGAGCTGGTTGGCCCGTGATGTACCATGGGTGACGTCATCCGGAAGTTATCAGTTCCAATCCCGCATCCTTGGGTGTTGGCATTACACTCCTGGTGGCTCCAGGAGGCTCTGAGTCCCACTCTCACTCCAGCAGCAGGAAGCTTCCAGGACCAGACATTCTGTCCCTGGGCTGGGTTGTCCCTTCCAAGTGACAGGAGTGATCTGAGGCAGCTCAAGGTCAGCAGCAAGAGGTGCAGGCTCTGTAAGGTCATTTTTCACCTCCCACGCTGGGATCTGATCCCCATTTAGATGACCCTGAGACTAAGCAACTGGACATCAGAACCCAGCGTGGGGCCAGCTCAAGGCTGAGTTGGGCCAAGAGCTGTCCTCCTGGTCTCTGTGCAGCATGCCCCTCTCAGAGGTAGTGGCAGGTTTCCCAGAAAGATGGAAGCCACATGCACCTTGGGAGGTTCCTTTTATTCCCAAACCTACACTCCAGCCACCGGTCCCCAGCTAGGAGCCGAGCCTGGGTCTCTGTGGGGTGAGGGCATCATCAGGTCACTTTGGGGTGTCAACTCCAAAGCTCTGCTGTACGGTGTGCCAGAAGCTTCGGGAGTTCTCAGGAAGGCAGGGCTGTGGCTCTTCCTAAGTGTAACTAGATGGTAGCCCAGTCAGGAAAATTGCCCAGGTCAAATATGATCCGTCCCCAGGTGTTGGTGGCCATAAACACACAGATGATTCCAATTATGTTCATCATCATTCCTGCTTTCACCTGGGGGAAGATCAGGGCTAAGAGTCAGCACCTGCAGGTGAGTGGGATTCAGAACAGAAGTGAAAGGAAACTAGTGCTCTTGGAGAAGGGGCTGCAGGCTGGTTTGCTGGACCCCCCATCCCTGGGCCATGCTCTGTGGTCACCCTACCCCACAGACAGAGCAATTTCATAACCAGTAAGTGTCACCGGTGCTCAAGCATCTCTGGGAAACAGGCATGATGGCGGGGTCTCTGCCTGCTTGTACATTTACAACACTGGGCCTTATGGAGGGACATGAGGCAACACCCCGGGCCACTCAGAAAAAATATTGGGGGAGCTGAGGCCTGACATTAGGGCCTGTGCTCACCCAGCACCTCCGCATCCCCGGAGCACCTGCTGGTTTCTCTAGAACCTCCCTGGCTCTTTCTGATGCCAGGGCTTTCTTCTTGCTCACTAACCACTGCTTCAAGCCCTGCGCAGATTCTTCACTGGGGATCGGAATTGAGTTTGTGGTCCATGGTTTCTTATTAAGAATGCTCCACAGACTCCCAAAGCCACCCAGCAGAGGCTCTGAAATCACTCACACCTGACTGGACTGAGGGAGGACCCTCCCTTCCTGCCTGTCCCCCTCTGAGACCGGCCCCTCTACTGGCAGAGGTGATAGAGCCCAAGTAGAACCTAAGAGAGTTCCTCCGCCAGCTGCATCTGTTTACAAGGCCCCATCTCCCCCAGGCACTGCCTTTCCCTGTCCCCGCTTCTACGCCTGCAGACACCTCTGTCGGTCAATCTCTGTCATTGGTATCCACCCCTGTGACCCATCTCGGCCTAGTCCCTCCTGCCTGTCCTTATGGGTTCTTGCTAGTTGGTGAAGTCCATCTTGGCCCTGTGGGACCCAACCCTCACCCCTTACAAGTGCTCATGGAGGGCTTCCTTGATGGAAGATTCTATTACCCACCTCTCAGCTTTGGGAGAGAGGACAGTATGAAATGTGAAATGATCTTAAAAAAGAGTAAAAACTGCACATAAATGCCAATAATGCGGATAGGGCTGGACTTTGGGTGATATCCCCAAATTACATAACATCACAAGTCATTAATAAATAGCATGTCCCTCATGACAAAAGCATCAGAGCTGGTAGGAGTAAATAAAAGCAGCTGCATTACCATGTCAGAAACCTTGAGGTGTCCGTAGGCAAACACGATGGCGTTAGGTGGGGTGGCCACAGGCAACATGAAGGCAAAGGATGAACTCAGGGTGCAGGGGAGCATGACGTACAGCGGGTTGAGGCCAATGGAGCGTGACTGGGGGGAAACACAGCACTGCAGTGTCACATAGACAGAAAACAAAAGCCCTGGGACCACCACTCTGAAAGCATCCCCCTCCTGTACTGGCGAGTTCCCACCTCCACGCCTTGGTCCTTCTGGCGGCTCTACTCTCTGCCATGCCTCTGGTGGTAACTCTGCTGGACCCCAAAGGCTGAGCTCAGAGCCACCTTCCCGGGAGGCCTTTCTGAACCCGCTCCATTCATTCAACACATAGCTCTAGGGCACCTACTATGTGCCAAAGACCATGCTGGCCACTTAGACTGCACCGAATCTGGGAGTGTTACTGCAGCCCACCTGTACACACACTTTTGTGCTCTGCCACAGATCGCTGGGGCCTAGAGGGCAGGGACCACATCTCACCTATAGACACATCAGTGTATGCATGTGTTGTTGTACACATTTGGAATAATTTTGAATATGGAATTTGGTATCCATCTTTAAAGCTTAAAATTCTGCCACATGTAACAAACAGCACCCAGCCCAGAGTAGACAGACACTCATTAAGTATTTGCTAAATAAATGAGTTATGTCATAATATGACTCATAATATTTGTTAATGCCTAACAAATTTAATAATCTAGCATGCAGACTTACAAACACATGAGGGCAGATACATATACATATGCAAAGATATCCATTGCGACATAACAGCAAAACACACAGAAAACTGACTCAGTGGCCATCAGCAGCAGGATGGTCAAATAAAATATGTACATACACAATGACTAGTTTGCAGCTGCAAGGAAAAACTTACTGGTTTTATGTGCTAGCATGGAAAGATCTCCAAGACCTATCGTTAGATTTTTAAAGATTTAAGGTGCAGAACAGGATCATAGAATGATACAATTTGTTTTTAAAAAAAAAATGTGTGTGTGTATGTATTACATCTACAAAGATACCTAAGAAGTTAATAACAGAAGTTGTCTCTAGGTGGAAGCTAGAGGGTAGGACCTATTCTCTTTGGTATTATTTGACATTTGTATTACATTTTCAACTTTAAAAAATTTTAGTCCCAGTCGGATGGCTCAGTTGATTGGACCTTGTCCCATACCTCCAAAATAGATTGCAGATTCAATTCCCAGTCAGGACACATACCTAGGTTGCAATTGGGGAAAGTATGGGGGTGGGAGGGGGCAGCCAATCAATGTTTCTCTCTCACATCAATGTTTCTCTCTCTGTGTCTCCTTTCTTTCCTCTCTCAAATCAATAAACATATCTTCGGGTGAGAATTTTAAAAATTATGCACATTTCCATTTTTTAAACTGCCCTTTAAAAGTTGATTTTTAAAAAATTGATTTGATAATATTTCATTGTGTGAGTATAGAACTTGTTTCATCAATCCCCTATTATGGAAATATTTTATCATAAATAATTCTGTGACAGTTGACCCTTGAACATGTGGTTTGAATGTGCGGGTCTACTTACATGTTGATTTTTTAAAATAAATGTACAGCCCTGGTCGGTTTGGCTCAGTGGATGGAGCGTCAGCCTGTGAACTGAGGGGTCCCAGGTTTGATTCAGGCCCGGGTTGTGGGCTCAGTCCCCAGTGGGGAGCTTGCAGGAGGCAGCCAATCAATGATTCTCTCTCATCTTTGATGTTTATATATCCCTCTTCCTCTTCCTTCCTTTCTGAAATCAATAAAAATATATTTTTAAAAAAAAACATTAAAAATAAATGTACACTAAGCCTTCCATATCCCCAGGTTTCCCACCTGCAGATTCAACCAATTGTGGATCAAATGGGAATCCACAATGTGGAGGGCCAAACACAGGCATTGCTTTACGCCACTTTATACAAGGGACTGGGGCATCTGAGGTGTTGGTACCTGAGGGAGGTCCTGGATCCAATCCCCCGAGGATACTGAGGGGCTGTAGTTAAGTTCTGGGGAGTCCAAAGTTATACATGGACTTTCTCCTGTGCAGTGTTGTTCAATAATCAACTGAATATGCGTGTAGACATCTCTGATGGTTTTCTAAGACACGTTCCCAGGCATGCATTGCTCAGTCAAAGGGTGTGAGAACAGGTTTCAGGTTAGGGCTCCTGTGGGTCAACAGGTCTCTGGAAAGGCTGTACCAAGTCCCACTCCTTCTGGGAGAACCTGAGAGGTCCCAGTCAGAGGCCCAGTCTATTTCCTGGTTTCCCCGTTTGTCCTGGCTCTGAGTACCCATGGTGTGTATGCCCCATGTGGTTCTGTGACCCAGCTGGAGGAACACCACCTTCCCTTCTCCCACAGCTGGGGCCTGAGGCAGGAGTGTGAGTGGGCTGGGAGGTAGCTGGAAGGAATCCTACTTGGGCTTCTGGCCCTGGGAGGCGTGTTAGGAATGCATCCCCTTTCCCCTTCACCTCCATAGGTTTAGACCTCATTTTGCCTAGCTTGGGGCCCTCTGGGCTCACTGCTGGGGCTGGAGGAGACAAAGCCAAGCCTTTGCTAGAGGAGTGGATGCTCCTTGGCATAGATCTGGGCAGCCTGCTTAGGGGAGGGGGGAGGTGAACCACCTTGCTATTCTTAACACTTTCATCTTCACTTGGATTGAAAGGAACGGCCACTCAGATTTGCTTTTTATACACATGGACACCTTGGCAGCCAAGGTGCAGTTAACCAACTGCAATGCTGTGCTCAGTTTTTGTAAGTCTGTCTCCCAACTCCAGAATGGCAACCTCAGCCTTTCTCAGGCTATTTGCAATCCACAGAGGATTTTCACAGGAAAAATCCATCATCTCACTTGACCTTCAGCACAAGTGCAGGAGGAAAGAACATAAATGGCATGTTTGAGGATCCCAGGACCTGAACTCAGGTCTCCTGACTCCAAGGCCCCAGCTCTTCTTGTACCACCTGGAGGTCAGTATTGCCATGTCATGAGTGACAGCAGCAAATGCACAAAAAGATCACAGCTGATTTTCCTATTGGCTCTGCTTTCTTCTAATTCCCAGCTCAGCAACATGCTTGACCACAGTGCACTGATTCCTGATCCCGGGGCTCAATGCAAGGCTTCTGGGGGTCTTTAGTCATGCACTCGCTTCCTTTCTTTGGACTCTCCACCTTCCAGAATTTCCTCTCCCCCAAACCATCCCCAAGCCCCACCTTCCCCAAGACCTCCTCCTGGTGGATCCTAGCCAGTGCTGTCCCCTTGCTCTGCAGTCCTCCTGCATACCTGTGCTACATTCTCAGAGACCCTCTATCATTCCCTCATGGCATTGGTCCACTCCTCCTTGGCACTATGCTTAGCACTTTGGCCAGTATGGGGGATACAAAAAAAGAACCAGCAAAGGATTGAGGGCAGGCTCAGAGTCATCAAAGGCACACAAATCCTATCAGATCCAGGTCTTAAAGCCTGGTTGGGCTCTGGCCCCTGATTTCATGGCCTCCCTAAGAACTTAGGACATAGTTATGCATGGGTAGCTTCTTATGAAATAATAGCTGAAGATGCCCACCCCGCCCCCCAGCAGGGTTACTTACCATGGAGGCAAAGATGGGCAGGAAGAGGCTGGCAATGGCCACGTTGCTTGTACACTCCGTGAACACAGCAATGACCGAGGACAAGACCAAGGAGATGGCTGCTGGGTGCAGAACCTGCAAGGGCTCCATCTGCTTCCCCATCCATTCAGACAGCCCTGAGGCCTGGAAAACACCACAAGGGCAGTCACTGAAGGGCTAATGGCTGCAGTTCCTCCAGGGCCAGAAGAGACCCTCATCTTTCTCTAGGCGCTCAGCCTCTCTCCTCCTTCCTATTCTCTCTGCATACGTTCCACAGGTGAGCTCATCCATGCCCACAATTTCAATCTCCATCCTTATTCTGCTGTGTCTAAACTCTGTATTTCTAGCCCAGTTTGTCTACTACCCAGATGTCAACATCCATGCTCCTAGAAATTTCCACCCAGACGTCCATGAACGTGTCAGACTCAACATGCCCCAACCAGCATTCATCCTCTCTACTCAGAGTCTACGGCTCCCCCGGGCTCCCCAGCTTGGTTCATGGATTCACCATCTACCTGCTGTCCAACCTAGAAGACCAGGGGTCATCCTGGGGATCTCTGTCCCCCTCATTTCTTCCACCCAATTAGTCACCAAGCCACCCAAAACATTTCATGTCCATTGTTTCCTCTCAGTCTCCCACAGTCCTTGAAGTTCAGGAGAGAAATCTGAGATAGGGATTAGGATCTGGATTTGGTGTTTTGGGCTGAGAAGAGATTGTCCAGGGGAGAGAATGAAAAATGAACAGAGAAGGACAGAGCCTGGAGGAACATTCATATTTAAGGGAGAACAGAGGAAAAGTCAGTAAAGAAGCCTGAGCAGGAATAGTCAGAGTTAGAAGGAAACCAGGAGAGATTGGCATCTTGGGGACCAAAAGAAGAGGAAGTTGCAAGGAGAGAATGGTCCATGGAGTCCAGTATTGAGGCTGAACTGGATGAAAGCTATAGAGTGTCTACTGGTCTCCCTCTACCCGGCCCTGTCCAGGCTTCTGCTCCAGATGCCAAAGTGATTTTCCCCAATTGGAGTTCTGATGAAGTTGCTCTCTGGCCTCAACCCTTCAGTGGCTGCCCCCTGAATTCAGTCCCTGCAGAATTAAGTCCACACTCCCTGTCTTCAATTCAAGACCCCATGGAGTGGCTTCTGGGAGCCTCAGCAACCTCATCTTCTGATCCTCAGCTAGGTACCACACACTTGTTCCTTCACCAAAGTGTCACTTTTCACGAAATGCTCTTCCATATATGTGCTCCTCCGTAGTCTGTGATGGTCCGTGAACAGGACCCTATTTCAATCTCCTCTGTAAGTCCCATGCCTGGACTAACAGGGCCATAATAGAAATGTTTGGTGAAATGAATGAATGCTAGGTGGATGGATGGCTGGATAGAGAAGTGACTAGATGGATGGATTTGTTCATCCAAAAATACTGATGCACCTGACATGCACCAGGCTCTATTCCAGAAGCTGAGGAAACAGAATAACAAGTTAGTCCCAGTCTATCTATCACATTCTATTCCTGGGTGAATGGACAGATGGACAGATGCATGGATGTATGAAGAATGGAGGATAGCTGGCTCACCACTCTCTCTGGCTCACTTCTTCCCTATTATGGAAGGGGGAGAGGTAAGAAAGTTACATTTTTGAGGTGGTTTTTCCCAAAGGCTGTTCCTCTCCTTCTACACTGCTATACACTTAGCTAGAGAAAATTTTAAACTGGCAGCCATATTAACAAAGAGTTCAGGGAGTAGAAGAACCAAAGGTAAGGGTGGAGATATCTACAAGGACTTGAAAGGAGAATTTACCTAGAAGAAATCAGAGAAAACCCTTATTGCCACACCCCAAACTCAGAGTCACCTATATTCACTATTTCTGCAATCACTCAAAGGGTGTTTCTCTAGCCTAGGCACTACTCATGGCCCAGGGTTCCAAGATAACTGGATAGAGTCCCTATTCTTGAGAAATGTGGAGTTAGTGGAGAGGACTGGCACAGAACCAGCCCAGAAGGCAGGGGTGCAGGGGTGCAGGGGTGGAGCAGTTTGTTAGCCACTCTTTTGGTAAAAGAATGGTGCCCCGGGCAGCCCACAGCCAGGGAAGTTACCTCACATGCTTCAGCCAGAGCAAATCCACCTCCCAGAAGCAGCACAATGCCCCAGGGAAGTTTCTCCTGGGTCACCTTCCAATCCAGTAGTGCAGGCGGAAAAAATGGAGTCTTCCATTCTGAGAAGAAACAAGGAAATCACATATACACAACCCAGAGCAGCCTGATGAAGTTCAAGACATCTGATTAGGGGAATAAAAGCCTGTACAGACAGTGAGTACCATCTCATACCTACAAATTAACTAAATTTTATAATAATTACTGCACCCATTGCTGGTGGAAATATGGCAGAACTTTCACACACTCTTGGGTATCATTATAAATTTATATCTTGCTGGTTTGGCTCAGAGGATAGAGAATTGACCTGGGGACTAAAGGGTCCCAGGTTCAATTCCAGTCAAGGGTACATGCCTGAGTTGTGGGCTCGATCCCCAGTAGGAGGCAAGTAGGAGGCAAGCAGGAGGCAGTAGATCAATGATTCTCTCTCATCATTGATGTTTCTATCTTTCTCTCCCTCTCCCTTCCTCTCTGAAATTAATAAAAATATATTTAATAATGATAAATACATAAATTGATATAATCTTTTTGAAAAGCAATTTGATATCACTCCTAGGAATTTATCCTGAAGAAGAAACACCTTCAAAGAATAAGCTATATGCCCTAGCTGGTTTTGCTCAGTGGATAGAGCATCGGCCCAGGATTGAAAAGTTCCGGGTTTGATTCCAGTCAAGGGCACGCACCTTGGTTGTAGGTTCCCAGGCCCTGGTCCAGGTGCATGCAGGAGGAAACCAGTCAATATGTCTCTCTCACATCGATGTTTCTCTCTATCTCTCCCTCTCTCTCTACTCTCCCTAAAATTCAATGGAAAAATAACCTCAGGTGAGGATTAGCAAGCAAAATAGATGGAATGTTATTCGTTTAAAAAAAAAAAAAAAGCTATACACATGAACACAAAATGTCCCATAATGGGAGAATGGTTACAGCCCCTTGACTCAATACAATGCATTATTAGGGAAGATAAGTTTGAAGACTCTGGCAAGAGCAGGAAATGTCTATAGAATAACCCAGTCAAAAACTTGAAAACAGAAACAACAAAGCAACAGGATTCAAATGGTGTGTTTTGATTATAGTCATATAATATACATGCATATTAGTAAAAACTGGCAAGAAGAGAGAAAACAAAATAATACTGATGGTGTTATGGGAAATTCAAAACATTTTTCTGTTCCTGATGTAATATTAATATGATTTCAAATGTTTAAAAAGCAAAAGAGATTTTGCACTAAACAATACCCAGGGAAGGCTTGAAAAATGCCCTCTGCCCAGACTCGGCAATCTTGCCAGTCCTCTTTGATGGTGTGGGCTTTTCTCCCTCCTAAGCCCAGGGACTTCCATGGAGAGCCTTTGCTACCAGGCCCCCAACCCTGATGAATGCAAGGCCAAGACAGGGGCATTACCTTCCTCAGTCTGCTTGCAGAAGTTGAACTTGGGCTTCTGCGAAGGCACAATGAATAGCAATAAGGCCACGAAGATGGCCACGGTGGCGTCGGTGACATACCTAGATGGGGAGAGCACATGGATGAGCCAACGCAGCTGCAGGAAGCCATGCCACAAACCTGTGCCTCGCCTATGTGCTCCTGCAAACTGACACCCCAAAGGCCAAGGTCAGGAGTAGACTGAATTCTGGCTGGAAACCAAGATCCCTCATCCTTGGCCTGGCTCTGCTACCAACACTGGGCAACTCTGAGCAGCTCACTTCACTCTCACTTCCTGTATTGTCATGGGTAGACATCATGACCTCTTGGCCAGATTCTCTAGAAATCTGGGTTCACCAGGTGATCACCAATAGACCTTCAAAATGGAAACAGCAGTAATAGGCAGCTACCTCTTGACCCAAATCTCCTGCCTTTTCTAAGATATGTATGTGTCTCAGCCTTTCTTCCATCTGACCACATAACATCTTAGCCAGAAGAGAAACTACATATACCCCCCTTTTCCAAGTCTCTGCCTAAAGAAGCGCCTGAACACTGGATGAGAGGGGAAAAGATGATGGAGGAGAGATTTGGAAACTAGATCTCTGGAAGCCCCACTCTAACCCAACAAGTCTCCCTCAATCACAGCTCTAGCCACCAGCCTGGCCAAGGACTTTCTGTTCAGCCTGTTGGGAAAGAAGGGACTACAGGGACATACTGTATCTGTGGGCTTGTCCTAAAGACTGATGAGGAAAAACTGAGTTGGGAAACCAACAGAGTGCTCCAGAACTCAACTATAGAACAAGAGAGGACATGGCAGGTGCTGCCAAACCAATGACTTACTTTGTCTTGCCCTCCATCCAGGTGATCGACACCCAGCCGGGCATGAAGCCGGGGTCCCGGGAGAACCATAGGAAGACCAGCAGGAAGAAACAGAGTGTGATGTTGACCTCGGCGAAAGAGAAGGGTCCCAGATTCCTGTATTCCTCCTTCAGTATCTCATACGTGGCCTTCTCACTAAGCTCCTTACTGGAGCCCTTCTTAGAACTAGAGGAGGCAAAGATAAGAGAAAAGCGGAGCAGACTGGTTGGCTCAGGGGCTGGTCAGATGGAAGCCTGAATGTTGGGCAATAGAACATGGCAGAAAGGCCTATTATGGTGCTGCCTAATGTCTGGGGTGGAGAGTGCTTGAGTACATTTCTTCCCCACTCCATCTCTCTCACCTGCCCACCCTACCTCCCAGGACCTGTTATGTGTGCTTAGCACATGCCCAGAATTGGAAGATGCTCCCAGAGGAGGTCTGAGATGACACAGGCGAGGTGTCCAGTCTGGGCCAGGTCTCAGGGGCAATGGAGACAGGAAAGGAGAGGATGGCCAAGAGGGTGGGAGGTTAAGCAGAATGAGGAGTGGGGGGAAGAGGTTGGGCAGGATCATCAGAGGCAAAAATAAGCAGAAATGAAGCCACCACTGGCACTGGGGACCTGCCAGGTGCCCAGTTGCCTGGAGACCAGCTGCTCCTGTCATCTGCCACCTTCTCCATCCATGAGAAGTTCTGGAGCAACACAGGGTGGAGCCAAGACTTCCTCGTATGTTCCCTAAATCGTTCTTCTCCCACGGTGGCCTGGGGATGCCTTCAGTGGTGCCAGGATGTCGGCCCCCATCATCAGGTGGCTCGAGTGGACACCAAGAACAAGCAGACTGGGCCAGGCAGGAGGAGGGTGGGTGCTTGCATCCCGTGGAGCTGGAAGTAAAGGATCCCAACCCAGGAGATAGGCAGGCAGTAGGCATAGCAATGGCAGGAAGCCAGCCCAGCCCTGATCTTGGATGGGTTCCTTAGGCACCAGTGCCCACTGGCTAACATGGCCTCCCAGGATTCCCTGCAGGACCTCCCCTAGGGGCTGCTGGCATGAGGATGCAGGAAAAAGGAGAGATTCTTGGGAGAGGTATAGAGTATGTTAGCCTTAGGGAGGGGCAAACTGGGGCCACTGGGGCCCAGGATCCAGGCCCTGGGGGATTCTCTGAGGAATCCAGGCACATGTTCCAGCGCATCAGCCTGAAGGTGGTGGGCGGGCCAAGAGGACTGTCCCTGGGTAGCCCTTCCTGTGGGCGACCTTCCTGGGCCCCAAGTCAGACTTCATGGGGGAGGGGGGTGCTAGAGGGTGGTGGAACTGGTGTAGAGATGTCCATTTCTGAAACCAAGGCTGGATGTGACCTGCCTGTGGGGGCGATGTGATGAGGGTGCATGCCTGGAACACAGATCAAGGAAGGTCAGGACACAGGGATGCCCAGGGGCTGGGAAAGAAGGAGGCAGTGATGGGGTGTCCTATCTGCACAGCCTGTGGGGTCTCTGTGCTGGACCAGGGCCAAGCCTGGGTGTCCTGAGAGTCACCTGCCGGGGACAGCCTTTAGGTCATCCAGCAGGTAGATGACTGCTGGAGTGGAGGGAGCCTCTCGCCCCCTTGGCATAGGAGAGTCTGTTTGACCAAGAATCAGCCTGCTGCCACATGTCATCCTTGAGGCTCCGGGGTAGGCCAGAGTCTCCAGGTTTCCAGGACAAGGGCTGACTCCTGCTCCCAGCTTCCATTGCCCCCATGCCTGATGCTGGGGGCAGTCCACATGAACATAGACTCTGGGGGCTACACTGCACGTGCAGTTGTCCGACACTGGACCCCCACAACGGTGCCAGCAAGCCTTCGGGACCCTCATATGCTGAGCAGTTTCACCCTCATCATGGGTTAACCCTGTCTGGTGATCACTGGGCTGGCACGAGATACAGGCAAGTGGACCCAGTTTGCCTGGGGGAGCCCAAGAGGTGGGACGGGTACAACGTGTCCTTCTACAGTGGGATGGCCTTCAGATGATGCGGGTGAACCAGTACAGCGCCAAGGAGAGGTGAAGGGACCCGTGAGTCCCAAGTGCCTGTGCTGTGGCAGAGGCCCAGAAAGCCCTCATGCCTAATCCAGGGGTCGCCTGGTTAGGAAAGTTTGGGGTAAGTCCTGGATAGTCCTGGGGTGGGTGAAGAGGGAGAGGGTGGTAGCCCCCTTGGCTGGAAGTGGACAAGGAACTCACCCACAAACCCAAAAAGATAGTTTTCCTGGATTAGCCCAAAGGCAATGGCCATGACATTGCTCTCCAGGACCAACCAGATAAGAGAGCCAAGTGAAGGCCAGTAGAGATGGTTCCACAGCTGAGATAGGTGCTGCCTGTGGTGCGGTGGTCCAGGAGGCAAGTCTCCCATGTGCAAGCCAGGAAGAGGGTTCTCAGGAGGAACCAAATCGGCTGGCACCTTAATCTGGAACTTGCAGCCCCCAGAACTGTGGAAAATGAATGTCTGCAGTGGAGCGCCCAGTCTGTGGCACATTGCTATGGCAGTCAGAACTGACTGAAACAAGGATGTAGGGGTATGGGCACAGGCTCTAGAGCCAAACTGCTTGTGTTCAAAGCTCAGTCCCACAGTTTCCAAGTGACACAGCCCTGAGCAGCCTTTCCCCCTCTCCATGCCTCAGTTCCTTACTTATAAACTGGGAATAATAAGATCACCTACCTCCCAGGTTGATGTGAAGATTAATTAATATATTAAAGTTATGTCTGCAACTCAACAGATGTTGGTCATTATTATCCCTATGGCCCCATTAGAGACAGGGACACCACCTGCAGCCTGCGACACCTTGGGGCACATCTCCTGGGACCCACTGGTCCTGAAGCAGGTGTGAAAAGCAGGGCAAAGAGCTTCCCTCAAAGCCAGGCTGAACCCCAAGAGCCCATGGGGCAGCTTCCCTCTCATGTGAGGCCTGCACACCGGTGGCATGTGAGGATTATTAGGTCATTACTATGACTACTTTGATTATAGAGATTTCTTTTAACTGCAGTTTCCAAATAAGTTGCTCCTTCAGAAGAAAACTTACAGAAATCTCATTTTTCCCCCTGTTAACTCCCTGAGTTTGGGGGCACTTTTGCCTCTCGGCTCTGAGATCTCCTCCCTGTGACCAGATAGCCCCTTCTCTTTGGCTCTAGCTGCCTGTGATTTAAGGGGAGCACACCGCTCTCAGCTAAGCACTTCCCATATGCCTGTGAGAGGGTCCCCTTAGCTCCATAGATAGATGTGTGTCTTTTAAAACACTAAGGGGACCCAGTGTTTTTGAGGTATTTGTCAGCCACACACCAGGGTTTCTGTCCAAAGTCTAGCTGCTGTCAAGGTTGACTCTTGGTGAACTTGGGTTGGGGTGTACAGGGAAGAGAAAGGTAAACTTCCCAGAACTCGCATGCTACTGGGAACGTGTTCAGGAAGAGTCTGGACATGGGCAGGTAGTGTGCTGTGACCCGACCCAATGGACACATGGCCAAGTGGGAGTTGGTCCAGAGTATCGATTTGCTCACGGGGACAAGATTCCCTTTAATTGCTTTGACTCATGTTGATGGCACACTTTCTCCCTGGCTGGGAGCAGGGGACAGAGAGGACTTACCACAGGCCCCAAAGGAGCTCAGGTCAGGGGTCAGGGATCAGGGACAGCACTGGAACATGGCTACAGGTACTGAGGCTCAAAGCCATGGGGTGCCCAGGGAAGCCCAGAGGAGCAGGCAAGGGATGCTTCCACAATGGAATGGGTGGGGGAAGTCAGGAAATGTGTGCCTAAAGAAGCAGCATTTGAACTGGCCTTGAAGCCTAAGGAGATTGAAAGGTGGGAAGATAGGGAATGGCATTCCAGAAAGAGGGAAGAGCATGTGCAAAGGCACAGTGAGCAGCCTGAGGTGGCCAAAATGAGAGGGCAGACTGGCAGATGATGGGCTGTGGAAATGGAGCCAGACAGGAAGAACTCTATGGATTCCACTATCGGTTCTTCTGCAAGGGCATGGCAGGTTAGACTCTATTCGGGAAGCAGTTCAAACTTACCTGAACCTCAAAAACAAACACTTGAGCCACAACCAGGCAAGCAGCAGCATGATCAGCATGTTGGGGAAGGCAAATTCAAACCAGGAAGCAAAGTTCACGATGTCTTTGCTATCAGGAAATAGTCTGGAGAGAGAAACATGGATCCACACCTCTAGCAGATGCTGAGTCTCAGAGCAAGCAGGTCAAGATGGATACAAGTCTCAGAGCAAGATGGATACAAGATGACCAGTAGCTGGACCCTGAGAGGTGGTCTGGAGCAGAGTCTCATCATCCTGAGGTCCGGCCATCCATGCCCACCGCCCAGTATTACCCTAATCATTGTGGCCCCAGAACATAGCCATGCCCAATACAAGCCAGAGGGTTGACCAACTGTCCCTCATGGGGGTCCAGACACTGTTGAGAAGCTCATGAAAGTCACAGCCATTCCATCCAGAAAAAGACAACTTTGTACACACGTACTTTGGTCAATAGCATCAGGAGTTCCACAGAAGCCCCAGAACCCTCATCCTGTGGGCTTCTACCAGGGAAGACCCCCTTAGGAAAACAATCTCAAAGGCCTCCCACAGTGGGACCAGACAGGGTTCTGGGGACTGGAGGAGGGTCTCTTTCCCTCCAGGCTCCGCCTCCCATCCCCAGACTTGCTCACTTCAGCCCAAGGATGTCAAAGTAGACACAGAGCTCTCTGCACTCAGCAGGAACTCCAGGGAGAGCCCGAGGCTATCATTACAGAAAACATCACAAGATCAGAAGAGTCTGCTTGTGAACCTCAAGAGTCTGCTTGGCCAGGCTCCATGCCTGCCCTCCCACCTCCTAGCTGCCCTCCCACCCCACCTATCTTGTCTGCACAGGGTGGGCACGTCATACTTCTCTCCTTTTCTGTGCTCACTGCGTCTGTACTTTCCTTCATGCATTTACATGTCCTGCCTAGAACTCATCAGGCATCCGCTACCTCAGCAGACCATGAGTATCCCACAGACAGAGCCCAGGTCTCCCCCACTTCTGTGATTCCAGCACAAGGCCAGCACACAACTGGGACCTTAAGACCTGTGCCCCTTGTGGCCAAGGAAAGTTACAGACCACCACTGTGGTCCACCTGGGCCCTCACAAGGGCACAGGCCACTCAAGGGCAATGAGAGGAACTGTAGTGAATGAGCTGATGAGGCAATGAATGGCCTGATCCCTAACTCTTTTTTAAAAATATATATATTTTATTGGTTTTTTTTTTACAGAGAGGAAGAGAGAGAGGGATAGAGTTAGAAACATCGATGAGGGAGAAACATCGATCAGCTGCCTCTTGCACTTCCCTACTGGGGGTGTGCCCACAACCAGGGTACATGCCCTTGACCGGAATCGAACCCAGGACCTTTCAATCTGCAGGCCGACACTCTATCCACTGAGCCAAACAGGTTTCGGCATGACCCCTAACTCTTTATTGCATCTCAAGATCCCTAATATCATAGGGCCATTACCATTCATGACCAAAGTTGGTGAGCCAGTTTTGAGGAGAGCATCTAAAGGGTGTATATTTCAGCAAATTGTAAACAAGGACCCAGTATCTAAAATGATGTCTCTTCCCGTGACTTTAGTTCAGAGTTCAATAACATGACGTGTCCGAGTGAAAATACTGCACCCAAGAGAGAAAGCAGCCAGGCGTGAAGACTGTCATCAGCTCCCACCCTGAAAAGTTCTGAGCAGGTGCAGCAGAGGCTGATGGGGGCACAGCCTCCCACCCCTGCCAGACCCCAGCTCTAGGGCCCAGCTCAGAAGATGGGAGAGTAGGTTGAGTCCCTCCAACCCAGGGCCCAAGTCATTGTCCCCAGAAGGCATGGCCAGTGACTCACGTCTGCATCTGGCCCAAGAGCACCATGTTGGGTCCTGTCCCAGTCAGGGTGGCAGTGCCTCCGATGCTGGCCGCGTAGCACACGCACAGTGTCATGGCCTTGCACATGTTCTTCCTCTCACGATTCTCCTGTGGCCCCATAGCAGGGCCTTCAAAAATCACTTGGCTCCCTGTAGTGACACACCTTCGTAAGCAGAGCCAGCCCCGGGGGCCGTGGCTCAGCTCCAGTTCCTAGCTCTGCTGCTGACCTGAGGTGAGGATGTGCTGGCTCTGCAGGCTCCCTCCCTGGGTCCTCTCAACCCACAACCCAACCGTGTCATCCTCCCTGCCTGCTTTCTCTGTCACTTCCCACTGCTTCCCCAGGCTCCTCCATGCCCAGGGCAAATGCAGCCACTTTAGACACACGCCCTTCTTCCCTGCTTCCTAGCCTATGCTCTGGCTGGTCCCTCCATCCAGAGGGGTGTCTAAATCCATCTTAGATGTCCGTGCCTCCTAGCAATCCTCCCCCTTGTCTGAGCTCCTTTAGTGTCTGGCTTATGGCATCCCATGGCTTCCCCCAAGTCAGAGGAACTGTATGAGGGGCCTCATTTCCCAACCCCACCCGGCTCCTTGAGTTGGAAATAGGGTGTGCCTACTTCATCTCAGCAGCCCCAGGACCTGCCCCAGGATCTGGCAATCAGGCCATCAGAAAGGGCCCTGAGTTCCCCTGTGCTGGGCCCTGGGGATGGGGTACAAACAAGGCAGAGAATAAATCAGGTGTCATCTGAGTTCCCTGAGCGAAGTGCCTGGTGGAAAGCATCATGGGAAGACCACCCCAATGCCTGTGCGAGCAGAGAGCGGATGGGAGGTGTGACCTGTGCAGGGGAGGCCTCCGGGAGGATGAGTAGGAAGAGAAATGGGTGAGGGCCCCCCAGTGAGTGCTCCAAAGATGCTCAAATGCATAATCAAATGAACAGCTATTGATTTCTGGGATTAAAGGAACCAAAGGTTGAACCTTGCTATAAGCAATACTAATGAATTTAACTTTCTTGCAATAACTACATCACCAAAGGTTACAAAAACAGCAGTTTCTAAGTATTTCTCTGTATGCCTGTTTAAATGTGGGCTCCAGGAGGCAGAGAGGTGGCCAAAGTTTTTGGAAACAGAGGGGTTGCCTGACATTGAGGACCCCAGCAGCACCTGGCCAGGAGCTCACCTGACGGCTCACCAGCACTGTTATGTTCTGAAGGCTGCATGGACTCCATGCTGCCTTTGCTGCCTTTGCTGCCTTTTCTGACTTTGCTCTTGTCGTCCTGCATCTGCTGCAGCACGGCCTCCACAATGGGCACCATCATGGCTGTGGTGGCTGTGTTGCTGATCCACATGGAGAGGAAGGCGGTGGCGCCCATGATGCCCAGCATCAGCCTGCAGAGGAGGAGCAGGAAGGGAAGCAGAGGATCCCCATCCCCACTGCCCCAAGCCCTCAGGGAGCAACAAGGGTTAGGTCCCCCTGCAGGGATGCCAGGGGTCAAGGCCAAGGTGCTGATGCCAGTTCAAGTCTGGGTAGTCCAGGAGAGGATTATACTTTGAGTCCCTCCCTCTTCCTCCTGTCCTTTCTTCCTCCTTTCCTTCCTTCTGCCTCCTTCCCTTTCCTCCTACCTCTCCCCGTAGACATTACTGATGTCTTCCCTGCTGGCTATAGGGGAGGGGCAGGGGGCACCAAGAGGCCTTTCTCAGACCCAGTCGTGGTTCTGAGGAGCTCCTATCCAGAAGGGGCAGCACAGGCATCCAGAGGGTGTCAACCCAGGGTGGAGGTTGGCCCTAGCTGGACAGCCCTATGGGCAAGCAGCCCCAATACTCCACCCACTTCTATCTAGAAGATTCCCACCCACCCCGGACCCTGCTTCTCCTCTCATAATAGAGTTAGCCTTGAGGGGTAGGGTGAGCCTGGGAAAGTGGGACCTCCTTCATGGCTGACTGCCCCACTGCCTCTCTCTGCAAACACACCTTGTACTCCCTCCACTCTGCAATGGACCAGATCAAACAGTACTCAGAAAACATGTTCCCTTCATTTATAACACCTGTCCTTTCACCGCTGTCTCACCTCTGCCATCTGCCTAGAGCACCCCTCATGGTTCTTCTAATCAAAGTCCCTCCTCTGTAGCCTTCCTCCCAGTGCCCACCATGCAGGGGCGGACACACCCTCCTCCAGCCCCACCAACACTCATCAGTGGCTGGATTTGGAGGACCCGAGCCCATGTCTGCTCTTCTCTTGGTGGTGAGCAGGGTTGGGAAGGGCCTGATTCTTCTCCATGGCTTCCACAGACTCAGCACAAGGCCAGGAACAGAAGGAGCTCAGGGAGGGCTGGATGGAACAAAACCGTTCTCGCTCTCCATGCCCCTCTGCAGCCAGGCCTCTCCTCAGGGTCACTAACTTTCCTGGAGAAGAGATCTAGGTGTTGCACTGCACCAAGGCAAGGTCCAAGCCCGTGTCCATGCAGGCTGATCTCACAGACCCACAGAACACAGGCTTGGGTCCAGGCTGAAAGGAGGAGCAGAGTTTTCATATATGAGGCTTTGACCTGATGCTTCAAGACACCATGGCCTCAACAACCCAGCTTCCCAGGCCAGGCAAGTGCCATGGAGCTGGAAACCAAGCTCAGAGGAGAAGCCCAGTGACAGGAAGGAGCAGAGAAGCCTGCATGAACTTCTGGATTTGGAACCAAAGTCCTTCAGCTCTCTCAGAATGAGGACCACCTGCTGGTGGAGGAAGTCTGGCCAATCCAAGGATCCTGAGAGCAAGAATTCTGAGGCCACCGAGGTCTCATTCTTTTAGAAAATGCAATGGTTTTTTATTTCACCCTGTAGACTAATCACTGGAGGGGGCCGATACCACGTAGGGTAACAGAGACCAGAAAGGCGCAAAGCTTTCTGCTCAGCGGAGCCTGAGGTGCCAAGGGAGCTAGGCAGCAACTCCTGGGGATGCACCAGGCTCTGTGTGCGTGGGGCCGGCACAGTCCCTGACACATGGACATCTCTGAAGGGATTTGCTGTGAAGTAACCAACTGCTGCCTCCCCGGGGCTGGGCTGGGCATGCTGTCATTTAGGGAGCACGTTGCCTCAAAAGAGAATTGCATCCTGGCATCTCTACTAGAGCTGAACTCAGGGGCCAAGGCCTCATTTCTCAGCATTTCACCCTTCTCTGTCTCAAATGCCTCGTCTATAGAACCTGGGTGGAGGAATAAAACCCAACTCTCAGAGTTGTGGAGGGAGACAAGTGAGGAGATAAATGAGCCCCCAGAGTCATGCCTGGGCACTGCAGATGCTCAGAACCAGGGGGATCTGAGGATGTCAACTCCATGGGTTGGTTGGAAGCTGCCTGTGGTTGGAGGGGAGATCTTGGAGAGAGGGGAGAAGCTGAGGTTGTGAGTGACATGGGGAAGATGAGGTAAGAAGCTTCTCTACAGAGGCTAGCTTAGTGGGTGTGAGCTCTGGAAGGATGACCTTTCTGCTCCTCCTTGAGCCACCTCTGGCCGCTTTCCCCACAAATGCTCTATCAGGCCTGGCTGGCTCCAGCCTCCACCCACTTTGCTACCTGTGGAACCCTGCAGCCCCTCCCCCAGGAAGCCCTCTTTACATGCAGGGGCCCTTGCTGACCAGTCTCCTCTGGATTCAGAGATCCCTTACCTCTTGCCACTCACTACAGGCCCCACCATTGCCCATGCATCTGGTGTCCTCAGCTGAGATTGTCACATACCCCACCCAGGGGTCCACCTGCCTGCCAAGCCCAGGTAAGCCCATGGGTAGCCCTTGCCAGTGGGTGACCTGGGCTGTGCCACAGCTCCTCCCAGCCCGGGGGCCCACAGAGAGCCAGAAGAAAAGGCGTAAATACTGTGCAGGATTGGTCCCCAACCAGAGGAGTATGCGCAGGGCGATCCTCTTGTGCAGGTTCCAGCGCTGCACGGCCACAGCCACGATGAGGCCTCCCAGGAACAGCATGTTAGTGTCCTTCATGTACTGGACACACACCTGGAAGGTGGTGGCATGGAGGCCCCATCAGGGCTGCCTCCTGGCCACGTATTGCTTGGCCCAGGCCCACCAAGTCCCCAGAGACAGGCAAGCAGACCAGATGCTGACGTGAGGGTCAGTTGGGAGTGGGATTCAGGGTCAAGTGGCATGTCTCCATGCCAAAAGGAACCCACAGGAAGCATCTCTGGTCCCCTGGGGACTGCGCTGCTCAGAGCGAGGCTCTGGGAAGGAGCCCAGGGGAGAAGCAGGAAGCCCCCAGGATCCTCGGGGTCGCTCACCTTCTTGGAGTCCAGAACCTTGAGGAGTGGGAAAAGCAAGATAGGCAAGAGGGCGGTGACGGCCAGAGGGATGACTTCTGTGCACCAGTAAATGGCCATGATGATGATGGCGTAGGCACACCTGGCAGTCTGAAGAGACAGCCCTGAGGTTTGGGCATGCTGCTGCCGCCCTCACCTCCCAAGGTAGTTTCATATTCCAGCACTTTTATCAGAATCATTATTAACCACCCAGGCTCTACCCTCCCCCTCAGTCCATCTCCGCCTACTACATTAACGCCAAGACCTATATATAGCTTTTAGCCCTTTCTTCTCTGGCCTCCTCCTCCTCCTGCCTTCACCCCAGCCCATTGCCTTTGTTCAGGACACACTTCCCTGCCTGGATGACTGCAGCTATATTTTATTTGACCTTCCTAATGTATCACTCCCTAGCACAAGGCGGCTCCCTTTTACTCTTTTGCAAGTCTGACTATATCACCCCTTCTTTAAAAGCCCTTTTTGTCTCCAGGACAAAACCCGAATGCCTTAGCATAACAGGAGACCCTCCCGGATGGAGCACGTCCTGCACACCCCTCCAGCTCCATCTCCTTGCCCACTCACACCCCGAGTTCCAGCTACCCCAGCAACTGGCAGCAACTGGGCCCCCTCTTACACACCCCACTTGGTGGCAGTCTGTGTTTCTCCTTAGGTGCCTCCCCCGCCTCTCCCACAGCCTGGGTCTGCACCTGCCTCTGTGTCTGCTCCCCCAGCCAGAGCAATTGGCACATGCGGTTGCCACTGTTGTTTCCTTAACTGTCTGACCATCACCACCACCACCACCACCACCACCACCATCATCACCACCACCCTCCCACCACCACTATCACCACCACAGAACAGGAAGCAACTGAGACAAGACCAGGGTTTGTGGATTCACTCTGTCCTCAGGCCTGACCCTGAGGGGATTCAAGGAATGGACTAGCATAGTTCCAGCTATGACCACGACCACGCTGCTGGAGAGACGCACCTGTCCACTCTCACTGCTTAACATCACCCTGAGAGCACGTGTTACGTGCAGGGGATATTGTGTGAGGACAGAAGTTCTTTGTCTGGACTGTGATAGCTGGCATAAAATATAAGCCTTTCTTCGGCGCCCCACGAGAACCTCAGGACCCCTCGCCCTGCCTAGTGCGGGTTTCTCAGCCTTTCCACTGCGGACATTTTGGGCTGGCAGATTCTTTGCTGAGGGGTGCGGTGCCCTGTGCATTGTAAGACTTCCCTCCGAGTCCCTGGCCTCCACACCACTAGCTGGCATGACACTCTCTCCAGTTGGGACAACCCCCGAGAGGGCTTTGCTGACGCCCCTGCTTGGGGGGTGCAGGCATCGATGCTGATGCCGCCACGGGCTCAAGGCAGGAGCCCAGGCTCCACACCAGGCAGACCGGCCAGTGCCCACTGTCTGCCTTTCAGCAGTCACTCAACAGTGCCATGGAGCAAACACTCGTCTCACTCCCAACCCGGCCCCCTCCCTGCGGGTTCATGTCCTCGCCTGTAAACTGAAGGGCTAGGAGCAACCTTTTAACAGGAAGTGCTGGGTGAGTCTTTAGTATCTAAACTCTGACACAATCGGTGGTACCTGTAACCAATTTCACAGCACAGTCCCGGAAGCGCCAAATAAACCAACGGAAAAGACAAGGTGAGCCGAAACCGGTTTGGCTCAGTGGATAGAGCGTCAGCCTGTGGACTGAAAGGTCTCAGGTTTGTGTCGAGACCAGTTTGGTTCAATGGATAGAGCGTCGGCTTGGGGACTGAAAGGTCCGGGGTTCGATTCCGGTCAAGGGCATGTACCTTGGTTGCGGGCATATCCCCAGTAGGGGGTGTGCAAGAGGCAGCTGATCGATGACTCTCTCTCATCGATGTTTCTAACTCTCTATCTCTCTCCCTTCCTCTCTGTACAAAATCAATAAAATATATTTTAAAAAAGAAAAAACGAAAAAGAAAGGTCTCAGGTTCGATTCCGGTGAAGGGCATGTACTTGGTTTGGGGTACATACCCAGTAGGGGGTGTGCAGGAGGCAGCTGATGGATGCTTCTCTCTCACCGATGTTTCTAACTCTCTATCCCTCTCTCTTCCTCTCTGTAATAAATAAATAAATAAATAGATAGATAAATAAATAAATAAATATAAGCTGAACTGGCCCCGCGCCTCCATCCACTATCAGGGCCCAGAGACACCCCATCTCGGAGGTGGACCTGACCCTCCTGGTCTAGAATGTTCCGCAGGAGAGGCTGCGCAGGCAGGACGGGCTCCGTTAGACTGGCCTGAGGAGGGGCGGTCACCAGGCGAGTGAGATGGACTCTGGGCCTGCTCCCTGGGGGCAAATGAGCTCAGAGCGCTTCCTGCAGCGGGAATGTGCCTGGCAAGGCGCGCCAAGCCCACACAAACGTGGAGTGGAATTTTTAAAATATGGTTTATATTGATTTCAGAGAGGAAAGGAGAGGAAGAGCGATATAGAAACATCAAAGGTGAGAGAAAAGTCATTGACTGGCTGCCTCCTGCACACCCCACACTGGGGATCCAGCCCTCAACCCGGGCATGTGCCCTCACCCGAAATCGAACCAACACATCCTGGTTCCTAGGTCAATGCCCAACCACTGAGCCATGCCGACCAGAGGCGGGATTTAAAAGTCAGCAGCCAGCATGTAGCCTAGCATGGCTCAGAGGCTTCACTGAAATCACAAGGAAGTGGGAATGAAGTTGGGTTCTCTTGCAGATCTGCCTTCCTGATACCCCAGTCCACCCCAGGCCTCCAGGACTGCCCCAGCGTATCCCCGTATCCCCGAAAAAACTCCTCTGTTCCCTCAAGCTGCCTAGAGGGACAGGGGGCCCGGGGTTTCCTGTCTGGGCTGAGAGTGAAAGGGCTGGAGGAGGGAGTGAGGAAGGAGCAGCCAGCAGCCACAAAAGCCTTCAAAGGGCTCTGGTCTCTGCCAAACAGGCTCCACACAGCCCAGCACAGCCCGGGCCCGGGCTCTCAGCACCGCCCTCAGCCTGTGGCCAAGGCCATTCATTCTCTGCCTCTTTCCTCCCAGGAGCGCTGGGAGGCCAGGGCCTTCCCTGCCACCCTGAGTCCTGCCACCCAGGGCGTGAGCTCTGGGAACCTGGCCGCCTCCCGCCTCAGCCACAGCAGGCAGCGCGCACAGCAGACCCACCCCGACCCGCCTTTCAGCCCCAGGAGGGTTTGGACTCAGCCATGGCGTCCAGGGGTTCCGAGTTGGGAAGAAAAGTGGGCTGTCAATGGGGAAACTGAGGCACAAAATGGGACCGGAGAGTGACAAAGACAGCACTCAGGATCCACTTAGGTGCCTGGCTGATCTCGGAAGCCCTTACAGCTGGGAAGTCCTTCTTCGCTAAGGAGAGAGAAGGAGGAGAGAGGAAAGAGAAGGAGAGAGGAGGGAAAGGCCAGGCCAGGGCACTCAAGGGGAGGGACAGGAGTCTCTGGGGAGACTGAGGCCAGGCTGTGGGTGTTCTGTGTGGAGAGATCTATGCTAGCGGCCAGGTTCCGTGCTTGCTGGGTCAATTCTTGTGTCCTGGGATCCGTAAACCCCAAGGTTGGGGTGCCCCTAGGACACCTCCCGTTTGTCTGAACCCTGAGCTCCCCGGGGAGCTGTGCCGCCTCGGAATCCCTGCCCCCCCCCCCCCTCCTCACTCCGTGGCCTGCCTTCCTTCGAAGCCGGTTGGTGGGACCGGTAGCCTGGAGCCCCCGGGGCTGCGGGGAGACCCAACTGACCTTGGTGGGCACCAGGATGATGAGCGGCAGCAGCAGGATCGGGGTGCCGAACAAGAGCACGAAGGACTTGAACTTGTTGACATAGCTCAGTGCTGAAGCCATGGTGCTGGGGGAGGGGTTGGGGGTGGGGGTGAGGCGGGAGAGGCTGGCGAGGCGGCCAGAGGCTCCGTAGGCTTAAGAAGGGGCCACGGCCTCAGGGGCACTGGCAACTCTGCCCCCCAACGGTGAGGCCTCCTCGAGACCCATCGCGGGGCCATCTCCAGGGACTCGTGGGGCCCGCCTGCCCCCAACTGGAGGCGCTCGCGGACCCCCGCGCGTCGGACCCGCCCCCAGGCGCTGTCCCAGCCGGGCCTGCGCCGCCTGGGTGGACAGCGGGATGTGATTGGTCACTCATTCCAATGGCTTTGGCGACTGGCCCCGCTTCTGCATCCGCAGGGGTCCCCGGTGAGAGTCTGCACAGGCGTTGGAGTCTCTCAGATCTGTCCTCCGGACCTCTGCCCCTTTCCTCCTCAGTGCTTCCGCCCTCGCACCCACATCGCCGAGGGGGTCTCCAGCAGAGTCGATGGCCCTGCCCCAGGCAGTGCGCCCCGCAGGCCTCTCCTTCCAGCATCCCACTCCTGGCTTTCCGAGGCATTCATGCTGCTTTGGGCAACAGACATCTATCCTCCCTCTTCCCTTTTGCACCACCTTCCCCCTCCCCCTCCAGCGCACCCTCTCCCACCCAAGGCTTTAGGCTCTCTTGGGCGATCCCAGAGGAGGCGAGGCTTCCCTGCTCCCACTCTGTGTGCCTATATTCGTCCTGGTGTGATTTTTATTTAATGTCTGTTTTATTCAACACCATATGGTCCACCAGCACCTTTCACAGCGTCTGGTTCCGTGTGTGCACCCCAAACACTTCCTCTGGGCTGTGTGAATGCATGTGAACCACTTCAGTGCAACAACACAACTGCCTGAAAGAGAATGTCACACGCTCAGAGCATGGGCCCGGAGCCAGCCTGCCCGCACCCTCTCCCGGCCCTGCCTCCTCCTGGCTCTGTGCCTTAGACAGGTTGCCTCTTGGGCTTCTTTACTTCATAAATGGAGAGACTAACACCAACTCTGGTTTCAAAAGGCTGCTTTGCACATTACATGGACTAATGCTCAGCAAGTGCTTCACACAATGCTCTGGCACATAGTGAACAATCAGTAAACACTTCCTTTTGCAATTAGATGACAAATGTAATAAATCCTCTGAGTGGCAGGAGCAATGGGGGAACCTTCACCCAGGAGGTAGCATTTGAAATGAGACTTCAAGGCTAAGTAAAAATTTGCCAGGTAAGCAGTGGAAGCCAGTCAACATCACCAATGGATAAGAAAGTATTAAAATTGTTGAGGGAAAATCCCCAGGTAATTCAGGAATACTGGAAACTAATGTACAACAGCAACAACAAAGAAGCTAAATAAACGGAGAGGTTACAAATTGATGGGAAGACTCAACATTGTAAACATTGCCCTAGAATTCGCCCCAAGATCCCCATTTCAATTCTAAATACAATCCCAAAAGAATTTTTATTTGACAAGCTAAATCTAAAATTCAAACTTTTCAAAAATATTTTTTTATTGATTTTAGAGAGGAAGGAAGAGAGAAAAAATACAAACAAACATGGATGTGAAAGAGAAACATTGATGAGTTGCCTCCATCACATACCCTGTTCAGGGATGGAACCCAAAACCTGGACATGTGCCCTGACCAGGAATCCAACAGGCAGCCTTTTGATGCATGGAGGACCACACTCGACCAACTGAGCCACACCAGCCAGGACTAAAATTCAAACTTTCTTTTTTTTTAGAGAGAGTAAAAATGAGGGGAGGTGAGAAACAGAGAAAGAGAAAGATGAATGTGAGAGACATCCTTTGGTTGTATAGCTATTGGGTCATGGATCAAGCCTGGGACCAAGGTGCATGCCCTTGACTGACTGAAACCCAAGATCCCTTAGTCTGCAGGCCAACGCTCTATCCCCTGAGGCAAACCAGCTAGGGCTAAAATTCAATCTTTTGCAAGGAACCAGGAATACGTAAGACACTTCTGGAGAAGTGGAGAGGAAATTGCCTATCCGAATTCAAGATCCACAAAGCTCCAGTGATTAATGTAATCATCAACTATTCGTAGGAGGATAGAGAAACAGATCAGTAGCATAGGATAAAGAGCCTAGAAATAGACCCATGCTTATGCGGAAACTTGATATGCTAGACTGCAGGGGTCCTCAAACTTTTTAAAGCGGGGGCCAGATCACGGTCCCTCAGAGAGCTGGAGGGCCGGACTATATGAACTACTAATTCCTACTGTAACACCTCGGCTGCGCTCACTGCCCAAAAAACCTGGCGGGCCGGATCAGACTCCTCTGCGAGCCGCATGTGGCCCGCGGGCCGTAGTTTGAAGACCCCTGTCAGCTAGAGAGATTGCATGGACTATTTGATGCCTACTGACCACTGCTGGACCAATTGGTTTTTAGCAATAGAGACACCTTTCTTTCACTAAAAATATTAATCACACAAGAAAAGTTTGTAATTATACATAATAATTCAATAAAGTCATTTCTTTTTTGTTCAAGTCTTTTAATGATTCCTAAAGGCTGAAATAAGATTTCAATTTATGTTTGCAAATTTGCTTACTAAAGAAATGCTCTACTTTTATCATACTCCCCCTTCACAAATAGCTTATAATTTAGCCACATATTTCTGCTCATGATAACAAATTAAGTAATGAAAAGGAGCATGTCAGTTTAAGTCTTGTACTGACTAACTTATCATAAAGAGGATTAATTCAGTATCCATCACTTTATCTCAATGTGGCTACTTTTAGTAACCTATCATCAGGATATGTTCTATATTTTATTTCTTGGATTTTAAAAAATAATATTTCTTACTATATGAATCCAAACATTAGGACATGCATATTCCTTAAACTTCAAAATAAATAATTCCTCAACCAAAAATAGGGGCATATATCAATCAAAATTATTTTAGAATATCACAGTACACAGCTGTGAGGCAATTCTCATTTCCATGTGAAAAATTAGAAGAATTATCATCTTAAAACTGAGGTAGTGAACATCTACTTTTGGTGCAAGATTTTTAAATTAGGTGTGCTTTATACCTCAGTTTCAATATGCTGTTGTTACTTTCTGGTCAGAATTAATTGAGTTTGATATGCCATCTGTAAAGTCAATCTATTTATTAACAAACTATTAAGCAAAAGGGTCGATTTCCAAAATAGTTAGCTTCCAAAAATACACCCTACACCCAATAATTTTTATTGAGAAATAATTAGTATATAATACATTAGTTTCAGGTACACAATATAATGATTCTATATTTGTATATATTGTAAAAACAATCAGCACAATAAGCTAGTTATCTATTACTATACATAATTACAAAACTTTTTTTCTCGTGATGAGAACTTATAAGATCTACTCTCCTAGCAATTTTCAAATATACAATTCAGCATTATTTATAAAATCACCATGCTGCATATTATATCCCCTTGATTTATTTATTTTATAATTGGAAATGTGTAACTTCTTAGCTGCCACCCATTTGCCCACCCTCTCACCCTGCCTCTAGCAACCGCTATCTATTCTCTGTACTATGAGTTCTCTTTTTTCAATTCCACACATAGGTAAGATCATCTAGTACTCATCTTCTTCTGTCTGACTTCCTTCACTTAGCATAATACACTCAAGGTCCATCCGTTAACAGAAATGGCAAGGTTCGTTTTTGATCCATTTACTCACTGATGAACACTTAGGGTGCATATATTTTTTCCAATTAGTGTTTCCATTTTCTTCAGATAAATACCCAGAAGTGAAATTGCTGGATCATATGATAGTTCCTTTTTTTTTTTTTCCCTTGAGAAACCTCTATAGCGACTACACTGATTTCTAAGGGTGGGGCAAACATAGGTTTACAGTTGTGAATATGCAAAACAGAATTTCTTCTTGTAGTAGTTTTTGTATTATTTTCCATATGAACAACTGTAAACCTACTTTTGCCCAATCCTGTATTTCTACCAACAGTGCACAAGGCACCCTTTTCTCCACGTCCTCTCTAATACTTGCTTTTTCTTGTCTTTGTGATAACAGCCACTCTGACAGGTGCTTTTGTTACCCTTGCCTTTGGCATCTTGACCAAAAAACTCATCACCAAGGTCATATTTGGGCTGGGTGCACATTTCTATAGAGAGGTTTGCCCAACAGCTGGTCACAAGACTGGCGTCACTTGTGTCCACACTTCCACTTGGAAACACTGTTATATTTGTAAACAAGCTTGGGCTGCTAAAAAGTCAGGGCCTGATTTGCTCAGAGTACTGGACGTTGCTCTTCAAAGACAGCATTGGTCAGCTTTCACTAGGTGAGACTTGCAACCTAGTACGCTGGGACTCTAGTATGCATGTAAGATATTCACTCCCCGCTGCAAATCCGCTGGGAGTGGGTGGTTTTTGCAACTCTGCTCCTGGCTATGGGTAGACTGTGGGCAGCTCCATGCTCTTCTCACTCAGCACTGTGAGTCAGCTTCACATGCTCTCTCATTGCAAGACTCAGCCTGGGGAGGTAAACACTGTTCTCCTGCCCGGAAGCGGAAGCAAAGAGGGCTGCTGGGACTTAGCAGCAGGAGCAAGAGGGTCAAGGTTAAATTTAAAACTGAATTCTAAAACAATCCAAAGAATGCAAGAAAGGAGGTGAAAGTGACAAAAAAAAAAAAAAAAAAAACACCACAGGAGACATACCAAAAAATGACAAAAAATCAACAAAAATATCAAGATGCTAAATGTCAATGTACTAAGCACTCCTATTAACAGATGGAAGCAGAGTGCCTCCCAACCTGTTGCTTTCTGGGGAAAAGGACTAGATGTTCCTTCCCATTGTTTGCTCCACCGAAACAACAGGTGTTTATCTATCCCAGTGCAATGTGCTATTCCACTCCCATATACCTTCAGTCTACATTTCACCCTCCCACACACCAACACCCCCCACACACTCACACATACACACACACACATACACACACTCATACTCGTCTGTCTCACTGTTCATGAAGGTAATCTGACCTGACCACACCCACTACCCCAGTTGAAATGGATTGAAATCCCCCCTCCCTCACTCCCATTGGTGAGATTATATCTTGGTATTTATCAAGTTCCACTACATTCATTTCTTTCCAGGCTAGCTTCACTTCCCTAGTCTGCAAGTTCTCTTAGGGCAGAGACTTTATTTTATTTGTGATTATGATCCCTGAGCCAGGAGTATATAGGCCAATTGATTGTTAAAGTAATTAATTAACATACAAAATAAAGTGGAAAGTAGGATGGGCTAGACGCTACCTACTATACCTTATAATAACAAATATGGATAAGGGAATAATTCAACCCTGATCATGCCCTCTACTTTGAAAAATAATATCCTAAAAAAAAGAAAGAAAACAATATTCTATCAATTTGGCCTGGTACTTTTTTTCTTCATAACTAACACTGACATATTGGCTCAAATATATTAATACTAGATGCCCAGTGCACGAAATTCATGCGTGGGTAGGGGCCCTAGCAGCTGCCAGCCAGGGGAGCCTACCTTCCCCCCAGCTGCCTGCTGCCACCACCAACACTGGCCCCAACCAGTAAAGGTGACAATTTGCATATTATATAGGATTCCTTCTCTGATTCATTTTTTGGAAGCAATAAGTTAACTTGCCAATTTTAAAAAGCTGATGACTGCCCTAACCGGTTTGGCTCAGTGGATAGAGCATGGACCTGTGAACTAAAAAGTCCCAGGTTTGATTTCAGTCAAGGGCATGTACCTTGGTTGTAGGCACATCCCCAGTAGGAGGTGTGCAGGAGGCAGCTGAACCGATATTTCTCTCTCATCGAAGTTTCTAACTCTCTATCCCTCTCCCTTCCTCTCTAAAAAAATCAATAAAATGTTGTGTTTTTTTTAAAGTTGATGACTATAACCTTTCCTCTGAGTGAATTTTTTTGCCTTTTTTTCTGTTCAGTTATCAACCTTGATGTACCCCTGGCCTTCTGCATGGAGCACATGTCACATGAAGGAGATAGGAAAGCAGTGATGAGCAGCTAAAGGTTTAACAATCAGCTCTATGGAGTTTGGAAGGAATGCTCTGATTTGTAGTGTTTGCCCATTTCTGTGGTGTAAATACTCCCACCATCACCATTTTGAGTTACCCACGTGACCTCAAGAATAGAAAACTTGGAAGAGATGGGCACAATAATACCTCAGAGCCAGGGCAATTGGTTAAGGAAGCTCCAGCACAGCATTGTGAGAAAGGCCACACAACGTCAAGAGCAAGGAAGAAACTCACAGACTCAAAAAGGACGCCTTCCTTCAAGGCGTGAATATAAGTTTCTGTACTTAAAAATTGAAAGACACTAATTATTCTCTAAAATGAGGCCTGAGTGGCTGCGCTTCACCAATACTCACCCATGCATGGTAAGTTCACTTCCATTTCTGATAATAAAAATATGCTCAGGGTCTGAATTCTTTCCTTTTTCACCCCCCCAAAAAAGTGACAACAAAAGATTTTATGGACATGGTCATTTGCTTATGTCCCATGAGATCTGGCAGCCACTAAGGTAGCTGTACCATGACTGAGATCTAAAAAATCACCTGGGCCCTAACCAGTTTGGCTCAGTGGATAGAGCACAGGCCTGTGAACCAAAGGGTCCTGGGTTCGATTCCAGGCAAGGGTATATAACTCGGTTGCAGGCTCCTCCCTGGCCTGGACCCGGGTCAGGGCTCATGTTGGGGCCAACCAATTGATGTGTTTCTCTCACATCAGTATTTCTCTCTGTGTTTCCTTCTCTCTTTCACGCTTTCTAAAAATCAATGGAAAAATATCCTCAGGTGAGGATTTAAATAAATAAATTAAAAATAATAATTTAAAAAAAAATCACCAGAGAATGAGAGAAAGCCCCTGAACACTGTCCCTGAAATGTCCCTTTGGGGACAAAGAGGAAAGCTGTGATTGCTGATTGGATGGGAATGGCTGGGCGAGTGGGAGGCAGGTCTTTAACCAGGAGAAAGAACCGAGAATGTGTGGAAACAGACCTCTGGCAGGACGGGCAGGGCAAGTACTTGGGACCACAGATGCAGACAGAAGGCCAAGGAGCTGCTGCTTCTTGCCTAAGAGTTTAATGACCAGGTTCCTCCCCTGTGCGTGCCAACTAAGCAGGAGCCAGCAGGGCATCCCCTGGCTTTGCCACCCAGCCAGGCCTGGAGTCTGCCCCAAACACAAGCACCGCTATCCCCGGACCTGCATTCCACTCAGAGACTAGTCATTTGATGCAATTGCATGTGGTCTGAAAAACAAACACCCACCCACACACGCCGTCCTGGGGGAGACTGCAGCCTCTATGATCACGCCTCCCAGGGCTCAGGCCCACTCTGACCACAGGATCCCTCCAAAGGCAGGGCCCACCGACAGAAGTGGGCCCAGTTCCACCATGTAATTTCTGTCTGGGAGGCGAAATACCTCTGTCGTGACATCATCTTCCGCGGCACAGCGGTCCCTTGAAAGAAGAAAGCCTAAGGAAGATCACATTCAAACCCAACTATGGAGATAGCCTTCTTTTAACATTCTCTCCCACCTCCCGGGACCTGGGACAGCTTTCACACACGATTTCTCATGCTATCCAACGTGCTGAGGTGTGCATTATTATCCCTTCTTCCTGGTCCAGCCTGGAGTTTCTGCTTTCCCTCTCCCTCCTCCCAGTGGAAGGTAGCATGGGGCAGCCCTGTCTAATCAGTCTGAGACAATGGTCCCCAACTCCCCCTCCCCCCTCCCCCACGCCCCCGACCCACAGGCCTGACACAAAGGGACTGAAACTCCGGACAGCTGCCAAGCGGTAGCCACAGTGGTCTGCAAAGGAATTCTGAGCTCACAACAGGGCATTTTTCATCTAGTTTTTTATGGGATTTGGGGGGGGGGGGGGTGGCCACCGGCCAGAAACGGGTAGCAGAATGATGCAATCATACAAGCCCAGAGCACTGATTCAGATGATGGTGGGAACCAGGACAGGCCTTTGTACAACCAGAATGTGCCTGGTTACACACTCCAGTTAAAAATAGCGACGGCTCAGAGATTTTACATTTTCTGTAATATTCTAATCTTTTTAAAGAAAGCATGGGCAGGCACTAGCTATAAAATCATCTACTCTTTAAAATTCAAAAGTAGGCAGAACCGGTTTGGCTTAGTGGATAGAGCTCAGCTTACAGACTGAAAGGTCCCGGGTTCGATTCCGGTCAAGGGCATGTACCTTGGTTGCGGACACATCCCCAGTGTGGGGTGTGTAGGAGGCAGCTCATCAATGTTTCTCTCTCATCGATTTTTCTAACTATCTATCCTTCTCCCTTCCTCTCTGTAAAAAAAAAAAAATCAATAAAAATTTATTTAAAAAAAAAAAATTCGAGATAGAACTAGAGAACATCATGCTGAGTGAAATAAGCCAGTCAATGAAAGAGAAATGCCACATGGCCTCACTCATTTATGGATATTAAAGAACATTATAAACTGACAAACCAAAAGTCAGATATAAAGACAGTAAAGCAACAAGCAGATTGTAAAATTACAGCGGGGAGAGTAGGGAGATCTGGGGGAGATAAGAGATCAACCGAAGGACTTGTATACATGCATATAAGTACAACCAATGGACACAAAACTCTGGGAAGGGAGGGTATGTATGGGAGAGGGAGGGTAATGTTAAAATATGTACACAGATATTAATTTAATTTTTAAAAAATGAAAATAAATAAATAAATAAATAAATAAATAAATAAATAAAAATTTGAAAGAAAAGGGCCATCATTGGTGCTCTGAGCACCCCTGGGTGCTGGTGTGGGGTTGCGTGGGGAGATTGATGACTTCCGCTCATTATCCCAGATGCGCATCCTTCACCTCCGTTCAGGTCAGCCAGTGTTTGAGGGCCACTATGCACAGCACAGCACCTCCCTGCCCTCGGGGCACACAGCATGCGGGACCCTGTGGCTGAAGGTGATGACTCTCAAATCACCGGCACCAGGGGTTGGCTGGGAGTGAGACGAGGCAACAGACAGACAAGCAACTAACCAGAGACAGAGGAGGAAGGTCATACGTCAGCGAAATTTATGTAAGGAAGGGTGGTGCAGGCTGGGGCATTCTGCAAAGAGGAAACATCTTGAAAGAAAGTTGAGATGTAGAGGAAAGAAACTCATGTCATTTCCAAGTCCACGCCTACAGCCCCCGTCACCGATTCCTGTCCTCCAGGATGTCTCACCCTGGCACCCCTCTTTACAGCTCAACCCACCCCACCCCCTTCTGGGGGACTCTCAGCCAGAAACAACGCGTGGGAAAGCTCCGTTTTTTTCATTATTGTTGATATTCACAAGACTGCCTAGAGGTCGGCAGGAGCAGGAAGTAAAGGTCAAGGGGTTAAGAAACGTGTCCCAGTGATGAGGCAGGGAGTCAGGATGCTAACCCAGCCATTCCCCATCCCTCCACAGCTGTCAAACACAGTGGATGGTGTCTTGCTGACGGACATAGACCTGAGTCACGTCACCCGGGTTCAAAGCTCAGCTCTGACATTCACTGTGTGGCCTTGAGCAAAGTAGTCACCTCTCTTGTGCCTTCTTTTCCAGAGGTGCGAAAAGGCACTAATACTTCTTATACTAGGGCTGTTGGGCAGATTTTAAACGCCTGTAAAATGCTTAGTACAATGCCTGGAGCATAGACAATGTCATTATTATCACCGCACACTGTCTTTCACTCAGTGCCTGAATGCATTTGAGTCTGACCGGTCGCTGGATGTACAAGCCTTTTCCTTCAACCCATTATCCTCCTCTGAAAAGCTGCTCCCACCCCATGTGCAGGCCACAGGTCTGTCGGCCTTTTTGTACCATCGCGAAACACCTGCTAGCTCAGCTGTGTCTGGGGTCTGGGAGAGCTCTGAGGCCCCAGGGGGATGTGGGGAGGAGGGGTGTATGCCAGAGTAGAGGATTGAGCCGGTGAGTCGGTGAGTCGGGGGGAGGGTCTGTAAGCAGCCTCCACATCTGCTCCCACTTTCCGGAAAAACATCTGGCAGGCCACCATCCCCCTCTTCCTGGTGCTACCCCGGGCAGCCCAGGCGAAGAACTTACCTGCGCCTTGGCTTGGGGTGGGCTTGCTTATGAGCTCACCTGCAGAGGTTAGGAGAGCTGGGTCCTCAATGAATCCTAGACCCTCCCAGCCTCTCTCCCCTTCATCCCTTATGGCTCATCCAGGGACAGGGTAGTGATTGGAGGGAGCTCAGGGTCTCCTGGGATGACCACCAGTTAACCCCAGCTCTCCCCCAGCCCATCTTTCTTCCATGAGCACCCGTGCCGGTCCCCACTCTACGCAGCTCCACTTGCGGAATCTGCAGAAGGGCCTCTGGCCTGATCTCTAATTCTTCCCATGGGAAACCAGCGGCCAAGGCCCAAGGCCCAAGGCCCGGGCCGGATTCTAGGGTTCAGAACCAGCTTTCTCCTCTCTGCAGGTTAGAGTCACCTGGCACATTTCAAAAACTCCCAAGTCCCAGCCACGTGCTGGACCAGTGAAACCCCACTCTCTGGGGTTGTGCAGGCTTCCGGGTTGTTTTGTTGTTGTTGTTGTTTGTGTGTTGTTGTTTTTTAAGTTTCCCAAGCAATTCCAGCGTGTGGACAAGTATAGAAGCCACTGTCCTCCCACCCCAGCACCAAGGTAAGTGGCCAGGCCCCATGCTAAGTGCTTTAACAAAGCACTGCCCGTCTGTGCTTCTCTTTGTTATTTCCGACTCTCAGGACGTCAGGAGGGGCTTCGTGCATCAGTGAAAAGCTGCTCTGCATTTATCAGTGCCTGCTTGCTAAAGCTGAAGTTAATTAACATGCTTAGGTAAATATGCAAAACCACAATGAGGATTCTCTAATGACACATTAATGCCTTAATTGAGTTTATAAAAAGTAAAAATGAATGTTGAAGCTAATTAGAGATGGACTTGCCAAGAGACATATGGAAAATGCTCAAAGTCACTGATCATCTGAGAGATGCAAATTAAAATGACAATGCGGGATCACCTCACACCTGTCAGAATGGCCACCATCAACAAATCCAACAAATGGACAAGTGCTGGAGAGGATGAGGAGAAAAGGGAACCCTCTTGCACTGCTGGTGGGAATGCAGATGGTGCAGCCACTATGGGAAACAGTGTGGAGTTTCCTCAAAAAACTAAATATGGAACTGCCATTTGACCCAGTCATCCCACTTCTAGAAGTATATCTTAAGAAACCTGAACTACCAACCAGAAAGAATATATGCACTCCTATGTTCATAGCAGCGCAATTTACAATAACTAAGATCTGGAAACAGCCCAAGTGTCCATCAGTAGACGAGTGGATAAAAAAAACTATGGTACATTTATAGCATGGAATACTATGCAGCTGTAAGAAAGATCACTTACCCTTTGAGCATCATGGGTGGACCTGGAGAGTATTATCCTAAGTGAAATAAGCCAGTCAGAGAAAGACAAGTATCACATGATCTCAATCATATGTGGAATCTAATGAACAATATAAACTGATGGACAAAATAGATCCAGAGACATGGAAGCATGGAACAGATTGATGAATCTCAGAGAGAAGGTGTAGGTGGGTGGTGGGTGGGGAGAGACTAACTTGGGAACTTATATGCATATATGCATAGCCCTTGGACACAGACAATAGTGTGGTGAGGGCCTGGGAGGGGTGGGTGTGGGATGAAGGGGGTCAATGGTGGGGGGGGGGCAGGCAATCTGTAATATTTTCAACAATAAAGGTAAACTTAAAAAAATTAAATAAAGTGGAACAAATCAATCTTCTGGGCTATATTTTTTTTATGAATAAAGTTCTGGGAAACAGAAATATGTGTTATACCCCCTCTAAAAACTTCAACATATAATATGTACTGAGTGGCCAGATTATTATGATCTTTGAACAAATAATAATCTGGATATATATATATATGTTATTTCCAAGGCCTGGTACACGAATTCGTGCATGGGTGGGTCTGGCCAGCCTGGCCAGAGGGAGGGGACATGGCAGTTAGCCGGCCTGCCTGCTGGTCAAACTCCTGGTCGAGGGGACAATTTGTATGTTAGCCTTTTATTATATAGGATACACACTGAGTGGCCAGATTATTATGCATTCAGAGATCATAATCATCTGACCACTCAGTGTATAATGTCCAAATGCTTCCAGTGGAATTGCAATTATCTGTAAGTTTTTCAATCCCCTGAGCAATTAGATAGACAGTTTCTATCATTTTCAGTAATCTAACAAGTTGTAGCCTGCTTTCCCTGTGACAAGAACACAAGGAGACAAGACAAATGTCCTCTAGCCACGGGAGGCATTGGAGCGTGTAGGATTTGGGACGTGTGCTGCTTTTAACAGAACTTGGTTTCTGGGCCTCTCCGGAATCAATGGGTCCTTGGTTGGTAGCTGTCTGGGTAGGGGACTCCTGAGTGTCTGCTCAAACGGCACTCCTCCTTGGGAACAGGCACAGCCGTACTCACGTGAAGGCAACTTTGCACACAACCTCTGGGAGCGCCTGGTCTCCTCAAGTCCTCCAGGCCCCCAGTGGAGTCCAAAAGATGAGGAAACAAAGGCTAAGGTGACGCAAGCTGCCAGTTAACAACACCATCGGGATTCCAACTCAGATCTCCCGGCCTTAAGGCCATTCCAGGAGTGACAGGCCTAGGGAGCTTTGCCTGGGTGCAAGCCTGACTCTGCTGCCTGCCTATTGCTGTGCGATGCGTAAGTTACATCACCCCTCAATGCTCTGGTTTCTTTTTTCTTTTGTTGATTTTTTTTCTTTTTCTTTTTCTTTTTCTTTTTTCTTTTTTTTTTTTTTTTGACAGTGAAAGAGAGAGAGAAAGGGTTTGATTTGTTGTTCCACCCACTTACTTATGCATTCACTGGTTGCTTCTTGTATGTGCCCTGACCAGGGATCAAGCCCGCAACCTTGGTGTATGGGGACGACACTCTAACCCAGTGGTCGGCAAACTCATTAGTCAACAGAGCCAAATATCAACAGTACAACGATTGAAATTTCTTTTGAGAGCCAAATTTTTTAAAACTTAAACTTCTTCTAATGCCACTTCTTCAACATAGACTCGCCCAGGCCGTGGTATTTTGTGGAAGAACCACACTCAAGGGGCCAAAGAGCTGCATGTGGCTCCTGAGCCGCAGTTTGCCGACCACGGCTCTCACCAACTGGCGACCCGGCTGGGGCCATGCTTCGGTTTCTTAATCGGAAGACGGGGTGATGAAAATCGAATCTTCCTCGCCTGCTGGCGCCTTGTGAGAGCGCTAGGGATGTTCGCTACAACTATTTACAAATGAGGAGGCAGGCTGCTGTCCTCAAGTCACCCAGCTGCGTCTGGGTGCTCACCACCTGCATCCCCAATTCCTCCCGGGCCCTGTTTTCAAAGTCGTCACCAACTAGGACCAGAGAGGGGCAGGAAGTCCAGGAGCTGCTCCCAAGGAGCAGCTTCAAGTTCAACACAGCAAGCCATCTCTCTCCTGCAGAGGAAGGCCCAGCGACCGGAGCAAGAGAGCAGGGCAGGTCCGTGCTGGAGGAAAGGGATGGACAGACCCGATGCAGTGAAGCTGGCCTGGGACAGGGCGGGGCTGCTGCCCAGGGAGGCCTGGCCTCTGGCTCCCACCCCCAGGGTTGTAGACACGGCAGGTGGCAGCAGCAGGGGTGAGGGCACAGGTGGGGGAGGCGCCAGGGGCAGGCTGGGCTGGCCGGTTGCAGAGAGGGGTGGCGGGGGAGTGTCCAGCCACAGGAACCTTGGGCAGCCCGGCTGAGATTTCTGAAAACCCCTCCCCCGGGAGCTGTGGGCCGGGCTGTGGGAACACTTTCAGTTTTGTTTCTGCAAGAAACGAAACTCAGCAGGAAGACTCGGAGACTAGAGCATGGAGGGAGCCTTCCAGGTGTGCAGGAACTGGTAAGGAGCTGTGCCCAGCGGCCACCCGAGCCTGCCCAGGGAGCCGGCGGGCAGAATGGGTGTTTCTGGAACGAGGAGACAAGGAAGGGGTCTCAGTTGCAGGAAGGGCTGGGAGAACAGTCGCTGGGCCTTCCTCCGCAGGAGAGACATGGCTTGCTGTGTTGAACTTGAAGCTGCTCCCAGGGAGGGAGGGCAGGTGCGGGGCGGCCCCCGGGGAAGGAAGGCTTACCCCTTCCTCAGCAGCTCTCTGGGGTAACGGGGTGAGGAAGTGGCCAGCACCACCTTACAGCACTGGGCCACACTCGCCCTCCACCCCTCCGGACAGTCCAGACTTTCTGGGACCGTCCCGGAGCCGAATAGCCAGGCTAGTTGCCCCTGATGCGCTACTCCTGATTTGGGGTTCTGATCATATGGTCTGCACACCACTCTGAGACACGCCCCCCTCCCCTTGAGAAGGAGCAGTCTGAGAGCAGTCTGAGAGCAGTCTGAGAGCAGTCTGAGACACGCCCCCCTCCCCTTGAGAAGGAGCCTGAGCAGAGTGCAGACCCGCACCTCTGACTCAGGAAGGGCTCACTCTCCAAGCGGCCCACCTGTGGCAGGAACCAGCAGGGAACCTTCCCAGAGAGCTTTGCTCCGGCCAGACCCTCCTGGCGCTTGGGTGTCTGAACCTGCTCAGGAGGAGGAGCTGAGGGAACAGGGCAGGGAAATCAGGGGGGAGAGACCAGGCCAGGCAGAGGCGGGAGAAGAGAGGAAGGACGTTGAGGCAGCCTTGGTGCCATCTCTCTGGGCGGTGCAGAGCCCAGAGCTTGTGCATACCGAGGGAGGGAGTCCCTCCCACAGGCAGGGACTTGGGACTACTACTCTGACCGGCATTTGGGCCTTTCGGGACATGGGCACTGAGTCTCCTTCCTCCCAAGCTCCACAGCAAGGGCTGGTGGACATGAAAGGAGGCACTCCAGGTCCATGGGAGGCTTGCGAAACCCCCTGCCCAGGAACGGGGAGGCTCAGAAGCTGAGAGGGTTTGCACAGTGAGGCTGCAGGCAGGGGACAGGTGGACGCCTCCGGCTCTCCCAGTCATGGCGATTCTGAAAGCTGCCATTGCCCTTGCAGCAAGCATGGGGGTGCCGGGGCTGGGCTCCCAACTGCTGTGGGCCAGGCAGGGGAACGCTTGAAAACAAGACAAAAATCTCTGAAAGAAGGTGGCATTTACTACTCCATTTTTTAAAAACAGCTTTCCAGAGATATAATCAACATACACGGTGTTTATGGTATATGCGTGAAGTGCACTGTTTCATGCGTTTGGCACGTGTGTATGCCCATGAAATCATCACCACAGGGAACCTATGAACCTACCCAAGACTTCCCTGGGCCCCTGGGCAATCTCTCCCACCTGCTCCTTTCCACCACCCTCGCTGGCCCCGGGCGGTAGAAGAGCCTGTAGCGCATCCTTTATGTTATGCCCAGATTTCATGATCCCCAAAGACCACCAGGGAGCCAAGTCCAATGCAAAAGCAAAAGAGTCTTTTTATTCCAGGCTAGCCCAAGCTCACTCCCCACAGACCGACGCAGCAGCCAGGTGGAGAAAGAGGGCTGGTTTCTCTAGGCTAGAACAAAGGGTATATAGGGGTGGTGAGGTCACTGCTTTGGCTGACTCCAATTGGTTGGGTGAGGGCTAAGGTCCAGTTACACAGTGACATGGTTATACAAAATGGAAGATGTAGCACAAGTTGGAGTCAGGAGTTGGCCCCGCCCTGCCCCACAGTACAAATTGGAGTCAGGAGTTAACCCTGTCCTGCCCTCTCACTTTACACTTTACGGTTTTGCGATGTTCTGATTTGGGACCAGCGTGGGGCCACGGGGACAGTGACGTCACCTTCATATGTTCAGCGTCTGAGGCCTGGACATTCCTTCACCCGGCGGCCCTGGGTGGGGAGCAGGGCCCCATGCTTTATCCCCGCCATCGGCCTGATGTCCTCCCCCTTCATCCGGCAGCAAAAGACGGGTGGCCTCTGCCCACCTGGCCCTCCACGAGGCGCACTGCCTGGTGTTCCTGGCCCAGTGCCCCGAGTGCCAGGAGCCCGTCCCCCTGGCGAAGATGGATGAGCACCGCAAGAGCGGGCACCAGCAGGTGAGGCGGCCCCGGGAGGGACACAGCTGGGAGCCGCGCGGCGAGGCTGACCCGGACCCTTTGCTGCGGCCGCGGGCCTGGCTGCCGAGGGCCAGTCGCCGGCCCTGCGTGCCTCAGGCCCCGTGCAGTGACACTCCGCCGTCTCCTGGGAAACTGAGTCTACCCTGCTGTTCCCGTGCCCCCCCCCCCTTCCCCTACAGGCTTATGGTGTAGCCCAGGGGAAGGGGTCTCCGTTGTAGGAAAGACTGGGTGTTCTTTTTTTTTTTTAAATTAATTTCTTTATTGATTAAGGTATCACATATTTGTCCTCAACCCCCCATTCCAATCCCCCACACACACACACTCATGCACTCACCCCTCTATTGTCCTTGACCACTGGTTAGGCTCATATGTGTGTCCTTTGGTTGATCTCTCCCTTTTATTCCCACCCTCCCTTCTGGGTGTTCTTTTGAGATTGTGAAGAGGAGAAGCTGGAGAGGAAGGCTCTAGAAGGCAGTGAGGGCCCAGGCTGGCTTTTCTTTCCTGCTCTTTCATGTCCCTCCTTCCTGGGGCCCCTCCTCTGTCTGTCTGAGATCCTCAGGCTCAGGCATCCCTTTCAACTCAAAGCATCCCATCCCCCCCCCCCCCAAACACTTCTTGAGCAGGGGCTGTGCCCCCCGGGGCCTGAGGCAAGCACACCCATCCGGCCTGAGGGCTCACCGAGCCCCGCCTGGTGGGAGGCGGAGGTGGGGGAAGCCAGCTGGTGCTGGGACCGGTGTCTCTCTCTGTGCAGGTCGGGTGTGCCATGTGCCAGCAGATCATGGGGAAGCAAGAGCTGGCGTTTCACGAGGTGAGAATCAAATGCCGTCCATCCTTCACTGGAGCAGCCACCCTGGGAGGAGAGGGGAGAGGAGGGGCCGGTGGTGGGCTCCCCCCTGATCTCTCTCCTCCCCCAGGGAGGCTTGGGAAGCAGTGTGGAATCTGTGCAGCAGGGGGACACGCAGCCTCCGGTCCCCCGATGCTGGTCAGAGGGCTTGCTGTGGTCCGTGGCCCAGGAGGGCTCAACATCTCCAAAGGGGTCCCATACTGGCCCATCCCGTCGGCTTTCTTACTTGCTCAGGCCCCTCGGGAAATCGGCCCGTGTCCCCAGCTGGGCTCAGCCATTCCAGGCCAGTGACCTTGCCATTCTGCTCGCCTCCCCGCAGACCAGGGAGTGCCAGGAGCGCCCCGTCGTGTGCGAGTTCTGCAGGGCAGCCGTGCGCCTCAGCAAGCTGGAAATCCACGAGCACCACTGCAGCCGCCGCTCAGAGCTGTGCCCGGACTGCGACCAGCCCATCATGCTCCGCGTGCTGGCCCAGCACAGGGAGGCCTGCGGGAGCGGGCAGGCCCAGCGCCAGACAGGTGAGCGGGGCGAGAGCCTCCTGGACGGGAGCGAGGCATGTGGGCATTCAACAGGACAGGTGCCGTGGGAGGATGGCGGCTGTGCAGGTCTCAGGTCCATCCGGCTATTCTGGTTCTAGACCACGTACCATAGAGGTAGCCTCCTCTTGTGTGTGCTGAGCTCTTCGAACGGCCGGCCCAGGGAGACCTACAGGCAGGGGGTGGGGGCTTGGGGGCCACCAGAAGGATACAGAGGCAATGGGGCCCGGCAAAATGGGAGCCTGCCCTGGAAGTCCCCTGGCACGATCCTAGCCTGGCAGAGATCGCCTGCCTCCTCCTACAGATGGCAAACCCATGCCCAGAATGAATCAGGAGCTTGCTAGAGGCAGAGGTGACACTGGACACACGTTTTCCGGCATCAAGCCTGGAGCTTTTCCCACCAGCAGCAGTGGGCAGAAGGGCGTTAGCTGGAGCCCATGGCCTTGGGGCTGTCTGTGACTCCCTGGTACCATTTCGTGGTCTCTGCACCCAGTCGCCCCTTTGTGAGTTGTGTTAGCAGAGGACGCAGCTATCAGAGTGACAGATCGGATGTTGACTTCACCGGTTGTCTTGGTAACATGTGGCCTGAGCCTAAAATGCCTGTCCAGTGCATCTCTCCAGGTAAACAAGCTACTCAAGGTGACAATGGCAAAGGAAAGCCCGGGATGCTTGTACAAATTCAGGGGCATTCCCTTCATTCCTGCTGCACCTTCACACCACCACACAGCTCCATCAACACCGTGCAACGGCAGCCAGACCACGCAACACGATCCACAGAGATCTGTACCACACCAGTCTGAGCCCCGAGCTCAGAAACTTGTGCAATGAAAGAGCAGTCAGGCAGGATGGGGTTGGCATCTGCGCAAATGGCGCCCTCATCTCTTTAGAAACCAGGAGAATGTCTCTTCATCAGGGTCATGGGCAGCGCTGAGCGCACCTCTGCCGCCATAAAGAAGGTGATGGGGATGGCTCAGCCAAGGGTTGCCTGTGGGGCAACTGGCCATGCAGGGCAGGCGGGCGGGCCCGGACGGCTCATACTTGTGGCCACAGGCCATGTACGCACTTGCGGGACAGCTAGGCTAGCCGCTGTCCAGAGCCATCATTTGTGGTGCTGTTTCTGTGTTTATTAGGGAAGAAGATTTCAGCTCCCGAAAGCACTATCTGCTGTCATTATTGCAACCAGATGATCCCAGGAAATAAGTACTTACACCATATGGTGAGTAGCAATTAGTCATTTTCCAATGGTGCCCGTAGCTTGTCTGTTTTCCAGAAGGATAGTATTCTGGGTCCAATTTTACATAAGATATGAGAGGACCTCATTCATTTCTGGTTTTGCTCAAAAAAGGGATGTTGTGAATTGCTTTGGGCTAATTTATCATATGTAACCCATCTTCATGTGTGCCAGCTCCCAAGGAGCCTCCCTGACCAGTCCAGCTACCTGGTCACCTCTGAGCATCTTCAACCTCAGGGCCTGGACGTGCCCTCACTGGGACCTGCTTTGTAACTGTCTGTCCCTTGAAAGAGTCTTGTCTATCAGACTGGGAGCTCCTTCACAAAAGTGAACAACTTTCTCCATCTTCCCACCATGAAGCTGATCCGATGGCTGGGTACCAAAGGGGGACTTTGTAGAGGTGTGGTGACGTGATTGATTGATTGATTGATTGGATGGTTGATTGGCTTTGCCTGGGAACATTCACAGATTCTTCCCTCTAAGCACTGTGGGTACATTGGTGGTGTCAAGTTATTCCCCTTTTCTGCAGGATAGAGCATTCTCTCTCTGGAGAAACTTACCAATGTTTCTCTCTAAGAAACTCATCTCCTTTTCCTTGAGCAGAAAAATGTTAATCCTCTCTTAACCCTTCAATTCAGAGATCTATGACTATCAGAATGGAAAAAACCATAGGATGATCTAGATCTTTTTGCTTATTGTTGTAAAATATATATAAAACGTATCATTAGTGACGCTTAGTACAGCCCCAATGTTGTGAAACCATCGCCTCTATCTAGTTCTAGAGCATTTGCACCACCCCCACAAAAGGAACCCTTTACCCATAAAGCAGTCACTCCCTACTCCTTCCTGTTTATAGTCCCTAGAAACCACTAATCTGCTTTCTGTCTCTAGGGATTCATATAATATGTAGTCTTATGTGATCGGGGTCTTTCTGTCAGCATAATGTTTCCAAGGTGTTACAGCGTGTGTCAGTACTTCGTCCTTTTGTGGTCTCCACGATCACACTACAGTTTGTTTATCCGTTCATCTGTTGATAGACATTTGGGTCATTGCCACCTTTCAGCTCCTTGCTATGTGAAGTGTGGTCCATTGCCCACCTATAGCAGTATCCCCCCGGGAGCTTGTGAGAAGTGCCAAATCTCTGGGCCTCCCCCTAGCAATGACAGCTCAGAGTCTGCTATTTCACAAGATCACCAGCATTTCAAGTTTAAGCAGCATTGCCCCTGCCAAGTGATCCTCAGCCTTAGCTGCACGTGGAAATCTCCTGTGCTTTTGTTTTCCTGAACATGGATGCTAATTCAGTTACCTAAGTGGTCCATGTCATGTGTTTGACGCAGAAGATACTTGGGGAGTACAAAAACAAGGGTGAAGCTGATCACTTCCCTCCAACATGTCCGGACTGGCAACCTAGGAGCCCATGCACTTACTCTCAAACGTGGAACTGGCTTTGTGGTCAGAAACTCTGGGTTGCAGTGCTGCTCTGCCACTGACTGGTTGTGTAATTTCCCTGAGCCTCTCTCTTCTTTTGAGGGAAATGGGGATAATGGTTTGTCTACTTCTTTATGAGATCAAAACATCCATGACCACTCACCACCACACGTACGTTCGTGCCAGCCTCCACACGTGCATACTCTGCTTTTCCACCCGTTAACCATAGAGGAGCTTTCTACGTTCCTATCTAACGCTGGCTGGTGTACTGCACCCCATTCTTCCCCACACAAGATCATTGTCCCACTGCTCCAGCAACTGTCCCCTCTCTTTCCTGCAACAGGGAGAGGTGAAATGAGCTGCCCAAGTAGGTAGCAAAAGAGTCTCAAACTGTTCACTCCAGTATGTTCATCAGGAGGCTTTATGGTTCTCAGTCTTTCACTTTATATTAACACCAGAGATGCAGTGCACAAAATTCGTGCATAGGTAGGGTCCCTAGGCCTGGGATCAGCTGCTGGCAGGGACCTGCCTTCCAGTTACTGGCCAGGGCCTCCCTTCCCCGGCTGGCAGCTGCCGGCGGGACCCTTCCTTCATTCTGCACTGCCCCCTGGTAGTCAGCACACATCATAGTGAGCCATCGGTCTCCCAGTCAAACTCCCCTGGGGACAATTTGCATATTAGGCTTTTATATATATATATAGATGATCCAAAAACAGCCGAAACCGGTTTGGCTCAATGGATAGAGCGTCGGCTTGGGGACTGAAGGGTCCCGGGTTCGATTCCAGTCAAGGGCATGTACCTTGGTTTCGGGCATATCCCCAGTGGGGGGTGTGCAAGAGGCAGCTGATCGATGACTCTCTCTCATCGATGTTTCTAACTCTCTATCTCTCTCCCTTCCTCTCTGTACAAAATCAATAAAAATATATTTTTTTAAAAAAAAAAAGCAAAAAATACTTGATCTCATTTCCTGTTAGCTACCATCTTCTTTATTTGTTTCCTTTTATAGCAAAACGTTTGAACAAGTTGTCTCTAGTCATTGACTTCCTTTCTTTTGCCCATTTTTATACCCAGTCCAATCTGGCTCCTGTACCTCCCCCAAAAAGAACCTTCTCTTATCAAAATCAATGACCTTCACATAGTGAAATCCAATGGTCCATCCTCATTCCTTTATGAGGAGACCACTGTTCACCACTCCCTCTTCTTCAATTCGCTTCAATTCAACTCTTTCTGGAAAATAATAAGATCATATGGGGGGGGGGGGAGGGGGCTAAACAGGCAAATTTAAATGAGAAATAAGTAGAACTAGAAACGAAAAATAGTTTTTAATGATATTACAAAGTTTTCAAACAAATATGAAAGTAGGGAAGTAATATAATAAACTCCTGGGCACTCATCACGCAGGTATACCAACAATCAAGAGTTTTCAACATTGTTTCATCTGTCCCTTTTCTTTTATTTTTCAAAAGTGTTTTAAAATAAACCCAAGATAGCCTATCATTTCATCCGTCATCCTTTAATGTACATCTTAAAAATAGTCATTTTCTTCCTTAACAACAATGCCTTCATCATTCTCAACAATATTAAAATAATTCTTTTCTACCTTTTTTTTTTTTTTTTTTTTTTTTTTTACCATGGGCGATGTTTATTCCTTACTGCTGCTGCTGCTGCTTTTTCTTCTCTTGCCTTCTATTGGGTTGAGCAAATGTTCTTTCTTCTCTTCTACTGATTTGGCAATTTTGCATTCTATTTCTATCATTTGCTAGCTACCCATAAATTTTAATATGAATACCTGGCTTAAAGTTTAAAATTAGTCATATTCTCTAGCCTTCTAAAAAACAATATATGGATTTGAGAACATGTTGACTCTAATGTTCTACTCTCACCTGATGCTGCCAGAATAATTTAGTTCCACCTTGTTTTCATACTACCCCTCTCTAGTCATTCTTATTAGTGTTCTATGTAATTCATGCCTGTTTGGACATACTCACATATTTACCTTTTGCTTTGCTCACATTCTTTGAATCCCAAGCTTTCCTTCTGGGGAAGAGTTCTCTCTTCCTGGACTACACTTCTCAATAGTTCTTTCAGCAAAAACTGTGAGTAGGAAATCTTTACTTACCTGAAAATGTACTTCTTTTTTCTGCATTCTTGGATGGTAGTTTAGCTGGATATTAATTGTTATTTCCTCTTAGCATTTTGAAAATCATTCCAACCATCTTTCAACCTCTTTGATTGTTGTTGATAATCTTTCCATGTCATTGTCTGCCTTCCATGGAATTGTCATTCCTTTATAGATATTTTTTCCTTTGGTCAATTTCAAGATCTCTTCACCTTTTGAACTTCTGAGATTTCACTGCAATATATCTAAAAGAGGATCTATTCTTACTCATACCGCTCAGAACAATGTGCTCAAATGTGGGTTTTTTCCTCTCTTCCCCAGGATTTCCACTACCTGAATCTAAATATGTATCTCTCTAATCAGTTGAGAAAAAGTCTAAGCTCTAATTTCTTTGGATCCCCAATATTCCTTAACTCTCCCATGTTCTCCCCACTCTTCCTGTGGAACATAACAGATGTATATTAAGCCTTCTCATTCTAGCTGCTTGTCTCCTAAACTTTTCACATTTTCTAGTTATCATGCCTATATTCTGGGGGATTTCTTCAAATCTATCTACTCTGCTGTTTTTTGCCTATCCATTGAGTTCAATGTCTGTATTTTTCATTTCTAGTTCTATTTATTTCTCATTTAAATTTGCCTGCTCTTTTTTCATAGGATCTTATTATTTTCTCTTGTTCTATTTATTTTGAATTCATTTATTTTACAGTCTGCATCCCATAGTTTTATTATCTGAACTTCTTGGAGACTAATCCTGGTTTTGCTTGGGTATGACTCTTGCTTAGGTAGATTGCTTCCTTGTGTGTCTGTAAGCCTTACTTGTGAGTTTCTGTTTAGTGATTCTACCTGTGAGAATCCTGCACGATGTAGCTTGAAGTTATATGCCCTCCAGAGAACTTTTGTTATTGCTCTTGCCATACATTCCAACTTGTAGGTTAATTCTTCTGCATGGGTGTTCTCACAGTATGAGACTAATGTAATCAGAGCCCCAAACACAAAGATGGCCTACACCTGTGTGGTTCTGAATTGCCCGGAGCATCAGTTTTCCTTTCCCTCACTCAAACTCCAGCTCAAGGTAGACAAGCTTCCTTGCCATTTTTCTAATCCAATTAATTGATTGATTGATTTGTTTGTTTGTTTGTTTGTTTTGCCACCATAGTTTAGCCTTTGAGGTTCTGGACTGTCTTCTGGGAAAGGGGAGTCTTACTTTCAATTCCCCACCTTGTGTGGATGGGAATTTTCTCTCGTCCAAGATTGACCCCACATCTCCCAAAGTGTCAGTCCAAGTGCTTCAGGGGTGAGGTTTCCATCCTGGGCACTGAGCTTTCTCCCTTTCTTACAGAGTCAGCTATCAACTTAAGAGAATGCTTGCTGTATTTTATCCAGCCTTTCTAACTGTTTCTTGGTGGAAAGTTTCCAGGTTATCTAGTCTGCTGTACTGTTCAGCCATTAAAGCCAAAGTCATTTTAAAATTTGATCTATTACTCACAATTGCAGGATAAATGCCATGCCGCCTCAGAGTCTGCAAAATATTTTCCAGTTGAAGAAACCAGAAGTTCTCCTCCGTCCCTCTCAAGTCGGGCTGCTGAAGATCAAACTTCCACCGCAGTGAAAGATGTTCGCCCAAAGATGAAAAAAAAAAACAGAGTTCCTCTTCCTTCTGAAAATTTAACAAAGAAAGCAGCGAGTGGCACAAACAAAACCCCGGATCTGTCTCTGAGGCCCGAGCACAAGCCCTCGGTTGTGGACGACCCAGCCTATGACGTTCTGCATAGATGTCCTCAGTGTGATATCCTGCTTCCCCTGCCGACCCTCAGCCGACATCAGGTACCAGCCCCTGTCCTCTCCTTACCTGGTTGTACACCATCTGGACAGGGTTTAGAGAAACCCAGGAGCTGCGGGATGTGCGTAGACCCTGCCACTGGAAAGGCCCTTCTCTGTCTCCTCCTCTGGGTGCCCAAGTCCACTCTCTCCTGGCACTTCCCACCGGGTTTATTTGCATGGAAGACAAAGCCAGCTCTTTCATCTCCATGTCCTCAGTTTCTGGCCCAGGGGCTGACTGCACCAAATGCTTAAACAGTTGAGTAAATGAGTGAAACAGAGGGCCTCTAGTCTAGCTCTCTCCTGTGTTAGGTAAGGCATCGGAGATCAGAGCCTCGTTCAAGATCCTAAACCAGTTGGTATCTTGCCTCCAGCAGATAGGATTTGCATCCTCAGTATCCTGAGTTTTACCTCCAAATGATTTTCTAGTAATAGTAAGAATCAGCATTCGAGGTAGTTAACCATTATGTGCCAGTTACAAGGCAGAGTTCTTTCCACAAGGTCAGTCTTCGTTATACATCATAGGCAGGTATGTTGTTTGTATTTTACAAATTAGGAAACCAGGCTGAGTTATAATTCCCCAGGATTATACAGTTAGAGAGTGGCAGGATCCAGCCTGGGATCCGTGTGTATTGAGTTCCGAAGCTTACGCTCTTAAGCTCCAGACTGGATGCTTCACGTAAGAAAAAAAACAAAACCTTTAATTGTTTGTTTTTAAAAATACATGCTATCCAAATACCATACAAAGATATAGCAGACAAAGCTAATCCTTCCACTCCCCTCCCCTACCCCCTCTTCCCAGTCCCACTCCTTGAGATGCCAACACTAGCAGCCTGGCTTTACGTTTGCTCACACAAACCTGAACAAACCTATATGGGGTTTGAATTCTTTCTTTTCCCCGGGTATTACCTTCCGGTACTTATCACACCACCACTTGCCTTTTTCAGTTAATAGGATCTATCCTCCTTACAAAAAGTTAGACTTAAATCTCTATTTTCTAACTTCTTTAAGCATCTATATATGCACATAAGCATAGCATTTTACAAAGACGGGTGAATTTCATGCTTGCTGAAGTGTTATTAGTGCCACAGTCTCTCTTTTTGAAAATTTAAAATTACAGTTTACATTCAGTGTTATTTTGGATTACCTTCAGATGTACAGCATAGCGGATAGGCATATTCTTTACAAAGTGGTGCCTCCAATATTCCCAGTACCCACCTAGCACCATACATAGTTATTACAATAGTATCGGTGGTATTTCCTATGCGGTGTGATACATTCCTGGGACTGTTTTGTGATCACCAATTTGCGCTTCTTACTCTCTGCCCCTTTTTGACCCAGCCCTCAAAAGCCCCTCCCTCTGGCAGCCGCCAGTCTGATCTCTGCATCTATGAGTCTGTTTCTGTTTTGTTTTTCCATTCATTTTGCTCTTGAGATGCCACACTACAAGTGATATCATGTGCTATTTGTCTTTCTCTGTTTGACCTCTTTCACTTGGCATACTACCCCCTCAGTCCATGCATGCAGATCCAACTGGTAAGATTTCCTTCCTTCTTATGGAAGAGTAGTATTCTATTGCATATGGAACACGGCATCATCACTTTTTTATTCACTTGTCAATTGATGGGCACTTGGATTGCTTCCATCTTGGCTATTGTAAATAACTCTTCAGAGAAGAGAACATAGGGGTGCATATACTCTTTTGAATTAGTGTTTGGGGTTTCTTCAGAGGTATATCCAGAAGTAAAATTGCTGGGTCCTAAGGCAGATCCTTTTTTTAATGTTTTTGTTTTAAATATCTTTTTATTGATTTCAGAGAGGAAACGAGAAAGAGAGATAGAAACATCAATGATGAGAATCATTAATTGGCTGCCTCCTGCACGCCCCCTACTGGCTGGGGATCAAGCCTGCAACCCGGGTATGTGCCCTTGACCAGAATCGAACCTGGAACACTTCAGTCCGCAGACCAACACTTTAGCCACTGAGCCAAACCAGCTAAGGCCAGATCCATTTTTTATTTTTCCAGGAATCTCTGCACTGTTTTCCATAGTGGCTGCACCAACAGTGCAGGAAGGTTGGCTTTCCTCTACATCCTCACCAACACTTGTTATTTATTGATTTATTGATGATAGCCATTCTGACAGGTGACATGGTATCTCACTGTGGTTTTAATTTGCATTTCTCTGATGATTAATGATGTTGAGCATCTTTTCATATGTTTATTAGCCATCTGTATGTTCTCTTTGTAGAAGTGTTTATTCAGGTCCTTTGCCCATTTTTTATTGGATGGTTTTTTTTGTGTGTTGTTGTTTGTTTTTTTTATGTTGAATGGTATGTTGTTTGTATATTAACCCCTTATCAGATGTATCATTGGCAAATATCTTCTCCCATTCCCTAGACTGTCTTGTTAGTGGTTTCCTTTACTGTGCAAAAGCTTTTTAGTTTGATGTAGTCCCACTTGTTTATTTTTTCTTTTGTTTCTCTTGCCCAAGAAAATATGTCTGGGTGGGGGAGTGGGGAGGGAGAGAGAAACATTGCTAAGAGAACTGTCACAGATTTTATTACCTATGTTTTCTTTTAGGAGTTTTATGGTTTCAAGTCTTACACTTAAGTATTTAATTCTTTACTTTAGGTTTTTCTTAATATGGTATTAAGAAAATGGTTTCTTTTCTTCTTCTTTTCGCATTTAATTGTCATTTTCCCAACCCATTTATTGAATAGTCTGTCTTTATCCCATTTTACGTTCTTGCCTCCTTGGTCATAGATTAGTTGACTTTAAAGGCATGGGCTCCTTTCTGGGCACTCTATTCTATTCATTGATCTGTGTATCTGTTTTTATGTCAATGCCATGTTGTTTTGATTACCTTAGTATAATTTGCTATTAGGTAGCATGATACCTCTGGCTTTGTAGCATGATACCTCTGGCTTTGTTCTTCTTTATCAAGATTGTTGTTGCTATTTGGGGTCTTTTGTGGTTCCATAAAATTTTGGATTATTTGTTTTAGTTTTGTAAAAACTGCCATTGGTATTTTGATAGAAATTGCATTGAATCTATTGCTTTGGGTAGTATGGACATTTTAATTCTTCCTATCTATGAGCATGGTATATGCTTCCATTTATTTGTATCTTCTTTAATTTCTTTCTTCAGCATCTTATAATTTTCTGAGTACAAGTCTTTTATCTGCTTGGTTAATTTTATTCTTAGGTACTTTATTTTTTTAATGTAATTGTAAATAGGATTGTTTTCTTAGTTTCTCTTTCTGATAGTTCATTAGCCTATGTAATAAAACCCTAATATACCAATTGACCAAAAGGCAGAATGACCAGTCGCTATGACGTGCATTGACCACCAGGGGGCAGATGCTCAACACAGGAACTCCCCCTGTGGTCAGTGCACTCCCACAGGGAGAGCACCACTCAGGCAGAAGCCAGGCTCATAGCTGGCAAGCTCAGAGGCAGGGGCAGGAGCTTCTCTCACCTTTGCTACAGGCTGGCAGTAAGGAGCGAGGGTCCCGGACTGCGAGAGGGATGTCCAACTGAGGTTTAGGCTTGCTTCCCCCAGGGGCACAGGCTGGGCTGAGGGACCCCCACCCCAGTGCACAAAATTTTGTGCACGGGGCCTCTAGTGGGTATATAAAAATTCAACCAATTTCTGTATATTTATTTTGTATCCTGCTACTTTACTGAATTCATTTATCAGTTGTAGTAATTTTGGGGTGGAATCCTTAGGGTTCTCTGCCTACAGTATCATGTCATCTGTAAATGATGGTTTTACTTCTTCCTTTCCAATTTGTGTATCTTTTATTTCTTCTTATCTGATTTCTGTGGCTAGGACTTCCAGTACTATGTCGAACAGAAATAGTAAAAGCGGACATCCCTGTTTTGTTCCTGATCTTAAGGGAAACGCTTTTAGTTGCTCCTGGTTGAGTGCCTTAGCTGTGCATGTGTTATATATGACCTTTATTATGTTGAGGTGGTGCCGCATTCTCTGAGTTCCCACAGTTTGTTGTTTCCTTCCATACATTCCTTCATCCTTATATAATAGGGTTGCCAAATTTAGCAAATAAAAATATATTACTTGAGACAAAAATAATTACAAAGTAACAACATGGGTCATAACCACATACACATTTGGAGTCCGATTATATGTATTTCATTGCAACTTAATGTTATGATTTAGCAACACCCAAAGACATTCCTCCCTCCAAGTCAATATGTGGCTTTTTTTTTTTTTAATGGTTGCATAAGAGTCCCTTGTGTAGGTGTTCTTCAATCTGTCCATCCACCCCACTGATGATGATAGGCCTTTAGTAAACATTGACCCAACCCAACACCACACACATACACACACACACACACACACACACACACACTAGGTCCTTCCTAGTTCACTGGGCCCCATGCCTTTTCTCTGTCATCCGTAGCTCAGGGTTTGTGCTCTGAGAACTAGGGAGAGCAGTACCCAGGAGTACCCCAGGAAGTAGTACCCCCAACTTTAAACACGTCCAACTTTTTTAATATCCATTTCTGTAGGAGAAATGCTGGCGGTTAGCTTCGTGGAGAGAAAAACAAGGCAGAAGCTCCAGCTAGATTTGGGAAAGAAAAGGTACTACTGATCTAGAAGACACGCTGGTCTCCCTGCTGACTCTCTGTGGTAGCCTCTCCTTGGGAAGGGAGGAGGGTTATATTCCTCGGGGGGTTTTCCTGTGGAAGAAAGGGTTTGGATTGTAACTGTTTCCCTCTTTTTGGACAGAGATGTAGGTTTGCCCAAGAGGTACGGAAAAACCAGGAGAGAAAAAAGCCTCCAGCTCTTCGGCCTGAGAATTCTGACCAAGCATCTGGGCCCCATGGCCCGGACAGGTCGGGGGACCGCAGCTTTGTCCATTTTAAATTCCCACCAGCAATTGGAGTGACCATCATCATTTCCCCACATTCTCTGGCCAGCGTGTGGTATTACCGTCATCATTTTTTTTTTCTAATTTTAACTATTCTAATAAGTACGTAGTCGTATCTTACTGTGATTTCAAATTGCATTTTACCATAACAATGTTGAATGTCTTTTCATTTGCTAATTTGCCATCTGAAATGTCTATTCGTGTCCTCTGCTCATTTTCTAATTGGACTGTTTCCTTTACCATTGAGTTCTGAGATAGGTGTATATTCCCTGAAGAATAAAAACACCCTCAGAGGGAAGGCAGGGGAGGGGAGGGAGGTAAGTGATCAACCAAAAGACTTGCATGCATACATAAAAGCACAACCAATGGGCACAGACAGTAGGGAGGTGAGGGCCTGTGCCTGGAGGCGGGAGAGAGCTGGGAGAGTTAAAGGGGGAGACGTGTAATGTTTGCAACAATAAAGAAAAAATAATAATAATAATAATAATAAATAAATAAATAAATAAATAAATAAATAAAACACCCTCCTTGTAAGCTTCTCGTTCACCTTTCTTTGGATTCTCACTGGCTTCCCAAGAGAGGGCAGCGGTGGGCAGCAGGGCCAGATGGGGCCCAAGAAAGAGGAGGGCCAGGGCCAGAAAGAAAGAAAGGGGGGAGGGAGAGAGAAGGGGGCCTGGGCTGTAGGCAGAGCTGCCTGAGGGCCCTGGTGTGGGTGTTCTCCAGCCGTCCATCCGCAGCCTTGGTGAAGACAGGCCTCGAGTTAGCATTGCCCCAGCCCCCCACAGGCCCCCAAGCCCCCCACAGGTCCCCGGCTCACTGAAGCCCAAAGGGTGCCTGTGAAGGCCGTCTGTGGAGGGGGCTGGGAAAAGCCTGGAGATGCAACTGGCCGACAGTGTAGCCTCCCTTCTTCCTGGCCTTTGGGGTGACGCTGGGCACCAGCCCCGGCCTGGAAGGGAAGAGCCGGGACAGGGGGTGGGTTACGTGCTCCCTGCCTCCCTCCGCCCCCTCTCCTGCCCCCCCACTGGGAAGAGGGCACTTCTCGAACTTTGGGTGGGTAAGGGTTGCTTCGGGGTTTCCTTTGGGAGTCCCATGGGGGTGGGGGCGGTAGTGGAAAACATTGCAGATCACCTGGGGGTGGACTCTGACGAAGAGGTGCCTAAGCTGGGTCTCTCTGGACCTGGCAGGATGCTGGGGCTGGGGCTGGGTCAGGACAGGAAGGGCCGTGGACTGCGCCCCGAGTTCGAGGCAGAACCTATCATTCCATGCCAAGAGGCAGGAGGGCAGGGGTCCTCCGGCCTCATTGCCCCTCCCCGTGGTGCCCTCCCGACCGTGGGCGCAAGGACTGTCCGTGCCGCGCTGGGTGGACTCGGCCTCCCTGGGGCTGCGCCCTGCGCCCCGCAGGGATGAGCAGAGCCCGCAGCGGGCGCGTCACAAAGGCGCCCCCGCTGGGCATTCAGCCTCCGCGGGGCGAGGCGGGGCCGGAGGTGGCCGCGTTGGCTTCGGAGGAGCAGCAGGCGCGCGGTCCCTGCAGCCCAGCGGGGCGCAGCCTGAGCAGGGCGAGCCGGTCCCAGGTGGGTGCGGGCGCCCAGGCCCGCGGGAGGGAGGGGCTGCCGGCCTCCTCCTGGAAGCTCTCTCAGGGGGGTCGGCGATCTGACTTCCTTAGGTTTCCTTCCCAGGTGGGCAGCTCTGAGATCAAGTGGATGGGACCTAGGATAGCGAGTCCCTTAGGGTGGTGGGTTCAAATCCACCCCTTCCTACTCCATCTCCCTGGGAGACTCTCCTAACCTCCTGACACCTCTGTGTTCCCATCTGTAAAGTGGGCTTGTTCACATCTTCCACCCAGGGATGCTGTACAAGTGCCCTGGCACCAGCTTCCTGTGGGCAGCAGGCACGTGTGCCAACATCTACTTTGTGCTATACCCTGTTCCGGTGCTTTCCATAGATCAGCTTATGTAACCCTTCCACAGGGGGAGGATCATGCCCCCTGCCCTTCCTTCCGCCTTTGGGCAAGGAATGAGGAGTAGGTTAAATGAGTAATAGGTCATTTCTGCTGTTTTCATACGTGGAGACGGAGGCACACAGACATGAATTAGCCTGAGGTCACACACAGCCATGGTCAGAGCCAGGATCCAAACCGTGGGAAGCTACACGGCTTCTCCCTGGTGAGGAGGGGCGTCCCAGGGATTGCACACGACTCTTGGAAACTTGCAACAACTTTCCCAGCGGCCCCACGTGTTCTTCCAAAGCCACCTGCGACGATTCTCCTGACAAGGGGCTCTGCTGGGGCAAAGGCTCTCATTTCGCCTTCGAGTTGGCTGAGCTTTCCTTGAGCACTTTCCTCCGAGCGGAGTGCTGCGGAGGCCCCTAGCCTAGGGCAGTCTGTGTGCCGGAGGGATGGCCCTATTTTTTTCATTTGTTAAATGTTGAAGTACGGACTCAAAGGAAGAATGAGTCCGCCCCTGGCCTAAGGGCTGTGTGGGCCCATGGGAGGGAAAGGCTCGGCGCAGATCCCAGGAAGGGATGGATGGTGGGCGGAGCGGGAAGAGAGCAGGCAGGACTCTGGGAACCCACTGGAGCCCTGTGCCCTGGTGGGGGGGGGGGGGGGGCAGACTTCTGCCAAGCCCCCCTGCCCCCCTCATGGGAGTCTCTCTGGATCTGGAGGTGGGAGGGCCAGCTGGAGTCAGGGTCCCCCCCCCCCCCCACTTGTTCCATAGGCCATGATGGGGTGATGAGGACAAAGTGGGGGAGAAGATCCCCAATAAAGTCCTCCTCAGGAGCTCACTGAATGACTCTCAATGCCACTGGGGTGCTGGTGGGAGCTGAGGAGGCCAGCACTCATCTAGGCAGAGTGGATAGGAGGCAGACGGGGGCGCCCACCACAAACAGCTTCCGTTCAGATGATGGACATAAGCAGAGGGACATGAATGTGTTACAGAAAACTGAAGAAGAACAGAGCAATACCAGAGAGATGGAGTTACATTTATTACGTGCGGGTCCAGAGGCAAATGTCTCTCAAATTCTGGGCCCCAGCATGCAGGAATTCTCCCTCTTTATATGATTTTACCTTCTTTGTCTCCCAAATATGGAGTGTTTCTGGCCCCCTTTGTAAGTTCTTTTTTTTTTTTTTTTTTTTTTTTTTTATTGATTTTTTACAGAGAGGAAGGGAGAGAGATAGAGAGCTAGAAACGTTGTAGAAAGAGAAACATCGATCAACTGCCTCTTGCACACACCCTACCGGGGATGTGCCCGCAACCAATGTACATGCCCTTGACCAGAATCGAACCTGGGACCTTTCAGTCTGCAGACCGATGCTCTACCACTGGGCCAAACCGGTTTCGGCCCTTTGCAAGTTCTTAAAGAGCCCGTCTGTACTTGGGGCCTTGAGATCTCAACCAGAGGCCTGGTCCTGGCACCAGCACTGATAACCTTGTCTGGGGAAGGTTTAATTTACAGAAGCCAAATAGCAGGATTAAAATTTCAAACAGCAGTTTTCATACAAGATGGATGCTTCAAATGAGGCCTACAAATATTGTACCCTAGAGGCCCGATGCACACAATTTGTGCAAGAGTAGGCCTTCCTTCTGCCAGCACCAGCTTCCCTCTGGCACCTGGAACCTGGGCTTCATCCAGAAAGTCGTCCGGAAGGACGTCCAGAAGGATATCTGGTCTAATTAACATATTATACTTTTATTATTATAGATACTTTTGGGGGGGCAAGCACACACAAAAAGATGCACATCAAATACACTGGAGAAGTTACCTGCAGTAGGGGGGCGATGCAGTGGGACAAAAGAAACGAATGAATAAATAAAACCTAAGAGTGGTCTTGGGCAGACAAAGGTCCTGCATTGAGAAATAGGATTAGCTTGTCCTTCGGGCCTGCCCCCTGCGGAGGTAGGAAGAATCTGTAGGAGAAAGAGAAAGCCCAGCTCTGGTCGGGCCCTGTTTCTAACTCGTTCTTGACCTCACGAAGCCCCTTCCCCTCTCTGGGTCTCAGCTCCCATCCCTCTGCTCTGAGTGTGAATGAACTGCTGTCAATCTTCTTGAGCCCCTTGGTAGGGAAACCCATAGTTTTATGGAGCAGGAGGGCTGGAAGTTTCTAGAATGGGGGATTCGGGAGGGTTCAAGAGCACGAGGGTACTTTCAGGCAGGAGAAGCACTGAAAGCAAAAAGTCAAGCTCTCTCAGCATGTGGCTGTAGAAGTCGGGGGGCTCATGTTTCAGGAGGGCCTTCCCCAGCTCTCCCCGCTGCGCCTCCCTGGCCTGGCGGGGGTGCCACCTGCAACCCAACAGCCAAGTCAGGACTTCCCGTCCTCCCCACGTCTGTGTTCCCCAGTTCCCAAACTGTGTCCTCCAAAGAGCCCATCCCATTCCCTTTATCATGCCACCCTCGTCCCAGGTTTGGGCCTGGACTCTGCTCCAGACCATCCTTCATCCACTCCCAAGTGTCCTTCCTGTACCTCCACACACTGACCACACCACTTCCAGATGTGTGACCCTTTGACCTTCCCTGGCCCCCTGTGACCTCGTGGAGGTTCTCCACCCTTGTTCTGCTGCTACACCTTCTGAATATAACACGGCCATCAACCGTATAGCTCAACCCAGTGATTCTCATCCAGAGAAGGGGACCAGCCACATCAGGATTCCAAAGTCCCGGGAGTGGGGACAGGGGAAACCCTGGCCTCTGGGACACAGCCTTTATCACATCACCCAGAGCCCCTTAATCCAGCCCCTCCCTCTACTCCAGCTCCAGTTCCCTCACTCCCTTCCCCTTACAAGTGAAGATCCATGGTAGTTCCCTGAATGTGAACACATGAACATTCACAGTGTGGTGGCTGTGCGCTCCTTGTTCCCTTTACCCGGAAACCTTCAGCTCTTCCACCACTACCCCTAGGCCAACCTGGTCAGCCTTGCAAATCCCACTCACCCTGCAGAACCCAGCTCAGACCTCAAGCCTGCTCTACTTCCGGCTCACTCAGCCAGGCAGTCAGTCACCCTCTGTTTGTGCCACCCTGCACCATGAATACATCTGAACCTTCTCAGTGCTCACGTGCTGCTGTAACTGCATGCTGGTCTGTGTCCCTGATAGACCCCTAAAGGGCTGTGGCTCCTGTGATGTGGACTATAGGGTGACTTTATCTGTGGACCACGGGCACCAGCACAGTGTCTACTCCACAGGGGGCCATGGTGCAAATTCATTCAATTGGGTTTAATTTCTGTTTGGCAGGTAACAGGTAATGGCTCGTCCTTTTTACTCCCCACAGAAAACAAGTGATTGCTTTCCTTTGCTCACTTTTGGAAGCCCTGCCTACCACACAGCTGCACCGGACATCCAGGTTCCCTGATGGATGAAGAAAGCCAACTGATCCAGCCCCAAGACCAGAGCTGCTGGGCCACCCTGCCCGATGTGTGCCTGCATCGTGTGTTCTGGTGGCTGGGAGACAGGGACAGGTCCAGGGCGGCCCTTGTCTGCAGGAAATGGAACCAGATGATGTATTCGGCTGACCTCTGGCGATACAGGACCATCACGTTCAGTGGGAGACCTTCCAGGGTACACGCCTCTGAATTCCAGTCAGCTCTTTGGTATGTTAAGAAATTTGGTCGTTATCTGGAGCACCTGGAGATCAAATTCCTGAATCCTTACAACGCTGTCTTGACCAAGAAGTTCCAGGTCACCATGCGAGGCCTGCTTTCGAGTCTGGGCAAGAGTAACAACCGTCTGAAGTCTCTCTCCATCCAGCACCTGGAGCTGGAACGCCTGGTCTGGAGGAACAGCATCCGGAGCTCGTTCATCAAAAGCTTGAGCTTCTTCTTAAAGAAGATGGGCAAACACCTGGATTACCTCAACCTGAAAGGGGCCAGGCTGACTGTGGAGCAAGGCTGCCATGTTCTCAACTCCCTGAGCTACTTGAGGAATGAGAGTATGGCCTCAGAGCTCAACATTGAGGACTTCTTCAGCCACCACCTCGCCGTCTACAGCAGCCCCCAGTTCAACAAGACCATGGCCACATTCCAAAACCTGGCGTCCCTGACCCTGAACTACAACTGCATCTCCGACGAGCTACTCGAGAACTTGTGTGAGAACAATGCCAGCACCCTCTGGACCATCAACATCAAATGCCACATCCATGACCCCCATGGCCAGGTCATCTGGGGCATGTCCTGGGCCAAGCTGGCCAGGCAGGCTGTCAACCTGAAGGTGAACTTCTTCTTCGAGCGGGTCATGAAGTACGATCGCTTGTCCCGGATCCTCTTGCAGGAGATCCCCGTCAGGAGCATCAGTCTGAGAAGCTGCTATTTCAGTGACCCGGACTGGACCATGCGGCCCACTCTGCTGGACCTGCTGCCCACCTTCCGGCACACTCTGCAGGTAGGTATAACCCGAGGGTGGGGAGGCGTCCAGGAGTGACTTCACCCAGGTTACTGGCTTCCCCATCGGAAAGGCTACTGACGCCTGCTCTGGGCTGGGCTCACTCACACTCCGTCACCCTTAAACTGAGGGTCTGGGAAATGCGACAAAGCTAAGCCTCCTGGCCCCATAAAGTCACAACAGACCACAGAAGGGGCTGCTCACTTCCTGCACATGGAACGCAAGGAACGTTTTGGTTGAATGTCAACCAAGGAAAACCCCTGTGTCCCCAGCTCAAAGATATGAGGCCTGATCAAAAAGGTGTACCCAGGTGGTTCCATTGGTTGGGGCTTCATCCCACACACCAAAAGGTTGGGACTTTGATTTCCAGGCAGGGCACATCACAAGTGCAGGTCCAGTCCCCAGTCAGGGCACATATGGCAGGCAACCAATCAATGTTTCTCTCTCTTGGGGGAAAAAAAGATGAGTTTAAAAAAACATCCTTGGGTGAGAATTAAAACAGATGTTTATAAGAAGGTGCATCTACAGGAGAGTAGCAGGTCTGCAGCCCCTTCCTCTCTTCCCATAGGGCCCGAGGAGGCAGGAAACAGTGTGACTTCAAACCAAACAGAAAGCCAAATTTGACCCAAGCCACTGAAGGGCTCAGAGGGGTGGGCTGTTCTGTAATCTGGCAGCTCCCCATCTATAAAATCAGGATTATGTCGTCCCTCCGAAGGCCCTCACTCACAGACGGTTGTTGACGATCGACATGAATAGGTATAAAACCCACTGCTATCGGTGAGGGTCTACGGAGTGCTAATAGCTCATCTGAGACTCACATCGCCCTCACCTGGGCAGGCAGCAGACTTATTATTCTCTGTGCTTCTGAAGAACTTGAGGTTTGGTGGCCCGTCCACAGTCACCTGGCCCACCCACCAGGACCTTGGTCTCTGGACTCCAAATACATGGCCTCCAAGCTCCAAGTTTTACAAATCTCCAGACCTCTTCCTCCTTGATCTTCATGTATTTTTAAAATATATATATATTTTGATTTTTCACAGAGAGGAAGGGCAAGGGATAGAAAGCTAGAAACATCGATGAGAGAGATACATCGACCAGCTGCCTCCTGCACACCCCCCACTGGGGATGTCCCCGCAACCAAGGTACATACCCTTGACCAGAATCAAACCTGGGACCTTTCAGTCCGCAGACTGATGCTCTATCCACTGAGCCAAACCGGTTTCAGCTGTCCAAGGCATCTTATCGAAAGCCCTCTAGCCGCCACCTCGGCTATCAGGCCAGAGGTCAGGTCCTGGAAATGTCAGGAATGACCCAGCCAGTCCCGGCATCTTTGCCCAGGTATGTCTCCCCCTTTGGTGCTTTTCCAGAAACTAACCTTTGAGTTCAACAACAACCACGAGTCACTCGACAAGGAGCTGCACCTCCTCATCTTATCCTGCAGAAAGCTGTTTTACTTCAAAATCTGGGCTTTCCTTGATGTGAAGTTTGTGGAGCGGATCCTCAAGAGTCAGGAAGAAGGACAGTGTGCCCTGCGCACACTCAAGGTAAGAGCCCCCCGGGGAGGAACGGGCATCCGGGCCCCAGGGAGCAGGCGTCCAGCCTGGGTCCAACATGGCAGCCTTGCTCCACAGGGTCCCTCCGAGACAAGGCAGGAGTGGGGGCAGTCAGACCACCTGAGTTCATTTCCATGAACAGTTTCACCCAAGGGACCCTGGTTTGGGTTCTTCCTGATTCTGCGCACAATTGGTGCATGGACGTCATTCAGATTGTTTTCAGTGCCCACGGATGTGTTTCTCTGTTGGCACAGGTGAGAATTTATACTAACAGATATGAGACAAATGAAGAGGACAGGACGCTGCGGGAAATTTACCGGAAGTACAGAAAGCTGATCGACTCAGAGCTTAACTATTTTGTCATCGCCTACGCCATGATGTAATGGCGCTCTCCAGAGGAAGACAGTGGGGAGCACTCGGAAGTTGAAAACCTGGTTCTCTCACAGAAGGACACTTGGGGTGTCTCCTCCCCCGACCCCTTTTTCTTCTCTTTCTCCTTTTTGCCAGTTCCGCACCAACACAAACACCCCAGGAAAGATGGGGCTGCTGGTAATAGGAAGGCCCCAGGTGACTTTAAAAGTGCTATATTTGCCAACTATCCTGGGGTGGTTTCTTATTTTGTCATTTGATTTTGATGTTCGCTCAGCCAGGAGCTAAAAGCTCAGAGCAGTTTCTTACCCGGGCTGCTGCTAATCTGTGCACCCAAAAAAGTGTAGCTAGCAGGGAGCAAATAGAAGCGTGTCATATACTCATTGACAGTATCAGTTCAGAAATGCTTTCTGTCCTGGCTGGCCTTCATGTCAGAGCCTCCTGACACTGACCTTGGCCAGGTCTGATCCCGGATGAATGGAAGTCCATCAGCATGCCCTCCAATGAAGCAGGGAATGCCCCACTTTTAGAAGGAGCCCCCGAGAGCTGGAACGCCCTCCTACAGAAGGAATCCCGCTCCCGGATTATCGGTATTGGAGATTAATAATGCCAGCACCTCCTTTTCTTATCTTTTTTTTTTAAACCCTTTTTTTTGTTGTTGTTTTGTTTTGTTTTGTTTTTTGGTGTGTTTTTTGGTTTTTTTTTAAATATATTATATTGATTTTTTTACAGAGAGGAAGGGAGATTTATTGATTTTTTTTTTTTTTTTTTTTTTTACAGAGAGAGATAGTTAGAAACATCGATAAGAGAGAAACATGGATCGGCTGCCTCCTGCACACCCTCTACTAGGGATGTGCCCGAAACCAAAGAACATGCCCTTGACCACCGGAATCGAACCCGGGACCCTTCAGTCCGCAGGCTGATGCTCTATCCACTGAGCCAAACCGGTTTCGGCTCTTATCTTTCTTAAAATATTTTTTTATTGATTTCAGAGAGGAAGGGAAAGGGAGAAAGACAGAAAACATCAGTGATGAGAAAGAACCATGGATGGGCTGCCCCCTGCATGCCCTACAACATGGGCACATGCCCTGACTGGGAATCGAATGTGACCTCCGGGTTCATAGGATGATGCTCAACCACTGAGCAACACCAGCCAGGCTGGCACCCCCTTTTCTTGTGTCACCTCCATTCTCCCATCCAGATAGCATGGTGCCCAGCGCTCAGGGGTGGGGCAGAACTGGAGGTGGCCATTACTCTCATATTTACAAAGAGTTTGCAATGTCGTGGGGAAATGTTCCCAAAGTGATGTTAAGTGAAAAAAGGCAGGACCCAAAGCTGTATACGTAGTGTGATATCAATCATATACAACACATAAGGGTTTGAGGTTTTTTGAAAGCACAGGAGAAACACAACAAAGGTGTTAGCAGTTATATCTGGGTGTTAGAATGAGGAGTGGTTTTAATTTTCTTCTTTGTGTCTCTTCCTTAGTTCTCAAATTTCCTACAATAACCACATGTTATTTTTTAGAATCAGGAGACAATCCGGTGTGTTTTAGATAGGGGGTCATCCATTCCTGAGCCCATGCCATTGGGATGTATAGCTTTTGGTCTTTTGGGATTTTTGTGCAGATAGTTGCACATAGGGTTTTTTTTCAATAGATATAAATAAAACCTCAGAGTACTTTTGATGAGTGTCTCATTTCAGATTTTGTCTCCTCTTTTGTATGCTGTGCCCATATTCCTGCTCAGCCTCTTAGGCCTTTATTCAAGTTCATATAGACCCAGTGTGGATCCATTTCAGCTTTCAAACACGTCCACAATCATGGTCTCATCTGATGTCCCTGTGGCACTTCTGGGTGGATACCGTTCCTGTTCGCTGCACTCTGGCGAAGGAAAGAGGGTCCCACTGTGGGGAGCTCTCAGGTCTGACGGGAGAAGATGCTCGAAAGTGTCATAGCTGAAACCAGGGGCCCTCTGGGAGCCACCTGGTTCCATGGGCACCAGAGAGGAGGCAGCTTGATGTGAGAGGGAGTTTCAGCTGGCATGCAGACCCCCTGGGAGAGGGGCTGATTGATTGGTGCAATGATTTATTCAGAGTGTGGACCAGTTCTGGTTCGTTTCCTTTCATCTGCAAGCACAGACTCCAAGGGTAGAGGATCTTCTATGGGAAACACGTTCATTAAAATGTTATTTATGTTAACACGTTTGCATAAGAGTCTCCATTTGTTTCACAGTTTTGCAAAACTCTTTCACGTCTGGCTTAATGGTAGACAGCTGGGCTCTCGCGGCTGCTTCTGCGTCTGCTGCAATGTCACCCAGACCATGCAGCTCCGGAGAGAATGCGAGGGGGAGAGGCACAGCATAGCATGTCTTGGTGTGAAAATAGTTTTGACCCCTTGGATTCCTCAGGGACCTCAGGGACCCTCAGCAATTGCCCTGACTACACAGGCATTCCAGCTCCCAGAGGAATGGAAACAATATCATAACCCACAGAGTGCTCGTGGGACGACACAGGGCACGAAAGTGTTCCAAACCCACAGACTTTTAAATGTGTCCACTGCTTAAATGGCCACATTCAGAGGCCCAGTGGCAGGTGGAGAAAGCCCAGAATTGTGACCTGGACAGCTTTTTGTCCTTGCCTGTCCTCCTTCCCCAGCACCGAGCAGGAAAGGGTGCCGCTGTCCCCCCATGCCCGCTGCGGGTCCGCAGAGAGCACCCAGCTTGGGAGATGCAGCATGTCCACATCTGTGTATGAGCTGGAAATGCAGTCTGCCTCCCCGGTGCCTCCTCTCCGCTGTTGATAAAACTGATGGAGCCCTGGCGACTGAATCTCCAAGTGTAAAAGGAAAGCGGGGCAGTGATCAAAAAAAGGTATAAACCATTGCTCACAGGTGTGTATTTACCCCCTTATACACAATTACCCAGACAGCTAGTCCAGAGAGGGGCCACGGAAATTATTTTTCTTTAATCCTCAGCCAAGGGCATGTTTATTGATTTGAGGGAGGAGGAGGAGAAGGAGGAGGAGGAGGAGGAGGAGGAGGAGGAGGAGGAGGAGGAGGAGGAGGAGGAGGAGGGGAAGGAGAGGAGAGAGAGAGAAGAGAGAGAGAGAGAGAGAGAGAGAGAGAGAGAGAGAGAGAGAGAGATTGAGGAGGAGGAGGAGGAGGAGGAGGGGAAGGAGAGGAGAGAGAGAGAAGAGGAAGAGAGAGAGAGAGAGAGAGAGAGAGAGAGAGAGAGAGAGAGATTGTAGGTTGCCTCCCGTACATGCCCCAATGAGGAATATACCCCACAACCTAGGTATGTGCCCTGACTGGGAATCGAACCCCCAAACTTTTGTTGTATGGGGTCAACACTCCAATCCACTGAGGCACCCAGCCAGAGCCTACAGAAATTCTTATTTGCAATTTGAAGCCACAGAATTTCATCAGTTCATTGGCTAAATATCACAGATGGTGAAAATGTTGCATGGTTTCCCTGGGTGGTGCTTAGAAAATTAATTCCTATTCCTCTACATTTGCAAAATTGCAGACTAAAAAAATCTAGACACCTACACACCCACATAGAAAATCTAAATGCTCAAGTGGAATGTAAGTCCCTTGAGCATCCATTTTTCCTGTATTTCTGTCTCCCCGAGCCTAGAACTGAGCCAGGTACAGAGGACGCACTCAGTGTAGGTTAAATGATTTCAAATTAGATCTTGTTGAGGTGTGATTCCGCCTTGTTTACAGTGAATGATTATTTCAAAGTAATATGTGTTTTGTTTTGACCCATCATACTGTCGTAGACAAATACGTTTTCTCTTTAAGCAGTTCAGCAAGAGCACATCTATGATACTAATAAAGCTGAGTTAATTTAGTCAATTCTATCTTCTACTTCCAGATCACAGCTGGTCATATAAGGCCCTTACAAACCACCTCACCGCCCTTCTCACCACCTCCCCAGTGTCCCTTCTTCACAGATAAAGGCCCAGGGAGGGGAGGGGACTCTCGGACCACTCCTGGACTAGTTACTATCAAAACTGGGGCCAAAAGCATGGCTAACCCCAAAGCCTTCGTGCTGTCACTCAAAGCCATTTCCGAGAGATTTTTATCCAATCCCCTTTCCTCCAATCTGTCCCCAGAGGAAGCCTAAGTGACAGCCTAACCTTGTCCATCACCTATGCAACAGATGATTTACTTGTGACTGAAGAATAAGACGACCTTGGAGAAATACCTGGAGCAAGTGGGCTGGAGAGGTGGTTGACCCGCTGGTGGCCCCGTGCCCCGCCTCCAGCCTCTGATTGGCTAAAGGGAAGCCTCTGGCCACGCCCCTCGCCCTCTAGTGTATTTCCATGAATGGGCTCTGGGTCCAGCTCTCCTCAGGCCTCCTGAAAACCCCCCTATGTTGCCCCTGCCCACCTACATGCCTTTCTACAGAAACTGGTTTGAACATGACCGTGGTCTACAAGGTCTCACAGGACTTGACCCCTGTCTCCGTTCCCCGAGCTCAACTTGTACCACCTTCCCGTTTCTCCGGCCACCTGGCCTTTCCTCTGCTCATTAAAACGGGCAGGCGAGGGTGTTTTTTCCGGGTATTCACATGATCGCAGCCTTCTTGTCCACCTTTATCTCCGCTCGGTGTCAGCTCATCAGAAAGGCCTCCCAGCACCCTCTCTACAGCAGCCGCCTGTCCTGTGTCTCGTCTCAGGTCACCCTGTCTATTTCCCTCAGGGCCCTGTCACACTATCTGAGAGGACTTTGTTGTTCCTGTGAGCCGCCTGCCTCCGAGAGGACACGGAGCCCTAATTCACCTCTAATCTCTGCGTCCCTGGCACTAAACTGGAGCCCGGCAAGTATTTGTCATATGAATGAACAAGTGAATGACCACACACACACACACACACACAATGTGCAATAATGTGAGTATACCTTTGCCGACCAGCGGAAGCAGCAAATGGGTTCTCTGTACAGGGAGCGTTGCTGGAGGCATTGGGGTCTATACTCATTTCCCTACAGAGAACGTAAGTCAGCCACAGAACAGGCAAATCCTGCCCGCTTTAAGAGAGTGCATGTGGTTCTTCCCAATTTTTACACGTTTAAAAGGCTTGCCAAAATCCATGGATGCATTTTCAGGTAAAAAATATTGCCGGGACCAGTTTGGCTCAGTGGATAGAGCGTCGGCCTGCGGACTGAAAGGTCCCGGGTTCGATTCCGGTCAAGGGCATGTACGTTGGCTGCGGGCACATCCCCGGTGAGGGGTGTGCAAGAGGCGGCTGGTCGATGTTTCTCTCTCATCGACGTTTCTAACTCTCTGCCCCTCTCAGTTCCTCTCTGTGTAAAATCAATAAAATATTTTAAATATATATATATTTTGAGGCAGCAGATCCTGGTTTCAGGACCTGAGATCCAATGAAGCACCAGCAACTCGTTAGCCATGTGACCTCCGCTAAGTCGGTCTGATGCCTAGCCGTGTGACCCCTTCCATCCTCAATTTTCTCACCTGTAAAGTGGGGATAGTAACCGTTTGCATAAATCACTCATTGTAAGCACTCAACATATTAACGGTTGTCATAATTGATGGGATTACCAATGGTATACTAGTACATGCCTTGCAAGGCTGTATAACAAGTCCTCTTTGGTTTTGATTTGAAACTATAACATCCTTGCCAAAACCGGTTTGGCTCAGTGGAAAGAGCGTCCGCCTGCGGGCTGAAAGGTCCTGGGTTCGATTCCGGTCAGGGGCATGTACCTTGGTTGCAGGCACATCCCCAGTAGGAGGTGTGCAAGAGGCAGCTGATCGATGATTCTCTCTCATCGATGTTTCTAACTCTCTATCCCTCTCCTTTCCTCTCTGTAAAAAATATTTTTAAAAAAAGGAAAGAAAAGAAAAAGAAACTGTAACATCCTTTACAGGAGCCCACACCCAATTCCCCTGGAAACACATTTGGCTCTTTGAGACCCTTGCCTTTGTGTACACCAGGCCACTCCCTGGAACGTCCCCCTTTCTCTATCAAGTTGCCTCTTGGGGGAAACCCCCACTCTCCCTCCCCTCTCAGCCAGTCAGGGGGCACGGCCTAAGAGCCACACCTCTCTTGAGTGACAGCCACAGAAAAGCCCCCGGGAGCCAGTGAGCAGAGCGGGGAACGCTACATGAGGATGCTGGGGTCCCGCAGAGCCCAGGGGCCTCAGAAACCACCTGGAGCCGAGGAAGGGGGGCCTCTGGGGAGTTCTTCCTTTCTCCTCTCGGAGCCTCGGCTTCTGCTTTTTCTCTTGCTGCCAACTGGCGTTCTGTTGCCTGTCCCCATGACAGACAGCGGCTGTCATCCACGCTCCAACGCCCACATCTCAGGGTGGAACCGAGATCTCCTGGTCCCGGCCCACGTGCGGTCTTCTGCCTCCAGCGCGCCACTGAGATGCCCGCGGCCTCCCATCCGAGTGCCAACCCGGCCGACCTTGCTTCGCCTCCGAGATCAGAGGAGATCGGGCGTGTTCAGAGCGGGGAGGCGTCCGGGGGGACACTTCGTAAAGTAAATGATTGACCGCTGTGCTGACAACAAAACAATGTGGACGGTAGACTGTCATTGAAAGTTAAATAAATAAATGATTAAAAAAAAAAAAAAAAAAGATTGCTTTTGGCAAGGTGCCCCTGGTGATCGCCTACTTGTCAAATCCAGAGGATGCTTTTCCTTTCCCAGCTGATGCTCTGGAGCAGTGGTCGGCAAACTGCGGCTCTCGAGCTGAGGTTTGCCACTCTGTTCACAAATAAGTTTGCCAACACTGACCTAGACTCTTGATCCCAATAATTACATGCTGTTGCTGTTCCTTGTGATGAAGCCCCTATCCCAGTGGTCGGCAAACACATTAGTCAACAGAGCAGCAAATGTGGCTCTCAAGCCGCAAGTGGCTCACAAGCTGCAGTTTGCCGACCACTGCTCTGGAGCGTTTAACCCCCGGACCCCAGTGCCTTGAAACATTCTTCTGTGTTGGCCTCTGTGACACCATGCTCTCCTGGCCCCCTCCGGACCCTTGTGTTCCTTCCCTCTTGGTCTGCAGGTGGGCCTCTTCGCACTCAGCCTGGAAGTATTGGGGTTCCCAGGGCTCGGGCCTCACCCCTTCTCTGTGCACTTTAAAGGCTCATACATCCCCTGCTCTCCCACGCCCGCTCTGGGTCTCTCTCAACTTTCAGGACGTAGACAGACCTTTCTCCCCGCCACGGGGCCGTCCCCCTCATTGAGCTTGACTTGTGACTAGATACTGTGTTGTGTATGGCAGGGAGCTCAGAATGCAATCTCAGAGTTCCTAGTAAGTGCTTGTAGGTTTTGTGGCTTTGGTTGCCTGTACCTGTCACCAGTAGGATGCAAGGACTCCTGTCATTACCGTTACCCGAATACGATCCTGGTCCCTTGTGGGAGGGCGGCTCTGACCTTAGTGAGCCCAACTCTGGCACCCCCAGATCAGGCCAGAGGGGTGGTAGCGGGGGAAGACGGTGCGATGTGAGCTCTCTGGGTAAGCGCAGATGCAGTCAGCAGAACCCATGGCCCAGGGAAGGACCAAGACAGATTCCTGGGGGAGGCTCCAAGCCTTCCTGAGACGTTCCCAGTGTGCTGGGCCCCTCTCCCTGGGCCCCCGGCCTGTGGTATCAGAAGGGCCTGTGCTGAATCACGGAATTGAGCTGTTAAACAACCACCACCCCAGCAGCACCAGCAGCATAGACCCTTGCACCCCAATCTCAGCTCCTGGCCGAGGCGGTGCTGGGCCGACCAGAAGGGCCGCCTACCTGAAAGGAGAGGGCGGTACGGCTGTGGGTGATAGGGTTTAATGAGCATCTGAGCATCCGCTCCCTACTTTTAGCAGACCGCATCCGGGCGCAGGCCCCCGGCCCACTCCCCGTGGTCATCCCCGTCCCGCAGCGGGATGGACTTCCTCATGTGCACGCACAGCACCTCGTCGATGTAGATGGTGTTCTCTTTGACGTGGATCTCCTCCTGCAGGGCGAGCTGCCGGCGGTTCAGCCCCTTCAGCTCCATCTGGGCCTGGGCTAACGTCTCCTGCAATCTGGGGAGAGAGGAAGAGCGTGAGGGGACCAGTCATCCCTCCACGTGGCTTTGGCAGGGGGGAGGGCGGGGGAATGTGTTCGTGAGCTCCTTGCCGAAGCCCAAGGGGTACGTCCTTCTCCCTGTCTCCTCCTCAAGACAGAGATTTCCGATCTGTGGCCACAGGCCAGATTCACAAGATGGACAGTCACTCCACGACCTGCCAACATTTAAAGCTGTGCGTTTCACCCAAACATCTGGATTTGGGCTTTAGAAACATTCAGGCACGGGTGTCCCTTTCCTGCATGGCAGCACCTGGCCGCAGTTAACACGGAACCCCTTGACTGTCCTCCAGAAAGGAACCCTCCCAGATTACAGATGCAAAAGTGCTCACGCCCGGCAGGCTTCCCCCACGACGGCATCGCCCGGCCCTGTTCTCAATCCGGGTTCACGCGGAACCCCGGCAGCCCTCCACCTCCCGGCCGCCAGCCTATTACCTTGCAATGTTGTGGGTGATCTCATTAACCTCCCTGATCAGCCTGTACTGGGCCATATCGCGACACAGCTCCACGTTGGGCCGGCATGTCCTGGTCCCCAGGCGTGTGTGAGCCACCTTGGCAGGCCCTTCTTGGTCCAGGATGGCTTTTTCGAGAGACGCGATATTCTTCTCCTGGGAAGCAATCTCTTCCATGACCTTACAGAAAGGATCGGAGAGGGTGAGACCGGGCTGTGGCTCCTCAAAACCCAACAGCAGACACTCTCAGGAGGCCTGTTGGGGTCATGGAAGCTAGGAAGAGGGGACCTCGGATTTCTGCCCAAGCAGGGCCCCAGAATGAGTCTGATCTCCCTTCCCTACAGCAGTGAGTGCTGGTGGGGAAGGCAACTCAGCCAACCTTGGAACCTCGCAGATGGAGCGGGCATGACTGGCATTGTCCCCGCATCTCCTTCCCAAATAATGGGAGTTCCCTGAGAATGCCCTCAGTAACGGCAGAGGCTGCCTGTTCACCTTGCTACTAAGTACCATGTATCCTGAGCAGATGGCCGCCTATTTCCATCAACCCGGCAACTAGCACCCATTCTGCTCCCTAGCAGCCTGAAGGGTGAGCAGTTCAATACGAGTTTTGCTGATTTCTTTGAAGGTGGCTCTGTGCACAGAAAAGATTACTTAGATGTTACTTGGGTTTTTAGATTAATAGCTAACTAGTTTGAATTTTTGTTTCTTTCTTAAGCTTAAAAAAAAAAATCTTTACTGAACATACACAAAAGGAGCTGATATAATGAACCTCGGGTACTCATCAGTTTAATCAATGATCGATACATGGCCAATCTTGTTTCATCTATAATCCCCTCTCTCCGTCCCTGCCCATCAGCTTATTTCAAAGCAAATCTCAGATACTATATCATTCCAGTCTTAAATACTTGAGTGTGTATTTCTAAGCTATAAGGATGCTTTTATTGTTTTTTAACATAATGATAGTACCATTTTCTCCCTCACACACACACTCAGATTTCCCTGATTGTCCCATAGTTTTTGTAAGAGTTGGTTTATTCCAATGAGAATGCAAATGAGGTCCACACATTGCATTTTGTTTACTTCAGCCTTTTTTTTTTTTTTTAACATTTCTTAAGGTTTTCTTAAGTTCATTCTCAGAGTATATTATTTTTAAATTTAGCAAACGATAACCATCACTTTAAATTGACTTTGATTAATAGTTGTTCCAACTTCAAGCTTAATTAAAATTCTTCAAATACTTATTTAAAGCAGCATTTGTAAGTTTGATATATCATAAAGTTTTTATAAATTTGATATGAAACTGTTAAAAACTATATGAGTCATCTTAGCAAACAAGGCTTTCTGCGGTTCTTAAAGACCTTGTTAATCTAGTAAACTAGTAAAACTGATTCCTCGTAAATTCTCAAATATTTTAACACTGTCTTCAAACTTAAAATTTCAACTAAAATCATAATTTCATTATAAATTTTGTTATGATTTTTTTAAAACAGGCCAAATTTTCTTAAATTTTACAAATACTTAAAATATATTAAGTGCACAGATTCCTTCAAACAAAACTACTGATGCTATGGGTTAGATCAGGAGTCAGCACACTGCAGCCTAGGGGACAAGTGCAGTCTGGTTTGGTACGTACTGTTTTTATACAGACTGAAATAGAATGTTTTTTAAATTAATGGACTTTAGTTTTCTGTTTGTTTTAATCTTCACCTGAGGATATGATATTTTGAGAGAGAAAGGAAGAGAGAGAGAGAGAGAGAGAGAGAGAGAGAGAGAGAGAGAGAGAGAGAGAGAGAGAAATATTGCCCTAACAAGTTTGGTTCAGTGAATAGAGTGTTGGCCTGTGGACTGAGAAGTCCTAAGTTCAATTCTGGTCAATGGCAGGTACCTTGGTTGAGGGAACATCCCCAGTGGGAGGTGTGGTGTGCAGGAGACAGCTGATTGATGTTTCTAACTCTCTATTCCACTCCCTTCCTCTCTCTAAAAAAAAAAAAAAAAAAAAAAAAAAAAAAAAAAAATCAATAAAATACATATTTTTTTTAAAAAGAGAGAAATATCCATCGGTTGCCTCTTGTATGGGTATCAAATCCACTCCCCATGTATGTGCCCTGACTGGAAACAGAATCTGCAACCTCTTGGTGTATGAGACAACGCTCCAAACAACGAGCCACCTGGCCAGGGGTATGGACGTTAGTTTTTAGAGCAGTTTTAGACTTTCAGCAAAAAGGAACAGGAGGTATAGAGTTCCCATAGACCCTCTCTCCCCCAACACAGTTCCCCTGTTATGAGCATCTTCCATTAATATGGTCCTTTTGTTACAAGGAACCAATCTTGTATACATTATTATTATTAACTAAAGTTCATAGTTTACATTAGGGTTCAATCTTTGTACTGCACATTCTATGGATTTTAACCAATGTATGCCCTGTTTCCACCGTTACCGTATCATACAGAGCAGGTTCCGTGGCCTAACAAATCCCTGAGGGCCTCCTTTTCCTCCCTGCTCCCCACCCCACCCCCCATCTGAAGCCCTGACGACCACGGGCCTTTTTTCTGTGTCCAGGTGTCAGGTAGTTGGCATCAGACAGTGTGATTCATGCGGCATGGATTTCAGATTGGCTTCTTTCATTTAGCGATACGCATGCAAGGTTTCTCCGTGTCCTTTTGCGGCTTGATAGCTCATTTCTTTGTGTCACTGAATAATATTCCATTGTATGGATGTAGCACAGTTTGTTTACCCATTCCTCTATCAGAGGACATCTGGCTGCTCCCAAGCTTTGGCAATTATGAACAAAGCTGCTCGGCATTCATATGCAGATTTTTGCGCAGACATAAGTTTTCAACGCGCTTGGGTAAATACCACGGAGCGAGCTTGCTGAATCACACGCGCCTGTCTCGTGTTGTAAGGAGCTGCCAGACTGTCTTCCAAAGTGGCTGCCCCGTTTGGCACACCCACCAGCGATGCGAGTGCCTGCTGCTCCGCATCCCCGCCTGGCACTGTCAGCGTGTGGGATGCTCTGAGGCATCTCGTTGTTTTAATTTGCAGTCCCTGGGGACGTGGGCTGTTGAGCATCTTTTCATGTGCTTCATTTCCATCTGCGTATCTCCTCTGGGGAGGTGCCTGTTTCCGTCTTTCGTCTTTTTCTGTTGGGCTGTTTTCTTATTGTTGAGTTTCAAGGGTTCTTCCTCTATTTTGGATAACAGTGCGTTATCTGTGGCTTGTCTTTTTAGTCTCCTTTCCTTTTCTTTTCTTTTTTTTAAAAAAGGGGGAAGGCTGAAGCCAGTTTGGCTCAGTGGATAGAGCATCGGCCTGCGGACTGAGAGGTACCGGGTTTGATTCCGGTCAAGGGCATGTACCTTAGTTACAGGCACATCCTCAGTGCAGGAGGCAGCTGATCGATGTTTCTCTCTCATTGATGTTTCTAACTCTCTCTCCCCCTCTCCCTTCCTCTCTATAAAAAATCAAGATATATATATTTTTAAAATAAAATTTAAAAAGGGGGGATACATTTTTTTATTCTCTAAAGTTTTACATATGTCTCCTTTTTTCCCAATTGACTCTCCCTGCAGCCATTCCCACCCCGGAGCAAGCCCCCACCGTCCCAGTGTCTGTGTCCACTGGTTATGCTAATATGCATGCATACAAATCCTTTGGTTGCTCTCTAAAGGGGGACTGGAGGGGTTACATGTTTAAATAGCTGAAAAATGAAAAAATAATAATATTTCATGTCGTCTGAAAATTACGTAAAATTCAAATATTGGTGTCGACAATAAAGTTTTAGTGGAGCACAGCCATGCCCATTCATCTGTATGGCTGCTTTCAAACTACAGCGTCAGGGTGAGAAGTTGCAGCAGAACGCATGTTACCCTCTCCGTGCTTTGCACTGTTGTCCAGATGACACGGTTCTGACGACAGCTTCCCAAGCACTGCGTGTATCACCGTGCAGTTTTTACCACCGGCCCATACCGGTCATGTCCAAACAGGAAAACCGGGCTGCGTGCGGTGCACTTTTAAGGCCTATGACGTGCGGACTTTGTTCCTCAGGCAGCAAAGCGCTGTGCTGAGAGAATACGGCACGCGTCATCACCAGACCGCGCTCCGTCATGCTAGCCTCAGCTCGCGGGAGAGCAGTGGTCAGAGAAATTAGACATTTAAAACAGAATGTCTCATCACCGCAGAATCTCTTCGCAAAAAACGAAAAGGAGGCTGCAATCAAAGTCAGGTTCCAAGCGTCTCATTTGTCAGCCAAGCAAGGAAAGCCATTTACTGATAACAAACTATAATAATTAAAGCATGCTGGCTGCAGCTGAGGGAGGGTGTCCAGAGGACATACAGTTGTGTGTTGTTGGTCTTTCTGCAAAAACGGTTGCTTGATGCGTTCGGGGCCCTGGGAACTGCATCAGCAGCCGACGGAAAAACAAGGCGTGTTTTGTTTGGGGTGGTCTCCTTGCTCTTCGCCAGCTGGCAGGGGTCCTGACGCTGCTCGGTGGTTTGTTCGAGGGGTCGGTGCTGAGTTTGAAGGGACTGAAGGACCAGCCTCCAAGAATGGTCGCACAAAATAACTGCAGGCGGGGACATTTCCAAAAAGTTGAGAAAACACTAATTCGACACAACCCGGGGTGGAATCTGCTAAAAAGTGCTGAAGCTGAGGATGTACACGTGTGTGGGGAGCAGAAACGGCTTAGGGGAACACGTTCATAGAAGTGGAGCAGATGTGAGCTCTTGACAGCTCTAATGATTCACTGTGCTATTCGCCGGAAAGGACTTCGCAGAGAAGATCTGAATTCATCGGGTGTCATTGCACCTGTATCCTCAGCAGTGGACGTCGTTAGCTCTCATCATCAGTTCGGTGAATTTTTGCCGGAAATAGAAGCTGAATATCCTGACTTGCTGTCCTCCTCAGCAATTGATCAGTGGTGAAATTTTTGTGTCATTTATTGTGAGCTCAGGGCCATGGCTGAAATGTTTCTGAACAAGAACCACTCCCTTCCCCCATGAAACTGCTATTATAAGATACTGAATAGGGCCCTGGCCAGTGTGCTCAATGGTTAGAGTGTTGTCCCACACACCAAAGGGCCTCAGATTCAATTCCCTGGTCAAGGGCACATACCTAGGTTTCAGATTTGATCCCCAGTCTGGGCTCATGTATGAGGCAACCGATCAATGTTTTTCTCTTTCACTTGGATGTTTCTCTCTCCCTCTCCCTTTCTCTCTGGAATCAATAAAAAATAAAAAAATAAAAAAAGTCCTTGGGTGAGGATTAAAAAATAATAATCTATAATAATAAAAGTGTAATATGCTAATTAGATTGGACGTCCTTCCTTCCGGACAAAGCCGCAGCTGGCTGGGGCCTAGGCAGAGGTGGCAGAGGCCCCACCGCCATGGTGGCGGAGGGCTGGGGCCGGGGCCGAGGCCCGGGCCAAGGCCTTTGCATGAATTTCATGAATCGGGCCTCTAGTAAATAAATAAAACACTGAATAGCTTTGCAAATTCATTTTTGCTGCAGACTTAGTAATACTATGTCCTTTTTGTTGTTGTTGTTGATCCTCACCCAAGGATATTTTTCCATTAATCATCAGACACAGTGGAAGAGAGGGAGAGAGACACACCAATGTGAGAGAGACACATCGATTGGTTGCTTCTCGCATTGAGCCTGCCACCAAGGTACTTGCCCTTGACCAGGATCGAACCCAGGACCCTTCAGTCCATGGGCTGACACTCTCTCCACTGAGCCAAACCAGCTAGGATGTAATAATAAATCTTAATGAATCCCACCTGCAATCACAAGGCAAGAGAGCACTCCCATGCAAAGCTCATACTGCGGTAACGTCATTTCAACACTAATGTGGTTTGAATCACAAGTCTTGCCAAGCTGTGCTGTCAAAAGTCAAAACAAGAAGCAAGACCCATTCCCACACAGATGTGCAGCAGATATATTTCCCAAGTGCCAGCAGTGGTGGTTGTTTTTTGTTGGTTTTTTGTTTTGTTTTGTTTTTTTTGGGGGGGGGGGGAGAAGTGGGGAGAAGAGGAGACCTCAAAACAAGTGCAGAGGAAATTTCCATATTTCAAAATCCACTTAATTGTACGATTGAAGAGCTTCTACAGTGAGTGATTAATCCGAAAAGTAATGACATGCTAACAGGCCAGTATCCGGAAAAGAAGCAAAACAGAATTCTATAAACGCCTTCCAAGCAATGAGTGGATCCAATTAAAATCGTGTGCTCACAGATTGTTATCAGTACTTGGCAGGACTATTTAAATGAAAGACATTTCCCCAGATGAAACGTATAAAATCTCATTACAGAACGGCATTCACAGATGAACATTTGCAACAGATTTTGATAGGAAGCACGGCCACAGTATAACCTTTGATTGCACTCTGGCTTGTCCTGCTCATCGCATAAATAAATCCTGACAGCCTGGCTCTGGTTCCAGGAGAGCGAGGTATGAATGCGGCAGGAGGACGAGGCTTTGGGGTTGAGCAGGCCGGGGCTCTAGTTCCAGGTGCACCTTGCCACCTGGGGTCCCTTCCTCTCTCTGCATTTCACCATCAGCAAACTGCCAGAGGGGGGCCATGTTACAGGTGAGGCACGAGGCTCAGAGAGCTAGAGGGCTCAGCAGGCCTGTCACTGGACTGGATCTGGGCCCACATATCCAAAACTAGCACATGTCCTACTAGACAAAGGTGACCAGACGTCCCGCTTTTGACGGGACAGTCCCGCCAAAAGCGGGACGTCTGGTCACCTTACACTAGACTCAACTTCTCAGCTACCCTGAGTTTATCCTGTGGGATGGTCATCTATGCTCGGGACGCAGGGTCCTTGCGGTAGGGAGGTATACTGGAGCGGGCTCACGTGGGCTCTGATGATTACGTACTCAGGAACTTTGCCAGACCATCGTTAAACGGGCAGCTGCAATCAGCTGTGATGAAAGCATTTACACCATGGAGACCTACAAATTCAGCAAACTGGGGATTTTTTAATTTATTTAACTTTATCATCTTTTATTCCAACATAATATTCATTTTTTTAATTTAAATTCTTTATTCTTTAAAGCATTCTGTATGTCTCCTTTATCCCCCATTGACCTCTCCTTGGCCATTCCTCACCCCCTGCCCCCCAGCACATGCCCTCAGCACCACTACTGTCTGTGTCACGGGTTACAAGCTGAGGACTTTATTTCTCTGAGAGCCAGTTCCCCAGCACACCACTGGAAGACTGAGGTGGACGACCAGCCAGAATCCCGAAGTTGCAGCTGGGTTTGGAGAAACTGGGTGCGTTCAATTCACAGAACTTCAGGGTCATAAACGAAGTCTGACACCATATAGTCCACCCCATATTTCACAGAAGGGGAAACTGAGGCCCCGAGGGAGGAGACAGCCTGTCCTTTGCTGTCATGAGTGGCAACGAAGCCCAGAGTAGATCCAAGTCCCACGCCAATCCCCAAAACCCAAACCCTGCTACTACAATGGAGAGATGTGAATGGCCCTTACTCCTCAGTTAACCCAAGACCACAAGCGCAGAAGGCAGCAGCCTGACCCAGCGGCCACTGCAGGCTCCCACGGGGAAACCTTCGCAGGGGCTCTTCCGTGTCCCCTGCAGGGAGCTCACCTTGGCCAAGTGATCGGCCAGCTTGTCCCTGGCATCCTTGGTCTCCTTCAGCCCGTTCTTCAGCGCTGTGTCCACCACGTCACATTGCTTGCGCAGGTCACTGGCCGTCTGGGACAGGACGCGGTCCACCAGGGACTTCAGCATCAGGGAGTTGTTCCTCTGCTTGTCAGCCTTCTCCACGTTGGCGTTGGAGAAGTCCAGCCAGTCTTCCAGGCTCACGGAGCTGAAACAGAGCCAGGCATTCGGTCACAGAGGGTCTGGGCTGGGAAGGGGACGCGGGGAGGGGAGCTAGCCCTACCTTTACACCAGAAGCACCTAGAATGAGCATGTCAAACTCAAAGGCTAACACGGGCCAAACAAACAAGGTATAAGTGTATGTGGGCCGCAAAAAAATAAAAGCTTTGCCAAAACTGGTTTGGCTCAGTGGATAGAGTGTCAGCCTGTCGACTGAAGGGTCCCGGGTTCAATTCCGGTCAAGGGCATGTACCTTGGTTGCAGGCACATCCCCAGTGGGGGGTGTGCAAGAGGCAGCTGATTGATAACTCTCTCTCATCAATGTTTCTAGCTCTCTATCTCTCTCTCTTCCTCTCTGTACAAAATCAATAAAATATATTTTTTTAAATAAATAAAGGTTTCAATTTTCATAGAAACGTAGGTTTATTTCGATAGAGACATGCTGAATACAAAGGGCTGAAATAAATGAGCAATTGTTAACATAATAGAACATTTTAATAAAAATCAATTATTTTTTCTTGAACATTAACTTACCAGACAACTGAATAACTGCACAAATTAATGAGCGTAATGCAAATAAACCTATTTTTCTTGTTCAAAAGCGAAATATTTCCTGTTGCGCACACCAAACAAGTCAGTCCAAGACTAATGACATGGCCATCGGCTGCTAAAATATTCGCTGCTAGTATGAGTGGAGAGAAATGGTGTGCCTAGACATTTAAAACCATCTGGTCACCAGGTAAGGCGTGTAAGGAAAACGAATGCAACATGATGATAGTAGTCAGTCATCAGCGAATGTTGTAGTTCGTTATTAATAATTATGTATAACAGGATATTGTAAAAATTAAGTTATGAAACTTTTATGACAAAGTTTCTTACACACCGTTATATTGTCTGGGCCGCAAAAATACTCATGTGGGCCGCATGCGGCCCATGGCCCGCCAGTTTGACATGCTTGGCTTAGAATGCTTCCCCATCTCCAGGCAGAGCGAACAGTGGTCTGTCAGTGGTAATAGATGTCACTTTGGGGAGACCTACCTACCCTATGCCAAGCAATGTGCTGGCGTTTTACAGACATTATCTCACTTAATCCGCGTGAGGGCCTAGTGAGCTAACTTTCATAACCCAGTTTTACAGAGGGGGAAACCGAGGCTCGGCAAGAGGGAGGAACTTGGTCAAGATCACAGAGGTAGAGACAACTTGAAGTAAAAATAACAGCAACAGATTAGAACACACCGAACAAAACAGGATACCAGGAGTCCATACTAATATAAATTGCTGGTTTGATAAGGAACTGCTTTATATAACAACACTGATGAATCTCAAAATAATGCTGATTGGGAGAAAGGTGACAAAAATAGGTAGTATATGATGCTATTTGATAATTGTAAAAGCGGACAAACCGGTCGGAAGTCAGGATGTGGTCATCTTTGGGGAGGAAAAGGGGGGACTGGCCAAGAAGGGGCAGGATAGGGGTTTCTGGGTGGTGGTGGTGCTTCCTTTCTTGCCCTGGCTGGTGGTTTCATGGGGGCTGTTCACCGTGATAGCCTGCTGTGGGGATGAGGCACTCGGCCCTGCCACCCTGCCTGCCTGCCTACCTGCCTCCTGAGCAGCACGGGGGAGGTGAAGGGGGCCAGCCACTAGGTGGCAGGGAGGAGCAGAGCGTGGCCAGGCCAGCGGGTGGGAACCCACTCACTTTGGCTCAACCCTCACGACATTCTCCGAGTATCGGATGTTTGGCGAGTTGTTGTTGAGGGAGAAGCAGATGTCATCGATGGTCAGGGCCACAAACTTGTCTTTCAAATCCTTTTCAAGATAGTACTTGGCAGAGCGGTTCAGCCTGAAGGGAGAAGGGAGAGGTTTCTCGCCCTGGAAGGCCCAGAGGGCGCCCCCAGCCTCGTGGGAGGCCCTGGAAAGGAAGCTGCAGCTAAGTCTGGTCCGGATGGCGGCACTTCCTCTCCCTTCCATCACTCAGCCCCCGCCCGCCCCACACACACACCACGAGATGCCTGGTGACAGATTCACATCACCAAGCCTGGACTTCAACATCCTCCAGCTGTGACAGTTCCTCGTGGCACCGCTGTGGCACACTCTGTGTGAGAGGTCAGCGCCGGGAAAAACCAGCTGGCGTGTCCTCCCGTTTCTAAGCCGGGCTGAAATCCGGCCCCCGCCCCACCCGCCACAGGAGGGAGACTGGCAGGTACGCGAGGTTGTCCAGGCCTGGTCCTGAGTGTTCCCAAGCCCCCTCGGGCCATGGAAAGTGCTCATAGGAGTACGGGACCCCATTCTTTCTGTGCCATGAAGCCCGACCTTCGTGGATACGCCTAGTGGAGATGTGGGAGTGGACCCCAACAGCCGTACCTGATCTGCTCGGTGGTCTCCTCCAGGGTGCGGGTCAGCAGGGCTATCACCCCCTGGATGATCTCGAGCTCCTTTAGCAGCTCCTCCTCCACCTCATCATGCACCAGGTCGATGCCCACCCGCTGCTCCCTGCCCAGAGAAAGGGGCAGGTCAGCCACCGTGCGGAGGGAGGCAACGCGATACTGCTAACATCTGGATACGGAAAGCCATCTGGGCCGCTGGTTGGAGGAGCACCCACTCTGGGTGGACGGCCTGGTCAGGGATATTCGCTAGCTGGGACTCTGCGCCTTGAAACAAACCCAAAATGCAACGAAAAAGAACTGACCGATGTGCAATGGTACAACAAAATAGAGAAAGCCTGGCCCGGCCAGTGTGGCTCAATGGTTGAGCATCAACCCATGCACCAAAAGGATACCAGTTTGATTCCAGTCAGGGCACATGGCCAGGTTGCAGGCCAGATCCCCAGGGGGGTGTGCAGGAGACAACCCATCGATGTCCTCTCTCATCCTCTCCCATCAATGTTCTCTCTCCCTCTCTCTCTCTCTCTCTCTCTCTCTCTCTCTCTCTCTCTCTCTCTCTCTTTCTCTCTCTCTCACTCTCTCTCATGCTCTCTGTCTTCCTTCCTATATCTCTAAAATCAATTTATAAAACATTAAAAAAAGAGAGAGAGAGCCCTGGCCAGTTTTGCTCAGTGGATAGAGCGTTGGCCTGCAGACTGAAGGGTCCCAGGTTTGATTCCAGTCAAGGGCATGTACCTTGGTTGCGGGTACATCTCCAGTAGAGGGTGTGCAGGAGGCAGCTGGTCGATGTTTCTCTCTCATCAATGTTTCTAACTCTCTATCCCTCTCCCTTCCTCTTTGTAAAAAAAAATCAATAAAATATATATGAGAGAGAGAGAGAGAGAGAGAGAGAGAGAGAGAGAGAGAGAGAGAGAAGGCCTGGAGCCCTGACACTGTGGCATTCCACACCAACCCTGACCTAGCTCCAGACTCCTTAAATGGGAGAGAAGAAGAAACGATCTTATTTCAGCTCAATGTTATTTTGCGGTTTTCTGATTACCCACAGCCAAACCCAGTCCTAACTTATATTTAAGTTAGTCAGGGGCAGAGTTTAGACAAGAACCCAGTCTAGTGCTGCGTCCACTGCCCGGCACCACGGGCATGCTGAGATAATTTCAGGCTCTAAAAGAGCACATGCTCATTTGCCTCCTTCTAACCCGCCACCCAGCACACTCAGCTCTCCTGCCCAGCACTTCATTTCTCGTAACGGATGACTCGCTGGAGGCGCCTTCCCTCCTACCTGTACTCCAGGCACCTCTGGGTGATGTGCAAGGGCTCCTTCAAGCTCTCCAGGGCTTTCTGCAGTCTGGTCTGATAGGCGAGTAGGTCATCGGTCGCATACACAAGCTGCTCAAGTTTGTCGTCTAACTCCTTCTTCCAGAATCTGACTTCCTCAAGTCTCTGTTCTGAAGCACACAGACGCGTTACAGCAGGTTCATCTGCTCCCGACGCAGCCAACTTTTGGATTAGAAACTTGAAGACTCTTGCAAAACTACCTGAGATTTTCTTTTCCTCTTAGAACTTCTCAGGGAGGGAGGGAAAACACTGCTTGCATTCAACATCAAATTAATCCAAAGGTCATTCCACACTCGTTGATTCTAACTCTTCGATGTCCACTATTTTTAAATAACTTAATTTTATCAAACATATGCATGTATTTTGCTTGAAAAGTCAAGTAGTATTACAAGAATCACAAATCTCGGACTGATCCCTATCCACTCCCACTTTCTAGAAGCAACTACTAAACACATTTAGTATTTCTTCCGCCATTTGCTTACACTGCTGTGATTCATTATCAGTTTGAATATCTTCTACCAATGTCCCATGATGAAGGTAAGAACTTATTTGCTCTTCTATAGCTTTCACAACATACTTCTGCTCCTTCCATCTTCCCAATATAGTTGTATCACCATCTTGTGAAGTAATAAAGTAATGCTTGTTGGTATTGTAAATATCTAAACATCATCTACACCTGAAGCACATAGTATACTCTGATAAATTTCTTTCCTTGTACAACTTTTTGGGGGTTTTTGGAGGGGTTAATCATTATATTTTTGCTTTATTTTTCTATATATTTATTACTAATTTTTCTTCAAACTTTCTAACAAAACTACAGCAGTGCCCCTTATCTGCAGTTTTACTTCTATGGTTTCAGTTACTTGTGGTCAACTGAGGCCTGAAAATAAATGGAAAATTCCAGGGGAAAATAGCGTTCATAAGGTTTGAATTGCGCACCATTCTGAAATCTCACACCTTCTCGCTCTGTCTCACCTGGGACGAGAATCACCCCTTTGTCCAGTGCATCCTCACTGAATACACCGCACTATGGTTAGCCACTTAGTAGCCATCCTGGTTATCAGATTGGCTGTTGTGGTACCAAAGTTTGCCTTGTTTTACTCAATAATGGCCCCGACATGCAAGACTAGTGATTCTGGCTATCAGGACATGCCAAAGAGACACCGTAAAGTATTTCCTTCAGTGAAAAGATATATATTGTATGTATGTATGTATATATGTATGTACATGGGAAAATACCCAATATAATAAAAGTGTAGTATGCAAATTGTCCCCTCCACCAGGAGTTTGACCAGGGGGTAGGGCTGACCAGGGGAAGGGAGGAAGTACCCAGCTGGGGGCCGGCAGCTACTAGGGGCCCTACCAGGGAATGAATTTCATGCACTGGGCCTCTAGTAGGATATATAAGGTTGGGTACTATCCACAGTTTTAGGCATCGAATGGGGGTGGAGGATCTAGGAACATATCCCCAATGGGTGAGCAGGGACTACTGTATAAATATCCCATCAAGTAACCTATTGATTTGTTTCTTTGCTAGAGACCTTTCTCCAGGAGTGCTTTCTCCCCCAGCTCCAATCTCTAGCTGGGTGTCGTGGTTATCACCCTATGACTTTGCTTCGCCATCATTCTAGGAATTCCCTTCACTATCTCATGTGTTGGAGTCCTCCCTCCTGGATTTCATTTATTCCTCTTTCTTTTTTTAAATCCTCTCTCGAGGAGTGAGGATATTTTTTCCATTGATTTTTTTAGAGAGAGTGGAAGGGAGGGGGGAAGGAAGAGAGAGGGGGGGGAGAGAGAGAGAGAGAGAGAGAGAGAGAGAGAGAGAGAGAGAGAGAGAGAGAGAGAGAGACAAACCCTGCGCACACCCCAACTGGGGGGCAGGGTTTGAACCTACAACCCAGGTACATGCCCATAACCGAAATTGAACTTGAGACCCCTTGGGTGTGCACTGAGCCATGCCAACCTTTCTTTTTCTTGGTTTCCTTCTTCAATGTGTTGAAACACATCTTTCAATAACTTCCTAAGAAATGGATACATGAGAGGTAAAATTTTTGAAGCCTTGGAATTCTTGAATGCCTTTATTCTACCTCGTCCATCACCTATACCAATAAAAGGGTAATATGCTAATTAGACCGGGAGACCTTCCGGACAAAGCCATGATAGTAGGGGAGGTGGTTAAGGGTGATCAGGCCAGGAAGGGAGGGCAGTTGGGGGAGAGCAGGCTGGCAGTGGGGCACAGTTGGGGGCTATCAGCCCAGCAGGGAGGGGCAGTTGGGGGAAAGTAGGCTGGCAGGAGGGGCAGTTGGGGACAAGCAGGCCAGCAGGGGGGCAGTTGCGGGTGAGAGCAAGTTGGGGGGGGGGCAGTTGGAGGCGATCAGGCTAGCAGGGGGGCAGTCAGGGGCAATCAGAACAGCAAGGGGGCAGTTGGGGGAGAGAAGGCTGGCAGGCAGAGTGGTTAGGGGCAATCAGGCAGTGATTAGGAGCCAGCAGTCCCAGATTCCAAGAGGGATGTCCAACTACCAGTTTAGGCCCAATCCCTGTGGGGTCCCAGATTGGAGAGGACATGCCCCTCTCCACCACCCCCCCCATCTCCCCCGCACCTGTGCACAAATTTTGTGCACCAGACCACTAGTTTGATTATATTTGGTAGATATATAGGTTATAAATAATTTTCATTTATAATTTTGATGGTATTGCTTCATTTTTTAGTTTTCAAAGTTTCTGATGCCATTCTGATTCCAGATTTTTTGTATGTGACTTGAAAAGCTTTTAGAAACGTCTTCTCTATTTTCCTAATGTCAATATTATTCAATTATTATGCCACATATTAGACATGCCTTTTTAATCTGAAAACCTAGATCTGTTGGCTCTAGGAAATGTTCTTGTATTCTCTCATGGACGATTTCTTCTTCTCCATCTTCTCTGTGCTCTTTCTGGAACTCCTATTAGCCTTCTGCTTAAGGGAGGAGAGTCAGAGTGGGTATGTAATGGCATCTCAACTGTGATTTTAATTTGTATGTCCCTGACGACTAATGAAGTTAGAGTACCTCTTCATATTTTCATTGGCTGTTTAGATTTCCTCACTTGTAAGGTGTCTGTCAAGGTTTTCCCCAATTTTTCTATTGAGTTGTTTGCCTTTTTCTTCTTTATCTCTAAAAGTTCTTTATAAGTTCTAACTAACATCTAAATTATTGATCTGAAGCAGCTTTGGTTTATTGGAGATTGAAAAACTAACTACCCTCAACCCATGTTTTCTTCATAGGTGTTTTTGTTCATCCTGCCCAATGTTATAAATGCATTAAATTTGTTGCCAACATTTTAAAAGTGGGTAAAATTTCTGCTTTCCAGGTTTTCTTTCTTTTTTTTTTCTTTTTTTTTTTCTTTTTTTTTTTTTTTTTTTTTTATCAGACAAAAATTTGACAATAACCACCCTAACCGGTTTGGCTCAATAGATAGAGTGTCGGCCTGCAGACTCAAGGGTCCCAGATTCAATTCCGGTCAAGGACATGTACCTTGGTTACAGGCACATCCCTAGGAGGGAGTGTGCAGGAGGCAGCTGATCGATGTTTCAAACTCTCTATCCCTTTCCCTTCCTCTCTGTAAAAAAAAAATAAATAAATAAATCAATAAGATATATATATTTTTTTAAAATTTGACAATATCAAGCTCATAATCTTTCTTGGAAAAAGACTGTTTGAAATTTAGTAGCTGATTCCTTCCTTAGATGGAGCACATGTCCTCCAGGCAACCACCATCTACTCCAAGCCCTATTACCTTACAGGGTCTGCTTCAACCCTTAGAAGGTCTTATTCTACCTGCCTAATCCTTACAAACACTTGAGTTTGTGACCTCTGGTTTATTATTTTTTGGCATTTGGGAAATGTATGTTTATTCTTGTTTTAGTTAAGGACAGTGCCCTTTATCGTGTTTAAGAATGGAATTCCCAAGATAAAATTACTTTTAACTTAAGAATCAGTGGAAAACTTTCTCAGTTCTCTTACTTCTCTACCCCTTACCCCAGCACCTACCTGGTTATATTCTGGTTATTAACATTTGCATCTTTCTCCTCCTTAAGCGAGGAGCCCTTCAAAAGTATTACCTCTGATTACTAGGTGATAGTCCCAGTACTTAGTCCAGAGATGCTCTAAGATGCTCAACTACTGTGTATGGAACGAATAAATCATAGATGATGGATGGCTGAAAATCAGACCGGGTTACCATGCTGTCTTGGGGCAGTGAACGTAGACATATTGTTTTTTCCCTAAGTCTTCTGAACGTGGGATGCAAATGACAGTCCAGCGAACCCTGAACAGTTTCATCAAAACGTGTTCATGAGCACACCACGTGCTTCGTCTTACCTAGCTTCTTGTTCACGTCGCTTTGCGACTTCCTCGTGGACTTGTCGATTTCATCCACAAGCCTCTCGCTCTCTGCCACCAGGCGTTCGGACCGCGACCTCTCGGCCTCGGCCTTGTGGTACAGGTTCTTGTGAGCGAGGTGCCACTCGGAGGGCAGGAACTTCGGCGGAGCCTGGAGTAGTTTGGCCATTTGGCCAAAGGCAGACTTCTTTTAGATTAAGTAAGATCCTGGAAAGAGAAAGCAACTTGTCCTTTTTTTACATGTCCATTTTGTAGGTGATATACATGCCAAAAAGAGCCTAAATCATAATCTGTACACAGAATGAACACACCTGTGTAGCCCGCACCCAGATCAAGAAATAAGCATTGCCAGCAGCACCTCACGCCTCTTCCTAGTCACTATTCTCCACCGCACCCCCACAGGGTAACCACTATCCTGACTTTTTTTTTTTTTTTTAATATATTTTATTGATTTTGTACAGAGAGGAAGGGAGAGAGATAGAGAGTTAGAAACATCGATGAGAGAGAGTCATTGATCAGCTGCCTCTTGCACACCCCTTACTGGGGATATGCCCGCAACCAGGGTACATGCCTTTGACCGGAATCGAACCCAGGACCTTTCAGTCCCCAAGCCGACGCTCTATCCATTGAGCCAAACCGGTTTCGGCTATCCTGACTTTTAACACTATAAGTTAGTTTTGTTGTTTTTGAACTTCATATAAATGGAACCATACAGTATGTACTCTTTTGTATCTGACTTATCTTACTCAACATTATGTATTCTTCCGTATTGTTCATATAGTTGTAGTTGGTTCATTCTCATGGCTGTGTAGTATACTACTGTATAAATATACCAAAATGTATCTGTCTTTTCTACTGTTTATGGGTACATGGGTGGTTTTCCGTTTGGGGCCTATCATGAGAATGCCATAAAGATTCTCCAACCTGTCTTTTGGTGAACACGTTCATGTATTTTTCTGACTTATCAGAATGGGGAGTGTTCAATTTTACTAGATAGTGACAAACAGATGAACCCAGACATGTTTCTTTGAAAATGAACACATACGATTATCTGTAAACTAGCAACTGGGTATTGAGCCTATTTAGCAGATAAGAGAATCTAAAAACTTCCCAGGACAAAGGAAAAGGAGAGAGCAATAAGGAGAAAGAACACATGAGAAGGCAGCAGGCTGAGGCCCACAGCAACAGAAAGACTAAAATCCCCTTCTTCCCCAAACTCAACAGAGCTCTGATTGGCTGTGAGAACTGTCTTTCTCAAACCTGCCCTCCCACCCGCATCCCCACCCAAAAATCTGAGTGCCTGCCTTAGGGGTGTCTGGATCTCTGAAGTCCTTCAAACCTGCAAGGATGGAACCTGGTCAGACCTTGACCAGCCTGAGCATCCCAGGAGACTCAGCCTCGACAGTCAGCATGGAGTTTCCCCATTTCTTTCTAGTCCAGTCCCTCTTACAATCTCTCCCAAATCTGTCTGAGCCCGGCGCCCAAACTTAACACACAAGACTCCTTTATAAATCTGAGAAGCCTCGGGAGAAATCGAAATTAGACCTACATTAGGGCTGAGCCGAGCAGGCATAAGACTTTTGGTAGGGCTGAGGGCTGCAAGGGGTTGATGGGGTGGGGCCGGGATGTACTTACCTCTGCGCCAGGAAGAACAACTAAGGAGAGCCTCCTAATCCCAACTGGAGTTGCCCCCTCTCACGGAAGAGGGAGGTAAACAACGAAGTCTCCGGGGCAACCGATGACGCGTGTCCCCGGGCAAAGGGGGCGGGGTCTGGGCGAAGCACCTTCTCCGGAAGGCTCAGCGCAGGCGCGAATTCTCCAGTCTCCAGCGCAGGAGACACAGGATCGGGCCCAGGAGCCGCAGGAGAGCCTGCTGCTCGGCCACCTCAACTTGTCACAAAGACCTGGGACACAGGCAGGGGAGAGCCGCTCGCTACAGCCCGGCCGCGGGCTGGGTGATCTCGGGCCGCGCTGCTCCCGCTGGGTTTCGGATGCCCAAAGTGTACCGCGAGGTCGGGCTGGACGACGCCTTAAGGCAGTGGTCAGCAAACTGCGGCTCGCGAGCCACATGCGGCTCTTTGGCCCCTTGAGTGTGGCTCTTCCACAAAATACCACGGCTTGGGCGAGTCTGTTTTGAAGAAGTGGCGTTAGAAGAAGTTCAAGTTTAAAAAATGTGGCTCTCGCCCTAATCGGTTTGGCTCAGTGGATAGAGCTTCAGCTTGCGGACTCAAGGGTCCCAGGTTCGATTCCGGTCAATGGCATGTGCCTTGGTTGTGGACACATCCCCAGTGGGGAGTTGTGCAGGAGGCAGCTGAATCAATGTTTCTCTCTCATGTTTCTAACTCTCTGTCCCTCTCCTTTCCTCTCTGTAAAAAGGCAATAAAATATATATATATATATATATTTTAAATAAAAATAAAAAATGTGGCTCTCAAAAGAAATTTCGGTTTTTGTACTGTTGATATTTGGCTCTGTGGACTAATGAGTTTGCCGACCACTGGGGCGGTTGGGAGTGGTGGCGGGCTGATGGCGGGAGCCAGCCGGAATGGTCTCTGCGGGTTCCTAATCGGGCCCTGACTTGGAGGCCAGACCCTGGGATCGCCTCCCCATTTACAGAAGGGGATTTTCTTGGAACTGTTGGAAACATGATAGAATTGGCAAAAATACATGACATTAACTACATGAATTATAATCATAGATCAGCATTGTCGTTTTTGTCAGTATGCAAATTTAATTTTCTCTTTCCCCTTTGGGGTGGCAGGGGATAGAAAAACCTTGATGCCGAACCTGAGAACTAAGGCTGATGGTTGAATCAAACCGTCTCTCCTCGGCTGGAGACTGCCCTCTGAAAACTCTAAATTTGGATGGTGGTGTCTCTTTCTTCCTATGCTTTAAAAAAAAATTAAAATTAAATTTTTTTAAAAAACTCTTCCTTCAGCTATTTATTCTGGAGCTTAAGTGTAATGGGAAATATTTGAAATTATTTTCCAAAGAAAAACCTTATTTTGCTTGCACAAGCACACACAAAGGAATGAGTCCAATAGAGGAAGTGTGGAACAACTTATCAATAATTACTCAGTGTCTGTTTGGCACCAGTGTATGGCTGACTGGCATGGAAAGCAGTTATCAAGCACAGAGCTTAGAGTTTGCTATATTAGTAAGTACAACCAAAGCTTATCTTTAAAGTAGAAATATGTAAGTAAAGTACATGAGGTTTTTAAGTGATTTTGAGGTATTTTTGGTTGGAATAAAGTTATATTTCCCAAACTTCAGTCATTTTAGTACCAACTTCTTTTTTTTTTTTTTTTTTATATTTTACTGATTTTTTTACAGAGAGGAAGGGAGAGGGCTAGAGAGCTAGAAACATTGATGAGAGAGAAACATCGGCCAGTTGCCTCTTGCACACCCCCTACTGGGGATGTGCCCGCAACCAATGTACATGCCCTTGACCGGAATCGAACCTGCGACCCTCCAGTCCACAGACCGACGCTCCATCCACTGAGCCAAACCAGTCTCGGCTTGTACCAACTTCTTAATGTTATTGTTGTTGTTGTTAATCCTCACCTGGGGATTTTTTAATTTTTATTTTTAGAGAGAATGGTAAAGGAAGAGGCAGAGAAACATCAATGTGAGAGAGACACGTGGATTTGTTGCCTCCCACATGTTGGGGTTGGGGATCGGGTCTGGGTATTAAGCAGGGGCCAAGGTACATGCCCTTGACCGGAATCAAACCTGTGATCCTTCAGTCCAAGGGCCAATGCTCTAACTACTGAGCAAACTGGCTAGGACCAACTTCTTAATTTTTTACATACCCATACACCACCTGCAAAATTGGTGTTTTTCGTATACACTCATTTTACATGTAAATATAATTATTTTTAAAGAAGACTTTACATCTCTACCATAAATGGAAAACTAGCATCTAGTTGCATGATAGAGAGTAACCATAAAAATAATATGAAACAGAACAATATCCTAAAATTTGATATTGATTAAGAACAAAGATAAAAGTAATGTTAAATCTAACCTTTTGATTTGTTAAACTCACATCTTCAAGCAAGTTTCTCCATAAGAATGAGCTTATAGATTTTTGACTTGATTTGTTATTTTAAGACTATGTACTTCCGCCGAAACTGGTTTGGCTCAGTGGATAGAGCGTCGGTCTGAGGACTGAAGGGTCCTGGGTTAGGTTCCAGTCAAGGGCATGTGCCTTGGTTGCGGGCACATCCCCGGTGGGGGGTGTGCAGGAGGCGGCTGATCGATGTTTCTCTCTCATTGATGTTTCTGGCTCTCTATTCCTCTCCCTTCATCTCTGTAAAAAAACACAAAATATATTTTTTAAAAAGACTATGTACTCCTTTTTTACTTCTGGTGTTTATCAGACTAGAAATCTCAGCTCGCTAGTAAACATATTTACAAAGGTTAAAGATGCAATTACTCCCCAAACGTGGTGACTTCAGTCCAGCAGGGAGCTAGGAAGGATAATCCTCCTATGGGCCCAAGGACGAAAGGAGACCCAGATATGGTGAACTCAGAAGTCTCTAGCATAAAGTCCTTTAATTATCTGGCCTCGCCTCTTGACACCTTCTCCCTGGAATTGAAGGGTTTTAATCAGGAAACCAAGTTGATTTTAAATAGCTACAACGAGTATAGGCCTTTTTCCACAGTTGGCCTCTTCCTGTGTTGAGAGTCCTGACCAGGCAACTCTGAGTACAGGTGTGACGAGGAGGCTTTCCGGAAAACACCCCAAGTCATTCTGTGTCCACTGGGAGAAGGAAAACACCAGAGAAAGATGAAGTCAGAAGGATAGATCCAGAAGATTTAATATTTGTCAAGGAGGAAGAAATGAGAATGACAAACAAAGATGGAGAGAGAATGTCCTTGAGCTGAAGACTTAAGTCTTTGGATTGCAACACCCTCTTAAAATAATTCTCTCTCCCTCTCTCTCTCCCCCTAGTCTGCTAAAATGTCTTAATTCAAAGAATAAGGAAGAAAGGAATGTGTAGGTATCATCTTTTCACCTATAACATAGATTGTCTTCAAAATTCTAGAGAAAATTATTTGAAATCTGGAATTCTATAACCAGTTAAAAAATATTAAGTATGAAAGCACAAAAAGATATTGTTGGACATCTTAGTACTCTAGAAGTTGGACATGTACCCTTTATTTTTGGGAGGGGGGGGAATTAATAGAGAAAAAGTGGAAAGAGGAGATATTGACTATAAGAAACTGTGGAACCACCTAACCCGGTTTGGCTCAGTGGATAGAGTGTCAGCCTGCAGACTGAAAGGTCCCGGGTTCGATTCTGGTCAAGGGCATGTACCTTGGTTGCGGGCACATCCCCAGTAAGGGGTGTGCAAGAGGCAGCTGATCGATGATTCTCTCTCAGTGTTTCTAACTCTCTATCCCTCTCCCTTCCTCTCTGTAAAAAAATCAATAAAATATATTTTTAAAAGAAGAAAAAAAGAAACAGTGGAACCAAGTGAGCTGTGTGATGAAAAGAAGCCTCTGTGTCATAACCATATAACCGGAACACAATCAGTTCAAATTGCAACTGCAAGAAGTGTTCTTGAAGAATATCTTTAAAATTTTCAGAAACGATGATTCATAAGCCAGAAGTATAACCACATACTCCTGGTGAGTTGAAATTACATCTCAAGACAAATAAAAATTCCGAGAAAATTGAAAAGCTGTACAAGAAAGTTACAACTATGAAGAAGCTTTAAATGTGGTGTGATTTTTTTTTTCAGAGTAACATATGAACCATAAGAGATGTTTGGTGCCAAGTGTCACCACCCTTTTCATGAAGACGTTCCTGACCACCCAGCTGAACTCATGTGTCTCTAAATCATTCACTGATTCATTCCACAAAGACTTGTTGCTCACTGTCTGAACTTATTCTCTGAACTCACTGACTCATTCATTACTTTCCCCAAGTGTTTTTTTGAACATCTTCTAAGTTCTGGGACCTGTGCTTCACACTGAGGATGGTCCCTGCCTTTTTATGGAATTTATGATATAGCTCTATTTTACTCTGATTCAAATGACACCATCTATTTTGTAAATTCATTATTTTTCCATCTTATTTTTTCCTGCGTAGAAGAGTTGAAGTCTTAATTTATCTCTGCATTGATCTAAAAATAACCTACACAAAACTTTTCCACAGTGAGAGCTCCATAAATAGCTTATTATATTATTAAGTATTATATTTGTATCAAGTTTATAAACACACATACTATTTGACATGGCAAGTCAATTCCACATCCAGGATCCTCAGATACAGCTGCACCTGTGAAAAATGATGTTTTAAGAAGTTATTCAATACAACACTGTTTGTAATAGACAAAAAATATATATATTTTAACCTGACTGTCCCCCAAGAGAAGACTAATAAAGTAAATTATGAAACAGTCATAGAGTGGGACACTTTTCACCTGTAAAATGTATAACTAGGAATTTTTTAAATATTTTTATATGGAATAGCCACCCAGATACATTAAATGAGAGGAAAAAAAAGGTTCAGAAAACTATATAGAGTATTCTGTCATTATTTTGATAGGAAAAAGTAAAATGTACTTCTTTGTATACACAAAGAATTTCTCTAGAAAGATACATAAAAAACTAGTAGTATTGGGGTTGCCCCTCCTAAGGGATCTACATGGCTGGGGGTCAGAGGGGAAAGATTTCACTGAATACTTTCCTACCATTTGAGAAGTGTACACTATATTAACTCTTTTTAAAAATATAAAAGCTGCCGAAACCGGTTTGGCTCAGTGGATAGAGTGTCAGCCTGCAGACTGAAAGGTCCCAGGTTCGATTCCGGTCAAGGGCATGTATCTTGGTTGTGGGCACATACCCAGTAGGAGGTGTGCAGGAAGCAACTGATCGATGTTTCTATCACTCTCCCTTCCTCTCTGTAAAAAAATCAGTAAAATATATTTTTTTAAAAATATATAAAAGCTTTTATAGTAATAAAGTATTTATGTATACAGATGACACAAATAGGGCAGCAAGAAGAAACGTAGGTGTGGAGAGAGCTGGGCAGAGGTAAGTTGTTATTTTGACACTGAAAGGATCCTGAAGGAAGCGGGTGGCGGCAGCCTGGTGCGGTGGGAACATGCACTCAGCAGAGGCCTGGGGCCTGGCTGCCAGCCGGGCCTTACAGCTCACAGCCTCAGTTTCCTACCCACATCAATACCTGTCCTGTCCAGCTGATGCAATGATAGAACTTTATGGAATCAACATTTCTACCAAAGCACCATATTGATTTCTTGTTGAATCCTACAGTGCCTCCACGACCTTTGAATTCCGTTTCGGTAGCACTGCCAGTGGTATTGCACTGTCTATCAGCTTCCCTGACCAAATGCACATGAATAAGGGGGAAAGATCTTTCTCTACATAAAGCTATTGGTAAGATGTGAAGTGTTTTCTATCATTGGTTTACAGCAAGTTCATTGATAAACCATCAACATTCATTCTCTACATTCTTTTCTTTAATATGTTTTATTGGTTATTGTTATTGTTTTTGCATTTTTGGTTTTGTTGGTGTGTGTGTATTTTTTTAGAGAAATGGAGAGGGAGGGAGGGAGAGAGAGAGAGACAAACACTCCCTACTGATGTCCAGCCTGAAACCCCGGGCATGTGCCCTGACTGGAAATTGAACCAGCGACCTTTTGGTACATGGGTGGACGCTCAACCAACTGAGCCACACCAGCCAGGTCTCTACATTCTTTATATTAAGTCTCAATGTGACAGGCCAGTGATTTTCAACCAGTTTGCCACAAGAATTTTTAAAACATGCAATACCTCACTATTTAGTCAGGGGCACTGACCTCCATTCCCTGATTATAAAAATAAAAAATAAAAATAAAAAAAATGGCAACAGCCAGCACAACAATAGCCATCCAGTGTGCATGAATCAAAATTATACTTACTTTTTTGTCAGATCAGTGGGAAAAAAAAAATGGGAGGGATGCCACAGAATTTTGGAAATTCGTTTACATGTGCCACGAGATAAAAAGGGTTGAAAACCGCTGGCATAGACCATTGTGCAGAGCTGACTATTCAAGACTCCGGTGTCCTGGGCCCTTACCAGGAACTGACTCCTCTGCTGCAGAGCTCTATTTAAAACACGAAACAAAAACAGCAGTTAAGAAACATGAGAACTTTCGTTGGCATTTTAAACGTCCACCAACTTGCCAAAGAAGAGAAATAAGAGCAGTGTGCTTTTAAGAGGCCCTTAGAAGATAAAGAGGCTGTGGCACAGGCTTCTCTTTTGAAATAGCATGTTTCCACTGCCAAGAGGACTAAGAGATGCCCTCAGCATCTTTCATGTGGTCACGGCCAACCCACAGTCCAGCAGTATTTTCTCAGCGTCTGCTCGGCATCACGGATCCCGCCGCGGCTCCTGCCCACGCACCGCGCGCGTGGCTCCGCGAGGCGGCTGGGGTGAATCCAGGACCCAGCACACCTCTTCACTGAAGAGTGGCTTCCCGGAGAGATAGCACTCAATCTTCGTTTCATTTTGCATTGGGAAGCAATGTGGTAGGTTTTAAACCAATACTTGCTTTTGAGTTTTTGAGATACCTGTTTTAGAGAATCTGATTTTGGAATTGGAAAAAAAAAAAACAACTTGAAAGGTTATCTAAGATCCAATCTGATGTTGAAATGCCCTGTATAGCATTCCTGTATAGCATTCCTGCCAATGGTTTCCAACGTTTGAACACTCCCAGGGATGGAAAACTCAACTCCTCCCACAGAAGCCCTTCCCATAAGCTGGAAAGGCCTTCCCACAATTCCCCTCCATGGGTACTAGTGTACATGGATTACCTACAGAATAAACCGGCTTTTTCCTATACAGGAGCAACCATACAGTATTTTAACACATCTGCCCTTTCTCCTCTAAGAACTCTCTTCTCCAGGCTAAATATTTAGGCTCTTCAATTCTTCTTCTTTTGACAGCTGTAGACCCAAATGAAAATGGAGTCGCTTATGTCAGGAACAAACGTGTTGACTGTCTGGGTAGAGCTGGGGACAGCCAACACAGGCACTGGAGGAACCCTAACCTAACCGCACAGGGATTCGCTAGCCTCAAAAATTCGCAAACGCCTTCTTGTTCCCCTGATTCAGGAATCCTGATCCAAAGAAGAAGACCAATCAAATGAAAAAAAGCCCAACAACTTATTATCCCATAAAAAAACCCTTCGTCTCTGAGCAACCCGGAACTCACTGCTCCTGTCGCCCTGACATTGCAAAGATAAACGTATCTTTCTGCTTGGTCTGATTCAGTGTGCAGAGGTTGGTTTCTGACATAGTATGTCTGGCCTTCTGTCGCACCCTGTCTCAGTTTACCTCTAGTCCAAAATTGTATGTAATATTCCTGTCCCAGAAGAGGGCAATTATTTTTTTTTAATATATTTTATCGATTTTTTTTTTTTTTTTTTTTTTTTTTTACAGCGAGGAAGGGAGAGGGATGGAGAGTTAGAAACATTAATCAGCTGCCTCCTGCACACCTCCTACTGGGGATGTGCCCACAACCAAGGTACATGCCCTTGACTGGAATCGTACCTGGGTCCCTTCAGTCCGCAGGCCGATGCTCTGTCCACTGAGCCAAACCGGTTAGAGCGAGGGCAATTATTTTAATGGAGTAGGTTTTCTAGGATGAACCCTGAACTGAGAGCTTTCGATGGCTAAGTAAATCATGGCCCTTAGCAGAGCCTGGAATGGATTACCTAAGGGAGTACCGTGGCAGGAGCCCTGGGCCGGCAGCTCAGAGGTGAGCCCGCAAACCCTGGGTTATGCCACTGACCCTCTGAGCAAGTCACCTCCCGCTTTGCGCCTCCTTTCCTCCTTTTTGGAAGGAGAAGCTCGCCCTGGGGTTTAGAATTCCAGGGCTCTGAATTCTAGAGATGTCTCGGTGGCTTCACAAATGTTTGGCTTTTGTTTTAAGTCCTTTATTTTTAAAAACTGTAAAAAAAAATAGGTAGAGTCAAATGTCTCCTATATTAAAAATGTTCTAGGCCCATTTAGCTCATGGGAGCTAACCAACATTTTGTAAACCTCAGGCTAAAACCAGCTTTGTTGTCTTTTTATATTTTTCAGCTACGTCTAAAAGTATCTTTGGTCAGGAAGGGTTTGTTCAGTAGAGCTTTTTTTAAATCCAGGCGTGTATGTGTGTCTATTCATGTAAAACTGCCTGGGGAAGGGCGTTTATGCCACCGTTAGTTGGTGCTGGGCCGAGCGCAGGCCACCGGTGGGGATGCAGTGTCTTGTCATGACGCAATAGTGTCAACATGTACAGACACAGACAAGCCGGGACTAGCTGGAGTGGTCATAAAGTGCAGGGTGTTATCTGGCTGACGTTGATCGTTATGACAAAGAAGGAGGAGATGTACCATGAGTGTGTCTCCTTTGAAACCAAAACTTCCCACTAATTCTTATGAGCTTTAGAATCAGTTTCTGACTAGAGAGTGGTACATTGAATTTGTAAGTCTGGAAAATGATGTGGTTTGCTACTACTTATTTACAGGATCTTCTCCATATTATGCAGCTAACTTTATTAAACAAAGAAAAATCAGATACCGAAGCTGATTCCACACTGTGGAGTGGAATCCCAGCTCCCGCTCTTATTAGTTGAGTCATCTTGGACAAGGACCTGACCCTAGAGCCTGTAATCTCACCACTGTGCCCACCACGCCCATTATTTGAGCACCGCACTCGCTCAGGTGCTCACAAGACACAGGCTGGTCATTTTCAAGGTAAAGTGGCCTTTTCATGTATCATGTCAGAAGCCGGGCCGAGACCTTCTCTGAATCTTCTGCTAAGTGAGTTGAGTAAGAATACACCAAAACACGCTACCTTTTGCAAATTTTTTAAAATATATTTTATGATTTTTTTTTTTTTACAGAGAAGAAGGGAGAGGGATAGAGAGTTAGAAACATCGATGAGAAAGAAACATCGATCAGCTGCCTCCTGCACACCTCCCACTGGAAATGTGCCTGCAACCAAGGTACGTGCCCTTGACCAGAATCGAACCTGGGACCCTTGAGTCCGCAGGCCGATGCTCTATCCACTGAGCCAAACCAGTTAGGGCTTGCAAACTTTTAAATTGGAAATATTTTCAATCTCTCCCCACTACCTCATTGTATAAGATGTAGAACTTGAGTGGCAGCAGCGAGGACATGAGAACATTTTGCCACCTGTCCTGCATTTGCTAGAATAATGTCCATCAGGTAAGAGAAAGCAACTCTCTCACGGCCCCTCACTGAGTTGGGGGGAAACACATTTCTGCTGCAAGAGGGAAAAGGAAGCAGAACTTCTCCTAAAATGACTCTCGGGAAAACACTTCTCTTAGCATGAACTATCCCACCTTACATTAATCACAGGAAAGTACATAACATATAATTAGTACAGAATTGTGTATTCACTGAAAATTGCCTTAAAGATTAAGTTAGGTCAATGCTGCCGAAACTGGTTTGGCTCAATGGATAGAGCGTGGGCTTGGGGACTGAAAGGTCCCGGGTTGGATTCCGGTTAAGGGCATGTACCTTGGTTGGGGGCATATCCCCAGTAGGGGGTGTGCAAGAGGCAGCTGATGGATGACTCTCATCGATGTTTCTAACTCTCTATCTCTCTCCCTTCCTCTCTGTACAAAATCAATAAAATATAAAATAAAAAAAATAAGTTAGGTCAATTCTGAGAAAAGCACCTAAAATAAAATAACTATTTAGTAATATTTGTTTTTTAAGTGAACAAATGCAAAAAAAAAAGAAAAAGAAAAAGAAAAAAAGCATACTTATAATATGATTAAACAGAATTGCATTTCCTAAGGAAAATACCAGAATCTTCCAAAACATGGGATTTTTTTTTTTTCCTTAAAGGGCATTGTTTTTCTCACATACGTTCTGTATCTAACAGATTTTTTTTATAAAGAACAGTTCCACACGATGGCAGAGTGTGTCTGGATATAGCAGTTGCCTCTGTTCTTCATGATGGGAGTAGGAAACACAGCAACGAGATATGAAGATCCAGTTTCCAGGAAAAGGGTGGTTACGGATCCAGTGCGGGTCAGGCCACAGCCACGGATACCATGCCGACCAGGCTTTCACCAGAAATCTGAACAACCTGAGCCCGGGAGTTGTGAAAGCTATTGTTAAATTAAGATCGCATAGTAAAACGTATGTGTGAATTATTAATTGTTCATGTGTTAAATGTTCATTGCAAACTTGTTAACTGCATAAATAACAACTATTTCCTAATGTTCCATTTTAAAATAAATAGTTTAGGATGCTAAACATATGCTTATGGTTTATAAATACCTAGCTGCTAGCATTTCCGTGGGCCAAGCAAAGTTGGATCGGGCCAAACCCCGGAAAATGTAAGTGTATTTAGTCTCACTCCTACACTGTCACGGCCCCGTGCTCCTGACAGTTGTAATGGGGTCTGCTATTAAATCTTGGCAGACACCGTCAGGTGCTCCTCAGAATGTGTGTGGGCCTCCAATAGCCTGCATCAGCACCCCAGGGGTCACCGTGTGGGTCCCCAGGCCCCCTCACAAACCTGCAAATCAATTTAGGAAACACCGTACCTTTGGGTCGGGGCGGGGGGCGGGAGGGGGGGGGGCTGCTCTATCCTACCAGGGGTCTCTCTCGGGTTTCACTTTTCCACAGGAAACAGAATATAAATCTCAAATTGTCCTTGCACTTGGACCAGTTCCCTTTGTTGATCTGATACAAGAATAGCTTTTTGTGCTGTGACCGTGCATTGGCTGAATAGACGCCTTGTGTTTTCGGAGGAAAAACTGAGTGCCTCCTTGCTCCCCATCACTTCTGGCCCTGGTAGCTCCGAGGATAAGCCAGCTTGGGTTTCACCCTGCAGGACCGGCATTTCGCCGAGCACAGAAAGCCACTGGGAAGCAGAGAGGAGGCAGAGCGCAGGGGGCACTGGGCCCTCTGTGTGGCTGGCTTCTGGTCTTTGGCCCTTTGTCAGGCACAGCAGCTGAGGCTGCGGAACAGGGTGAGGTAGCAACATGCAAGGGTCAAGCCAGCAGCAAGGTGTTCCGCAGTAGAAAAGGCATACCGTTTTCTTTTTCTTTTTTCTTTTTTTAATATATTTTATTGATTTTACACAGAGAGGAATTGAGAGGGACAGAGAGTTAGAAACATCGATGAGAGAGAATCATCGATCAGCTGCCTCTTGCACACCCCCCTCTGGGGACGTGCCAGCAACCAAGGTACATGCCCTTGACTGGAATCGAACCCGGGACCTTTCAGTCCGCAGGCCGACGCTCTATCCACTAAGCCAAACCGGTCCCGGCATCTTTTTCTTCTTTTTTAAATGTATCTTTACTGGTTTCAGAGAGGAAGGAAGAGGGAAAGAGAAACATCAATAGATGAGAGAGAATCGTTGATCGGCTGCCTCTTGCACGTCCCCTACTGGAGATCAAGCCCGCAACACAGGCATGTGCCCTTGACCAGAATCGAACCTGGGACCCTTCAGTTCGCAGCCGGACACTCTATCCACTGAGTGAAACCAGCTAGTCATTTTCTTGATGTTCATTTTTTCCATGCATGGAGCTTCCCAGAAGAGAATACTCAAAGGAACAACTAGACATGGGGCTTAAGAACCATTTTAAGGAAGGGCAATGAATACTGAGAAAGGACAGGGACGAGGGGATTGGGGCTTCTAGGGGATGAAATGTGGGAACGTAACTAAGATACACGTGGGTAAATGAATGGAAGATGAGAGTTCTTTCAGTAAGGTCTCTGTCTACGACTCACTTGGTGAGACACTCCCCCCGCCCCCACATCCCTAGTGATAAGCATCAGTCTCCTCCTGTGCAGAAGAACACCTTCCTTTTAAGAGGCAGACCAGGGGAGGGCAGAGAACTTTCTCCGCATCTGTTTTGTTTTTGTTTTTCACAGTTACCAGCTCAAAATAATCCTTATGTCAAAGTGGCCCATTTTGGAGTGGATATTCTGATCCCCAAGAGATATACAGCCGGGGGGCGGCGGGGGGGGGGGGGGGGGGGCACGGGCTGGCGCAAAAGGATGAGGTCAGGCTGTTTCTTTGAGTTCTAACCGCAGCCCCTGTGCAGGACTATCTGGCTGTGCCCGGTGGGGCCTGCTGTCCCCACCACGCCAGAACTTCTGCGGACTGATTCGAAAGCAACCCTCTGACCCTGGAGGATATTAGGAGCAGGATTGATGTGCTCACCAGGTAGAGCGACTCTGCAGGAAGATAGATCCTAGATGGTGAAAACCAAGCTTCATTGTTCAGAGGATTGAAGATGAAATCATAAGTACTTTTTAAAAAGAGTTTTGTGAGCCCCGCCAGCGTGGCTCAGTGGTTGAACGTTGACCTGTGAACCAGAAGGTCACAGTTCAAGATTCCGGGTCAGGCTACATGCCCTGGTTGTTGGCTGATCGTGCAGGAGGCAGCTAGTCAATGATTCTCTCTCATCGTTGATGATTCTTTCTCTCTCCCTCTCCCTTCCTCTCTGAAATCAATAAACTATTTTTCTTACAAAGAACTTTGTGAAATATATGGTTATGCCACATCCGCAAATGATCCTAATACTATGAGTAGTAAAATCTAAGACCTAAATTCAAGAAAATCATTATATTCCACTAGAGGGCACTGTGGTAACAATCTAGTAACTACGGTAGTTTACAAAATATAATAGACTGGCAAGAAGGGAGTTTGTGGCTCATTTATAAGCTTGTGATGAGAATTCTTAGCGCGGAAACAAAAATCAAATGCCACTTTTTACCCTGGGGAGTTTGCCTATGTGACACAGAAACTACTCAGGCAGATTTTGTAAAAGCCGGAACGTGTTTTTTTTTTAAATGCAAGTTGACTGACTTGCATGAAATGGAATGGCTTTCCATTAGTTGCTATGTTGTTCTGTTGCTATGTGGTCTCATAGAGGCTGCAAACAAAGTCAAGGAGATCACATTTCCTCTGCCTCAGCCATTTGAAGAGCTTCATCCCCCTAATAGTCCTCCTCTGCCTCTGTGCCCAGAGTGACAGAGCCCGTGTGAGGGCTTAAACTGGGGAGGAGAGTGATGTGGGAGCTTGGTGTTTTGGCTTGTTTATGGATTATTTGATTTGAGGGTGGGGGAGAGAAGGGAGAGAGAGGAACATCAATTTGTTGTTCCACATACAGGGCATTCCCCCCCAAAAAAAATGTATACACTCCTTAACAGCTGATAGCTCGATGTTGAAAATGAAGTTCATTTCCATAAACACTGCCTCTATAATTATTCAAAGTGTATGCATACATTTTGGGGGGACACCCTGTATGTATGCATTCATTGGTCGGTTCTTATACGTGTCCTGACCAGGGATTGAACCCCCAACCTCTAACCAACTGAGCTACCTGGCCAGGACCTGTGTGTGTGTGTGTGTGTGTGTGTGTGTGTGTTGTGGGGTTTTTTTAAACTCTGAGTGCCAGGCTGGGTGCTTCACCTGTATGATCTCTTTAATCCCCACAGCAGCCCTACTGTTATTTATTATCCCGATCTGACGGGTGAGGAAGCTAAGGCCATAAAAGATTTCATGCTTGCCCATGAGACAGAGCTAATCAATGTCAGAGTTGAGATTCCAACGCGGGCAGATTGAACGCAGATCCCAAGGTTGAGCTATTTCTAGGCAATTAGTGGCAAAGACAGAACCAGGTCTCTTCGTTACAAAGTAAAGAGGGACTTGACGTTGAAAAAGATGTGTAGGGGCAGGAATGAGTGGAAGAAAACTTTAGAAGAGGGCTGAGAGGAAAGACAAAATGACTGTGTTTGCAAAGGGACCAGTTCATGCCAAGAAATAAGAACACCCGGGCTGGGCTGGGATGTGCCATAGAAGCCCATTGGGCACAGTGCCAGAGCAGCCGGGACGAGGGGTTTCCCCACTGCACCCCAAATCTGCGGAGCTGAGGTGCATGGGCTGGTGGGCTTCCCGGGAGACACTCTCAGAAGACTGCTTCTTGTCTCGGGGCACAGAACAGGAGGGTTCGACGTTCTGCTTAATCCCCAGAGCCCTCAGTCATGTTCTTTCAAAATGATGAGAATAATTATAGTTGCTTCCACTTGTGCACTCAAATGCCAGGCACGGCCATAAGCATTTTCCTTATCTTAGCTCACAGAATCCTCATGACGACTCTGTGAGGCCAATACCATGCCCCCCGCCTGGGAATCTGACATGCTGGCCCCTTGGGTAAGGCATGTGTGGGTGATGAGTGAGAATGGCCATTCTGCACACAAACTGGGTGTTTTAACCTCCTTCCCTTACCTTTGAGCAATACAGCCAATTCTGTGCAACCCACCTCTGAGGACGGAGGGCAGAACGGAAGTGCCAGGATGGCAGCTGAGAGAAAACAACCCGTCCAGAGGGGAGCAGGTGAGAATGAAAGAAAAGGACGTGTCTGAGGAATGTAGAAAATAGTATCCAGAACATGGGAGCTCTTGGGGGCAGGGGGGGGGGGGCAGTTTAGCAATTGGTATGTAGAATGCTAAGAAAATAAAAAACAAAAATGAATCATTAGTTCCAGGAAACACATGGGGAAAAAAGCACTATTTTTGTAATAAAATAATTACAAAAAGTTCCAGGAACTAAACTCACACAAAGGACCTAAGGCAGAGGTGAATCTAGTCCTAATTCATTCAAGGACTAGACAGGAGAAGGAGCTGGAGCAGAACCGGGAGGGGAGAAGACTAGGCCAGGAAGGAAGGGGCCCGGGAAGGGAAGGGCCGGGGACCACTCTGGGGACGCCGCCTTCACTCTGAGTGAGATGGGAGCTGCTGCCGGGCTCTGTGCTAAGGAGTGAAGTGATCACACGTGTCAGCAGGTGATTCCGTTGATGTGTTGAGAATAGACCACGGGGAAGCGGAGAGGGAGAAGCAAGATGCTATTGCAGCTGGAAGGCCCTTGCAGTGGCCACAGTGAAAGACAACGGTGATGGCCTGAGAGGGAGATGGTGGGTTGGATTGGGGCGTAGCTGGAAGAGGTGAGAAGTGACTGGATTGAGGGTAGACTTGGAAGGCAGGGCCAACATATTTCTTGACATATTGGACGCGAGGCACAAAAGAAAGAGAGAAGTCAGAAATGCGCCACGCTTTCTGGCCTAAGGAACGCAAGGATGAAGTTGCCATCGAATGAGATGGGGAGACCTCAGTTAGAGCAGTCTTCCCCTTACCTGTTGCTGAGCTAACCCGAACTTAGCAGCATAAAACAACGACAATCATTTACTATGATCAGCTCTAGTGGTCCTGGCAGTGGGCTGGGCTCAGCTAGGCACGTCTCCCTTGCCTGGGGGGAGGGTTCTGGGAAGATTCAGTGAGCTGAGGGATGGGCCACCTGGGGGTCCTCTCTCTCTCTCTCTCTCTCTCTTTCTCTCCCCCCCCCCCCCCCACCATGGTCTCTCTACACAATTTCTCCAACATGGTGGCTCCAGAATAGCTAGACTTCTTACATGGCTGCCCAGGGCCCCACAGGGGTACGTCCCAAGACAGAGGGAAGCCGTGCCTTCTTTCACGGCCCTGCCTCAGAGGCAGCACAGTATCACCTGAGCTGCCATCTACTCCTTAGAATCAAGTAGCCCTGTTCAAGTAGGAAGGGGATCGGGTTTCCACAGACTCGCACCTCTAGATGCAAGGAGAATCAAAGAATTTGTAAGCATGTTTTTAAACCACCACAGCAGCTTGGGGAAGAAGATAAGACTCAGTTCATTTTTTGTTGTTTTTAATCCTCACCTGAGGATTTTTTTCTGATTTTTTTTTTTTTTCTTTGTGGGGGGAAGGAGTGGTTTAGAGAGAATGGAAAGGAGGGGGAGTCAGAGAGAGAGAAACTTCGATGTGAGAGAGACACATCAATTGGTTGCCTTCCGTACACGCCCCAACCAGGGTCAGGGATCAAGACTGCAACCCAGGTATGTGTGCCCTTGCCTGGAATCGAACTCAGGATCCCTCGGTTTGTGAGCCATTGGTCTATCCACTGAGCCAGTTGGAGAACGCTTTCAGTTGAACACTATTTGCATAGTAATAATACAGTAAACATTGACCACTACCTTAACCAAAATATGTGATGTGACCATATCGGGGGGTGGGGGGGTTTGAGGGAGAGGAGATAATGGGGAATGGGGGTCTCAGTGTGGAAGAGCCAACTTCTCTCCCTCCCCCCAACCCCCATTGTGGGAAATCAATGAGTGTAAACAGGGAAAATCAGGAAAGAAGAGTAAAACTGAGTCCATTAGAAAGACAGGGACAAGCTAAGGGAAATGCATAGAAGGAGGAACCATAAGGATGACCCTCCTGGGGAACAAGATAGGAAGGGGGCGGGGCTAGTGTTTTTGATGTGTCTTCCAGCACCATTCGACTTGGTTGCTGTTATTATTAATTCTTACCCGAGAACATGTTTTCCATTGATTTTTTTTTTTGTATATTTAGAGAGAATGACACACACACACACACACACAGAAAGAGAGAGAGAGAGAGAGAGAGAGAGAGAGAGAGAGAGAGAAGCATCAATGTGAGAGCGACACACCCATTGATTGCCTCCTACATGCACTCCAGTTGCCAGGAATGGAACCTGCAACCGGGGTAAGTGCCCTTGACTGGGACTCGAACCTGCAACCCTTCGGTGCACAGGCTGATGTTTTAACCACTGAGCCACCCCGGGCAGGGCCCATTTGACTTTTTAATCCACGTACATGGATTGCTTTGATAAAAGAGCGAATTTTAAAAGGATGTCATTTTTTGTTTAGGTGAAATTGATGTTTAAAAAGAACACCTGATCTAGATGGCAAGGACAGTTTTAGAAAATGCCCTGACCCGGTCCCTCTCCAGCTGTGCCTTCTGCTTCCCACCTCTGGTCCTGAGAGTGCTGAGACCCACAGGGCACCCGCAGGGCGCACACAACGCACAGCCGGGGCCACGCTTCACACCGTGCCGCCCAGCATGGCCCGCCGCTGCAGATTTCCAAGTCCCGGGTCATCTCACTAACCCCCCTCCCCGGTCCCCCCAGGCTGGTGGGGTGGGGCTGGTGCCTGTTTGAGGAAAGACTACAGCCTGCCCTGCGAGCTCACACAGTCATTGAGAGATAAGCTGGAGATTAGAAGGCCGGTCTCCCGGTTTACAGTTTAATGGTCTCTCCTCATTAACCCTGGAGGCCGCCTTCACTGCAGATGCTGCTGTGGGGGGGGGGGGGGGGGGGATGGGGAATGTCCTTGGGAGGAAAGTCCATCCCTCTAAATTAAGTGCATTATTTTTCCGGGATAAAAACACACCTGTTATGAGATCCACTGTCCTAACAGACACCGGATACGGCCACTGTGGTGGCCCCTGGCTGGAAACACTCCATTCGCCTTAGTCACGCCTCCCGGGTCAGCGCAGCCCGGGATAGAGTGACGGGAGGAAACAAACAGACCTTTGGAATGGAATTCCTTGGCCCGGAGGAACGGGGCAGCGAGGGGTAGGGAGCACGGCTCTGGGCAGAACCTTGGGTTTTTCTCTCCAAAAGGAGCCCTTCTCAGGGGTGGGCCCGGCAGGCTGGAGCGGGGAGCAGAGGGGAACACCCCTGTGCCTGCTGAGTTCACCGCAGACCCGAGAACCCCGCAGACCGGGAACCGCCAGCAGAGCTGGTCACCCCGCCGATTTGTAGTTCGTTATGCAAAGAACCCTTGTCTGATTATGCCGAAGCCCTGGGTAAAGTGACAATGTTGCCTGGTAAAAGGTGTCCCCCAAGTTTGCCAACGTGGGATGCAATGGCAACCTGGATGGTGCAGCCGTGCCAACAGGGAGGCAGCTGACCCTGCAGAGCACCTACTGTGTGCAAGCAGCTCTGTCTGACGCCTGGGGTGGCAGTGCCAACAGACAGAACGACTCTGCCTCTCCGTCCCCAGGTGCCCACAGCGCCCCACCATCTCCTCCGCAGCAAGCAGCGTTAGCCGCTGGGAGGTGCTGCCCCAGGGCCCATTCTGTGGCCCCTCACCAGGGCCCGCACGGGCACTGTTTTCACACTGAATTCAGATTCCCCGCAGGGTCACCGGCCGGTTCCAGGCACTGCCTTGCCTTAATCTGACTTGATTTCCTTTTTTTCCAATCTCAGGATGATGATGATGACTAATTACCCTCCATCTCTGGCAGGGACGCTGCCCGCTGGGGCTGACATCCAAGCCTGCTGGCCAGTGGTGGCTCCAGTCCGAGCCGGAGGAGCTAAGTTACAGCACTTTATTTACCGACCTCTGAGCAGGCACACCGCCGGGGCTGCCTCCCACCGCTGCCCGCGCGTCTGGGGCTGGAGCTGAAGCAATCCCACAAAGAATGTCCCGCTGGCTGGAAACGCAGTGGCACCTGATTCATTCTGAAAGGAAGCACTTAGCCTTCAGAAACTTGGTCGGGGTCCACGAAGCCCAGAACAACGGGCTCATTCAGCCGGTTCCTCCCGTACTCACCTGGCGCCGGGGACGTGGCCACGCGGGCCGCCTACTCAGAAAGAACCAATGGGGAACCTGCTATGTATTGGGCCCAGCAGACCAGCAGGGTCCCTTGTGGAGCGTGTGATCGAGTGACAAGAAGAGTGCTGAGGGCAGGACAAGCTCATGGCGCTCTGGGGACAGAGAAGGGGGCGCTATCAGTAAGGCCTCCCTGCGGAGGTGATGTTTGCACTGAGCTGGGAGCATAAAGTGGGAGAGATTCAGATCAACGGGGCAGAGGGGAGAGGGGAGGACAAGGGCTAAGGTGAGAGTTGGGACTGGAAACGTGCGGCCAGGTTCGCTGGACTCCGACGCCCGGTTAAGGAGCTGCTAATCCTGAAGACCAGGGGGATCCATCCGATGGAGGCGCTGTCTGTCATGACGAGATTTACAATTTAAGAAGGTCGTTCTGGTTGGAGCACAGAGAGTAGATGAGAGAGGGCCAGGGGTAAAGGCCTAGAAACCGGTTTTAGGAGTTAACTGTTCTAATCCAAGTGAGAAGTGAGATGAGCTGGATAGGCTGGAGGGCAGAGCAGAATCAGAACACTGGGATCAAGCGATACAGAAATCTTCCTCCTATACAAAGGGCCCTTACACTTTACCAAGAGGAAGAAAAGATAGCCCTGGCTGGTTTGACTCAGTGGATAGAGCGTCAACCTGTGGACTCAAGGGTCCCAGGTTCGATTCCGATCAAGGGCATGTACCTTGGTTGCAGGAACATCCCCAGTAGGGGGTGTGCAGGAGGCAACTGATCAATGTTTCTCTCTCATCATTGATATTTCTAATTCTCTCTCTCCCTTCCTCTCTATAAAAAAAAAAAAAAATCAGTAAAATATATTTTTTTAAAAAGAGGAATAAAAGATAGAAAAATGGGCAAAAGACATGAACAGAGAGTTCATAGGAAAAGATGTACCAATGGCCCGTCCGTGTGAAAATATGCTCATCTTCACTTATGAGGGAAACGCACTTTGACGCTACACTGCGGCCATCTGTCACCCATGAGACTGACAAAAGTTCAAAAGCCTGACAGCACTCAGGGGAAAGGTGACGGGGGAAACGGGGATTCACATGTGACTGGTGAGAGTGCACAATGCCGCAACCCCTACGGAGGGGAAGTTGACATATCGGACAAAATAGGTGTTTGCCCTTCAGCCTGGCAACTCGTTTCTGGGATTTCACCCTCAAGATACAGTTCCACAAGTGCGGCACGGCGTATGCCCAAGGCTGCCCACCGCAGCCCTGTTCGCAATAGCAAAATATTGGAACAATCTAGGTGCCCTTACACAGGTCACTGCTGAGAAAACTACCTGTCCATGCAGCTTTTCTTTTTTAATCCTCACCTGAGGATGTTAGTTTATTTTTTATTGATAGAGGGAGAGAGAGAAAGAGAGAGAGAAAGAGAGAGAGAGAGGGAGAGAGAGAGAGAGAGAGAGAGAGAGAGAGAGAGAGAGAGAGAAACATTGATCAGTTGCCTCTCATTCATACTCCAGCTGGGGATCGAACCCAAAACCTAGGTATGTGACCTAATTGGGAATCCAACCCCAACCCTTTTGGTGGACAGGGCACTCTCCAACCAACTGAGCCACCTGGCCGGGGCCCATGCAGCCGTTCTTTAGAGAAAAGGAAGATCTCTATGAAGCAATTTAACTTGTTAATGAAAATAAAAATCAAGGTACACAGTGAGCATATGCTATGGTCTCTTTTGTGTAAGGAAAAAGGGAAAATGAAAATATAGGTATGAGATTCCTTAATGTTGTGGAAGGAAGGAAGGGGGGAAGGGGGAAAGAAAGCAGGAGAGAAAGGCAGGCAGAGTGAAGGATGAACCCGAGACTCAGGAAGTGAGCAGGAAGGGTTGGGGGCTGTGATGGGAGTACGCCTCTCTAGATAGTTTTGACTTTTGAACTAGGTAAAGAATTTACATATTCATAAAGTAATGGACATAAATCTCAATCAAACATAAATTGAAACAAATACGACAAATTCAAAATGTAACTTCAAAGGGAAAGAAAGGATGTGTCCTAGGGGGGAAGAAGGCTGCATAGAAATCCTGAACTTTCTTTAGTGGGTTAGTTATTGGCAGTAGCATCAATTTTAAAATTATGATACTGACCGCCAGTGTGGCTCAGTGGTTGAGCATCGAACTATGAGTCAGAAGGTGCAGGATCAATCCCCAGTAGGGGACATGCAAGAGGCAGACAATGAGTCTCCTTTATCATTGATGTTTCTCTCTCTCCATCTCCCTTCTTCTCTTAAAAATTTTTTTTTAATTTTTTTAATTATGAAACTGCTGTCTGTGTATTGCAGTACAGAAGAAATGTATAAATACAGGGGTGGGAAAACGTAGGTTTACTGTGCCATGTGACATTCTTTTGAGTTACTAAAGCTCTGGTAATAGCCATAGCCCACACGGGTGAGGGCAAAGAAAGTAAAGGTGAGTCTGGAACATCTTCTGTCAGAAGGTGAGGAAGTGCTGAAAGGCAGGAGCTGTCTTGGACAATTTGAGTATCAAAAAGAACAATGACCATCAGGAATTATAGCACAATGAATTAAAAAAAAAAAATCCGTGAGTCCATTGTAGCACTCACAAAAGTAGCGTAGGAAGAAGGAAAGGCCTTCTTTACAAAGGAATGCCAACTAATAAATACAGGGAAAATAACAGAATCTTAAAAATCAGCCTTTTTCATTCCTGACATGATAACAGATCCAGGCAGGAGTCATCAACCGATGACCCTACAGGTGTTTCGGAAGGGGACACTTACAGGGCCTGGCACTAACTGCCTGGGGAAGTGCTGGAAAGAGGTGTGTGGACAGCCCTTACCCTCCCAGTCAAACCTACCATGGCCAACAGTGGGCGAACCCACAGATGGAAATACCTGTCACCTGGGTTGAAATCCTGCCAAACTGGTTTCACCGAGCCTAATCAGGAGGAAACAGACAAAAGCAGAGTGGGGGGCAGTCGCCAAGGCAACCAGCCTGGGCTCTCCAAAGGGGAGGAATGAAAAGGAGAGCAAACAGTGGAGAGGGCTGTTCCAGATTTTGTCAGATAAGAGAGGCACACAACCCGATGCGATGTGGGTGAGCTCCGATTGGACACTGGGCCTCTAAAATGTTTTAATAACCCTTAAAGTCATGTGGGAACGATTAGGGAAATTTACGTAAAGACGGTACAGTAGAGGAGTGAATGTCCCCTTGCTCAGGTATGCTAACATAGCGTGCTTGTGTAGGAGAATATTCTCACTCTTGGGAGATGACTGCTGAAGTATTTAGGGGTGAGTGTCATGGGATCTGTGCCTTATTCCAAACGGCTCAGGAAAAGGAGTGAGACAGGACACAGACGTGGCAGAATTTGGTTAACAAATTCGCAAAGGAGTGAGCCTGCTCACTGAACTCTTCTTTCAACTTTTCTGTACATTTGAGACTTTTCAAAATAAAACCTGGAGGACAACCAATAGCTCTGATGCTTCAGAGCTCAAAAGAAGAAAAACCTTTAAAAATCCTTCCTGCGAGTGGCTCTGCAGGAAGGCCGAAGTGCCCAGGTCTCCAGCACAGACAACAGGTAGTGACCACGCTGCCATCTGCTGAGGAGGCTAACACGGGAGAAGGAGCCCGTTTCTGAGGGCGAAGAGGGAGGAGAACACTCGATCCGGGCATCCAGAGTCCCAAAGCCTACACCAGCCCTGGGCTATGGGCCCCTGATGGGAAGACAGACCGCAGAGTGTAAGATGTAGATAGCACTCGGGTGATGGATAGAGGAAAAGGAGACCATGAAGGAACCTGGAAAGAAACAGCCGGAGGGTGTGGGTGCCTACGTGACAGCCCTGCATCAGCTCAGGGCATGAAGGTGGGGTGTCGAGAGGGGGGCCTGCTTGACATCAAGGCAAGTCCAAGAACCACGAGATAAGAGATCAAAGGCTCTAAAAGCAGGCCCACACGGAATCTTAAAATCAAGAGAGATGAAGGATGATCATCGTATCAGGGACCTTTCTCACTCAGCAGAAGCCAGTGATCGATGATCCTGCAGAGATGAGAGCAGAGCTAGGAGACAGGGAAAAGAGGAAACCCCGCTGGCCACCTCACCGAGCAGAATCAATTCATCAGAACGAGCTGGCCACCTGTCACATTTGAGAAATGGCCCCACTTAATCGGCGTTTTTTAGCCGGCCATCCCTGTGCCTGGAGCCATCCAGACCTGGGACAGCAGAAAATAGCCCTTCGAGCCTGCCTCCTCCGGTTACCGGGTACTGACCACTGCAACTGGAAAGCTGAGAACTTTTCATCATCTCACACATTTGCGAAACTCATTGGCTTTAACAAATTGTTCCCCAAACACCTGGCCCGCGCGCTCCCCTCCAACCGGCATGTGCTGTATCATATTCAGAAAGTGCCGAGCAGCTCTCACTCGCCTGGAGAAACAGCCATCAGCTGTCAGAAGAGCTAAAACCCCTCCTGGCTCTGGTGAAACGTTCACTTCGGGGGAAACGCGCAGGCCAATTTGGTCCGATTTAATAAGTTTTAACAAAATCCAGGTGAGGAAATGTATCTGGGAAAAAGCAGGAGAATCTCACAAGCATAGCTGAGAAACGATTCTCTCAGGAGAGGCGGGGGAGGGAAAGACGTGTAAGCATTTATACCATGGTGGAAGGCAATCTGAAGTCGAATTTCACAGACGGGAACTTGCGTGTAACCGTGACCTAATGCAGTGATTTCCAAACATCATGAGATCATGTGGCCTTCCCGCCCGTCTCCCCTGTGGCTTGGAACCCGTAGGCTTTGTCCTCGCGGTAATCAGGTTTAAAGCCCATCAAACCGGAGCCCTCCCCGCAGGCCACAGACAACCACCCTGTAGAGCCCACTTTTAAAATATCCAGTCTGTATTATCCTGATTGTGAGACATGAGGGACACGATCCCTCAAGTTTAAGAGAAATCGCTCCTTCTTCTGGCAGGGCCCGCTCTACTTTTATGTGCAGAGGTGCAAGGCCGTGTCTGCATGGAACATGTGTGAGTACTCAGAACCAGAGGCGGGCTTTTTATAGAACCCCCGTGTTCCCACATTGGCTTTGGGCCTGAAACCCTAAGCTGCAGCATGACAGGAACCGGCACTGGGTCTTCGCTAACAGGAAGTGCCTTCTTGAGCCTCCAGGGATGAGAGCTGGAAAGGGAGGGGTCCCCGCTGTGGGAGCACCCGAAGGACGGAACCAGACCGCTGATCCCTGGCTCACCCACCCAGCCAGCTCTGCCCCGATCCTCCTGCCACCCCAAAAGAGCTCTGTCCCAATACCCCACACAGTAGGCACCCATGTGACTCTAAGCAGGCGTACAAGTGATGGTGCTTAGAGCCCATTGTCCGAGCTGAAGACATACATTCGTTCCTTAAAAGGAAGTTCTAGAAGTCCAGGGCTAAAACCCAACCCAAGTAGAAAATGGACCTTGAATAAGAGCAAGCTAATGGCTGTGGCTTTAAAGAATCTATAGATGTTCTATTATAAGCCTACCACTGCTGGGCCGGTGTGGCTCAGTGGCTGTGTATTGACCTATAAACCAAGAGCTCGGGGTTCCCTTCCTGGTCAGAACACATGCCCAGATTACAGGCTTGATCCCCAGTGGGAGTTATGCAGGAGGCAGCTGATCAAGGATTCTCATCATTGATGTTATTCTCTCCCTCTTCCTCTCTGAAAACAATAAAAATATATTTTTCCTAAATTTATCAAGCCTGCCATCAAACAGCTGTGAAAATTAGCCCAGCATTCCTGGATGGGCTTCCTCCGAGGGTGGGTCCACCCCAGAACCTGCGGTGGAGGACCCCAGCTTCTCACAGACATGTCAGCCAACACGGATCCACAAGGGGCGCGCTCTGTCCGTGCTCCTCCCACAGCTGAGATGAGGGAATGGGACTGCCAACCTTTTGGCGAGCAATTCAGGTAAACCGTAAAGGGGGCCTGTCCGTCGATCCCCATGTGGGCCCCGCATCTCCCCAAAGAAAGAACCAACCCCGAGGGAAGTTCGACACATCTTTTATGTACAAACGGTCAATGGTACAGACGGAGTTACTTTTTATAAATATCTGCAGCAAATCCTCTACAAAAAGCTGTGAGTAAAAACTACCTCTCTCCACCAAGGGCCTGTCCATCCCCAAAGTGTTAACTGCAGGACAGCCTATTCTTAGCCGAACACTTGTGGGGCCTCCAGAGAAGGACAAGAGCCTCCGGGACCAGGCAAGGGCCTTCCCATCTCCCCGGAGAGCCGAGGTGACGCGAAGGTCATCTGCAGCCCAGGACCTGGGAGCGATTCAACTCCTTCTTCCCAAGGCTTCGGTCTTCTTTGTCAGGCTGCTGATTAGGCGGCCTCTCTGTTTCCTGGCCGTGGCCCAGAGGGAGGGAGGGAGGAAAGGAAACTACAATAGTGTGAGGAAGTAAAAAACTCTGGGTATTTTGATTTAAAAAAAAAAAAAAAAACTTGGTAATCAATGTAACCCTGTGAAACCAATGGATCAGACTCACCAGAGGGAAACGTGGGATTTAGCATTCGGGGATCTACAGACAAGCATTTTTTTTTTTTTAAAGAAAGATAATTACTTAGCACCAATTTCTCCCTCTCTGGTGATTTTCCCTTTTCCTTCACGCCCCTGGCTGTGATCAACGCAGTCGGAGCAGGCTCAGGGCGCTTTCATCAGTAACACAGCCGGGAGGGCGGGCGGGTGGGCGGTCACACACCACGGAGCCCGCAGCGCCCACACCAGGACGCGGCTTCTTGCTGCCCTGGCTCCGGGGGCCTCGGCGCCCCGCGGGCTCCTCCTGGGCTTGCCATGCGGCGCTCCAGGCCCACAGGGCTTCATTCAAAGCGACGCAGGTGGTTGTACAGCGACTGGACGTAGGTGAAGACACACATGGGGTCCGGCTTGCGGCCCATCACCATCATATCCTCCACCTCGATCAGGCGCTCGCAGTTGGCCAGGTTCCTGAAAACACAGGAGCCCCGTCAGAAGGCAGGTCCCGGTCCTCGGTCCCCGGTCCTCGGTCCTGGACAGTCACCCGCCCCCAGTGGTCAGCCCGCAGGAGAGCGGAACTCAGCCGGAGCGGGACCCCCTCCGGAGAACCTGGGCGGTCACTTCGGCTAACGCAGTGTTTCCCCAACTCCCACATTCGGGAAGCACCCATGCAACTCAGATTCTCACTTAAGTAGACTTACATCAATTTTTGGTTAAATTACATTTCACTGAATTTAACTTAAAAAAAAAATGTCGCTGTATCTCAGCAGTCTATGGAAAATCAGCATAAAGGATAAAAATAAATGCAGGGAACGTCCTTATTGAACCATGCGGACAGGTTCTGCAACTTTTGTAGAAGGGTGCATCACGAAACCGATTTTACCGAAGGCTGGCTGCTATCCACAGGAGTCCCTCCCCAAGCAAGTCAAACTCACCGGCTCCGAGCGAGGCCCGCTGGCCTCGAGTTTGACATGGTTGGTCTACACTAGGGGTGTCGAACTCAATCAGAGAAGGGGCCAAAATCTAAAATCCAGCCTAAATCGCGGGCCGAATGGTTTACTGAACAGTCATAAACTGACAATGTCATAAACTGACAGCGGAGTGCAGTGATGACAGCGCGGTGCGGGCCACATTGCAAGGCCTGGCGGGCTGGATTTGGCCCACGGGCCTTGTGTTTGACACATGTGGTCTACACCATCTCATCAACGTGATACCCAAACAACCACATTGAATGAGACATTATTCAAGGGCCTGCTGTCGAAAGAGCAAAGTAAAAACAAATTCACCCCAGGCCTCCCGAAACAGTGATTCTAAACTTATTCTCACCGTGACCCATGGTTAGAGAGAGATTTTTCATCATAATTCAGCACACACACACACACATATATATGTGGAAATAACATTTCACAAAAATACCCTACTACCCATATTTTCTCTATAATATTTCATCTTTATTTCTCTCCCCCCCCCCTTTTTTTTTTTTTTTTAAATGCTGGTTATGAGTCACTACATGGAGTTCACTACCTACTGATGGGTTACAATTCAAAGTTTCAAACATTGCCTAAAACCACCTTGCCTCCCCTCCCCCAGGCCCTGTGCCTCATGCAATGGGAGACACTGGTTTAATTTTGGCTCCTGGCACAGATGCGTATGGGAACTGGCGCCTTCCGCTGGGCTGTAACGGAAGCTGTCCACTCCGCCATCCCTGCTGGGAGGCGGCTGAAGGCCTCGGCTCCATGGAGGTGGGACAGTGAGAATCCATAGTTCAGGAATGTCACATTGTGCACCTGAGCAGAGCCATTTTGGACCTCTCCCCTCCCTTTCTTGATCAGGGTTTGAACTGGGGTCCCTCTGGCTCTTAGAGACCCCACCCATCCTGTCACCTTCTGAAGCCACAGGTGCCTCTCTGTAAAAAATTTTATTGATTTTTTACAGAGAGGAAGGGAGAGGAATAGAGAGTTGGAAACATCGATGAGAGAGAAACATCAATCAGCTGCCTCCTACTGAGGATATGCCTGCAACCAAGGTACATGCCCTTGACCGAATGGAACCTGGGACCCTTCAGTCCGCAGACCGACGCTCTATCCACTGAGCCAAACCGGCTGGGGCAGCCCTGAGTCTTTAAATGGCGCCCTCTGGAATGCCGAGCGACGCTTCCCCTGGACACCAATGCGGCTGGCCTGGCGGCACCGGGCAGACCCAAAAGGGCAGACAGTTGCACTTGGTCCAATCATCAGTGTCCTTCCTTCAACACCTGTGGGCACTCCTGTAGTTCCAGGGGTCCCCGGTCTTCCTCGCCCACATCGCTGAGTGCATGGCCGTCAGGGTTCCCATCCCACCTCCATCCTTTAACTACTACCCATAGGACTGTGGGCAAGAGCCTCAAATTCTCCGCGCCTCAGTTTCCCCATCTGGAATAACAGCCACTTCACTGGGTGGTGTGAGGATTAATGAGCAAATCCACGCACACAAGATGGAACGGTGTCTGGCACATGGAAAGAGCTCAATAAACAGCAGAAAATCACCCTCCTGCCCCTGCTCCTTTTTGGGAGGTTGTGTATGTGTCTTCAAGTGCCTTGTAGCCCCGAGCTGTGACCCCGCTCCCGTGGCTCACGCAGCCCTTTCTCCCAGTCCCCACCGCCCCTGGGCTTACGTGCTCCAAAGACAAGGCCCCTGACATTAGCACAGGGCCCTGCTTCGTGGGGCTGGCCGGACGCCAGGCCTCCTATCAGAAACCAAATGTCAAGGCGAAATGGAGACATCTGTCCCAGATCCCATTGCCACCTCCCCCCTGGCTCTGGAGCGGGCAGCCTGTAAGAGAATCCAGCAGCTTTGTGGGGTGGCGAGTGGTTTGGCCCAATGAGCGGGCACCCTTGCTCCCCAGGTCGGGCCAGGCAGGGCTCGGTGTCAGGAAAGTCGGCGCTCTGACAAGGGCAGGCATGCGAAGGTGCTTTGTCCGCGGTCAAGGTCTGAAAATCGGAGTTCTCCTGAGGGTTCCCGGGGACCTGAGTTCACCTTCCTGGGGTATCACGTAGCATCTGGCGCCCTCCTCCTCACCTGCAGCCCAGGAGAGCACCTGCCCTCCCCTTGCCCTCCCTCTGCCCTCCCGGGGCTGCTGCCAGAGGGCCTCAGGTGTGTGTGAGAGCAGACTCCGCATTGTGCCCAGGGCATCACCAGAGCCACCAACAGCGTGGCCTCAGCCGTCTTCTAGTAAATGTGGGCAGCATTAGAACCCAGAACCTCGGCCATGGAAGAGACATCCTCCAAACACTCCCATCAGAAGCACCAACCGTCCCTCTGCAGGCCCTGCCTGGCACGCTCACCGCCAGGTCCAGGGAAGGGGCCCTCGAATCCTCGGAGGACAGTTCGGATCCCTCTACAGGTGGCACTGCCATGAGAGCTTTCCCTTAGTTTCTCATACTCTTCCCCGCCCCCTTTTATTTTTCTCTCAGATATATTTTTATTGATTTCAGAGAGGGAGATAGAAATATCAGGGATGAGAATCACTGATTGGCTGCCTCCTGCACACCCCACACTGGAGATCGAGCCCGCAGCCTGGACATGTGTCCTGACAGATCATCAAACCGTGACCTCCTGGTTCATAGGTCGATGCTCAGTCCCTGAGCCACACTGGCTGGGCACCCTTTCCCCTCTTGACTCTTTACACCTATTGTTCTCACAGGCTATTCTCCGGTTAAAAAATTTTTCCCCCAAAGGAGTTCTGTTGGAAGACAATTTTCAAATTCATATCTTTCCCTCAAACTGAATACTGTGGTTCCTTCACTGCTCCCAACGGGTACCTGGGCCCTGTCTGCTGAGCTCGTTCTGATTTCTTATCCCCTCGTGGAGCACATCCAAACCGCAGCACAGCCCAGGTGTCATCCAACCTGTGCGGAGAGGGCGAGCTGATCCCTTCTCTGTTCTAGCGGGAGCGCTGACCCTCAGAGCAATGACATCCCTGCCCAGGCAGCGAGTCTCCGGAATCAGGGCGGCAGTCAGGACTGGGGCTACGGCCCCACCCTTGGCCTTAGGCAAGCAGGAAGCGAGGGGACTGGACCACATCCCTCAAGCCCCCACCCCAGCTGACCCACCACAACAGTAATGACGAGATTGCCGGAAGCTGAGGACACAGTTCATGAGACAGGAGATGATCAGCGACGTTTACAAAAATGTTTTTACGTCTCCACTATCAGAGGCCTTTAACTGCCTTCTAAATAAAATGTGAATGTTGTATACATGATACGCACTTGTTTTAAATCACTTAAACAAATCACTTCCCATGTCCCCGCACATCTGGGTACCAGCCGTGCTCCGTGAGCATGGGCCCCACCTCGGCGGGGTGAGGAGCGGCTGAACAGGGCCTCCTCCCGCCCCAGGCCATCGTGGGCTTCAGCCACCTCAGGGCTGGCCCGCGAGGGAGGTGGGGGAGGGCCGGAGGGGTTATTTTTACTTATTTAAGCTTCTCTAAGACCAGGATGCCAGGGCTCGGGCTGCAGCCTCCTATCTGGTTTTAGGCAGGGACACATGGACACTACAAATAGCCTGAAAGCCCCTTCTGCTCCGAGTAACCCGAGAGCGGGGCACATTCCCGGCAGGGCAAGCGGGAGCCTCGGCTGCACGTCTGGCTCCGCGGGGGAGGAGGGGAAGAGGGTGCGGAGGGTCAAGTGCCCATAAAAGGGGCTGGGCCTCCGCTTTCCAAGTCCTGAACACCTGTCCGACAGAGCGGGCTCGTCCTGCTGTCAACACCGCATCCGTTCACACGGATTAGGCCACGAGGAATCTCTGAGACTGTAAATTATTGGGGGTGGGGTGGGGAGAGAAGCACAAGCCACCTTTGCGCCACAGGCCCTGAGGCATCTCGGTGCTTTTTAAAAATATATATGTTTTTGTTGCCGAGACCGGTTTGGCTCAATGGATGGAGCGTCGGCTTGGGGACTGAAGGGTCCCGGGTTCGATTCCGGTCAGGGGCATGTACCTTGGTTGCGGGCACATCCCCAGTAGGGGGTGTGCAAGAGGCGGCTGATCGATGACTCTCTCTCATCGATGTTTCTAACTCTCTATCTCTCTCCCTTCTTCTCTGTACAAAATCAATAAAATATATTTAAAAAAAAAAAAAATATATATATATATATATATATATATATATATACACACACACACACATGTTTTTGAAATTGATTTCAGAGAGGAAGGGAGAGGGAGAGGGAGAGATAGAAACATCAATGCTGGGAGAGAATCATCCATCAGCTGCCTCCTGCACACTCCCTACTGGGGACCCAGCCCACGACCCGGGCATGCGCCTTGACCAGGAATCGAACTTTGACCTCGTGGCTCATAGGTCAACAGTCAGCCACTAAGCCACACCGGCTGGATGGGTCTCTGTGCTTTGAAGGAACTTGCCCACAGGAGGATCTGGAAACTTTTCCTTCCTGTTGTGAGGTGGCCCCAATGTTGGGAGGCCCATTCCTGTCCTCTTTGCCCTTCCAAAGGCTGTAACTTCATCAGAGCCCGGCTCCCCTCCTCCCACACTGCCCACTCCTAAGCCGCCTTCCTCAGCTCCGTCTCACAGCAGGTACGGCTCTTGGCGGCTTCCGGCAGCCCCGCACACCTGCTTGGCTTCGGTGTGGAGCCTCAGGAATACGGGGTAAGACACCGGTAGATGGCTCTCCGAGCAGGTGTCCCTGTGCTTCCGCTCCATCTCCTCTAACCAGCCAGGACACGGGGGGGTCCAGGCTGCTGTCCGCCCCAGCACCTCGGACAGCCAGGCCCACCTCCCAAGCCCTCTGCAGTGAGTGCCCTCAGACAATCCGGATGACTCACGAGGGGAGGCCCCTTCCCAGACTCCGAGCAAGCTCCCCGCACCCAGGCACTCCGGCCCCCTCGAGTCAGCGGAAAAACAAGAATGCGTTTCAGGGGCCTGGCAGAGCACCCTCCCGTCCCCAGCCAGGAGCAGACTCAGGCCGCAGGGAGGCAGGGCCAAGCTTCTTACCCCCACTGTCTGCTCTGGGGAGGAGGGAGGCAGCCCCTGGAGCAGCGTCTGCCACTGCTCCCCCGGGGCTGGGGACAGCAGAACCATGTGTGCGGAGTCTGGAGGCTGCCGGCTCAAACCTTATGCTGGGGAAGCACAACCACCAAGCGCTCCGGCTCTGGCTGCCAAGGGAAGCTGTGCTCCCAGCAAGCCAGGGTGCAGGGCCGCCCCTCCCCCCCATCCCCTCCCACCCCGTGGCCCAGGGCCTCCCTCTCCTCGCCACAGGCCCAGGGCTGAGGGGAACCAAGGCAGCCGGGGCATGAGCTGGCAGCGCCTGGCCCACTGGACCTGACGGAGGACTCGGTGACGCTGCCCGGTCCTGCAGACTCCGGCGGTCCGGTTTCTGAAGGTCCATGGCCGGGCTCCGGGCAGCTGGGCCCCATCCCGCCGAGGCGCCCCTCCCCAACCCCGCGCACTTGGCTCTCCTTCCCCGTGGTCTGGATCCAGTTGCATAACACGCTCCATCCGAAGCTGTTTCTGCAATTAGGATGACAGCTAATCCCGAGCAGCCAAGAAAGGGGAGGCTTTTAAAGTATACAAGGAGTTCTTATGACCCCGAGGGGCCCCGAGTCCAAGCGCGTCATCCGAGACAACACAACAGGGGCAGCACTCGTGTTCCAGCGGCGCGGGCCAGCAGCAGGGAGCCAGGCCTGAGCGCGGCCCTGGAGCCAGGGCTGCTGCTCGGAGAGGGGCCGCTGCCTCCGCCCGAGGCGACCCCTCAGGACCAAAGGCGGGTCCCAGCACCTGCCGGCTCCGACTCCCTCCCTGGCCGGGCTTCGGTGGGTGTGGGGGCCGGAAGGGCAGGCCGGGAATGCAGTGAGGAGGCTTGGGGCAAGGGCTCCTCCAACTCGCCAAGCACAGGAGGGCACCTCCTAGACACGGGCCCTCAGCACAGACCACAGAGCAGAGGGGGAGCCACTGGGGCGTGGGCAGGTGGGCAGGAGGGCAGGAGATGGCGGGGCAGGAGGGGATGGGAACGTTCCCGCCGGGAAACTGCACTCTGGGAGGCCTTCTTCCCCTCATCGCCGCCGGGCTCAGCACCAGGCGGCCCCGAACTCGCTCATCTGAGCTGGGTGCCGCTCCGGGGCCTCAGTGGAGGCAGCAGTGGCCGCCCTGCCCTGCCCTCTGCCTGTGCTCAGCCAAGAAGCAGCCCTGGCGTGGCGGGCAGGAGAGCAAGGGCAGAGGATTCGTCCCCCAGCTCCCTCCCTGCCAGGTCACTGTGAGCGGGTCAGAGCCACTGCCCCAAGCGCAGCTCCCGTCAGCCAGCCCTCCACACAGCTATGCTCCCGGCTCCCTTCAGGCTGACCAGCCGAGGGCCCTGCATGGCACCTGGCTCCCTCCCTTACTCCCTCACTCCTGCACCCCGCGTGCGGAGTCCCTCACCCACTCAGCGTGCACGCACCCCGCCGGACCCTGACAGACACATCCCGCTTCGCAGGCTCCTGGTGCTCTGGGGCTGCCTCCCGACAATCACCAAACCCCCACTGGCTTCCAAGCGCCTCCTGACCCCAGAACGGCCCCCCTATACGTGGGTAGGGAGAAGGCAGACAGTGTTATATGAAACACCAGAATAATGTCTAGGGAAGCAACATCTACTTATTGGAGGCGTTTTTTAAATGTCCCCCAGGCAGACATTACTGAATTTCCTGCTGATCCGTCACAGCTGTGGCTCGCCCGGGCCGCTGCGTCTTTCCACCAGCCCCGCGAGGCAGACTCAGTGCTCTGGCGGCGTCACCCCACTGCCCATCATCATGCCCCATCTCCCAGCCCATCCGCCGGAAGCCAGCCGCCCAGCAAAAAGGGCAGGGGCGCCAAGAAGAGAGCTGGGCGGACCCAGGCAGATCCCCACCTCCAGGACTCAGTCTCCCCATCTCTCCAGGGGAGAGCAGGCTGGAAGGCCTCCAGGTCCTCGGCTCTGCATCGGCCGCCCCCTATCCTGCCGGCCCCTGAGCGCCACCCATGCAGTGGTCCTCGGGCTCCGGGACCGAGCCAGGCTGGGAGCCCGCGGGACCGCCATCTACTCACTCGGCCATGGTGAAGGCCAGCTCGAAGTTCTTCTGCCGCTGCGCGGGGCTCAGGGCGCCGTAGTCGAAGGCGTCGGGGAAGAAAGAGTGCACCAGGGCGCAGAAGGCCATGCCGTCGCTCCAGCTGGAGGAGAAGTTCTGCAGGTCCACGTGCTGCGAGCAAGGCGAGGTCCGTGCGGCCAGGTGAGGGGGGCGGGGACCCCGCCTCCGCTCCCTGCCCAATGCAACCCCATGGGCAGGTTCCCCAGCCCCCCCTCTCAAGGGGCAGCATCCACTCCGCTCAGCCACAGCCACCAGCTACAGCCACGGGACCTCACACCACAGGGGGCACTAGACCAATCCACACACCAGTCTAGATGGCGCCAGACACAGGACTCCTGGGATCTGCTAGGGACTGACCGGGGAGGCACCATTTCTCTAGCTCCTACCCCCCCCCCCCCGCCCCCACTGGGTTCTTACCCTGGCCAGGAAAACAGAAGCAAGGTGTGATACTTAGTCAAGCCCCTGGCCGGGGTCCCGGGGGCCAGGGTGGGACCGGGGCTCACCTGGTAGCCCAGAGTCTTGTTGCGACACCACTCGAGCAGGATCTGCTTGATGCTGCTGGCGCTGGCCACCCCGAAGCTCTGGGACCGCTTCAGCTTGGCCCGGGCCTCGCCTCTGCCCCTGCGGAGAGAGCGCAGGCCTGCCGTGGGGGCCGCCCCGCAGCTGCCATTGCCACCGAGAAGCAGGGGAGTCCCCGGCCATCCCCACGTGGCCGGGAAGGTGGCCCCACCTGCTCTGCTCACCCAGGGAGCCGCTCTGTCAGGACCTGGCCTCCCTCGCCCGTGTCCACGTCCAGGCGTGAACCCTGCGCACCAGCCATACAGCCGCCCCTGATGGTCTCCGAGAGGACCAGCCGCCCCCTTCCAGCCTCCAGATGCCCATCCTCCTTCTGAGCCTCCCTCTGAGAACCCCCACGCTGACGGCTCTTGCCTAACCTAGGACGGTTGCCTCTTCTGGGCCCCAAGGACACCCCTTAACAGCCAAGATGGGTTGTCTGGACCGTGGGGACACCCCCTCCCTGGGTCTGTCTCCCTCACTAGAGTCGGAGCCTCGGGAGCCAGAACTGGGGTCCAGTGGTTGTCACAGGCCTGCGCTGCCTGCCCCCTGCTCGCAGCAGGTGTCACTACCCTGCACTGACAGGAGGGCCCGTAGTCCTGTCTCTAACAGGAGCGTTCCAGGCATGACGGCAGACAGGGGTCCTGGGTGTCACCTCCCAGCTCCTGCCGGGAATCCCAATGGGCTGCCCTCCCGGCCTCTGGTCTCTCGCAGAAACCAAAGGGGCTACGACTCACAAGGAACTTGGGCGTGAGGACAGCCCGGGGGGGCCCCCTGGAAACTGGGCAGAGAGGGGGACTCTCATCAGGCCTTGCCCGGCTCCCAGGCCCTGAGCTTGTGTCTTCCCCACGAGGTCACCCCTTAGGGGAGGGCCCCGGGGAACAGCTCGGGGCCAGCAGTCCCGCCTGTGCCTTGTGGGAGCCCCGGCGGGGGCGGGGCCTACTCCGGGGGCGCATCCTGATCCGAGGACCAGTGTCCGTACTTGCCCACCGTGTCCTGCTCCCACTTCTCAAACAAAGCCTTCCGGGCCTGCGCGCTGGAGGTCCGGGGCAGCGTCTGCGACCTCACCAGCTCCCGGCGATGGGCCTGAGCGGCGGCGGCTGGCGGCTGCGGGGACGGGGGCGACTGGGGCGGCGTCACCAGAGGGGGGCTGAGGAGAGAACCAGGAGGCGTCACTGCCTCTCGCCATCACTAGCTCCCATTGCCAGCCGTCACCCACTCACCCAGGCCCGGGCTCCTCCTCTCCCTGAGGGTGAGAGGAGGCAGAAATGGGGGCTTGGGGGCAGGCAGGAGGAGGCCAGCGCCACCTGCTCCGGGCCTGACCGGTTGGGCAGGTTTTCTGTCTGAAGCAGCAGGGAGAAGGGCCCCTCACTGGGTGAGGGTGTCAATGCCCGAGGCAGGCAAGGACACCCTTTCTGAGAGGCAGGAGGTGCGCTCAGAGCCACACTCCCCTCCTCCACCGCCACTCGATAAGACCCCCTTTTGTTTTCCCCCTGGAGCAGTCTGCCAGAAAGTCACAATTCCTTCATTATTAAAAGAAAAGAGGAAAGCCCAGCCAGTCCCCCATCCCCATCTCCAATCACAGCCCAGCAGGCCTGGGGGGACACAGGGACACCCGCAGAGCAGGCAGGGGGAGGCCTGGACCACAGCCTAGGGCCTCTCCAGGTACCTTCCCAGCCCAGGGCAGGCAGCAGCCGCTCCGAGGGACGCTGGCCAGGTTGGATGGATGAAGAGGAGAGTGGGGGTCCCTCTACCCTCCTTCCTCCAGGCGAATGGAGACACCCCTCCAACCTTTCAATGGACTTGCCTTGAAGGGTCCATAGAAAAGCCAGCCTGCAGCCATATTTCCCTAAACAACACTCTCCATCCAACGCCACTGCCTCCCTTTCCCTGCTCTGACCCGATCCAGCATCCCGGCTGCCTCAGTTCTCCGGAGGCCACAAGCCCAGGAGGGTGCCCTGCCCTGGAGGCAGCACAGGGAGCTCCCTACAGGTGGTCTGGGCACTCAGGGTCCAAGGCAAAGTGCAGATGACACATAGGGAGCAATGACCCCCCACCAGGAACACGGGCCCCGACTCACCTGTCATTGCTCCTGCCTGCTGTCACGGCCCCATAGCCAGAGCCCAGCAAGGGCCGTGGGAGAGGAGAATTCTTCTCTGCGGGACAAAGGGAGGGAGAGAAACAACAAACCCTGGTCTCACGGAGGGCCCGCCCCACCTGCCTCCCTCTGACCTGGCCCTGCACTGTTCACCCAGCGCCCCTCCGAGGACGCGTAAGACCCCTGAGCTGAGCTGGCCCCACCTCAGCCAACAGTTGTGAAGAAAGAAAATTGGGAATGAAGAGCAATGACGTAAAAGGTCTTTTGAGACCACAGGGCCCAGGGCCGCCCGTGCTGTGCATCCAGCGAGCCCTCACTTTGGAGGCCCATACGGTCCCACCCCAAGTCTGCCACCGAGGCCTGACCACAGACCCAAGTCAGGCCCGGGACTGACTATGCCAACATGTGCAGGGTACAAGGCCGCCTTCTAACCACAGCCTCCACCTGTGAGAAAAGCCATGGTTATCACCTGCCAAGGCCGCTGCTGTTTCAAGGCGGCTCTGAGAGAGGATTCTGGGAAGGATGGAGGATGCAGATGGGCTAAAGAAGGGAGTGTCGCCAAAACCGGTTTGGCTCCATGGATAGAGCCTCGGCCTGCGGACTGAAAGGTCCCAGGTTCGATTCCGGTCAAGGGCACACATTCCCAGTGGGAGGTGTGCAGGAGACAGCTGATCGATGCTTCTCTCTCATCAGTGTTTCTAACACTCTATCCCTCTCCCTTCCTCTCTGTAAAAAAATCAATAAAATATATTTAATAGAGAAAAAAGAAAGAAAGGAGTGTCAGGCTGGGGAGCTGGGGCTTGAGCCCAGATTTTCTGAGTCTATGGCTAGACAACCCCAGCCCCTCCCCACCCTCCCAGGCCAGCGTTGGGGTCTCCCCTGCTCCTACCACTGGGACTTAGAGTCCAGGGGGGGGTGGCCTCACTGGGGCTCGAGCTGAGGCCTCCCAGGATGGCAGCAGACGTGGGCGAGAGCGCGGTGGCTGAAGTCTCTCCAGAGAACCTCTCGGAGACCCGCATGACGGCCGTGACTGGCTGGTGAGGCAGCCCCAAGGAGAGGCTCATGGGGCGAGGCTTGGGGGGCTCTGGTGCCCGGAAGGTCTGGGTGGCCTCAGGGGGTCCATCACCTGGACCTGCAACACGTGACAAGAGGGGGGTGATAGTGTCAGCCAGGCATCCACTGGGGCCTCAAGCTCCAGCCTCCCCAAACCCTCTCCCCGCCTCCTCCGAGAAGGCCTCCCTGACCACTCCAGCCTCCCTGACCTCCCGCGAATGGGGACTTTTCACTGCTCCAACCAGAGTCCACATCGGGTCCAACTTCCCCTCACAGACAAGTCAATGGGCATTAGGTGGCCTGTCAGCCCACTCTCTCCCCTGCTCAGGCCTGGACACTCCCTCTGCCCCTGCTGGCATTCCTCCAGAAGCAGGAGATCTCCCATGTCCCTCAGTGCTGAAACCTCCTTCTCTCTGAGTGAGGCCGCTCTCCTGGCAGCCTCTCCATGTGTTAGGGCTGACGCTCAGGTCCCCCCACCCAGCCGAGGGGTAGCCTGGCACAGATGCACGGCTGCCAAGGCCCCGACCCCAGAGCTGCCCGTCCTCTGCAGCCCGCCCCTACCTGCCCCTGGCTGGTGCCCGTTCTCAATGACGCTCTGGGTGGAGGACCTTCTCATCTCCGACTCGCTGGCTTCATCCACGCTCTGCGGAGACACAAACACGGCCAAGGCCCCGTCAGCCCGGGCCGCCGCCCTCCCAAAATCGCTCCCAAAGCCCTCCTGATTCTGGCGGCGCAGACGGCACTCATATGTGAGAGCCCAAGCCCGCAGGACATACTACGATGGGCCGAAGATACACAGCAAGTGGGGGCAAACCCAGCCCCAGCTGCTGAGCCCCTGGGATCCTGCGGCGAGGCAAACGCCACCTCCATTGGCCTCACCTCAGAACCCCAAAATGCTAGGGACAAAGGTCAAGATGGAGAGGGTTCCAAAGGAGTGTGCACGATGGCCCCGCCCCTATCCCGGGCTGGACCAGGTGACTGGGTGAGGCGAGTGTGGCTCTGGCTCATCCCAGCGGGGCAGGCTGGCCTGGCTGCCTGTGTGGGAGCAGCTGCAATGCAGAGACACACACATGAGCTTCTTCTGGGCCCACAACGGGCGCCGGAGCCCTCCTGCTGTGGCCTCTGCACTGATACAGGGTCACGAATTCACCCACACGTCCAGGGCACGGGGGCCTGACTGGCTTACACACCGCAGGAGCGGGGGAGGGGTGCAGAGAGCGCGCCAAGACCAAGAGCCGGCGGGAGTGCCTGGCATCCTGGCTGGGCTGCCAACCACCAGGTGACCCGGGTGAGGCCATGCCCCCGGAGTCTGTTTGTTTGTTTGAAATATGGACGTGGGCGATGCAAGTGCCACTTGAGATCTACCAAGTGTCAGGCCCTTTATCTGGGCATGCCGCTGATGCCAGCTTGCTCTGCCCTCCCCGGTTAGGTGCTACCAGCCCCGCTTTGCAGACGGGCGATGAGGGCTCCGACAGGGGGCGTACACATGAGAAAGTGCGGGAGGTGATCAGCTCCGTGTTCCAGGGACATCCTTCAGAAGCCAGAAGGGAGTGGCCTGGAAGGGGAGCCCAGAGGGCCAGCCACCTCACTAGTCCCAGGTGGGGGGCCGTGGGGAGGGGGGACGGGACAGGGGGAGAGCCAAGGGCAAGAAGGACTCGGGGCTTTGGGGAGAGTGAGGAGTGGAGAGACAGTAGATGCCACTCCTCCGCCAAGCCCAGGCTTCCGGGGGTGAGTGATGTGGCCAGGAAGGGTGGGGACACGAGAACTTCAGTTTGGAGCGTGACAGAGTAAGGTGCTCTAGGCATCAGGGAGGTGAGGTCAGGAAGTAGCTGGGTGTTTGAGGGTGAAGTTTAGCAGGAAGGACGGACAGACAATGAAGAAGCTGGGGTCTCAAATCCAGGGCCTAGGGCACCACATTCCCGGGGCAGAGAGACATCTGAGAGTGAGAAGGCACAGGCAGGCAGGTGGGAGGGAAACCAGAAGAACCCTGAGAAAGGCGTGTGGAAGTGTATCAAGAAGTCAGGTGAGTCGGCGGCATGCAAAGGTGGCCTGAGGTCAAGGAAAAGAAGGTCAAGATGAGCTCTAAAAAGCATCCATTGGGTTTAGCAAAAAAGAGGTCACTGGGCCGGTTAGGGGTGGGGGCAGGGCACAGGAGATGGCCTGGGGGAGAAGCTGGGGAGACACGGAGACCACATGGTAAGTTTAGCCCTGAGGGGAGAGGAGCAAAGGGGTTTGGGGGGGTCTTTCAGATGGAAGGGGTAGGGTATCATGTATAGGCGGAGAGAAAGGCTCCAGAAGACTAGGGGACCCTCTGCAGGGTGGGGGTCTCTGGGGAAGTGAGAGAGGACAGGACTCAAGAGCCTGGCCTTGGAGAGAAGGTGACCCTCAACTTCTGATTCAGGAGGACAGAGGGGAGGGGCCAGGCCTACTCCAAGGAACAATAGAGAAGGTGGGGATGCATCTCCTGGCAGTCTAGCATGGGGAGGGCACCCCTAGAGCCACGCCATTGCTAACTGGAAGCCAGCTCAGCAGAAAGTGGAGAAACAGCCGGTCCCTCCTGAGCTCCAGCCCCCACCTGCCTCCAGGTTCCACCCAGCTCTGGGGTCTCCGTGTCCCCTCAGCCACCTCGCTCTGGCCCAGCAGGTTCCACAGGTCCAGGCAGGGACTTGAAGGGACAGGCTGATGATGAAACCACTTTCCCAAGAAGGTGGGTCTCTACTGGGGGGGGGGGCGGGGGAGAGGCATAGCCACCTGCCCCTGCACGTTGCAGGCCCACACCCCACGATGCCCCAGGGGACTAGATGTCACAGCCTGACAGGAAGGTGGTTCTGAACCAGCCAGATTCCTGCCAAGGGGTCTCAGCAAAGCGGAGGGAAAAGGGATCGGGCGAACTCAAGCTGGGAGGACCCACGGCAGCTGCCCCTGGCTCCCCACCCGTGACTGGAGCCACTCCTCACCCAGGGAAAGGGCTCTGCCCACGTCTCAAGCCGAGGGTGGAGAAGGTCACCCCTAACTTCAAGCCTGGACTAAAGGCTTCTGCACAGTCAAGGTTTGGGACTCATGTCTCCTGCCTTATCCCAGGGCTCAACACAAAGTACTCCGGCCTTCGGAGGGCAGAGAGGACACTCAAGACAAATCTGTCTCCCGCCCTAGCCGGTTTGGCTCAGTGGATAGAGCGTCAGCCTACAGACTGAACAGTCCCGGGTTCGATTCCAGTCAAGGGCATGTACCTTGGTTGCGGGCACATCCCCAGTAGGAGGTGTTCAGGAGGCAGCTGACTGATGTTTCTCTCTCATCGATGTTTCTAACGCTCTATCCATCTCCCTTCTTCTTTGTAAAATATAAAATAAAATAAAATAAAATAAAGACAAACCTGTCTCCCAGGACCTCGGGCAGGCACAGCCATTTGCATCAGGTGAGGGGGAGCAAACGTGGGAGTGGGGTAAGTACCCTAGCAGGACCTGAGCCCTTAAGCCAAGGAGCAGAGCAGGGCTGGAGCCAAGGCAACCAATCATGTGTCTCTCTCACATTGATGTTTCTCTCTCTCTCCCTCCCTCCTACCTCCACTCCACTCTCTCTCAAAAAAAAAAAAATCAATGGGAAAAATATCCTTCGGTGAGGATTATTTTAAAAGGGGAGGCTCCCACACGGGGCCTGGGAATGTTAAAGGCCTAGGCAATAAGTCTGATTTCAGACACTCTCTCTGGGGACGTTTTAAACACTTTTGTGAGCGCAGGAACCGTATCTCAGGCACTCTCAGTGCTGCGTGATCCCACACAGGCCCATGTGTGGACACGGGAGCCCATGCATGAGCCCATGCGTATGTCTAGCACAGCCCAGGCGGCCAGAACCGCCATTCTAAGCCATGAACTCGGCTGCCCGCTCTCCTCCTCCTCGTTCACACCCTGGCTTTAAAGACTCAACTCAAACTTCTCCCCAAAGCATTTAACTCCCTTATCACACAGTGTGTCTGGGAAAGGAAGGCAGATAAGGCGAGTCTGGTTTCTTTCATGATCGGCCTGACACCTCGCTCCTGGCAGTGGTTCCTACGGGACTCCGCCACCTCGGCCATCGGGACCCAGCGGCTCCAGCTCAGCCGAGAGGGCATTTCCAAGGGAACAACTGCGGCCTGGCCCCCAGCCTGGCCTCGGGCCGCTGCCATCCACCGAGGCCCCCGGCCGGCTCCCTTCATCCACCGGGTCACAGCTGTGGCTCTACAGACACTTTTGTGAGCAGTTTGGGCCGATGCCCGTTATAATCACCCACCCTGCTCAGTGCGAGAGGCCCAGCGGGGCTGGGACAGTGCCCCCTGGTTTAGATACAAGGAAACTGAGGTCTAATGGGGAGGAGGTGCCCTCAAGGGCTCAGCAAATGCCCCCAAACCAGCTCCGTCTGCTCCAGGGACTCAGGCCTCCTGCATGGAGTCCTCCCTGGTGACTCCTACCCCCTGACCTGCCCTCTCCCCTGTCCTGGAGCCTCCCGGGCTGCTCTTCTGTCTCCTCACGCCCTGGCTCCCATCAGACCTCTGTAAGCCTGAGGAGCAAGGTCCTGGCAAGGTCAGGGTTTCCACACCCAGAGTTCAGGGCACATTTACATGCTGAATTTGACCCACTTCCAACCCCTGCAGACCCCATTTTAAAACAGCAGGATGGCCCTACCAGGTTTGGCTCAGTGGATAGAGCGCCGGCCTGCGGACTGAAGGGTCCCAGGTTCAATTCCCATCAAGGGCATTTACCTTGGTTGCGGGCACATCCCCAGTAGGGGGTGTGCAGGAGACAGCTGATCAATGTTTCTAACTCTCTATCCCTCTCTGTAAAAAATTCAATAAAATATATTTATTAAAAAACAACAACAACAAAAAAAACCACACAGCAGGATGACACCAATCTCATTGCTGTCACAGACGGGCAGCACAGCACAGCCTCCACAATGCCTGACCACAGCCACCACTGGCCAGTGTGCGAATGCGACCCTCACACCCAGAGCTCCCCTGGGACAGAGACACAGATATGGAGAGAGAGAGAGAGAGAGAGAGAGAGAGAGAGAGAGAGAGAGAGCAGCAGCCCCTGCATCCAGCCATGACCCTGGAGCCTGTGTCGGGGCTTCTGAGAGGTGGGCTGGGAGAGAGGGGGCACCAGCGCTCCTAGTCAGGTGGAGGAAGCTGCCTCAGGCCCAGGGAGCCAGGCTCGGGGGCTGCAGAGCCTCTGACCCCACCGGAGACCCTGGCTATCGTCTGCCCCACACTCAGCTATGCCTGCTGTTTCGCCTCGTCCCACGCCTCTCTGAGGTCCACAACCTACTCCCAAACCGCGTCTCCATCCTCGTCCCCCACTGCAGCAGCTTCCCTGCTGACCCCAACCATGGAGAAGGCTGCCCCCTCTCCATTTCTAAGGGTGGGCTCTTCAGGGCCTCCGACGCCCTGGCAGCTCCATGCACAAGGACGGTGTGTGGCCCCGAGAGCTGTCTGTGGCCCCGAGGCCCTGTGCCTGGGCCCCCTCCCCACCCTCCACCCCGGGGCTCACTGTGGCCAAGCTGCAGCGTGACAGACAGTGGATACAGGCAGCGCTGGAGGTGGAGCCTCTGCCCAGGGCTCCTGCCCACCTCCTCCTCCTGCACAACTGAAGACTTCAGCTACCAGCTCTGTCCCGACATCTCCCCAACCAGCTCTGCCCTGCATCTCCCCAGCTGGCAGCCTTGACCACTCTCAGTGCAATAGATCGGTGACTCTACCTGCTCCGGGACAGCTTCGCCCAGGGTGTCCACAGCCCCTCACACTCAGCACAACCCAGACGGAGCCAAGCATCTCCGCCAGATACGTGACCCAGGCGTCCCCGCGGCAGAGCGCCTCCCTCTGCCTCTCTACGCACGTCCAGACTCTCCACCTTGCTGGTTCTCCCTCTTCCATCCCTCTCCGAGGCAACCCAGCTTTCCATCGGCCCACCACGGCCCCAGCTATGGCTGTCCTCTCTCCTTGGGCCACCATCATTAAGTCAGCCAGTCTCCAGCCGCCCTCCAGCCCGCCACCCACCCTTGAGGGAGCTGCCAGATCCGAGGAGGACCCTGCCCCTCCCCTGCCCAGCGCCCCTCACCCACCATCCCCCCATAACCCAGAGGACTCGTTCACCTCAGATGATCATGGCCAACTCCCACTGAAAAAAAAAAAAAAAAAGTTGACGACTGGAGAGAATGCTCTCACATATGTGCGTGTGTGCATGTACATATACATGTTCATACATATATGGCTCTGGGAGTATTTTTTGTTAAAACCTGGGCAGCTGCTTCCACGAGCAGGTAAGTAGCACATGCGTGTTAAAATGAACCCTCAGAAACGGCAGATGACAGTGTACCAGGCACACAGGAGCTCACGGTGGTGACTATACTATGGATACGTAGTGTGTCCTGCTCAGACGACAGGATCAAATGTACCCATATTTCCAGACACTTCATGGGGATCCCTGGGACACCCGAGGACTCGGCCACCAGCACATGTGTGAGGACCTCTCATGGCCCAGGGACAAAGCCCAGGTCCCTTGCCCGGCATCCAGGGGGCCTTCACAGCCTGCCCCCCCCCCCCCCCCCCGCAACTCTCACAGCCACCAGGCTCCCCTCTGGCCAGAGAGTCCTTGCGCCTTCTGGAGGATGCCTGCACGGCCCCCCACCATACCCCCATCCGCACCAGCAGCAGCAAGCCCTGAGCCTGCAGCCCAAAGCCTTCCTGGGACACGCACGGGGAGGGATGGTTGCGTTTGGAGCACACCTGCTCTGGCCGCCTGCACGGTTGGTACTGCTCTATCTGGGGCCATCTCCCACCCAGGGTGGGACCTGCAGGGCCAAGGGCTAATCTGACCCCCAACCCCCCGCTCCCCAGGAGACCTGAGTGCCTGAAGGACTGACCCAGGGGCGGCAGGTGCAGACTACTCACACCCAGACCCTGGGAACCCAAGCCAAGAGCACATGTCCTCTTGAAGAGTGGAAAGTCTCACCTGAGGGCCGCTGCACAGCCCATGGAGGCGTCCTAACCGGCCTCCCCAGGCCCCATGCCCAGGGCAGTGACCGGGCCACACCGGCGGCCTCCGCCCCACCCCCACTCGGTGTGGGCCCCTGGCCAGTCGCTGAGCTCAGGAATCTAGACGCTGCTCCGGGCCGGTTTCTCCATCCATCCCTTCACGGTAAAGGGATTTGCCCCCTGCAGTGCGAGCTCCAAAGCACGCCTGCCTGGCTGCACCTGACCAGACTGCGTCCTCCCCTCCCCCAACGGGGGGCCTTCGTTCTCCATCTGGTTAATCAATAACCACCGGAACCGTCAGGCCTCAGTGAAGCGGCATCGCTGGGGCGCGTGAATGGAGGTGGGGGAGTCGGGGGTGCTGACCATTCATTCCAACGCGCGCGGGCGGGGCCCTGGTCGGTGTAGATCGGTCAGGGGCCGGACCTGGGCGTCCAACCCCTTATTGTCACAGGACAGACAGCGGAGAGAGGGAGACAAAACTTAGGGCAAACAAGGCCCGGCTCCCCAGAAGGGAGGGGGCCAAGACAGTGCTCCTCGGCTTTCTCCAAACCCGAAGTGGGGCCGGACCCCCCACCACCAAGTCCTCGCGGCGCGGCGGGTGGAGGCACAGCCCCCCAAACCCAGCGGATGTACAGACGCGGGGCAGCAGCAGCACCTGCGGACCCCAGCTCCCCGGCGCCCGCGCTCCCCGGGGCTCACCTGGCCACGGCCCGAAATGGAGAAGGTGGCGTGGCTGGCGAAGCGCGCGGAGCCCAGGCGGGGCGCGTGGTCCGGGGCGCCTGGCGCCGCCGGCGGAGGGCTGGGCGTGCCCGGGGTGCCCGGCGCCGCGGGGGACAGCCCGGTCGCCAAGCCCAGCGCCTCCACCTGGCGCGTCAGGCGCTCGAGCTGCGCCTGCAGCCGCTGGTTGTCGCGCTGCAGCTCGGCCACGGTGCGCGCCAGCGGCCCGGCCAGGCGCAGCGCCTCGGCCACGCGCCGCTCCACGCCGCGCTGCAGCCCCTGCATGTCCTCGTGCAGCGCGCGCACCGCGCCCTCCAGCGCCGCCTCGTAGCGGCCCAGCGCCTCGCGCACCGCCTGCGCCTCCGCGGCCTCGGGGGCCGGCTCCATGGCCGAGCGGGGAGCCGAGCGGGGAGCGCGGGGCCGGGAACGAACCTTGCAGCGAGCGAGAGAGGCCAGGCTCCTCCGCAGCGCCCGGCCGCGAGTGGGGCCCGGGAGCTGGGCTCGCCCGAGGGGCGGTGGGCGGGGCGGCGGAGGGCGGGGCGGGTCCCCGGAGCCAGGGGACTGGGCGCCGCGGGGGGGCGGGGCCTCGGGGGCGGGGCCTCGGCCTACTCCCGGCCGCCCCCTGCCCTGGAGACCCGCCGGTGCTGCGGGTGGAGGACCCCCAGAGGCACCGGGAGGAGTGCCTCTGCGGGTCCTCGCCGCTCCTCCTGTGCGAGTCCCGGGCACTGAGTCGAGTCCGAGGCCCGACCCCCACCCCGGAGGAGTGGCGTGCGGCCTGGGAGAGCGGGCTGCGGGCCCACCCGGAGAAAAGGTCTTGTCCTCCCAAGTGAGCTTTACTTTGGAGACCACAAACGGAGGAGGGGGGTGTTACATGGAGGGTATGCTTTCCCTAGGCATTCTCACCCCAGTTCGGGGTCCTACTGGGGCGGGAACTTCCCCCCCCTTCCTCCCCCACCCCCACCCGCCCTAAGAGACTTGAGAGGGGCAGATCCCAGAACTGCCCCCTGACCCTCACCCTGTGCGGGGCACTGGCCTCTCTACTGCATGGGCACGGCTCTCAGGAGCACGTCCTCACCGGTGGGGCCGTGGCCTGGATTGTTTTGCACCTGTTATAAGACCTAAGAAAGTAAAGGACAGGTGGTGAGGTTTGCTCGCTGTCTCTCCCCTCCCAGCCACACTCCCTGTAGCACGATCTTAGTGCCATTCTGCCACTGGTCAGTAGGGGCTCCGGGCTCACCAAGGGGCTGGGGTTAGAGGTCAGAAGTGGCTCAAGTCAGACAGAAGGGAAGCGTGAGCCTAGGGCCTGCTCTCCAAATCCCGGGATGGGCAGCTGTGAGGATGCCTAGGGGAAGCATAACCACCCCCTCCCTCCATCCACGTCTCCGTCACTGACCTCCATCCACAGGCCAGGCTCCTCCCTCTATGCCCTCTCAATGCCCCTGTTATACCTGAGCCCAGATACAGCTCACTTTAGGGTGGTGAGCACAGATAATGTAAATGTCCATGTATACCGCATTATAAAACTGATTTCAACTGTAAGTGGGCACATAACATCCTTGTCCGTGCACAACACCTTTCCTGGTTCGCCTTCTCCTCCTCGGCCTGGGCCACCAGATGGCCGCAGGGACGAGAGAGCTGAGAGGCCCGTTCCTGTTGCGTTTGGCTCCCAAAGATGTTTGGAGCCACGGACCTCCTGGTCTGGCCTGCGTCACCCCAAAGGAGCTGGATGGGCCCAGCAGATGCTGAGTGCTGATCCCCCTCCCCCCTCCGCCACGGGGACAGGAAGGAACGCCGGGTTACCTAATCCGAGCAGCCTTCCAGCAATTATTTCATGAGAAAGTCAAGTGCCAAAAGGCGTGCGTGTTGCATGTATGTGTGTGTGTGTGTGTGTGCGCGTGTGTGTTCCAAATAGCTGTCTGGACAGGGTAAGCCAAACCGCTCCCTGCATTCTTTCCCTGGGTAGAATCTTTGATAGAGACCGTGGGAGACGCTGCTGCCGCAGCTTCCACCCCAGATCGCTCTTGTAGCTCCTTCAAAGACTCCGGTCTCAGCCCCCAAAACCCAGTCCCTTTGCAGGACCCAGGGGAGGACTGGGTGGGGAAGTCTTAGGAGGCACTATCCGGCTTGACCCCTGACCCCACAGCCCATGTGTGCCTGGGCCTGGGCCTGGGCTTGGGCCAGCAGCAGAAGTGTGTAGGGGGACGTGGGGGGCTGGGGGAGGGGTCCAGCCTTCTCTCCTTTTCTCCAGGGTAAGGAAGGCTGGCGGGGTGTCTGGGGTGGGAACCCTAAAAGCAGGAGAGAGGTGAGAGACTGGCTGCCCAGGACCCATCCACCCTCTCCCCCCTCACAGAGGTTATCCGTCCTCCCCAATCCAGCGTGAGACTATCAACTAGTTAAGAGGGGCTGCTTGGGGGTGGGATTCTGTCGAGGGCAGAGATGGGGCTCCCTGTGGGTTCCAGGAAGGCAGACAGTCCAAGAGTCAAACCATCCTCCTTGGCTCCTCTCCCTTAGCAGTCAGACCACTGAGTCATCGGGAGATGAGCCTAGGAGACAGAAGGAGATGAACTGGGAACGGGAAGAAGAGGGGCAGAGGGCCGAGGGGTGCAGAAGGGGACGACGCTGGGTGGAGGTGGGGTCGGAAGACCAGTGCCACCCAAGAGCTGGCTCCATGCCAGGTGGAGAGAGGTGGTGAGGCCTCCAGTCCCCCTCTCCTCCACCCGCCCCTCCTCCCGCTCAGCTCCTGCCTGGTACCAGGCTGGGAGGGAGGTGAGGTCTGATGAACCTGATGAACTCCCTCCACATTCACCAGCCCTGATGTCAGCAAGCCTGCGAGGCTGGCCTCCCACTGAGACCTGGGGGCTCTGGCGCCTGCCCTCCCAGCTCCCCCTCACCAGGCTCTGACCCCTCAGCCGCTTGCTGGTCCCTGATTTGCTCTGGCTCTCAGGCTGGAGGCAGGAGGCAGGACAAGCCTTCCCGAGTTCCCCTGCCAGTCCCCTCATGAGATCAAATCCTTGCCAGGCCAAAACCATCAATGAGCTAGAGACATAGACCTGAGATGGGGAAAGGAGGCCCTGAGAGGGACAGGGACTGGCCCCAGGACACACAGCAAGGCATACAAAGAACTGGACCCGGGGCCTCGCCCCGGGTTTGAAACACTCCTTCTTCCTGTGTGCAGTCCAGGCGCACCTCCCCAGGGCAGCAGTCAAATTCAGCCCCGTCTAGGCAGCTCCTGCCTGCTCTCAGGTTGGTTAGAGACTCCATTCCCCCGGAACTGCTCCTCAGAGGTCTCCAGTCCCCCACCCCCGTGTCCTGCAGCAGTGGCCCCCGAGGACCACTCCCTCCTCCTCCTCTCCCTCCAGACTCTTCTCACCTCCTTGCTCTCTCCTCCCTAGGGACCTTCCTGAGTGGCTGTCCTTTCACTCATCCCTTAACGTGGTGGTCCCCAGGGCGCTGACCTGGGCCTGTACCCCTTTCAGCTGCAGACCTTTGCCAGGGGGTGTCACCATGCTGATGACTCCCACTTCTCCACCTCTCGCCCAGCCCCTCTCCCTGTTCCACCCACCGCCAGCCTGCCACCCTGAAAGTCCCACCCAATCAATCCCCAGACTCCTCAGGTGCTGAGAAAGCACATAGGGAGAAGGAAAGGACATAGGAAGTGGGACAGTCCAGTCCTCTGCCAGCCTCTGCCCACCTCCCGAGTACCGCCCTCAACCTCTGCATTGGGTCCATGTGCATGGGCCCAGTGCATACACACAGGTCATGCTCCTGTCAGACCCCATCCTTGGAGAGCAGGGGCTGTCTGACTCAGCTGTTCCTCTGTCCCCACATCTGGAGCAGCAATGGCTTTAGAAAGAGCTCAGTAAACATTGGGTGACTGAAACCGGGAAAGGGGGACCATTGAAGAGCCAGTGGAACCAACAGGACTGCTGCAGGGATGGACAATGGGGGGAAAGGCAAAGATGGCTCCAAAATGCTGGCTTGGGGTTTGGCTCCGTGGATAGAGTGTCAGCCTGCAGACTGAAAGGTCCCAGGTTTGATTTGGTCAAGGGCATGTACCTTGTTTGCAGGCACATCCCCAGTAGGAGGTGTGCAGGAGGCAGCTGATGGATGTTTCTCTCCCATCGATGTTTCTGACTCTATCCCTCTCCCTTCCTCTCTGTAAAAAATCAATAACATATATATATATATATATATATATATATATATATATATATATATATATTTTTTTTTTTTTTTTTTTTTTTTTAATGCTGGCTTGGGTATCTGGAGGCACCGTATGGAGGTAACACTCACTAAGACTGTCACAGAGAGGGTGCATTGCAGGGCATGGGGAGCCATGGGGCATCCACAGATGCTACACAGAATCTGTCTCCAAGGTCTCCTCAGCCTTTGCACTGGGTCAAAGACGCTGCCGACCTCACTGGTCACCTCACTCCTCCAAGTCCCTCTGCCAGGAAGGGCTCAGGTTGGAGCGTCGTAGTCCAGGTCAGACTCCTTATCTGTCAGGCCCTGATCGGCCCTACCACCCCCTCCATGCAGCCCTCAGCTTGCAGGGGCAGCGAAGGGGCCTAGTATCCAGGCTTCATAGCTGGCTTGACCCCTGGCCCCACAGCCGATGTGCACCTGGGCGGGCCAGGGGTCAAGCCCGTTAACAAGGACTCCACAGAAAGTACACCTCTGAACAGGACACCCTGGCGAGCACACCACCCCCCACTTCTCCTCCCAAATCCTGAAATCCAGCCCCTGCCCTGGAAACCGTTGCCATGTTGTGAGATCCATAGGGGTGGGGACGCAGGGGCTGTATTTATCTTTTCCTGCCAGGTTGCTGGGCTCAGGAGCCAAAAGGAGTGCTAAGGAGGGAGCCAGGAGCTGCTCAAAAGCAGAAGCCCAGGGCGGGCAAGTCCTGGAGCCCCCAGGCCTCACCGCTAGGCCTTATGGGGCTCTGCCCTCTGCCCCACAGCTCTGCGAGCAGAGCCCCTGGTGCCCATCCGGGGACCCTGAGACCCCTGCACCGTGAGAAAGAAACTTCAACCCCTGGGTCATGCCAACTCCTCTCTACAAAACCCTTCTTTAAATTTCATCCCTCCAGCCCTAACTGGTTTGGCTCAGTGGATAGAGTGCCAGCCTGCGGACTGAAGGGTCCCAGGTTTGATTCTGGTCAAGGGCATGTACCTTGGTTGCGGGCACAACCCCGGGGGGGGGGGGGGGGAGTGCAGGAGGCAGCTGATTAATGTTTCTCTTTCATCAATATCTCTGACTATCCCTTCCTTTCTGTAAAAAATCAATAAAATATATTTTATAAATAAATTTTATCCCTCCATCCCAGGGACACTGCCAAACACACATGTAAACTTGTAATGTTCTTCTTTTTCCCATTATCTGAGGGTTTACCTGTGCATGAATCATGATGACACATACATGTGTAGAAGAACGATGTGGTGGTTACGGAATTCTAACACCAACACAAATACCTGAACACATGTGGGACATGTCGGATGTGTGCACATTTTTACAAGTACCTATGTTTCTAGAAAGGATATTTATGCATTTTCTAGTAGGTGGTGAATGTGTTTATAGACATGCCTGCAGTACACATGTCAGCACAGTCATCAAGCTGTGTCTATGTCACTGATACTACACACATACCTATACATATATGGCATGTGTCAAATGTCTTTGTGGGTATCATTGTATGAGTGTGAGTGTATGTGTGAGTTTAACCATGTGTGTCACATTTATTGCTACCTAACCAGACCTAGAAGTCTGTTTCTAGAAGGTACAGATTCTGGATGCTTGGCCAAGACTCTTGCACATAAAATTCTAAGGGTGACCCTGGCCTGGGGAGGTGGTGTAGTGAGCAGAGCTTCCTGCCTTCCTGGACCAACACTGGGCCCTGTTGGTCCTGTTGGCAGCAGGGAAATGGCACCTTGGTACTTGAGTTCTGGATAAAGAATTCAGAGGCAAGACTCAAACTATAAGAGAAGGTTTATTTAGAAAGTCACGGGGGTAGAAGTGAGTCCTAAAAGAAGTGGACTCAGGAAACAAGTTATAGCAAAAGAAGGGCCCTAAGAGTCTAGGAGGGAGAAGAGAGAGAGGGAGATGGGGGAAGGAGAGGACAGGGAGGGAGGGCGGGAGGGATAAAAGGAGGAAGGGAGGGCAGGAGAGAGAGAGAAAGGAAGTGGGGGTTTGGGCATGCTCCATAGAGAGAGCCATGCTGGGTCCTCTATCCTGAGGGCTTTTATCTGAGGTCTCAGGGGAGCTTCTCTGTTCATCATCTCTCCATGTGTGCCCCCTCCCGGTCTCCACTGACTGGTCTGAGTCAGGGGGTCATTAGTCCTGATGTCAGCCACAGCTTCACTCGCTCTGATTTTGCTGCTTCTCTGGGCCTGCAGCTGGAACACAGCTGAAGCCTAGATGTCATCTCCAGGGGTGAATGCTTAAGGGAGTGGTCTTGCAAGGCCTTGTCGTTTTGCCCGTTGCTAGGCACCCAGGGCTCTCCACCCTCGTGACCCTCTGCACCTGGCCCAACCCTCCTGCTCTGCACATGTCTAGCTAACTGCCTGCGACAGTCCCAGTAGAGGAAGAATTCCCCACAGGCCTTTGCTGAAGCCCAGGCTACCCAGAGAGCAAACCGCTTACATCCGTGCGGGAAAGGGCCCGCGGTCCTGCCCCGAGAGGCGGAGGCTGCCGAGGGTGTGGAGTGGAGACAGCTGCTTCCAGCCCAGATAAGGCTGTTTGGCTCACATTTTCCATTTCCAGTATCCTCTGCCTCGGGTCCCAGCCCCTAAGCCCCGGCCATGGCCTCCAGAGGCCTCCACTGACTCACACAGCTCCCCCACCCCCCACTCTGGGAACTGAGGAGCCAAGCGGGGAGACTGGAGTCCGGGAAGAGCATGCACCCCACCACAGCCCCTGGGGACTGGGGACGTGGCCTCTAGGGTAGGTCAGGCCAGCCCTGGAGCTTCCGGAACCCGCCCAGAGACAGGAGGAAGGATGGGCCCCTCCTCTTGTAACAACAGTCCCTGCCCAGCCTGGCCGCCCCCGCGTGGACCCTGAGACCCAGAGGGGAACTGGGCTCAAACTCCGGGCTCCTTCTTCCTTCTCCCCACCCACCCCCCACAACTGCCCACCCAGCGGCCTGGCCCCTCCAGCCCTGCCCGGCCGGCCTCCCTTCCCCCGCCCCAGGCTATTTATAGGGCCTGGCTCAGGGGCCTCCAGGACAAGAGGAGCCAGAGCTCAGGATTGCTGCTCACCGGGCCTTCCCCAGGGGCCCCGCAGCCTGGGCAGTGTCCGCTTTCAGTCCAGCAAAGCAAAAGGCCTGTCACTCAGAGTGACCAGTGGGGGTGGGGAGGCTGGGCTGAGGTGGGGGCTGGGCTGGGACCTGATCCAGGGCCCGGGGAGCCTTTTGCAGTCCATAGAGAAGCTGGGCTTCCTCAGCATTTTGGAGACTCCATGGGGCTGGGGGGACTGCGGGGCAGAGGGGGGCGCCAGCCCCTCCTTGGGAAGGTTCAGAGGGCAAAGACCAACATCAGGCTGCCACCTCCCTGCACGCCCCAGCGCCATCTTCTCTAACAAAATGGTCCCCCTGACCCATGGATTCTCTCCACCATCAGGGGAATGCCTGAGGGTGCCATTCAAGGTCCTTCCAGCAAAAAGCACAAAACTGGCACCTCTGCCATCATGCCAGTGCTGGTCCCTCTGCCTGAAGCATCCCTTTGGGGTTCCACCCTGTCTGACACACTCCTGCTCCTTCAGCTCCTCAGAGCCCGTCGTGAAGGCCGCCTCCTCGGGGAAGCCGTCCTTGATGGAGCCATCACCACTCGCTCCTTCCCTGCTCCCCCCGCTTCAGTGCGGGGCTTGTGTGCTCTTGGGTTCTGATCAGTGTGGGTGTGGGTGTGGGTGTGGGTGTGAGGCTCCCTGTGCCCTCAGGGTAGGGCCTGCAGAAAGGGCAGGCCCCAGCTCACTCATCCCTCTGCCCTTTGCCCAGTTCCCAACCCCATCGGCCATGGCTGTAGAATGAGTGGATGAGAGGGAGGGTACTGAATGCATGAGTACAGGAACTAGTGACTGAGCAGGGAACAGAGGTGGGGGGAACACGGCAGAGGGGGGACGCAGAAAAGGCCCCTCTGGGTCTCCTGAGCCCCAAAGTCACCGCCCGGTGTCCCAGTGGGCGGAAGGCAGCGGGGCAGCCCAGGCCAGGGCTCGGTGACATGGCTTGGCCCTGGGAAGTGGCCAGATCGGTCACTCTCATTCTTTCCAGATCAAAGTTCCCCCAGGGAACAGCCTGGAAAACCTGACACTTGGGGGGGAGAGGGGGGAAGGTTGGGCCCATTCAGGAGGAGGGTGCAGAGAGACAAGGCACCTGTCCCAGCCCCGGGACACCAGGCCAGCAGCCCAGCGCGGAGGCTGAACACACATAACTCCAGCCCCAGCCCTCCCCTGGCCAAAGGGCTGCACAGGCAGGTAGGGAAGCACTGGCTTCGGGCCCAAGGACTCCAAGCCCCCCAGGACCCCAGGGGCTCAGCTCCTTGAATTTCACCCTCCATGTCAGTTTGTTTTTTTTAAATATATTTTATTGATTTTTCACAGAGGGGGAGAGGGATAGAGAGTTAGAAACATCGATGAGAGAGAATCATCGATCAGCTGCCTCTTGCACACCCCCTACTGGGGATGTGCCCCCAACCAAGGTACATGCCCTTGACAGGAATTGAGCCCTGGACCTTTCAGTTCACAGGCCTACGCTCTATCCACTGAGCCAAACTGGTTTGGGCTGTTTTGTTTTGTTTTGTTTTTGTTTTTTAAATATATTTTTATTGATTTGAGAGAGGAAGGTAGAGGGAGAGAGAGATAGAAACAGCAATGATGAGAGAGAATCATTGATCAACTGCCTCCTGCACGCCTCACATGGGGGATCAAGCCTGAATTCTGGGCATGTGCCCTGACCAGGAATCAAACCGTGACTTCCTGGTTCATAGGTCAATGCTCAACCACAGAGCCATGCAAGTCAGACCCATGTCAGTTTTGACTCACCCCTCCCCCATCTCTTGCTTCCATCTCAGTCTCCTTTCAGGTCCATCTTTCTCTGCCTCCCAGTTGCTGTGTCTATTTCTGACTTTGCCCCTTTGTGTCTCGGCTCTCCACATTCTTCCAAATGTTCTTATGCCCTTGGTGCTTATATCACCGTCTCTTTCCATTTCTCTGTGTCACCCAAGACGTGAAGAGGAACGATGGAGTGGCACGTTAGCTTTTCTTCCAAGGAGGAGCTTTCACATGCCTCCCTCTCCAGCCCCGGTCCCCACAGACTGCAGGGAAAAGCTCATTCCTGATGGTGGGACAGGGGTGGGAGAGGATGGGGGAGGACAGGCCCCATTGCCCCTGCTGCAGCCAGGCTCCCTGTGCCCTCCAGCTGTGCCCGAGCCAGATCTAGGCCAGCCCCACAGCCACATGGGCAGGCAGGAAGGAAGTGGCCAGGGCTGGGGCAGCAGGCCGTGTCAGGGTGCCAGTCCTGGAGCCGGCCATTCCTTTGCCCTTCCTCATTCCACAGCGAGCTGTGGAAAGTCACACCATAGCCAAAATCCATGCCCCATGTGCAAGCTACTGTACAAACACGGACACACACACACACACACAACACAGGGCAGTGGCTCAGAGCACAGGACTCTGAATCTCAGTCATGGCTACTACTCTGGTGTCTTATCTGTAAAACAGGAGTTAAAACACACATGGTGTCAAAACAAACCTCTGTTTTCTTATCTGTAAAACAGGAATCAAAACACACATGGGCCAAAACTGGTTTGGCTCAATGGATAGAGCGTCGGCTTGAGGACTGAAAGGTCCCAGGTTCGATTCCGGTCAAGGGCATGTACCTTGGTTGCGGGCATATCCCCAGTAGGGGGTGTGCAAGAGGCAGCTGATCGATGACTCTCTCTCGTCGATGTTTCTAACACTCTATCTCTCTCCCTTCCTCTCTGTACAAAATCAATAAAATATATTTAAAAAAAAAAAAACACACATGGTGTCAAAACAATTTCGGCAAAAAATGAAAAAGGATCCCAAGTCAAATTTATAGAAAATATTCCTTTATTAACTTTTGGTCAAGAATATGTTTGTATATTTTTAGAAAACAACTCCAAGACCATGTGGATTCCAGCAACAGAGAGGAATTGACAGGATTGCTCCAGCCATGAAGACAGAAGAGAAGCAGTCCAGAGATGGAAGACGCTGACGACGCCTTGCCATACTAGCAGACAGCAGCTGTGCGTCACTGCAGGTTGCCCAGGACCGAACCAGAGAAGGTCGGACCTGCATTACCACCATTTGTCCACCAACCAGAACTGAAATATCATTGCTGACATATACATAGAAAGAACTGTTTGACATTGAAATTGGGTCTCAAAAGAACTGTTGACCCAGAAAGAAACCCACTACAGACTGATGCATACGCCTTTCAGCATAACCATTATTGCTTATCTCATATTCGGTTCTTATATCTCCAGTAGGACATGGTCTCACTCATCTGGGGGAAATGGTGAACAACATAGACTGATGAACAATAACAGACCCAGAGACAAGGAGCCATGGGTCAAACTGTTGGACCTCAGAGGGAAGGTGGGGATAAAAGGGAGAGATCAACCAAAGGACTTGTGTGTATACATATGGGCCTAACCAGTGGTCAAGGACAATAGAGGGTTGGGGGCATGAGTGGGAAGGGGTGGGGAATGGGAATGGGGGAGGAGGACAAATATGTGACACCTTAATCAATAAAGAAATTTTTAAAAAATAAAAATAAAACAGGGGTTATACTAGTGTCTGTATGCTAGAATTGCTGTATTAAATTAATTCCTGTTTGTAAAGCCCTTAGCAGATAGTGAGCTACACACACACACACACACACACACACACACACACACACTGACTAAATATGCATACCTGCTTTACATACATGCTTTAACCTTGACTCTCGAAAGCTACAGGTTGTTTCACCTTAATCCTGTTGCCTGAGGCTGAGCCAGACCCTGGTCACCAACAGGTCCAGACAGGCCTGGTGCGAGCGGCTGTGATTCCAGGCCAGGAGCAGCACACAGCTGCGGGTGTGTGCGTTTCTGCAGATCTGCTTGTGAAACAGCGTGTGGCTAACAGGCCAGGCCACACGTGGGGAAGTCGCATTGCTTCTGGTGAAAGATGGCTGAAAACATCTCCTTCGGATCCAAACTCAGAGACATGAGATTTTAAAGATGAATCATCACACAGATGCAATCAACAACACCCCAGGGACATGGTTGTAGACCAAACATGGAGACTTCTCCGTGAAAGAAAGGCAGTCCCTGAGGACTGGGAAGTGAGCAGCCGGCTGTGCAGGGCGTGGGCCCGGCTGGGGCCTGAGCCCGGTTGGTGTCGGGACCTGAGCTGCTAGTGGACGAACACAAACCCAAGTAGCCACAGGGACCCTTCAAGGTCACGGCAAAAGCCAAAGCCATGGCCTGTGGTTGGTCCTCAGCAGAGCCACCAAGCTCAAAGCCACTGTCCCAGAAATGTGTCACTCATGTGGAGTGGAGGCCACAGTGGACACTTCTGAAAAAACCCTGGCCTGCAGCCCAGCCACAGGCAGACCAAGCTGAGGCCACTCGCAGAAGCTCCAGGTTCCTCACCACCAGGAATCACGCAGCACTGAGGAGGGAGAAAAAAATCGGCAAATGGAAGAACTGAGAGCTGAAAAAAATAGTTTTAGAGCAATTTGGAAAGCACTGTAACGTGGATATCTTGAAAATCTTCAAAGAAATCAGAGGGATCGCAACCACAAAACCACAAACGGAGTCATGAAATATGAATAGGACAGCCCTGGCCAGTGGCTCAGTTGGTTGGAACATCGTCCTGTACACTAAAGATTTCGGGTTCAGTTCCCAATCAGGGCACATACTTAGGTTGCAGGTTCGAGCCCCAGTAGGGGTGCATACTCAAGGCAACTGATCATTGCGATCAGTGCTTCTCTCATCTCTCTCTCTCTCTCTCTCTCTCTCTCTCTCTCTCTCTCTCTCTCTCTCTCTCTCTCTCTTCTCTTGTTCTCTCTTTCTCTCTCCCTCCCTTCCTCTCATTCTAAAATCAATAAAAACACATCCCTGGGTAGGGATTAAAAAAAAGATTCTTAAAAGAATAGGACAAATGACAAAGATTCCATTAGAAACGTGGGAAATTAAAATCATAGGAAAAATACTCAAAAGATGAGCTGAATACAGCTGGAGAGAGACATAATGAACTGGAAGACTGACTTGAGAAAATCTCCAATAACATATAACTAAGAGATCAGAAATGGGAAATATGAAAGAAAACAAATAGATACAAGAAGAAGAGAAACGGATATATCCAGAACAGATACGTAGGTAGAAAAAGTAATAGAGAGATGTTGCTAAAGAGATGATGGCTGTGGATTTTTCCCAAAATTAAAAGACAAAACAAAACATAAATCCTTACATTGGGACAAGTTTTCATCACACACTAAACATGATAAACAAAGAAAAAGTCCATACTAGTTTCACTTTAGTAAGACTTCAGAACATCCTGTGGGGGAAGGGGGGAAAGAATCCTAGTGGGGGGAGAGGGGGAGGCAGATTACCTAAAAACAAGGAAAATGATTGGCTGTGGTGCTTCAGACTCCCAGAGGAGGGGCAGAGAGCAGGTGGTCCCAGGTCTGAGGTGAGCGCTGCCTGTGTGTGCATGTGGGTGAGTGTGTAGCGATGGGTGAGTGCAGCACACAGCAGCTCATGGAAGAGCACATTTCAAAGTCTTGGCAAAGAAACAAGCTGACAGTAGAGATCTACCTTTATAGATAGATCTATAAACAGCGGGGGGAACAGCTGGGGTCCATCACTTTTTTTTTTTTTTTTTTTTACTTTTTTTTTTTTTTTGCTCCTCACCCCCATAGATTGTCAGCTGTGAAACTTTTTTTTTTAAATATATTTTATTGATTTTTTACAGAGAGAACAAGAGAGGGATAGAGTGTTAGAAACATTGATGACAGAGAATCATCAATCAGCTGCCTCTTGCACACACCCTACTGGGGATGTGCCCGCAACCAAGGTACATGCCCTTGACTGGAATCTAACCTGGGACCTTTCAGTCCGCAGGCTGATGCTCTATCCACTGAGCCAAACCGGCTTCGGCAGCTGTGAAACTTTTAGTGGAAAAGAGGGGAGCCCTGTGGTAGGAGTCCCCGTAAACATGTACTGTAATTCTTTGTATATAGAAAAAAAATACTGTAAAGTAAAGTTTAACTTTACTCTTTTAAAAAAAAAAAGAGAGAGAGAGAGAGAAAAGAATCTGACATCAGGGCCCTCTCAGCAACGCTAGAAGCCAGAAGATCATAAAATAACATTGTCAAAGGGATACAGGAAAATAAATTTGAACCTAGAGTTGTGGACAAAAGAATGCTATCCTTTAAGAGTAACGACAAATTAAATCCACTTTCAGACATCATTTAAAAGAAAAGAATGAGCCTCAAAAAGAAGCTGTGGTTTGCAATAAGCACTAATGAGCAAATAAATCCACTAACCACACTGGCAAATCTGACAAACCAACTTAACTGTATTATGTTTAGTGGCTGGTACTACAATCTCGGAGAACACGGGCGTTGGGAGGAGGGAGGACGGGGCTGGGAGGGGAGGGCTTCTCGTGGACCATTTTGAAAAGGCTTCTTAGGCTCATCAGAAAGTCCCCACCAAGGCTGGGCCCGAACTGCCCACAGCAGAGATCTCAGTCACACACCCAAAGTGGCTTTCTCTCCATCTCTCACTCTCCCCATCCCTCCCTCCAGCTTCTGCTGTTACCTCCCAATCCACTCTCTGGCTCACAAGGCCTTCCACTGGCTTTGCTTTCCAAAGGGCTCTGAGCTCAGGCACCCAGGTTCTTGTCTTCTTCAGAAGATCACAGAGACACAGCTTCTTCGCTTGTTTGTTTTTTATTGAGATGTAGTTCATTAAATGGATTTTATGGGTGTAAAGCCAGCAGTTTTGAGTATATCCACCACGGTGTGCAATCATCACCACTATCTAATTCCAGAACATTTTCCCATTACTCCGAACAGAAGTTCTATACCCATTAGCAATCCCATCCCAATCCCACCACTAATCTACTTTCAGACTCTGGGTTTGCCTATTCTGGGCATTTCACATAAATGGAATTTTGCAATACGTGGTCTTAGTGACTGGCTTCTTTCACCAGCACAATGTTCCCGAGGTTCGTGCCTTTTTATGCCTGAATGGCAACCCATTGCATGGCAGAGCAAGACATGGAAGGGTGGGTTTTAGCTGAAAGATTATAGTTTAACTAGAGGATCTAGAGCACAAAATGCAGGGAATGGTGGGGCCCATCAGCCCAGCCTCCACCTTCTCACAGTCTGGGAGCCCTGGGGGGATGTCTGAATGACAGACATTCTTAGCACTGCCAGAGGCAGAAGAGGATCCCACCACCACTGCACTCCCCAGCCGTGAGCCTGACTCAGGGTTTCCTGGCTGAGTGGCACTGTTGGAGCACACTGACCACCAGGGGGCAGCTCCTGCTTTGAGTGTCGGCCCCCTGGTGGTCAGTGCGTGTCATAGCGACCTGTTGTTCTGCCATTTGGTTGAGTTGCATATTAATTAGCCTTTTATTATATAGGATGGATCAGAATTTCCTTCATGGTTTTGTTTGTTTGTTTGTTTTAAATATTTTATTTATTTTTAGACAGAGGAAGGGGGAGGGAGAGAGAGAAACATTGATGAGAAACATGGATCAGCTGCCTCCTGCGCACCCTTTACTGGGGTTGGGCCCAACACCTGGGCAATTGCCCTGACTGGGAATCAACCAGCAACCTTTGAGTGCACAAATGACACCCAACCAACTGAGCCACACAGGCCAGGCTTCTTCATTTTTAAGGCTGAATAATACTCCTCCATTGTATGGATATACCACCTTCTGTTTATCCACTCAACTGTCTATGGACACCTGGATTGCTTCCACCTTCCGCTGTTGTGAATAATGCTGCTATCTATGAACATGGGTGTGAATGAATGAGTCAATCAGCAGTCAACTAAAAGTCATTTATTGAACACTTGCCACCTTCTAGGCACTCTTCCGGGTAGAGAGTTCAGCAGTGAAGAAGACAGCACCCAGCCCTCAGGAGCTTATGTCCTAGTGGGGCCGTCAACATGCACACACATGAAGCCATCGTGTGATGGCAAGTGCCATTCAGTGCCCGGAGAAACATGGGTACAGGCCTGTGGGTCTCAGCGACTGGCGAGGTGAGAGCTGCTTTATCGAGGGTGGTCTGAGAAGACCTGTCCAACGAAGGTAACAGTTGAGTGAAGACCTGAAGCATAAGAACATTCCAGACAGAAGCAACAGTAGAAGCAAAAACCTCAGCCTGGATCCAGTTGGGAGAGGTTAGGAGCAGCGCGGGCAGGGAGGCTGGAGGGTTGCACGGAGTAGAGAGACGTGAGGACCCAGAGGGAAGCAGGGCCAGGCGAAGCGCGGGGCTGGGTGAAGGGTGTCCTTAAGGGCATGGCATGGGGCATGAGAGCTTTGGAGGGTTTTAAGCGAGGGGAGGACATGGTTCGCTTTAATGCCGTGGGAGAGTGGGTTTTAATGGGGCCAGAGTGAAGGTAGGGATTCCAGTCAGGTGTGCACATGACTCATCCCTAAAGCGGGGAAACGCCAAAACTGGTAGAACTACAGGAAGTTGAGAAATCTATTAATCATAGTGGGGAGTTCTACCTCTACATAAAGGAGAAACTCTCTCAGCCCCTCCCATATCGTCCTGTAGTTCTCAAGCCTTCTAGGCCATGCCCCCTACACCTCACCCACCACTTCTTCCCATTACCGCCCCCCACCCCCAACCTTCTAGCTCCTGCCTGTCCCTGCCTATCACTGTCTTTCTCAGGCCCACTCCAGACCCTAACATCCTTCCAATGACCTCCCCGCCTTCCCAGCCTCTTTCACTCTCCTCATTCACCCTTTCTCTTCTCCTTCCCCCACTCCCCTCCCCTCACCCTCTTACTCCACCCCATTTTAAATGTCAGCTCCTCCCAACTTCCTCAGCTCCTTCCATTCTCTGTCCCCTCTAGCGACTCAAATCGCAACATCATTGCCAATCATATTCATCCAGCTCCCCCGTCCCTTTCTAACCCTTCCAGATACTCAGTCTTTAAATTTTCTCTGTCTGAGACAAAAAGTAGACTAGATACTACAAGGGGCTGGGGATAAGGGGGAGTGTAATGGGTTTCTGTTTGGGAGACGGGAAGATTCAGAAGGTGGATTTGGGAGGATGGCTGCACAACATTGTGGATGTACATAATATCACCTAACTGTACTGTTTTAAAAAAAATGCTTAAAATGGTAACTTATGTCTATTTACCGCCATAAAAGAAAGAAACAAGTTGTTTTCCCTATACAAGAAACAGCTGCGGGTCACTCCCAGCCCCACCCAGTCCTCTCCAGCTCCCCCTAGCTGCTATTTTGCTTCATTTCTCTTCCCATGTGAAAAGGATGTCCCCTCCATCCTTCTGGTCCTTCCAGCTTCCCAGCTCCATTCCTTTCATTTTCCCCAATCCTTCTATGACCTCCAGCCCCTCTGAGCCCTCCTCCCTGTCCTAACCACTCCCACTACCCCCCACTCCGTGTCCCTCAATCCTGTCGTTCTCTCTCAGCCCCACAGTCCTTCCAAGTGCACGCCATCCCCATCCCCATTATAGCCACCCCCCAGTCCAACAGAAGCCCTCCGTCACTCCCCTAACCCAGTCCCACTCAATTGCCCAAATTAGGTCAAATTTATCTATGTGTCCCAGGAGCTATTGTCTTCTCCAGGCCTATGTGAGTTAGAAATTTCAACAGAAACCTGCCTGCAGTAGTTTAAGCAAGACAGGAGAACCTGTCTCCGTATTGACTAGACCCCAGGACAATGGGTGCCAACGACTCCTGCGTTGCAGAGGGGGGTAACACCGCCAAAGCAGGACTTGCCAAGGAGGTGGATGGAAAGCAGTTTAGTGAACCTCGGCGGACCACCCCATCCAGCTCAAAAAGGAGTTGGAGAAGCTAACAGGAGTTAAGAAATGGAGGTGTTATTTCTTTGAGGGATCTACACAGTGATTCCCACCACCACTCTCCCCCAGTGATGGGAAAGGAATGAAGGTACATTTACCGCTTACCCCAGGTCCAATCCGTCAATAAGCTGCCGATGGTTCCAGGAACTAGGGGTTCAGCTGAGGATGCATAGGGGTCCTCGGGGCGGAGTAGAAGGTCTCTGATCCATGCCTCAAAAATCGAGTGGGGAGAACTTCCCCTTCCGCCTGTGAAGGAATGCGGGCCTCCAGAACCGCCAGGCCTCCTGTAAATGATTAGAAGTCTGGAGGAGATACATAAAGCCCGTTTTCAGATGTTGAACAACAGAGAGAAGACCAACACGCCATGTAAACACCCTAGCTCAGAGCTGGAGTTCAGAGGTCAAGGCAGCTAGGATTTGCAGGGCAAAATCCTGAGGAGGAAGGAGTTTCCTAGAGATAGAGCACCCGAGGTTGGAGTAAGAACTGATATATTCCTGTGCGAGAGGAAACTACCCAAGGCCAGGGAAAGAACCACCATAAAATAGTAGACCGGACAATGTCTGGAGTTCACACCGAAGTGGGAATAGTTCCTATCCCACCAGCCAGAGTGGAGAGACCTTGTAATACACCAAGCACTGCGGCAGTGTTCCCAACAGCCAAGGTATGGGAACAACCTCATGGTTCATCAGTAGAATGGATAAATCGTGTGTGTGTGTGTGTGTGTGTGTGTGTGTGTGTGTGTGTGTGTGTAAACAGGTCCAGAAATGACAGAGATGACAGAATTAGGAGGTAAAAACTCTAGAACAGCTATTTTAAATCTTATAAATGTGAGGTTTCAGCTAGGCAAGGTTTTAAGAAGACAGGTTACATAAGTAAGACTCTTTTATTCACAAAACATGATCGTCCATGCAGAAAATCTTAAGCAACCTATTTTAAAAATCTACTGTAACTGAGTGTAGCAAGGTCTCAGGATATAAGAATAAAGGTCAATATACGAAAGCTAACTGCATTTCTTTCTTTTTTATAATATATATTTCATTGATTTTTTACAGAGAGGAAGAGAGAGGGATAAGGAGTCAGAAACATCGATCAGCTGCCTCTTGCACACCCGCTACTGGAGATGTGCCTGCAACCAAGGTACATGTCCCCAAGCAGAATTGAACCTGGGACCTTTCTGTCCGCAGACCGATGCTCTACCCACTGAGCAAAACCGGCTTTGGCTTAACTGCATTTCTTTATATGAGCAAGACATTGTTAGACACTGAAATTTTTTTAAATACTAGTTACAATAGTTTTTATAATACCAGAAATCTCAATACCACTTACAATAGGAGAAACTAAAAAAAACACTCAAGGATATATTTAACAAAATATTTAACATGCATGGAAAATGACAAAAAAAAATTGCAGAGATAAAATAAAGAAGTCCTAAATAAATGGAGAGATATACCATGTTCACACGTCATAAGAATCAATGCTATTATCAATTCACCCTAAATGGATCTATAGAGTCTTATTATCCCAATCAAAATATCTGTAGGCTTTCTTTCTTAAAAATTGATAATTCCAAAATTTATCCCAAAATTTAACATTTAAAATATATATATATGTAGGAGGACTCAAACTACTCAATTTTCAGACTCACTCTAAAACTTCAGTAATCAAAATAGTTTTCTCTCAGTTTAGGATAAACAGTGACATCACTGGAACAAAATTAAGAGTCCAAAAATAAGCTCACACACGTTTAGTTGATTGCCTTTCAAGAAATGTTGAAATGTGGGGAAGGGAAAATCTTTTCTAAAAATGCAGCTGGAGCCCTAGCCGGTATGAATCAGTGGATAAGCGTTGGCCCTCCACTGAAGGGTCGCAGGTTTGATTCCAGTCAAGGCACCTACCTCAATTGCAAACTCGATCCCAACCAATCCATGTGCCTTTCTCACATCAATGTTCCTCTCTCTCTCTCTCCCTCTCTTTCTCTCTCTCTCTCTCTCTCTCCCCCCTCCACTTTCTCTAAAAAGTCAATGGAAAAATATCCTCGGGCGAGAATTAACAAACAAAAAGTTCTAAAAATGCAGCTGGAGTCTGGCTGATGTTGCTCAGTGGTTGAGCATCAACCTATGAACCAGGAGGTTGTGGTTCGATTCCTGGTCAAGGCAAATGCCTGAGTTGTGGGCTTCATCCCCAGCAGGGGGTGTGCAGGTGGCAGCCAATCAGTGATTCTCTCTCATCATTGATATTTCTATCTCTGCCTCCCCCTTCCTCTCTGAAATCAAATATGTAAATCTCAAAACATGATTCCTTTGCTTTTAAAGGCCAACATGTAGGAACAGAAATCAGATTGGTGGCTGCAGAGGGACACAGGAAACCTTTGGGGTGATGAAAACGTTGTTTGTCTTGATTGTGGCTTTATACATTAAAATTGGTGAGTTTTGCTTTATGTCAATTATACCTCAACAAATCTGATTTTTAAAATCGCCCAGCTGATTTGGCTCAATGGATAGAGCATCGCCTGCCAACTGAAGGGTCCTGGGTTCGATTTCAGTCAAGGGCACATGCCTGGGTTTCAGGCTCGACCCCCAATAGGCAGTGTGCAGGAGGCAGCCGATCAATGATTACCTTTCATCTTTGATGTTTGTCTCTGTGTGTCTCCTCCCTTTCTCTCTGAAATTAATTTTTTTTTTTAAATAGAATGCATGACAGATGCGCTGGCCTATTATGGTTCTTATAATAAAGTGAAAACAGTTTGCTGCACTGGAAACTGGTATCCCTCAAATCTATGGGGGAGAGAGAAAAAAGGATGTGTGAGTGTCCATGGTCCAGATATGAGCCATTGGAAGAGCAAAGACATGCATGAAGCCCTAATAAAAAAACCTGTCCAAGAGTGCCCCCTGGAGGAGAGATGAGACCTTAGCAGCACAAAGCTGAAGCCTGAGCTACCAGTTCACCATATCCGGGACTTACCTTGATAATGGTATGGGCTAAAGGGTGTTGGAAGAACTTACAGAAGAGCCCACTAGATGAGGAGTCAGCTGTACACACACACCCAGCCTGGGGAGACTGTGGCAGCTCACACAGTACAGGTCAGAACGAGAGCTTTCTTGCCCTGGTCCTCTCTCCCCCTCTTTAGTTCCGGAGGAACAAAAAGCAGGTTAGTGTGTGAGGAAGAGAATCTAGGGAGTATGAGCAGTGAGGGAAGGGGAAACTGAGGAAGAGTTCAACAGATACGCACACATTCCCTCTCTCTCTCTCTCTCTCTCTCTCTCTCTCTCTCTCTCTCTCTCTTTCTCTCCCTGTCTCCCACACACAAGAAGGTGCTAGGGAGAAGTTTTTAACCGTAAAGGAACTTCCATTTTCTCATTGTGTCTTTTATTGTGGTGAAATATAAATAACATAATTTACCATTTTAACCACAACTCGGTGGTACCAAGTGCACTTACATTGTTGTACATCCATCTCAAGAACATTTTCACCATGCCCAACGGAAGCCTCTACCCACTAAAGAATGACTCCCCGCGACCCCTGCCCTGCCCCCAGCACCAGCATTCTGCCCCTCGTCTCCATGAATTTGATCACTCTGTCTGGTGTGTGTGTTTTTCTAATGTATTTCTTATTTATTTCAAAGAGGAAGGGAGAGAGAGGGTGGGGGGATAGAAACATCAGTGATGAGAGAGAATCACTGATCAGCTGCTCTTGTACGCCCTACACTGGGGATTGAGCCTGCAACCCTGGTATGTGCCCTGACTAGGAATCGAGGCATGGCCTCCTGGTTTATAAGTCAACACTCAACCATTGAGCCATGCTGGCCGAGCTCTGGCCAGTGGTTTAAATTTCAGTTACTGGAATGATACTTTATAACTTGAAGTGACCCAGAAACTTTTTTTTTAATCAATGGAGTATCCAGAGAAGACATGGGCCCGCCCTCTAGTTTCAATGGAGATTGGGAAATGAAAATAAAATTGTGTCATGATGGCCCAGCCAACGTGGCTCAGTGATTAAGCATTGACCTATGAACTCAGAGGTTATGGTATCAGGGTACATGCCCAGATTGCAGGCTGGATCCCCGGTGTGGGTGTGCAGGAGGCAGCCAATCAATGAATCTCATCATTGATGTTTCTATCTCTCTCCTTTCCTCTCCGAAATCAATTTTTTTAAAAAAAAATTTTAATTGCGTTAGGTGGCACCCTCTGAGTCCTATTTTTCCAGCCTCACACTTCACAAAAAAGGGGTTCTTTTTCTCATGTGACAAGAAATCTAAAGGCAGGCAGCCTAGGGGTAATAGCTGGTGGCAATGTCATCAAAGCACGGGCTCCTCTTAGCTCCTTACCATCCCAGCCTTAGTGTAGCTCCCATCCCCGCAGCCTAGGTTAGAGTCTGAGTTCCAGGAAGGAAGGAAGAGAAAATGCAAAAACGTTGGGGAGAATTGGGGAAATTGTCACTCAATCACTTCTGTGCTCTGTGGTTCTGTGAGTAACCTGGATGACAAAGCCTGCTCTAAAAGATTACGGAGCCAGAGCGTGGTACGGCCTCTTGGTAGGACCAGGCTAGTCCATGAGTCTCATCTCCAAATGGGAAAATCACTCACCCAACGGAATAGCCCTGAAGGTACTTGTCTAACTGGCTGAGTCCTTGGCTCTACCAGAAGGGTAGGTGGAGGAGGGCTTTGCTCCCTCCGCTTCTGTAGTAGGAGAGAGGGTGGGAGGCAGGGGTTGACAGTGTACACCTGTCAGATGAATGGGCGATGGCTTGAGCCCTGTAGATTTGCCCCTGTGGTGTTTATTTCTTCATAACAGGCTGGGGCCTGACAGCTCAAAAGATCACCAAAGGCACACTCAAATTTGGATACATCCAATTGCTTTAGGCATAGCCCGAATAAGCATATTTTTAGCTATTTGGTGCCTGCCTGCTTTGCATACCTTGTAAACTTTACCCGATGTCTGCTGGCCACAGATACCACAAACATCAGGGAGGTAAGACCCTAAGCCACTGCTGACCTTCAGCGTCCTCGGACCAGGGACTTCCCTCCTCCAGGGACCTAGACACCCACGGAAATCCCCTCTCAGAGTCCCTTCTCCCCCAAGAAGTCCCTTGCCCACTCCCGGAAGATCATTCCTGGAAGGTCTTCTGCAACTGGGGACTCCCCCTCCAGGCAGCCCTCTCCAGGCACCCTCACACAGCTCTCTGGGTGCTACTGCCACCTGGTGGTCATACTTATTTTCTTCTTGATCAGCCCTAAATATTGGAACTCCTCACAATAGGAAGGAGTTGGGGAGGGGAAGGATTCCCCAGGAGAAAATCCAGATGCTGTTATTAAAGAGAATAGAGAGTAGACAGCTGAAAACCTGGCAAACCCACTACAGGCGGTAGTGTCTACGCGAAATAAGGCCCTCAGCCCAAGGATAGGGCTTGGCCCAAAGGCAACTGGAACATTTTGACAAAAGGTAAAAGCAGTGAAAAAAGACCTAGATGCTGCCTAGAAAGGGACACCAACGCTACTTCCTGACTCGCGTCTTCTGCTTTAGGAATATTCAGACAAGAAATGGACCAACAACCTCCTACTGGAGTTGAACTCCCCCATCCTAAGTCTGGGTCTGAGACACACGGTACCTGGGAGCCAGCGGTCAGGAGAGCACCTACAGCCTCCTTGCCCTCTAGGTCAGTGGTTCTCAACCTTCCTAATGCCATGACCCTTTAATCCAGTTCCTCATGTTGTGGTGACCCCAACCATAAAATTATTTTCATTACTACTTCATAACTATAATTTTGCTGCTGTTATGAATCGTAAATATCTGTGTTTTCCGATGGTCTTAGGTGACCCTGCTACTGTGTTTCCCCAAAAATAAGACATCCTCCGAAAATAAGACCTACTTACAGGTTTCCTTCTGAGCGAAATATAAGGCATCCCCTGAAAATAAGACCCCCTTAGGCTCTGTCTCAGAATGAAAATTAATTTACCGTAAACTGGTCGCTAGGGCCGCCCCGACTGGCGTCTAGCAACCAGTGACGTTACTCATTTAAAGACAGTGCTATTGGCCGAAACCGGTTTGGCTCAGTAATAGAGCGTCGGTCTGCGGACTGAAATGTCCCAAGTTCGATTCCGGTCAAGGACATGTACCTTGGTTGTGGGCACATCCCCAGTAGGGGATGTGCAAGAGGCAGCTGGTCGATGTTTCTCTCTCATCGACGTTTCTAGCTCTCTATCTCTCTCCCTTCCTCTCTGTAAAAAATCAATAAAATATATTTTTTAAAATAAATAAATAAAGACAGTGCTATTGCTAAACATGAGAGATTTGGTCCACTGATTCTGAAAGAAATGGAGTCACAAGAAATTCACCAGGAAATTCAGGAATTGGATTGTTATGATGATGTTCCAGAAGATGATGACATGATTGTCATTGAATAACTGAGTAAATTTTTGATACTGTAGGATTCACAGTTTGTCTGGTTTGTGTTGACAACTACCGTACTACCGTATACAGGTAGTAATAAATTTATTACCGTATACAGGTAATAAATTTATTATGTATACAGGTAATAAATTTCCTTTATTTTCATTTAACAATAAATGTGTACCGTATTCTTCTTCATGGAAAAATAAGACATCCCCTGAAAATAAGACCTAGCACATCTTTGGGAGCAAAAATTAATATAAGACACTGTCTTATTTTCGGGGGAACAGGGTAGTGGTTCTCAACCTGTAGAGCCTAAGCGGGGGTCACCACAACATGAGGAACTGTATTGAAGGATCGCAGCATTAGAAAGGTTGAGAACCACCGCTGTCTAGGTCCTCAGGGCCTTTGAGCCAAGGTCAATGTGCTGCTTCTACCTGGCACCACCGCCTCTCAAGCGTATGTGTCCGCTGCCCTCCAGAGACTCCTAGCTGTGTGCGCCCCCATCAGTGTCACCAGCTGTAAGCAAAAGCCACACTTCTGCCTGAATTACAAGGAAAATGCATCTATGAAAGGTCCGCGCCCACAGAACGTGGATGGGGTGGGACTGTTTGAGAACTGGCTTGGGGGGTCTGCAGCAAGGACCAGGGCTCAGAATCATGCTGCTGACATGTCTGGTGAGGGCACTACTGTTTCCACCTCGTCCGGGAGCGGATGCCACAGCGTGTACCCCTGACATGACCACTGGCTGCTGCGTTGCCGTAACTCCGAAGCAAGATTTTGAAGGTGTGCTGCTGTCCCTACCAGGTGACAACAAATGACTTCGGGATTCTCTGCCTATTGGGACAGAGAACGAAGCATTTGCCAGGGATGGTGTTGGTTTCCCCCAATAAAGAGTCACCTGGAATAGCAGCTGCAGTTTGACTTACCTCTTATTACTGCCAGTGACCCTTGGACAACACGGGTTGGGTTTTCATTATTTTTTTAATAGATGTTTGGCTATTGATTTCAGAGAGGAAGGGAGAGGGAGAAAGCGATAGAAACATCGATGGTGAGAGAGAATCGTTGAGTAGCTGCCTCCTGCACGCCCCCTATGCCCTTATTGGGAATTGAGCCCACCACCCGGGCATGTATGTGCCCTGGCTGGGAATCAAACCGTGACCTCCTGGTTCATAAGTCAACACTCAACCCCTGAGCCACGCCAGCTGGGCGGATTCTCATTATTTTTAACTGGATTTTCTACTGGTGATTGGGAATCTGAGCCCGTGGATAACTTAAGCATTCTACCAGACTTACCAATTTCCCTTCAGCACCTACGTCCCCCTTCTAGCTAGTGGACTGGCGAACCCCAGTGGCACTCGGGAACTAGTAGCTTAGAGCCAGCACCCACTAACCCCTGGAGGTTTGGGTACCTCTCCTCCCCGGAGGCACATGCCCCAGCAAGCGGCCTGTACTCACTAACACTGCAGCCTCCGTCTGCCGAGGCAGCTCCTGACTTGCTCAAAAGCCCTTTTCAGTGGTTTCTGCCACGGGACTCACCGTGAGTGACTTAAATCACACACCCCGATATTGTGGTCACATCACACAGAGTCACCTTGCAAGGAAAAACCAATTATTCGATCCCCACGGTGGCACTTCATTGTCTCCAAATCTGTAATCAGAGTCAAATCTCAGCATGGCCCAAGGGGCCAATTGTCAACATACACAGCAGGTCTGAGCCGAAGAGAGGGTGAGTGGGACAGTCGGCGGAAAGGACCGGACAAAAGCGGACTGCTGGCCTCTGAGCCCTTCTGTTGGAAGGAGCAGCCAGGCTGCTGGAGGACGTGCTTGGTGGACTAGGGGACATCCACCCCTTAGCAGCTCCCAAGCTCCTCTCTGCCCTCCCCCAGCACACGCCCCTCAGAAGAGGTAGCCAGGGGATGCCTGAGAAATGCACCTGTGAGGGTATTATCATAAGCAGCCATTCTCAAACCTGCCTACACCTTCGAATCGCGCGGGAGCTTCAACAACTATCGAGGCTCACTTCCGCAAATACTGATGCTGTTGGTGGGGACTGGGGGCAGGGGAGGGACCGCATACTGGTTGTGTGTTTTAATCACTGGTAGTGATTCCAGCTGCAGAAATCCCAGGACTAGGAGCCTGGAGAACGCAGTAGTTCACAACCTTGGCTGCACATTGAAAACCCCTGGGAGCTCTAGCTGGTTTGGCTCAGTGGATAGAGTGTCAGCCTGCAGACCGAAGAGTCCTAGGTTCTATTCTGGTCAAGAATACACACCCAGGCTGCAGGCTCGATTCCCCAATTAGGGGGCATACAGGAGGCAGCCCATCAATGATTCTCTCTCATCATTTGTTTCTATCTCTTTCCCTCTCCCTTCCTTTCTGAAATCAATAAAAATATATGTTTAAAAAGAAAATCTCAATGAAATGCCAACCTAAAGATTCTGACTAAATTATTTAATTGATCTGCCTGGATATGAGGATTTCCCTAGTTGATTCTAATGTGCAGAACTAGTAGGTTAAGGGAACGAATGAGTGATGAGGACCATTAGGATAAGAGAATGAATGAAAGCTAAAATGGGGAAATAAATGAAGGCATGACTGAATCTATAGTTCTGTCCTTCCGATTTAGAGCCACCCTGTGAGTGTGTGTGTGTGTGTGTGTGTGTTTGTGAGAGAGAGAGAGAAAGAGAGAGAGAGAGAGAGAGAGAGAGAGAGAGAGAGAGAGAGAGAGAGAGAGAGGTTGCAGGGTGAAGATTACCACATCATTTCAGCATTGTGATACTGAGGCCTATAGAACAGGAGCAGGGCCTTCATGTGTTTTGGAGGGTCCACTCTGTCCCCGACTGTGGCCTAAAAGCTTTAAGTCTACTTCCTTGTTGAATCCTCCCAATAACCCTGGGAGGATAGATACTGTGAGACACGTTTTCACAAAATGGGAGTCAGGGCTCCCAGAGGTTAAATGACTTGCCTGCCATCACCGAGTGAGTCAGTGGCAGAAACTAGATGAAGCCCAGGTGTTCTAAAGCTAATGCCATTCCTGACGGCGTTGGAGTGTCAAGTCAACACACACAGCAGGTCTGAGCGAAAGAGAGGATGAGTGGAACAATCAGTGGAAGGGACCGGGCAAATCTGCTCCGGAAGATGTCTCAGCCTGACCACCATTCATCCCCAGAGCCTGCCTGGCGTCTGATTGAAGCTTAGCTGATAGTCATCTCTTCTTTAAAAATATATATATATTTTATTGATTTTTTTACAAATAAAAATATATTTTATTTGATGCCTCCTGCACACACACCCCCCCCCTGGGGATGCACCCACAACCAAGGTACATGCCCTTGACCAGAATCGAACCTGGGACCCTTCAGTCCGTAGACCAATGCTCTATCCACTGAGCCAAACCGGTTTCGGCTGATAGTCATCTCTTGAAGCTTAGCTGATAGTGCTGTTGATGTCCAGAGCTCCAGGAGTGAGAACAACCACAAAAGGAAAGGTCTCCAGGACCCAATCATGGAGGCCGTGGTCCCAAAGCGCTGGTTGGGACATAGCTCTGAGGCAGAGGAATACGGGCTGGACATGCGGCCAAAGCATCATGTCTGCTGGACAAAGGGAGCCACGCTGGAGCCCAGAGGTCAGACTGAAGACGGGGCAGGAGACGGGGCAGCACAGGCGCATTAGATTCCCAGCCACCCTTTCTTAGGAAGGAAGGACTGACCTTCATTCTGAGATTATTCCCGCATTGTGTTAGCAGGAAGTGGAATCAAATTACTTTAATAAGAGCAATTTATTAAAACAGGGTTGAGTCCTCAGAAATCCCTCTCCTGGGTATGTACCCAACAGACATGTCCTAGAATGTTCACAGCATCACTACCTGGAACAGCCCACATTGGAAAGTGTCCACACGCCCATTCTCAGTAGAGGGAGTGGAACCGTGTTCCCCCATCCCACCCGTGGCAAAAAGAAGAGGTGACAACCTATGCTCCCTTTGGTTAGTTGGTTTTTTTATTGGTCCAAAAAAAAAAAAATCAGAAAATCTGGAAACCAAAGGTTTCTCTGGGGGTTTGGGGATGGAAAGCAGCTTGCGGGGGCAGGGGGGAGGGGGGAGGAAATGGAGACAGCAGGTGCAGGCGATTTTCTGTAGATCCCAGTGGTTCCAGGACTGGCAGCAGCAGCATGACCTGGGAGTCAGGGAACCAAACTCCTGGTCCCTGCTCCAAGCCCACAGAGTCAGGCTCTCTGGGAATGGAGCCCAGCACCCATGTTTAGCAAGCTCCCTGGGTGACTAGTGCACACCGAAGCCAGAGGACCAGCCCGGTGAAGAGGCCCAGAGGAAGGGACGTGGCTGGAAAGCCAAGTGGGGTTAACGAGTGGTGTCTGTGGGGGTTGCTTAAATGGAGAAAATGGAGAAAATACTTTTAAAAATGCTTTTTCCACCCTGGCTGGTTTGGCTCAGTGGATAGAGCGTCGGCCTGCGAACTGAAGGATCCCAGGTTCGATTCTGGTCAAGGGCATGTACCAGGCACATCCCCAGTAGGTAAGTGTGCAGGAGGCAGCTGATCGATGTTTCTCTCTCACTGATGTTTCTAACTCTCTATCCCTCTCCCTTCCTCTCTGTAAAAAAATCAATAAAATATATATTTTTAAATAAATAAAAATGTTTTTTCCAGAAATACAGTACACCTCCAGAGACGTGCATGTGTCATCAGTGAAACAGCTGGAGGCATTTTCCCCGTCAGCGCCCTCATGTAGCCAACCTCGGATTAAGAAACAGAACATCGCCCGAATCCCAGCAGCCCTCTCCTGCCTCCTCTGTCACCACCTGACTTCTAATGGCAGGAACTCGTTTTGCCTGTTCTTGTACTTTATGTAAATGGAAGCAAAAGACGTGCGCCCTTTGGTGCCTGGCCCTTTTCACTCACCGGTGTGTTTGTAAGATCGCCGGTATTGTGGCATACAGGCGGCGCAGACCCCTCATCCCCACCGCTGCAGAGTATCCCAGAGGGATCCTGCCACTCCCTCCACTGAGAATGGGCGTGTGGACACTTCCCAACGTGGGGCCGTTCCAGGTAGTGATGCTGTGAACCTTCTAGGATAGGGGTGTCGAACTCAATCAGAGAAGGGGCCAAAATCTAAAATCCAGCCTAAATCGCGGGCCGAATGGTTTACTGAACAGTCATAAACTGACAGCGGAGTGCAGTGATGACAGCGCGGTGCGGGCCACATTGCAAGGCCTGACGGGCTGGATTTGGCCCGCAGACCTTGTGTTTGACACATGTGTTCTAGGACATGTCTGTAGGGGACATACTCAGGAGAGGGATTTCCGAGGACTCGGCCCTGTGTAAACAGTGGCTGGGAAGAAGCCGGTAGAGAAGATGCGAAGCTACAGGAGAGAAGGGGGGTCAAAGAGAGTGGGGTCCCTGGGGAAGTAGGAGGCAAGCAGCGGAAGGGCTGGGCCTGAACCAGAGGCGGGGAGGGGAGAGCAGTGTGGAAGGCGGGTTTGTAGTTGGGGGTGGGTCAGCCTTGACTGGCCCACGTGAAGTAGGAAGCAAGATGGTAGGCTGAAGTGTGGAGTCGCAGGGTTCGGGGTTTGAGGCAGGAGAGCGGGGGAAGGTTTGAGGAGGTCAGAATGGTCAGCAGAGAGATGACTAGAGGGCGAATGAGACAGGAGTCCATAACCTGGGCTGTAGCACTCTGGGATTCTGGGATTTTTGCCACAGAACACTTGGTGTGAGTCCCAGAGTGAAGGAATTTGCTAACCTGGTTTCCAGGCTGTGGCTCCCTGAGGGAGGGGGGGCTGTATCGCCACCTGCTGGCCAAGAGCCACATGACTGTTTCTCTACCTCCAGTTGCTCCCCAGAGCCTAGAGCAGTGGTCAGCAAACTGCTGCCTCTCGAGCCACAGGCAACTCTTTGGCCCCTTGAGTTTTTAACAAAGGCCAGCTTAGGAAGACCCTAATTAAGTTAATAACAATGTACCTAGCTATATAGTTTAAGTTTAAAAAATGTGGCTTTCAAAAGCAATTTCAATCGTACTGTTGATATTTGGCTCTGTTGACTAAGGAGTTTGCTGACCACTGTCCTAGAGGAACCTCAGGCTGAGCCTTGAACCCAGCCATTTAGAACCTCCCTCCACTTAGAACCTAGTCAAGTGCTGAGCCCTGATCCAAGCAACAATGTAACTGCAGTCCCAATCCAAGCTCCATGCCCTGAATTAGCATTCTGAACAGGCCTGGGGGTTCCAGGGCTGCATCCCCTGAACAGGAGCCAGCAAGCATCCTGGATCTCAGGGCCTATGGCTGTGGCCCGAGGGCTGGGCTCCTTCTACCTCCCTGAGTGGCATCCCTCCACCCCCCGCAGAGTCCCCTGCCCTGTGAGCCCCTAGGGCCCTGTGTCCTACTGGGACAGGCAGCCGCCCTGGCCCGTGACCTGCCCAGACCTGTTCTAGATTCCACGCCACCCTTCCCCAAGGCTGCCTCCACCTCCCACGGGCCTGGCTGGGGCAGGGCCTGCGGAGACTCAGCTGGGAAGGCTGGCAGGCAGGCGGCCGGGCCGGGCTCCGGGGCCATGGAAGCCACAGAGGAGCCCGTGCTCTATCGGAAGCTGCTGCTCTGGGAGCAGAGCTGGGAGTCCGGGGACGAAGAGGAGGAGATAGCGGAGCTGCTCGTTCCGGGCCCCTGGGCGCCCCGGGACTCCTCTGGGTGAGTCAGGGAGGAGTCTGGGCACCTGGCAGCTCCGGACTGAGGCCGGTCGTGTCCCTCCCTCCGGGGCCCCTGCTGCTTGGCTCCGCTCCAGGAACTTTCTGGTTGACTGGGAGGAACCCTTGCTGCAGCCCCAGAGACTGGCCTGAACCAGTCGATTCGCGGTCTGTGCGTCTGAAGGGACGTTTGTACCAAGCCAGAGCCCTGCCGGCTGCTCTGTCAGAGGTTCCCCATCCCACCCCCTGGTGCAGGAGGCACCTGCTGAGCAGGTTGGGGCCTGGCTGCACCTGGCCGGGCCTGCTCTTCCGCCTGCCAAGCTCCTGTCAGGCAGTCCTCACCGGCTCCACCCTGCCTCTCCAGCCTCCTCTCCGGGACGCCCGCCCCCACTGTCCTCGGTTTCCCCAGTCTTCATGTTTCTGTCCAGGCTGGGCCACCTGCGGAAGCCCTTCTCCTTGGCAAACTTTTTTTTTTTTAAATATATTTTATTGATTTTTTTACAGAGAGGAAGAGAGAGGGATAGAGAGTTAGAAACAGCGATCAGCTGCCTCTTACACACCCCCTACTGGGGATGTGCCCCAACCAAGGTACATGCCCTTGACCGGAATCGAACCTGGGACCCTTCAGTCCGCAGGCCAGACGCTCTATCCGCTAAGCCAAACTGGTTTCAGCTTCTTGGCAAACTTACACTCCGCTTGCAAGCAAGGTCAATTTTGGGGGAAACATTCCCTGGGTTTTCTTGGGGCCCCGGGAGGCTGCGGTCTCAGCCCTGGCTCAGGACAACCTCTCTACAGGAAGAAAGTCGGTGCTCGGCCCGGGGCCTGGGCTCAGCTAATGGCCGCTCTGCTGCTGCTGGCCGTTGGCTTCTCCCTGGCCGCGTGGCAACTCCACACCAGGGCTAGCTCTACCGGAACCTCGGGCCCCGGGGCCCCTCCCCCCGGCGGGCACTCCCACCGCCCTGGCGTATACCACCACGGCGCCATCATCAGCCCTGCAGGTCAGTGAGGAGAGCAGCTCCGGGAGGGGAAGGGCCAGGATCACTCGGCCCCTTCCCATGACCGTCCCTTCCTTGCTGCAGCCCCGTGCTCGGACCTGGGCCAAGAGCTGCTCGTTGCCGGGGGCAACGTCGTGGACGCCGGAGTTGGAGCAGCTTTGTGCCTGGCAGTAGTGCATCCTCACGCCACAGGGCTAGGTCAGTGACCCACAACCCCAGTGATCCCAACCCTAAGCCCAATCGGTGCCCCGGACACCCCGGCAGGCAGTGGCCCTGGCCTCACAGCTGGTTAGTAAGCAGGACTAGGACTTGGCCAACCAACCCTAGGCTGGGACTTTTGATTCTAGGTCCGTGTGACCTTGACCCCAGGTGGGTCTCCAGGCCAAGTCAGTATAGCCCTTCACTGGGGCGACTGAGTGGCGCTGACCCCGTGTGACCCCTTTGTCTTCCCCAGGTGCCATGTTTTGGGGCCTCTTCCACAATAGCTCCTCAGGCAATTCAACTGCCCTGACATCAGGCCCAGCCCAGGCCCTGGCCCCCGGCCTGGGGCTGCCCTCGGCTCTGCCTACCCTGCGCTTGCTGCACACACGCTTCGGCCGCCTGCCCTGGCCACGGCTGCTGGTGGGCCCCACCACACTGGCTCAAGAGGGTTTCCTGGTGGACACACCCCTGGCCAGGGCTCTGGCAGCCCAGGGCACAGAGGGCCTCTGTCCACTACTTTGCCACACTGACGGGACCCCCCTGGGACCAGGGGCCCGTGCCACCAACCCAAAACTGGCAGCCATGCTACGCAGGGCAGCAGACTTTGCTGAGGATGCTCTACTGAGTCTGCTGGCCCAAGACCTGGGGCTGGAGGCACCCTCAGCTGAGCCTATGCCCACCTTGGAGCCAGCACTGCAGCTACCTTCAGCCCAGGGTATCCTGTTCACCACACCCAGCCCCTCAGCTGGCCCAGAGCTGCTGGCATTGCTGAAGGCAGCCCTGCAGCCCGGAGGACCCAGCCCTGAGCCCTGCCCACCACCCCTACATGATAACGAGACCCTTGTGAGCAGCGTCCTGGCCACCGTGGACAGCAGCGGCTCTGTGCTCCTTCTCATCTCCTCACTCAACAGCTCCTTCGGCTCCAGACGCCTGTCCCCAAGCACTGGGGTTCTACTCAGCAACCTGGTGGACAAGTCCGCAACTAGTACCTGGGCCTGCCCCCTCATTCTTCGTGGCAGCCCAGATGGCACAGAGGATGATGTGTTGGGGCTGGTGGCTTCAGGGACCCCCGCCGTAACCAGAGTCACAAGTCAAGCCCTGCTCAGCCACCTGGCTGGGTTCCAAACCCAGGCCCAGCACCAGCACCAGCACCAGCACCAGCACCAGCAGCAAGGACCAACAGAGCGCTCCGGGGTCTGTGGCCAAGGAACCATGCTCCAGGTGGCAGCCCATGCAGAGCACGCCCACGTCTCCAGCGTACCCAGTGGCTGCTGCCCCTTCCAGGGCTTCTAAGGGGGCAGGACAGATGGAGTGTACAGAGTATGCATGGAGTATGTGCTCCCCGCTGGCTCAAGCCCTCAAACTCTGGCCTGGTCCGTTACTGGGACTGGCTCTTCTCAGCTAAGGGAGCCGAGGAGAACAAGAAAAGAGCACCAGGGCCTGGGGCCAGCCCTGAGTTGGGGTCCAGCTCTGGGAAGGAGAGATGGAAGAATGCCAAATGCCTGCCTAGGCTCTGGGCCTCCTGGGCAAGGCAGGCAGAGCCGGGGGTTCTGCTGGCATCTCCATCCTCCGCTTCAGGCCACCCTCTGCTGATGTCCCTCAATGAGGCTGGAAACAAAATAAACATCAAGTCCTACGGATTCCATGTGCCATTCCTGCTTCTTATGGTTAGTTTCCCATAAGTCTTTGAGGTACCTGTGTCAGGGCTTCCCCCAGAAGCACCCCACCCAGAGAGGCAGAGCCTGGGCTGATGTCTTTCAGCTCCCCCTGCTCTGCTCACCTCCTGTCTCCTAGGGCGCTGTATGTACAAGGTAAACCTCTTCATCCCACTTCCTAAAACAGACAGCAGAGCGAGGAAGAGGCTGAGAGAGTGAGTAGGAGGTTCCCCAGGGCCTGGGTACAAAAAGCTGGGTGTATGACATTTAAATGCCAGGTTGGGCCCTGACCACCCCACCTACCTCAGGGCTGGGGTCTCTCTGGACTACACCCTCCAAAGACAGCTTCTCAAGTCAACAAACAGGGTGACCAGTAGCACCTCCATCTATATACATTGTAAAAGTTACCTCTGATGTAATAGAACTCTTGATCCTACCACCTCAATCTGCCTCCCACCCCTGCTTAGAAAGAAAATTCTTCCCCTGCTCAGTAAATGGTAGCACAATCTACCCACTCATGTTAGCCCTAAATCTGGCATCCATCTTTTTCCTCCCCCCACCACTCCACCCCACATCCATCACCCACTACCAGTTCCAAATTAGCTGGACTCTGACTTGTTCTCATACTACCTTGACCCAATCCACCATTGTCTGCTCTTTCTGCTTCTACCTCTTCACTCCCCCACCTCCCCATACAGCTGCAGTATAATCTTTTTAAAGTGTAAACAGAATCAAGACTTGCCCCTCCATAAAGCCCTCCAAAGAACCATCACACTCAGAATAAAATTCAAACTCATCACCTCCTGGTGTGAGAGCGAGAGGGCCTGACGGCCCCGCCCAGATCCCTGCCCCCGCCTACCTCTTCCGAGCTCCGCCCCCGCCAGGCTCCGCCCCCCCGCCAGGCTCCGCCTTCCCCAGATGACACAACCCAGAGCGCACGCGCCGCGACCTGACCCGGAAGAGGCTGCCCCGGAGCCCACGTGTTCGCGGAGCATGGTGGCGGTGGAGATGGAGAAGCGGGACAGGGCCGCGGCTATGGCTCCCGGAGAGGCGGCGAAGGGCGGCGCTCGGCCTGTCGACCGCCAGGGCCTGCTGCAGCACAGCCGCGAGTTCCTGGACTTCTTCTGGGACATTGCGAAGCCGCAACAGGAGACGCGGCTTGAGGCCACGGAGAAGTTGCTGGAGTATCTGCGCGCGAGACCGGAGGTATGGCGGCGGGGCCTGGGACAGGGCTGCGAGGCTCTCAGCAGAGAGGGTTTGGGGGTTGGGGGCACGTGTTCGCGAACCTAGACGCCCAGATGAGCGCTGGCCTAAGGGCGGAGGAGGGAAGGGGGAGGCGGGCGCGGGGCGATTGTTGTAAGCGGTGGACCCGGGAATGCGCTGGTTCCGCAGGGGTCCGAGATGAAGTACGCCCAGAAGCGCCTGATCGCTGGGCTCGGAATGGGGCGAGAAACCGCGCGGCCCTGCTACAGTCTGGCCTTGGCCCAGGTGAGATGGGGGCTCGTGGAAGGGGACCAGCCGTGGTGGGGAGTGAGGAGGGCGGATGTCTCAGTTGCAGGGAAGGAATCAGTCATTGGTCTTCGGAGGGAGAAGTTGGGGGAGGTGACATCTGAGCTGATGGGAGGCGTCCCCACGTGGACGTGGAGAAAGTGTCTGCAGAGAAGCCCTGACAGGTGGTTGAGCAGTTTTCTTTTTGGTACATGGAATGACCGACTTCGGAGGTGCATTTGACTGGGGGCAGTAAGCTTTGGAGTGGGTTCACTTAGCTCTGCAATGTCTAGGACCCTCTAATCCCAAGTGCCACTTAGCAGATTATAGGCCGACTAATTCAGAGGAACTTAAAGAGCTGGAAGCGCAATAAAGATCATTCCTTTAGGATCAGCCTGAGGGGAGTTCCGATCAGGCTGTGGGGATAGAGTGTCTGAGAACCTAGTAGCCAAAGGAGGTACTTTCTCCAACCTGGGTAGGCATGGGGCAGGGAGGCGAGATTCAGCTCCACTCCGGCCGCAGATTCCACGATTGGTGGGTAGCTTCAGAGGCATCCTTAGGGTTCGAGCGGGGATAAGCAGGGGGAGGTTGAGATCTGTTGGGATGTGGCTGGGCCACCCCTCTGAGCCCTCTCCCTCCTGCCACACAACCCCTGGCAGTTGTTACAGTCTTTCGAAGACATCCCTTTGTGCAGCATCCTGCAGCAGATACAAGAGAAACATGACCTGCAGACAGTTAAGAAGGTGAGAGTGAGTGTCCCCAGGGAGGTCAGCGGCCCTGGGTGGGGGGATACTTGGGGCCTTCTCACCCATGCCTGAATCCTTTTGTAGGTGATGAAGAGACCTGCTCTTTTTGCAAACCTGTTTGGGGTGCTAGCCCTCTTTCAGTCGGGCCGGCTGGTGAAGGTAAAAGCTTTGGGGGAACGGGATCACGGGGACTGGCTGGGGAGTGCTGGGTGACAGTGGCACATTCTGCTCATACCCTCTACCCTTTGGTGGGCACCAGGACCCAGAGGCACTGATGAAGTCCGTGAAGCTACTGCAGGTCCTGGCCCAGTACTACAACCACTTGCAGGAGCAGCCCCAGAAGGCCCTGGTGGACATCCTGTCTGAGGTACAGGTTTATGGGGTGTGGGACCTAGGGTAGCGCTACTCTGTAGAACATTGAGAAGGCAGGAGTTAATGTTAACTGACGGAGAAATACAAAAATGTGTAACTGACACTTAGTAACTATATTTAAAAAAACACACACAAAAAAAATAACCTAGGATACTTAATGGCATACTTAATTAACCTCATACAGTGGTCTGCAAACTCATTAGTCAACAGAGCCAAATATCAATAGTACAACAATTGAAATTTCTCTTGAGAGCAGAAAACCGACTTCTGCGAATGGGCCACGAAGTTTCGATTGCACTGTACGTTTCAGTCGCACAGATATTTTGTGGAAGAGCCACACTAAGGGGCCAAAGAGCCGCTTGTGGCTCACGAGCCGCAGTTTGCCGACCACTGACCCAATACATCTTATTAGGTTGCTTAAATAACAACCTAGTGTTATTTCAACATGCAATCAATACAATCTACAAAAAGTTGTACAAGTACTTCACATTCTTTTTGTCATGCTAAGTTTTTGAAAGCAGTGTATATTGTGCAATTAGAGCAAGTCTCTATTCAGATTAGCATATCCCAGGTGCTCACTAGCCACTTGTAGCCAGTGGCTGCCATATTGGACACTGTAGTTACTAGAACAGCACCTGGCATGTTGCAAGTATAACTTAAACATGTCGATGTTTCTAACTCTATATCCCTCTCTCTTACTCTCTGTAAAAAAGCAATAAAATATATATATTTTTTAAATAGGCTAGTCCTGAAAAACTCTAAAGAGGAATAATAAAAATGGTGACCCCTGACCAGTTGGCATCGGGTGCTTATTAAAAACCCAGCTTCCTGCCCTAGCCGGTTTGGCTCAGTGGATAGAGCATCGGCCTGCAGACTGAAGGGTCCCAGGTTCGATTCTGGCCAAGGGCACATGCCTGGGTTGTATGGGCTTGATCCCCAGTATGGGGTATACAGGAGGCAGCCACTCAGTCATTCTCATCATTGATGTTTCTCTCTCTCCCTTTCCCTTCCTCTCTGAAACAATAAAGAAATATATTTTAAAAACAGCTTCCTGAGACTTGGAAATGGGAGCTTTTTAACAAATATCCTCTGATGCCTAGCAGGAGGGATTGTGGCTCCCACACCTAAGATTGCACTGTACCAAGGCCCTCGAGGGAGCCACCCTCCCTCAACCTGTCTCCCCATCCCAGGTCCCAGAGGCCATGTGGCAGGAGGTCCTGCCGAAGGTTCTCAAGCCCGACATGAATTCAATACTTGGCTCCCCTGAGCACCTGGAGATCTTCCTCTTGGCCCAGCAGAAGGTGCCCAGGCAGCTGGAGAAGCTCATGGGACCGGTCAACCTATTGTCGGATGAGAACATCCCCAGGTGTGAGGGAAGTGGGCGGGTTCCTGGGGTCAAGGGGCTGCCATTCATGGATTTGCAGTATGGCCTGGGGTGTCCCTGCTTCCCTTGTCTGCTCGGTGGATGCCACCTGAGTGCCCTCTGCCCTCCACAGACTGGTGACTGTGCTGAAGACGGCCGCCAACTCTGTGAAGAAGGAGCGCAAACTGCCCGCTGTGGCTCTGGACCTGCTCCGCCTGGCTCTTCGGGAAAACAAGTTCCCGTGGTTCTGGAATGAAATCGTGGAACAAGGGCTAATGAAGAAGCAGTTCTGGCCAGCCAGGTGCCTGTGGCGCTTCTCCACTCTTGACCCCTCTTTCCTGTTGGCTAGGCTGAGATGGGTTGGCAGTCCCGAAGTCCACCCTGGAGGACTGAGGGCTCTGACCAGGCTCTGTCATGCGCACCCTTAGCTACCTGTGCTTCCGCCTGCTGGGCGCATCCCTGCCCATGCTGTCCAAGAAGCAGCTGCAGCTGGTGATGCGAGGAGACACGATCCGACATTACGGGGAGCACATAGTCACGGCTAAGGTGGGTGCCACCCCTGCAGCCCACGCTGCCAGAAACAGCCAGGCTTCCCGTAAGAAGGGTGGCGGGCCACCTCAGGGGTCAGTCAGCTTCTGGAATACAGCTGCTCTTTGCTCCAGCATCAGGGGTCCTCCTGCCCCTGGTCCTGCCTGGTATGGGTAAGCACAGCTGCTTTTGGAAGGAGCCTGGGAGCTGGGTGTCGCCTTCCTCTGCCCCTCTGAGCAGACTTGTGGCAAGGTCGGCCCTTCTGCCCTCGGCAGAGGCATTACAGCCAGCAGCCTGCCCAGACCCCCATCCATCCCAGTGTTGTTCTTAACTGAGCCAAGCCCTCAACAGGAGAGTCAGGTGGTGGTTAAGAACATGGGATGGGGGACCAGACCACCGGTCCCAGTCCTGGCTCCACCACTCACTGCTGTGTGACCCCACACAGGTTGCTTCCCAGGCCTGTGCCTGCCTCTCCCTTCTGAGAGGAGAGGAGCAGTGCCACCTCAGAGTTGTGAAGATGTTCCCTTAAAGCAGGAAGCATAGCTGGGTTTGCTCCTCGCCAGCTAATTCACCCTCACAAGCAGCTCCGAGAGCTGCCTCCTGCTAGAATTTGGGGGTGAACAGATCAGAAAGTAAAGAGCAGCGAAGGGCACAGGCTGGGAGGCCCTGCCAACCTGGTCCACATCCCAGTCGTACCAATCAGAACCCCCAGAAATTACTTCTAAGCCTTTTTGTACCTAGTAATTTTTTTCATCTATAAATGACAAAAGGTTGTTACAAAGATCAAGCAAGCTTTCACACAAAAATAAGTGGCACAGCTAGGAGCTTGCAGAAGTGGGATTTGAACCCAGGTCTGTGGTGGCCCAGGCTGGACACTGAATCATGACTCTGCCCTGCCTCCAGCCTAGAAAGCAACCTGTCCGAATCCAGTAAGAAATGGGAAGGAGGGGCCTCAGGCCAGAGTTGTGGAGGCCAGAGCAGCCAGACAGGCAGGCCTTGGTGGCAGACAAGTGTTGGGGAGACAGGACAACTAATCCTGGCTGTACGAGGGAGGGGCACTTGCTGGGCCTCGGTGTGCCCTGTGGTGGGAGAGGCTGGCAGGGCTGGCAGTCAATGCAGTGCCTGACTCTTGCAGTTCCCGGGCCAGTTCAAGTTTGCTCCAGAGATGAACAAGTACGTTGAGAGCTTCCTGGAAGGCAGCCAAGATGACCCTGAGAAGCAGCTGGCCGTGCTGGTGGCCTTCTCTTCCATCACCAACCAGGGCCTCCCCGTGGTGCCTACCTACTGGCGGATCGGGCGGTTCCTGAGTGCCCCCGCCCTCAAGGGCTATGTGGCCTGGCTGCAGGACATGTTTCTGCAGCCCAACTTGGACTCCTTGGTGGACTTCAGCACCGACAATCAGAAGAAAGCCCAGGATGCTTCGATCCACGGGTGACTGGGCCCAGCGGGGGGCAGGCAGGGGCCCCGGGCTCAGGAGTGGGCTTCCTGGGCCTGCTGAGCCCAGAGACCAGGACTCTCCCTCGTACACTATTGGGGTTCCATGGAAGGAGGGGGAAAATGATGGGGAGCTGAGCCATAGCTCTCAAAGAAGGCCTCAGTGTGCTCACATGTGTTCCCACGCTGGCGTTAAGGGGGCAGAGGTCTTGGTGGGCAAAGGAGTATCATTTTTACCACCGCTGAACAGCTCCTGTGGTCTGGCTTCTGCCCTCCAGGCCTGAGCGCACCATGTTCCGGCTGCGGAAGTGGCTCATCCTCCGCCTGGTCAGCATCGTGGACAGCTTGCACCTGGAGAAGGAGGAGGCCTTGATTGAGGAGGTGGCCAGGTGTGAGATGTGCTCAAACCCAACTCCCCGTGGGGGGAGCAGCCAGAGAGTTGGGCCTCTTGCCTAGTCCTATTTGGGTCCCCCCTGGAGCCAGAAGTGTTGGGGTCAGGTTGTCCATGGGAAGCAGGCAAGCCACTCCTGTCCCTTAGGCAGAAGGGGTTTGGGAGACATTCCTTGGGAGCCTGTGAAAGGAAGGGACCCAGGAGGTGCAAGGCCACAGGGGCCTCACGGGCTCCGAGTGTCCCATGGCAGCCCCTGCACATGGACAGGGTCAGCGAGGCCTCACCATTGGCCTCACCTGTGCCAGGTGCTCGTTCGGCTCTCACTACAGTCCCAGGGGGTAGCCCGTGTTTACAGAAACGATGGTGTGACTTGGTTGAGGCCACACAGCCTTGAGTGGATTCTGGTTCCAAGAGAGGGATGCTGGATCCAGATGAGAAGTGTCTACCTCTCTGGAGTGGCTGGCTCCCTCTTCCTCCAGGCCTTCGGGGTGCCATCTGTGGAGGGGCTGGTGAAACTGGGTGGCACTAGCAGGCAACACGGCTTGATCTCCCACCTTCCCCAGGTTTTGCTTTTTCCACTCATTCTTTGAAACAAAGAAGCCCACATCCCAGATCCCTGAAACTGGGCAGCGGTTCTCCTTCCCTGTGGAGCCCCGGGCCCGAGAGGTGGTCAGCGGTGCCTTCTTCAGGTAGGTCTTGGGCTTCTCAGGAGGCGCTAAGGGTGGGCTAGCAGGGCTAGAAGGTGGCCTCGGGTGCTTGCTTTCTCCAGTCCTAAACTGGGAGAAACTATCAGCCCAGTGAGTTCCAGTGGGTCAGGGTATGGGGCTGGGATGGGGGGCGATGTTTACTAACCCAGCCGGTGACCCCGCCCTCCCCCAGCCTGCTGCAGACCCTCAGCGCACACTTTAAGCATGCTCCGGAGCAGACCCAGAACAAGCGTCCCTGGACCTATCGCCTGGTACAGTTTGCTGACATGCTGCTGAACCATAGCCGCAATGTGTCCCCCCTGACGCCCTTCACTACGCAGCAGCGCCAGGCCTGGACCCGGTGAGGGCGGGGATTTCCAGGGCGTGGGTGGGACGCTCCGGGGTCTGAGGATGGCAGAGGTGACCTGAGAGCATGCCCATCTCCCACCAGGATGTTGCAGACTCTGGAGGAACTGGAGGCTTGCTCCTCAGAGGCCAAGGCCAAGGCCACTGCCTTTCAGCACCTGCTGCTCCTGGTGGGCATCCACCTTTTCAAGGTACGGCGCCTGGAAAGGAGGGGCTTACGGACTTGGGGTCTGGCCCTCAGGCTTCCTCCTGAGCAGCTTGAGGGCTTTGCCAGGAAAGGCTCTGGGGAGCTGAACTTTGTAGGGAGTTGAACCAGCTGGTCCTGGTGGAGTTTAGTGCCAGCAGCTCTTTTGACCTGACCCTCGTGATTTCTTAACTCGGAACCTTCATTTCTCAGTTGACAGACAATATTAGTTTCAGGTGTGAAACAAGCACAGCGATTAGAGATTTATGTAACTTACAAAGTGATCACCTTAGTAACACTAGAACCCATCTGACACCATACATAGTTACTACAATGTACTAACTATATCCATACACATGCTTGTACTTTATATTCCCATGACTACTTCCGTATAACCAGTGATTTGTACTGCTAAATTTCTGCCCCTTTTTCGCCCATCCTCCCAATCACCCTCACACCTGACAATCCTCAAAATGTTCTCTGTACCTGAGTTTGTTTGTTTTTTCATTTTTTTAGATTCCACATCTAAGTGAAGTCATACAGTATTTGTTTTTCTCTGTCTGCCTTATTTCATTTAGCATAATACCCTCTAGGTTTATTCTTGTTACTGCAGATGGCAAGATTTCATTCTGTTTTATGGCTGAGTCATATTCCATTGTATATATGTACCATCTCTTTATTTATCATCTATTGATAAGCACTTAGGTTTCTTTCTTATCTTAGCTATTGAAAATAATGCAGCAATGAACATATGGATGCATATGTCTCTTTGCATTAGTGCTTTGTGCTTCTTAAGATAAATACCCAGAAATGGAAGTGGTCTCCTGTAGCCTTTGTTTTAGAGTCTATTTTGTGTGCTATAAGTATTGCTCCCCCAGCTTTTTGTTTGTTTTCATTTTCATGGAATGTTTGTCCCCATCCCCATAGTTTCAGTCTGTATGTCTCTCGATCTGTAGTGACTCTTGTAAACAGCATATGTAGGGGTCGTATTTTCTTATCCATTCAGCCAACCTATGTCAAATACTGGTTTGGTGAGGAGGAACTCGTTTAGCTTTCTCTTGTCTGGGAAGCTCTTTATCTGTCCTTCAATTCTAAACCATAGCCTTTTTCATCACTCTTTCTTGACAATCCCTCTTGAGAATTCAGTTGATAGTCTCATGGGCACTTTCTTGTAAGTAACTAACCGCTTTTCTCTTGCTGCTTTTAAGACTCTCTTTGTCTTCAGCCTTTGATATTTTAGTTATGATGTGTTTGGTGTGGGTCTCTTGACTCATTTTGTTCAGACTCTCCATTTCCTGGGCTTAAATGTCTATTTCCTTTGCCAGGTTAAGGAAGTTTTCTGTCATTATTTCTCCAAATATACTTTTTAATTCCTTGCTCTCTCTTCTCTTTCTGGTACCTCCATGATGCAAATATTAGTTTGCTTAATTTGGTTCCAGGGGACCCTTAAACTGTCTCATTTTCTATTCTTTTTGCTGTTCTGATTGGTTGTTTGTCTTCTCTGGTTTGGTCCTCTGCTTCATCTAATCTACTGTTGATTCTCTCTAATGTGTTTTTCATTTCAGTTATTATATTCTTTATTTCTAACTTTTAAGTTTTCTGTCTCCTTTCTTTTCCTTTCCCTTTGTTAGAGTTCTCATTGAGTTCATTGAATATCCTAATAACCTTTGAACTCTGCATCTGGTAGTTGCTTGTCTCCATTTTGTTTAGTTATTTTTCTGAGCTATTGTTCTATTCTTTCATTTAGGGCACGTTTCTTTATCTCCTCAATTTGACTGCCTCCCTGTGTTTGCTTCTATATATTAGGTAGAACTGCTGTGTTCCCTGGTCTTGGTAGTGTGGCCTTAAGTAGTAGGTACCCTTTGGGGCCCAGTGGCTTAGCCTCCCTGGTTGCCTGAGCTAGGTGCTCCCGGAGTGTCCCTTGTGTGGGCTGTGTGTGTCCTCCTGTTGTAGTTGAGCTTTGATTGCTGTTGGCAGTGGGAGGGATTGACCCTCAGGCTGATTGGCTGTGAGGACTGGCCATGACTGAAGTGGAGGAACTGTTGTGTGCGGACTGGCCCCACAGAGCAGGAATCTCTGTAGCCAGGCTCTGATGCCTGCTGAGACCACCCTTCGAGTGTGCCGGTTGGAGGTGGTTGGGTGGTGCTCTTGGGAGAGGCTGGTGGCCTTTGCTTTGCTAGGGTTGCCTGGTGTGAGCTACAAAGGGATCTGCAGATGGTTGCCGCTTGGAGGGCCAGGGAGAGGCTAAGCTGCACGCTGAGCAAGCTGCCACTAGTGCTGGCTTGGGGCTGCTTAGCAAGAGGTCTGAGGTCAGAGGCTACTTGTTTAGGGTTTGTGAGATTTTAGGAAAGTCCCCGTCATGAGCCAAGACAGGCTGTCAGTATGGAAAAGCCACTGGAAGCACTGAGTGCGCCCCAAAGTTGGATGAGGCAGGGTCTCAGGGAATCAGCAGGCCTGGGCAAACCGTGTTAGCCAGGATAATGGAGACTGGGATATGTTGCCTGCTGCCGGCTCTGTAGGCGAAGGGAAAAAGAACAATGGCCTAAGCCAGACAATGCAGTTCCTCCCTCTATATCTCTGGCACTTTTTGGGCTGTTGGGGACTCCAGCATCCCTCTGTCTCATTGGCCACAACCTCCGCTGGTTTTCATAGTCAGAAGTTATGGGGACTTCTCTTCCCAGCACCGGAACCCTGGGCTGAGAGCCCATTGTGGTGCTGGGATCCTTCACACCTCAGCGGAGATCTCCACAGCCGAGATCTGCCTCCCAGTTTTTAATCACAATGCATGCGTGTGGGGCCAGCCCCTTCCATGTCTCTGCCCAGCCTGGTTTCTTGTGTATGTCCTTAATTCTGGGACTTCTGTTCAACTAGTTTTCAATTATGGTTTTGTAGTTGTACTTTTTTTTTTAAGCTTTTTAAAAAATATGTGTTTTATTGATTTGAGAGAAAGATGAAGGGAAAGGGAGAGAGAAACATTGTTGTGAGAAATATCAATCGGCTGCCTTGTGCACACCCACTGGGGATCCAAGCCCTGGCCAGGTGGCTCCATTGGCATGTCATCCCATACACAAAATGCTGTGGTTCAATCCTCAGTCGGGTGTGTATGTGAGGCAACAAATCTGATTCATTCATTCTCATTCTCTCTCTCTCTCTCTCTCTCTCTCTCTCTCTCTCTCTCTCTCTCGGGTGTGTATGTGAGGCAACAAATCTGATTCATTCATTCTCATTCTCTCTCTCTCTCTCTCTCTCTCTCTCTCTCTCTCTGTCTCTCTCTCTCTCCCTCTTCTCCCCCTCCTCACTCCCTCCCCCTTCCGCTCCCCCTCGTCTCCCTTTCTCTTTAAAATCAATAAAAGCATCTCCTTGGGTGAGGGTTTAAAAAGAAGAAAAGTTGCCTGCACAGCCAGGGAGCTGGAGACGAAGGTGGCCAGAGTGCTGGGCTTCTATTCTGGCCTGTTCTGTCACCTCTGGCCCCAATATTAAACCCCACTGCATGGGGAGGGAGAAGTCCGCCTTTTCGGTGCCATGGATCACACAGGCTGTTTTTAGAGCCCCCTCACCCTTGTAGGTTGGGTGGCTGGAGTCTGGGCTTGTCCCCAACAAGATGGGTTAAGTGAGTTTAAATTACATTAGTTAAAATTCATGATTTTCCGTTTTTTCTTTGTAGTAATGTTGAACTAAGAGTAGGAGGAACAACCTAGAATTGGGAACCTTAAGCATGGGGCCTGCTGGCTTCCTATGACTGCCCAGCCACCCTTGTTCAGCTCTGTCTCTCTGGGGTCCAGCTGGGGTCCTCCTGGCTGGTGAGGGTGACTGGCTAAGGCAAGCTGCCATGTTCTTGGCCTCTGATGCAGCAGCTCCCCTTGACCGGCCCCTCCCCCGGGAATGGGGATGGGGCTCGGCTCCTGATTTTTGCCCTCCCCACAGTCCCCCACAGAGAGCTGCGACCTCCTAGGTGACATCCAGACCTGCATCAAGAAGAGCCTGGGGGAGAAGACGCGCCGGACCCGCTCCAAGGCCACCAGTGGGTCATCGCCCCTGGGGAGAGCAGAGGGGGTGGGCAGGGCACAGCAGGGACCGGGATGAGCTGACAGTGCCTGCCCGGGCTCAGACCGCTCCCTGCTTGCAGAAGCCCAGGAGCCGCCGTGGGTGGAGGTGCTGGTGGAGATCCTCCTGGCCCTCCTGGCCCAGCCCAGCCATCTGATTCGCCAGGTGGCCCGGACCGTGTTTGGCCACATCTGCGCCCACCTGACTCCACGTGCCCTGCAGCTAATCCTGGATGTAAGTTGGGGCCTTCGGGGAAATGGGTCCCAGGAAGTGGCTGTCCCAGCACCAGGGCTGCCATATCAGCCCCTGGTCCTCACTGCGACCTGCAGAGGGTGTGGGCCCCATCCCTCTGCTGCTGTGCAGCCCTGACCCAGGCGGTGCTGCCTTTGGGCGTGGAAGGTGTAGCCTTACCTCCTGGGCTTCACTTTCCTGCTTTGGCCTTTTGGTCTGGACTGGGCAAGGCCAGGGAAGTTAGTCGAGGGCCCGGTGGTCTGAGGAGGTGAAGGGGGTCAGCACCTGGGAATGTCCCTCAGGTGCTAAACCCAGAGCAGAGCGAGGACGAGGACGACAATGTGGTGGTCACGGACGATTCCGAGAAGCAGCTGGAGAACGAGGAGGTACTTGCCAACAAGGGGCAGGGCGGGGTGGGCAGGCACGTGGTGTGCAATGGGGGCTATACACCAACCACCCACAGGACAAGAGCTCTGAGAGCGAAGACAACAAAAACTCCGAGAGCGAGGATAGCGAAGGGGAGGAGAGCGATGAGGAGGATCGGGACGGGGACGTCGACCCCGGCTTTCGGGAGCAGCTGATGGCGGTGCTGCAGGCAGGGAAGGCGCTGGTGAGCAGAAGCTCGGAGGCTCCCGTCCCTGTCTGTCTGCATGTGCCCGGAGGCCAGGCTGCTCACTGGGCATCTGTTGCTCAGGGTGGAGTCGATGACGACGACGAGGAGCTGGGGGACGAGGCCATGATGGCGCTGGACGAGAACCTCTCGAGCCTCTTTGCTGAGCAGAAGCTGCGCATCCAGGCCCGGAGGGACGAGAAGAACAAGCTCCAGAAGGAGAAGGCGCTCCGGCGGGACTTCCAGATCAGGGTGAGCCGAGAACCAGCCTGAGCGCCCCGGACACTGCCCAGCCAGTCTCCTCCCACACTGAGCCCTCCCGTCCCGTCACAGGTCCTGGACCTGATTGAGGTGCTAGTGACCAAGCAGCCCGAGAACCCCCTGGTCCTGGAGCTGCTCGAGCCGCTGCTGAACATCATCCGTCGCAGCATGCGCACCAGCAGCACCAAGCAGGAGCAGGACCTCCTGCGCAAGACGGCCCGCATCTTCACGTGAGCCCGGGCGGGTGGGCGGGGACCACCAACAGGCCCCCAAACCGGTGCTTCTCGGAGCGCCAGGCCTTGGGGGTTTCCCAGGTAGAAAGGGTAGGAGCCAAGTTTCCAGAGGGGGCCCTCTCCACTCTCGAGGTTCACTGCTAGCCTCCCACACACAGGCTGATTCATCCATCCATCCATCCATCTCCCACAAGAGCTGCTCTGCACTAGACCAGCGGTCCTCAGGGAGCCCCAGCCCTCAGGGTCCCTGCAGCTGGAAAACCAGACTGCTGATTCGGCAGTAACATCCGGGAATTGTGGAGGCGGGGCAGAGTAGTGGGTAAGAGACAGTGGGAGCACTAACCCAGTCTCAAGGTGAGGGACGGCCTGCTGGAGAAGCGTCAGCAGTGTCGGGAGCCGTAGAGTCTTCATGCCTGCGGCCACAGGTCGGACAGAAGGTCCAGCGGGGAGCTGGTCAGGTGCAGCTGGGATGTGAGCATCCTGTGGACCTCTAGTTGTGTTAGGAGCCACAGACGTTTTCACCAAGGGCTGGCCTGCCCTTTTAAGAAATGGCGGCAGCATGGGCTGCACTGGCGCAGGGAGCCAAGCCAGAGGGAGAGGGGCAGGTGCCGGCCTGCCTTCCAGAGCGCAGGGGTGCTGGGAGACGAAGGCCCAGGGAGGAGATGCCGAGTACACAGACTAGTGCAGGTGGGGTGAGTGCGACGGACAGTGCACCCCAACTCATCCCGGGCCAGCTTCAGGCCACACCTCCGCTCCTCCCGGCCGCCTGCTTGGGCACCGTTGGGCTTGCTGGGTGTCCCTACTGTGTTCCCAGCCCTGCGGGGCCATGCAGGTTCTGAGCACATAGACCGTGTCTTGCTTTACGAAGGGCCTGAAAGCCCACAGAGAGATGTAGACAGGAGATGTGGACCCGGTCGGGATGTTCAGCCCATGGCCCAGGGAGCCAGTCCGGAGCAGATCTGCAGCTGGCCCTGGACCTCCCACTGCGCCTTAGATCCCTCTCCTCTCTAGGTGTCGGTTCCCCGCCTGGGGAATGGGCTTGGGTTCCCAATTCTCGGGTTGGCTTTGCTTGGGAGCAGGGGTGGGAAGAGAGTGTTGTAACCAGTTTGCCCCTTACCTCCCCGCAGGCACCACCTGTGCCGCTCCCGGCATTACTGCCGTGACGTGGACAACTGCGTGGAGACTCTGTCCACCCAGGTGGAGCGGCTGGTGCAGCAGGCCACTCACCAGGCCGACTCCTCCGTCACCCTCTACTACTTCAACGCCTCCCTCTACCTGCTCCGGGTTATGAAGGGCAACACCCGCAAGCCCCAGAAGAAGGAGAAAGCTGGCACCAAGCCCAAGGGCCCCGAGGTGAGCAGGCCCTGGGCCCGAAGGCTCGGCCCAGGCAGTGAGTGCCGGGAGAGGAGCAGACCAGGCAGCAGGCGGGACCGACTGCCTGGTTCACAGATGGGGAGCTGAGGCCGTGACCTCCCAAGGGCCCAGCTTTCAGCTCCTGGGGCAGCCCAGGCTCTGCTCCCATACCAGCGATCCCTCTCCCTGGCATCAACCAGTGTGTTCTCTAGGTGGCCCAGGCTGCCAGCTGCTTGGATTTGAACATTGTGACTCCGATCTACTCATCGGCACTGAGCTCCTTCCTGACCAAGCGCAACAGCCCGCTCACCATTCCCATGTTCCTCAGTCTCTTTTCCCGGCACCCGGTGAGTATAGGGCCGGCCCACCTCTCGGGGCCCTGCTCCCCAGTCCCCATCTCATAGCCCTGCCATTCCCTCCCTAGATGCTCTGTAAGAGCCTGCTCCCTCTGGTGATCCAGCATGTGACGGGCCAGACGCGGCCTCGCCATCAGGTAGGGGCCTGTCTGAACTACCCACTCCACTCACTTCCGGGTATTTGTGAGGCCCAGGAGTGCCCTGATGAGTAAAGTCCCCATCCTCTGCTACTCCCCATGTGGCCTGAGCCCCCCGACTCCATAGTACTGACACTCTGGCTGCCCGCTCAGATCCTAGCAGACAGGGCAGGGCGAGGATGGAGACAAGGCTGGAGGAAGACAGTAGTGAGTAGCAAGAGGGCAAAACTCATCAATCCAGGTTGCTACCCCTACCCAGCTGAGAGTCTTGCTCCCCCAGCCCCCTGAGAAGAGGGGACAGGAGCGGATGATTACCGAGCCCAGAGCTCTGGTGACAACCCAGGCAGGTTGGAGCCAGAGCAGCAGCTACCCTTCCCCCAGCCTAGTGTTGCCTTGGCCCCAGCAGGTGCCCAGCAGGCTGCCAGAGCTCTTGGGGTCCCCGTGGTTTCCTCAGCCTTGGCCAGCACGCCAAGGCTCCTGGTGACCTCTCCCCCCCAGGCCCAGGCCTGCCTGCTGCTCCAGAAGGTCCTGCCCATGCGGGAGCTGAGATTGTGCTTTGAGGACCCCGAGTGGGAGCAACTGACTTGCCAGATCCTGGCAAAGGTCACGGAGGTAACAGCCACAGGGCTTCCCTTCCGCACCCATCAGGGGTTGTTCTCTCACTAAGCCTGGGGAGGTTTTGGGGTTGCCCCAGGAGACACTTGGTCACGTGGGAAGCGCTCGAGTGGCTCAGCCTGGCCGCCTTCTCCTTAGAATCTGCGGGCTCTGGGGGAGGCGCAGAGCAAGTCGGAGCAGCTAAAGAGCCGGTCCTCCTTGGAGCTGCTCAACGTCCTCTTCCGGATTATTAACCATGAGGTGAGCTGGGAGGGGGGTCACCGGATGGCTGGAGGCCACAGGGGGAAGGTTCTAGGTGTCAGGGGAGGAATCGCGCTCTTTCTGTGTTTAGAGAGCCGTGGACACAGTTGCTTGACTTGGGAGGGGAGCGTGCCCACCTATGCCTGGCCAGGGTCAGGGTAGGAGGCTGTGCTGGTGTTTGCTCCAGTCAGAAAGCTAAGGGGGTGAGGATTCCTGGTGGGCAGCGTCAGGAAGGAGCCAGGGCCTTCAGAATGGGGCGGGGGCAGCTGTGGCTTAATGTCTGGGTCCCTCAGTCTGGCCCCGAGGGAGGCGTCTGGGGGTTCCTAGCATAGACACTGGCCAAGGCCCACATGCAGGGCAAGCTTCGGAGAGTGCTGGAGGGAGCAGGCGGGGCTGGGACAGAGCCTTGCAGAACAGAGGGGGCCTGAAAAGCAGCTCAGAGTGGCAGTGAAATGCCAGGAGGAAAGGGTGTTCTGGAAGCCAGTGGGTTTCACATAACCCATCCAGGCTGTGGCAGGGAGGGTGAGATGGGTGGAAGGGATATGGCCACCTTGGTGTCATTGCATGGTGCCACCAGAGGAGGGCTGAGAGGGAGCTTCTGGCTCTAGGGAGAGGCAACGAAGGTGGCACCTGGGGCTCCTTTTCTTCCTAAGGCAAGTGAGACGGGTGCCTCACAGGCAGGAGTGGCTAAGGGTACAGAAGGGGGCACGGGGGCTGGGGGGGCACCAGAGAAGCAGTAATTGGGCCAGGGTGGGAAGACAGGGCCAAGAGCTGTCAAGAGGCCCTGCTCCCCATCTCCACGCTAACCACAGCTTTCCCGCCTCCCGCAGAAGCTGACCGTGGACCTGACCGTCGTGCGGGACGTGCTGCAGAGCAAACAGCAGTACCTGCAGCACAGGGTGCGGCAGAAGGAGCAGGTGGCTGGGGCCAGCCGCCTCTACGACATCTACTGGCAGGCCATGAGGGTCCTCGGAGTCCCGTAGGTTCTGGGAGGAGGGCCCACACACGTTGGGAGGGCTGGAGAGACCCTCACGCCGCACGCATTCTGAGTTGGCGTGTCCAGCGTGGGCAGCTTGGGTCCCGTGGACCACAGAGATGGAGGACACTCTGTCTCTGCCTCACCGGATGCTTCCTTACGTTGCTCATTTCCTCCCAGGCGCCCCAAGTCGGAGAAGAAGGATGCCAAGGAAGTCCTCAGTGCCACACAGAGCCCTGTTAGCATGAAACGGAAGAAAAAGGGATTCTTGCCAGAGACCAAGAAGCGCAAGAAACGCAAGTCAGAGGGCACCACACAGGAGGAGGCGGCCAAGCCTGCGGCCACCGGCGGAGACCAGCCCCAGCCCCCCAGCACAGGCAAGAAGAGGAAAAGGAAGAAGGCCAAGGCCCAGGGAGAAGGGACGCCTGCTGCCGAGAGTCTGTCCCCAGAGCCCCCGGCCAAGACCCCGAAGCTACAGAAGAGGAATCGGAAGCTGTCCCAGGTGAACGGAGCCACGCCTGTGGCCCCCACGGAGCCTGCTATGGAAAAGCAGTATCAGAAGGAGCTGCCCCAAAAGGGGGTCTCGGGCAAATCGCCACAGTCGGCGCTGCAGCCCCCGGCCAAGACCCCAAAGCTACAGAAGAGGAATCGGAAGCTGTCCCAGGTGAACGGAGCCACGCCTGCGGCCCCCTCAGAACCTGCTGTTGAAAAGCAGTATCAGAAGGAGCTGCCCCAAAAGGAGGTCTCGGGCAAATCGCCACAGTCTGCGCTGCCGCGGAAAAAGGCAAAATCACGGTTGTCTTTGGCCAACAGGAGCCCCAGCCTTCTCCAGAGTGGGGCCAAGAAAAAGAAGGCGCAGCTGAGGAAGGCGGCAAAGCCCTGAGTGCCGGCCCTGCCCCTCAGCCCTCCCCATCAGCCCTAGAGACTCCTATTTTTTCACCAGGATTTTAATAAACCAGCCACTCTGAGGCACTGCTTCTGGTACTGGGGGAGGGTCTGCGGGGAGGTTCTTCCCTGCACGGCCTGGGCTGTCCTGTCTCAGCCAGAGCACATGGGCATTGTGTGGGGCTGGGGCCCTGGCTCCTGGCGGTGTGGGCCACCTTAGGGCTCATGTTCAGGGGGGTCAGTGCAGGCCTGGCCACCACGCTGGCGGAGACAGGTGTGACCACTCCTTGTGCCCTCCCCCCACGCTGCTTTCCTGCAAGAGCCAGCAAGGCATGATTTAAATAGGTTTATTTCTTCATTTACAAGAGGAATATATTTGGCTTCTCTTAAGACTCTGAGATTCACAATCAGCAGCTCTAAAAAATAAAGGAGCAGTTTGGCTTCCGGAAGGAAGAGGAGGCAACACTTGGACCTGGTTCTTGTACAACAAGAAAACATTGCTGGGGCCCCAGCTGAGCCTGGGTGGGGGTAGAGGCCAGGCCGGTCTTTGGGGATCCCACCCCCTTTCCAGGCCCCCAGGGTGCCCCAGAGCATGGCGGGGAGTGGGTTTTCCAGTAGCTTCCACACCACTGAAGCCACACCAGCCAGTAACTACGGGGCAGCGAGCATTGTCTAGGCTGGCTCAGAAGGGCACCTGGCCACGAGGCCCCGCACGTGTGCAGGGAGGGAGTGGAGCAGACGGACGGGAGAAGCTGCACGCTGGGGACCAGGGCTCGGGTGACATTTGGCAGCTGCACCTTGCATGTGGCTATGAGGGTGGGATGCAGACAGGATCACAGGGGTGGCCAGCGGCTGGGGCAGTAGAAGGCTATGGAAATGCACGTGAGTGGCAGCAGCTGACGGTGGTGGAGATGGTTCTGGGATATCAGCCCCCACCAGGCTACTCCCTGGGCCAGGAAGCTGAGGGGAAGGCTGCTTCCTCTGGCTGTCAGAGCCCTGGCCACTGCCCCGAGGAATCTGGGAATAGTCCCCCAGGGCCTTGCCCCTGGAAAGCCCAGTGTGGGGCAGGAGTGGGTCTGGCTCCTGTGGGGGGTTCAGGAGACGAACAGGTTTTCCAGGGGCTTCAAGGACCCCTGTGTGGTAGGCAACCCCAGTGATCTCAGACCTGGGGCACAGGTGGCTTGTAGCAACCACCAGGGCCTTCACCCCTGGTGATACCAACTCCTTGGGCTGGTCCCCACCTGAGAGACCCAGGCTAAGCCCAGCCAAAGCCACAGAGAAGTGCCCTCTAGGGTGACCCGCCAGGCTAGGAAGTTCTCAGCGACAGCTGCCCAGCTCTGCCAGGCCGAGTCCAGAGGCCCAGCTGAAAGGCTACGGTCCCCACACGCCAGGGAGCCTCAGAGCCTGAAGGGCCACCCTGAGGCCTGGACAGCCTGTCTGCGCGGTCCGGGAGCTGCCGGGTCTTCAAAGCCACCGGCGGTGCCCTGCCCGGCCAGCTGCACTGCAAAGTCCGGCTCGCTGGCCCCGCGGTCTGCGGGGGTCAGGGACTGGCCCAGGGTCATGTAAGCTGGTGACAGGCCAGGCTCTCGCCACACACTCGCCGGGGGCTGTCTTCTCCCTGGGTCCCAGCGGCTCTGCAGTCCAAACCCAGGGCCGGGGGTCTGTCTGACCACGTGGCCCCAGCACACACAGCCCTCCAGGTTAGTTGAGGACACAGCCTCTTGGAGCCATGGCCACTCGGCTGTCCCAGACCAGAGATGGGCGTCCTGCTGGGGGTCACGTGGAAAGCCGGGCAGCCCAGCAGGACTGGGATGCTGAAGGACACTTCCCAGACTAGGCGGGAGCGAGCATTCATAATTCCAGAGGCACCTAGAGGAAAGGGGGGGGAGGGGGTCAGAGGTCAGAGGTGGGGCTTTGGGAGGCATCATTTTTAAAGCTTCCTTTCCTGTTTGGAGAAATGAGTTCCCCTGGGCTCTGGGGGCAGGGTATGGGGTGGTGACCTTGGGTCTTGACTACTAGGAAGTGCCCCCAGGGGCCAGGTCCAGAGGAAGGTCAACGTGTAGGACTCAGGCCCTGGCACCTCTAGGAAAATGTGGATGACCGAGCAGGGAGTCCTGGCCAGTGGTGGCCCTGACCTATGCCCTCAGCGCTTCTGAGGAAGGAAGGGGCTGACTTACTGGAAGAGGGAGCCTGCACCCCTCCCACGATCCTCCCGTCACTGGGCTGTGCTTCCCCTCTGATCCTCCCGCCCCTCCCTGAGCCCCTCTGCCTCCCTGGCCTGCACTCACCGCCTCAGACCTTCATGGATGCGGGTGGCATCACCAGCTCGTTCGCCCTGGGGGAGAGATGGGCAGGGGTCAAGGTGGCACATCAGCGGGGGCCGGGCCCGGGCACTGCTCTGGCACATCGAATCACGGGGGCCGGTTGACCGGACGTGCTGGGCAGAGACCTCGTCAGCCCCAGGGGGAGGTGGGAGAGCCCAGGGGTGGGGAGAGGAAAGAAAGAGAAGAGTAAAGAGGAGAAAGTCAGAAAATGAGAGGAAAAAAAAGGAAGGAGAGGGGTCCCAGCTCAAAACCATTAACCCGAGAAGACCCAAGCCCAGAACCACAGGCACAGCCGGTTCCCCACGGCCCCCTCGGTGTGGGGCGGAGGTTTGGGCGCAGGCAGCATCAAGGTCAGGAAGGCGGGAGCCCAGGGGCCAGGCCGCCCAGCCCCCTCCCACTCGGGCAGGGTGGGGCAGCAGAGGCGCAGGCCCGCCCACCCCCACTCACTGCTGCTCGGCCTTGTCGCGGTCGCTGAGGAAGAAGATGGCCGTGGCGAGGAAGAACATGCCGCCCAGGACCACGACGAAGGGGCAGAGCATGAGGGCGTAGCCCAGGCTCAGGAACTCCCAGAGCGGGGAGTCCTTGGTGCTCTGGCGGATCAAGTCGGAGATCTGTGAGGACCACGGGTGCGTGTCAGGGCGGGCTGGTTCCCAGGCCCGGCCCCCCCGCGGCCGTCCCGCCCCGGGCACTCACGAAGCCGATGAGGTAGGGGCTGCCAGCGTCGCCCAGCAGGTGGGAGGTGAAGCTCTGCAGGGCCACGGCGGTGGCCCTTCTCGTGGGGATGACCACGTACTGTGGAAGAGGCGGCCGGTCAGGGGCCAGAGGAGCCAGGCCCGCCACCTGGCCGCCTCCCTGGGGTCAGGACACTTCTGAGGATCCCTTCTGCCCTGGTGTCTTTCCCCTCAGCCCCTCAGCCCCAGGGCCCTCTGCTCTCCCCCAGCTCCCAGACCGGCTGCCTTCGACTGCACTACGCTCGTGGAGAGCCAGCTACCAGCAGGGGTCAGGGAAACTGAGGCCCAGAGGGCTGCACAAGGGTCAGGCAAGGCTGGGCCCAGCCCCTGACCGCTCAGCCTCCGGCCCTCCCCTCCCACCAGCCGAAGACCCACCTTGGTTTCTCTCCATGAGGACCTGGAAGGTCTAGGGAGGGGAAAGAAGGACCCCCCCGGAAGAGCCTGCGCTTTTACCCCCGGGCACCCTCAGTGCCACGTGCCTGGAGCTGCTGGGCCCAGGAACCCCTGTCAGACCACGCGGGCCCCAACCAGGTCGCAGCCCCGAGGCCGGGCAGGCCAAGGCAGGGAGGAGCGTGGGCAGACGGCAGCTGCCTCAGTGGGTGCCCTGGGCGCCTGCCCTCGGACAGTCTGCGGGAGCAGCCGCGGCGTCCACTGGGCACCCCATTACCGGGGGCAGGGAGGACACCTGGATCCGATGGGATTGTGTGGCCCCGTTTCCAACAATAGTCACATGGCCGTGACACTTGATAAAATGGGACACGATTTCCCTGGGACCCAAACCCTGTCAGCGGCTGGGGCTGCCCCTGGGGGCAGACAGGGAGGGGTCCTGCCCAGCACCACGCACACTGATTCCAACAGATTCCTCCTCCCTCCACTCCGCATGTGCAGTGACGCCCCCCACCCCACCCCGCCCCCCTGCCTGGCTCCATGATGAGGCACAATTGAGTAAGAGCCCCCTCCACTGCCCAGCACGCCCCCCCCCAAAGTCCCTGGTGCAGGTGAGAGAGGCCGCCCAGGAAGGCAGAGATGCAGGAAGCTGGTGGGCAGGGCAGCCTTCCTGGAGAAGAGGGGCTGGCAGGAGAGCAGTGCCAGGCGCCTCTGATCGCCTGGGCTGCCCCATACTGTGGCACCAAACCCTGAGCACCCCAGGGTGGGCCCACGAGGAGGCCTCAGCCTCCTGCCCCATGGCCAGTCCCTGCAGCTCCCACTCTCCCACCCCCACCCTGCTGGGCTCTGCACCCCTTCTCCCAATTCTCTCCTGACACTGACTTGGAGTCCAAGGCATAGGACAGGAGTCACCCCATCCCCAACCCTCACCACCCTCAGACTGCTGCAACCGACCAGGACCACAGCCCCGCCCGGCTGTACCCAACCTCGCCCGGGGACACCAGCCCCCGCCCCCACGCTCAGACGGCCCTTTGTCCCCGGCCGGCTGGTCTGGGGCCCATTGTTGGCGCTGTGAAGACGGCCTCTGTCCGCCCGGCCACAGCCCAGCCGCGGGCACTCAGGCAGGCACGCCTGGGACCCGGCTGAGCTGGGTGGATGGAAGCTCAGACCCTGGGGGAGGAGCGCTGGCAGGCGGCACCCCCTCGGTGCCAGCCTGGCACTGCCAGCCTCCCGGCCACAGACCTGAGCCTCCAGACTTCCCCTTCCCACCCAGGCTCCACATCCATCCTGCCGGCTCAACCCTCCGATTTCAGGCCCTCTCCACGCAGACCCCAACATCTCTGATCCCCCCCACCTCCAGGCTCACCTTCCCAGCCTAAATCCCCGATGACCACACACACCACCACCATCACCATCACCACACACACCACACACACACACACACCACCACCATCACCACACACACACCACACACACACACACACACACACACACACACCACCATCACCATCACCACACACACACACCACACACACATACACATACACACATACATACACACCACACACACACCCCACCATCACAAACACAACCATCACACACACACCACCACCACCACCACCACCACCACCACAAACACAACCACCACACACACCACCACCATCACCACACACACCACACACACACACACACACACACCACCACCACCATCACCATCACCACACACACCACACACACACACACACCACCACCATCACCACACACACACCACACACACACACACACACACACACACACCACCACCACCATCACCACACACACACACCACACACACATACACATACACACATACATACACACCACACACACACACCACCATCACAAACACAACCATCACACACACACCACCACCATCACCATCACCACACACACACACCACACACACATACACATACACACATACATACACACCACACACACACACCACCACCACCACCACAAACACAACCACCACACACACCACACCATCACCATCACCACACATACAACCACCATCACCATCACCACACACCACACACACACACACATACACCACCCCGAGTCCTGCAGCTCCTCCACCCCTGCCCTCACCCTCCCAGCTGCCCAGAGAGCCCAGAGGCCTGCCAGCGGCGGCGGTCTCGGCTGCTCACCATGAGGATGTCTGCGGTGATGGCCCAGTTAGAAAACAGCAGCGTCTCCCCAACGAAGATGCAGATCTGCCAGGAGAGACCGGAACAGCCGTCAGGAGGCCCCACACACACACCCCGTGTCCTCAGCTCGCTCCCTGCACCCGGGCTGCAGGCAGGGAGCCCCGACGCCTCCCAGCCTTCCCTGCCCTGCAGCGTGTGGCTGATCCAGATGCCCACAGCCGAGCCCTGGGCAGGCCCTGGACAGAGCAGGGGCAGCACACAGGAGCCTCCCCGGGGAGCGAGGAGGGCCCCGTGAATCACACTGCTGCTCCTGCCGGGCCGCCCCCCACCACCCTGACCCCCCAGGCACTCACATAGGCCCCCACGATGCTGCTCTTGGCGGCCACGAAGATGAGGCAGATGAAGATGGCGGAGCCCAGCATGCCCACGGCGCACACCAGCGGGTCGGCCCGCTGGGTCCGCAGGCGGCACCAGCGCGTGGCTCCTGCCCCCGTGACCACGCCCAGGAAGCCCGTGAAGCAGGTGATGGCCCCGAAGATGAGGCTGTGGGCCACAGGAGGGGGTGGGTGGGTTGAGAGGAAGGCCAGCGCTGGGACAGAGGGCTGGCACCTCTGCCGGCGTCCCTGGCCACCCTGCCGCCCACCTCCCCGGCCTGGGCCCGGCCCCACCTGTCCTTGGCCCCGCAGGGCGGGCTGCCGCACGCCTCTGCCGTCTTCTGCACGACCTGGGCGCGGTACAGGTACAGCGGGATCCACATGCCCAGGGCCCCCGTGGCGAAGGACACGGCCGACGTGGCCAGGGAGGAGAAGACGTAGCTGCGGCTGGGGAGAGGCCGGGCAGGGACACTGAGCGGGGCCCCGGAGGCCCCCTCCGCTCCCCGCTCCCCCCGGGGGTGGGAGGCGCTCTGGGCGTGCGGGCTCTGGCAGCAGAGTCACCACCACGTGGCCCCCATGTATGTCCCTCCCAGCGCCGCCGCCGGCAGGGGAGACAGCAGGGAGTCCAGGCTAGGTGGGCACCCCCTCTTCTCACCAGAACCCCCTCTCCCCCAGCAGGACTCACTTGCGGATCAGGGCCTTCATGTCTCGGAGCCACGAGGTCCGTGCCTTGAGCTGCCCCCCGAGCTGGTCGGCGTGGCCTCTCTTCGTGGCTGGGACCAGGACGAGGATGAGCGTTCCTGTGATCATGCCCGCAACAGGGGACACCTGGTGGCACAGGGAGCACCACGTTAGGACGCCAGGGCCAAGCCGGCGGGCGGTGTCTCTGTGGCACCAGGACGGGGAGCGCAGGCAAGTCACACCCTGGGCCCTGGGCTCCAGGTTCCTCCGGGTGGGCACCTGCCTGGCCTTCCCGAGGGGGCTGCTGAGCAAAGCCGCTGGGAATGAGGTCGGCAAAAGGATTGTGGGGGCTCAACCTGCAGTGTCCAGAGCAGCGGTGGGATGGGAGCGGGGCCCAAAGGAAGAAGGGAGGGGTGGGCGGTCAGATGGTTAGAGGAGGGAGGACAGGTGGCTGAGTATATGGACAGACATTTGGGAGGAAGAATGGATGGGTGAGTGAATTAACAGACAGGAAGACAGATGATGGAACGATGAATCTCTGGAGGGACGCATTAACATGGAAAAGCGGGAAGATGGCGGATGGCTGGGTGGGTAATGGGTGGATGGGAAGAAGGAAGAACAGGTGATGATGGACAGGCTTGTGGAAGGATGAGGGGAGAGGAGAGTGCCTGTGCACAGGGAGTCACATCAGCCCTGCCCGAACCCCAGGGTCTGGAAGACTTTCCCAGGCAGGTCCTTGCCCTGCGGGTCCCTGGGAAGGGCAGGCTGGGCACAGAGCACCCAGCACAGAGACCAGGGAGGTTAGCACTTGGGAGGAGCCCATGTGGCCCCAGAACGGAGGCTCGGGGCCCCCTGGGGTCTTCCCTGGGTCCTGCCCCGGGTGAGAACAGAAGCCCAGGCCCCAGCCCTCTCTCCAGATGTGGGGCCCACTTGGGCAGCCTGGATCCCGAGGTGCCGGCGCGTGAGAACAGGGAAACCTGCTCCCCGCACACACACTCCCACCCCCCAGGCCTGGAGCCTCTCCGTGCTCCCACTCCCATTAAGGAATTCCACGGAGGCTGCTTCCTTCCTGCTTTTGAGGAAAAAACACTTTGTCTTAGCTTCCTCTCCTCTGCGAGACTGGGGATCTCTGTTTCCGGGGCCAGGAAGTGGCTGCAGGCGCCCACAGAGGTCTTGTCTCGGCCTCGCCCTCGCACAGGGCCGGCGCGCTCTCGGCAGGAAGCGCCATGGTGGATCTGGAATTTCCTGACCTGCCGGAGAGTTCTCTGTCCCCTCAGCCTGGGGGCCCCTGAGGGTCGCGGGCCTGACTTGGGCTCTGCTCACACCTGGATTCCCCAGCGGAGCGCAGGCCTGCGGGGTGGGGAGCCCGGAGGCCCAGGCCTGCGTCCTAGCCCTGGTCTGTCCCTGGATCTCTGGGTGACCCTGGGCACAAGCTGGTCTGGGGGGTGTCCTTACCCGCAAGGCCCAGTGCCAGTCTCCGGCTGCCTGCTTCACGCTGGAGCCAGTGATGTAGCCCAGGCCGCTGCAGAGAGACAGGCACAGTCAGCAGGACAGGTGGGGGGCGGGGGGATGCTCACTGTCCACGGGGCAGGACCCCTGCCCGCCTGCCCGCCTGCCCCGGCCACCCGGCCACCCGGCCACCCGGCCACCCGGCCAGCCACCTGCAGACAGGCCCAGCGTTTCCCCAAGGCTGACCACCCGCATGTTCGGGTCCCCGAGGACCACACGTCAGGGAGAGGGGACCTCGCCTGGACCCTCACCTGCCCAGCGGGATGGCAAAGTAGAAGATGGACAGCATGAGCGTGCGCGTGTTCTTGGTGAACAGGTCGCCGATGATGGTGGGCGCGATGGTGGAGTAGCTGGCCTCCCCGATGCCCACCAGCCCCCGGGACACGACCAGCAGCCAGAAGTGCTGTGGGGGAGGGAGGGGCGGGGGATGCTGAGGACTGTCCTGGCCCTCGGCCTGGCTCATCCTCGGCCCCCACTTTGCCCCGCACCCCTGCAGGGTCCAGGCGCCAGGGGAGAGGTTGGAGCCCAACCCCTGCCTCAGCAACAACTACACCCTTAGGCCACCACTCTGGGCCTCAGTCTCCCGCTCCAGAGAGTGGGTCTGCCTGGGCCTGGTTGGCCCTGTGTTGAGATGGGACTTGACTCTCCCAAGTTGAGTGTTAATAGTTCTGGCTCAGATAGGCCCCCTCTGTCCTCATAAGCACCGTGAACAGAAGGCTGTGTTTTCACCACCACCCCAATTGGGGGACTTCCTCCCAGGGTTCTGAATCACCCCCCTCTGTATCCCCCCCTCCCCCTCCCTCACACACAAACACAGGGCAGCTGGGCTGGCCCTGGCAGCGCTGAGGAGCAAGTGTGAGTGGGGAGTGGGCAGGGCAGCCCAGTGCCCGGCGCTCCTCCCCGCGCACACATCAAAGGGCTCAGCCCCGCTGATCTGGGCAGGGTGGGGCCGTGCCAGCTGCCAGGGTCTGACCCCTTTGATGTGGACCGGTCCTCTCCGTCCCCAGCTGCCCAGGGCCTGAGAACCCAGCCTGGTCATCTTTCCCCGGCCCCACCCTGACCACCCATCCGGCCAGCATCGCCCACATCCAGCCCTCCTCTGGGCTCTGCTTCCCTCCCTCCATCTGCCCGGCTCTTTCCCGGTCCTCTCAATGAGTCACTGGTCCTGCTCAGCCATCTCCGCGCCCCTCATTTCTATAGCTCGTCACCCTCTCCACCCCGAGTCTCCCCCTAGTTCCTCACGGCTGCTGCTTTTCCTGGGGATCATCTGCCGACAGCCTTTGCCTGTTTTTTGTTGGACTGTCTTTCTTGCCTTGGCTTCTGTTAGCTTTCTGGGCATCCTGGGTAATGATCCTTTTTTAAATTAGTTTTTTTTAAATATATTTTATTGATTGTTTACAGAGAGGAAGGGAGAGGGAGAGTTAGAAACATCGATGAGAGAGAAATATCAATCAGCTGCCTCCTGCACACTCCTTACTGGGGATGTGCCCGCAACCAAGGTACCTGCCCTTGAGCGGAATCGAACCTGGGACCCTTGAGTCCATAGGCTGACACTCTTATCTACTGAGCCAAAGCGGCTAGGGCCTGGGTAATGATCCTTTATTACGTATGTCACAAATAGTGTATGGAGTTCCTCCATCCAGAAGCTTCATTTCGTGTTAATTTGAGAAGGTCGAGTCTGCTCATTTCTCCTTTAATAGCTTCCATCCCCAATGAGACGTGTTCTCCGGTGTGTTACGGTTGTTATGTTGTTATGTTATGAGAGTGCGACTGGGAGGGCTGTCCTCAGCCATTCTCCTCGGCACAGGAGCAGACAAACAAGCCCTGTCTGACCAGGGATCCTGTAGATCCCCACTCCTCCCCCCCTCTGCCCCGCCCCGTCCCCCCAGCTCACTGCTCTGTGCACTTGCTACTTGCACACCTATGTACCAATGAACAGCATTCAGTGTCCCGTGTGCTTTGAAAAAAATGACCATAAAAGGAACCATTCCATGAACCTTGTCCCACAACTTGCTCTTTCCCTCATTCTTATCTTTTAATATAGATCTAGTTCATTCTTTTGTGATTAGGACGTCTCCTAAGATGCCCTGGCTGCCATTGTTCAGTGGTTAGAGTGCCGGCCCATGCATCGGAGGGTCTCAGGTTCAATTCCGGTCAAGGGCAGGTACCCGGGTTGCTGGTTCAATGCCTGGCCCCAATCCGGGTGCATTCAAGAGGCAACCAAATGATGTCTCTCTCACATCGATGTTTCTCTCTCCTCTCTCTCCCTCTCTGAAACTCAATGGAAAAAAATATCCTTGGGTGAGTATTAACTAAGAAAAAAGTCTCATAAGATGAAGACACCCCATTTTATCTGGGCTTCCCCCATTCCTGGTCCCTTAGTTAGTCTCCCTTTTTTTCTATTTTAAGACTACAGCAAACATCCTCGCACGCACTCGTGTCCCCAAGTTGGAGTTTCTGTCTTGGGCATACACCGCAAAGCCAGAGGCTGGGCCGTGGGATTTACATGGCTAGAATTAAAGAGTCTCTATCCGTTTACACTCCCACCAGCAGCTGGAGTAACACGTAGTACTGCCAGCCTTTCTAATTGCTGCCAATCTGACGGGTGTGAAATGGTATCGCATTGTTGTTTTAATTAGCATTTCCAATTACTTGAGAGAGTAGAGTCTCTTCCTACTGTCCATGCCCATTGGGTATCTGTTCCTGCGACTGTCTGTCACTGTCCTTTGCCCGGGTTGTTTGTCTTTTGCTTGTTGATTTACAGTTCCTCATGGTTATAGTTTACTTTTTACTTTACTCTGACTTATCTGGAATTTACTTTGAGGTGTGGTTTGAAATACGGGCTATTTTTCATCCAGATGGACAGTCAGTTCTCCCGAAACCATGAGATGCCACTTTCAGCCTACACCCAGTTCCCACAGGAAGGAGGACTGCGTCTCCCGATCTCCTCGTCCGTCCCTCTGCCGTTTCAGGTAGAAGAGCCATATTGGATTAACTCACAGGGCAAGTCCCCTCTCGCTGTTATTTTTTACCACGTTCTTGGCTGTTCCGAGGCGTTTTCTCTGCCAAATTAGCTTCAGAACCCTGTGGGACTCGGGCTGCGCTTGCAGTGAATTTATAGAGTAATTGGTGTGATCTGTCTGCTTCTGTCTCTGCCTCTGCTCATCTTCCCTCCCGACCCTCTCTCCTCTACACACCCGGAGGGGGCTGAGCCCCGGCTTCCTGGTCCTGTCCCAGACATAGCACCAAAGATCAGAAGACCAGGGGCCTGGCCAGGGCAGGACACGGCCCAGCGAGGCCCTGAGGTGTCTGGTCCAGCCCCATTTCCTACTGTGGGTGTCAGGTAGACACTACGGCTTAGAGCTTTCCTGAGCCTGACCGTCCTCGGAAGCAGCCCATGAAGCAAAGCTGTATCCCCAAACCTGCTGATTCCCTCCACCCTCGATCAATGTAAATCTGACTCACCGTGTCCTTCTCCACTCTCTGCACTGCCCTCAGGAGGAGGCCCAGGCCCGCCCGCCAGCATCTGAAGCTCTTCTTGACTCGGTCCCTGCCTTCCTTCCAGCCAAAACACTCCTTCCCTCAATTTCTGACACACCCCACCATCTGCGCCCATGGGAGTGTGCTCCTTCTGCCCATGCTCGCTTCACCAAAAGGCCTCATCTCCCTGACCTGCCTACCTGCCTAGCTCAACGCCACCTCGTCCAGGAAGCCTTCCCTGAACCATGGGTTTTAAGAGGCTGCACTCCTTACATTGACTCCACTTCACACATCTTGGAGGCCCTACACACGGGACCTTCTGCCACATCCTCCCACCCCAGCTCCCAAGGACGGGGCCAGGGTCTCCTCCTCTGTCCCCTAAGCTGCCAGAGGGAAGATCTGGTATTCTCCCCTTCTCTCTCCATCTCCCTCCGCTGTCACCATCAGGTGACTGTCCTTCCTCCGCTGAACATCCCCAGTGATGGGGCACTCACCACCTCCCAAAGCAACGAGTCTCCCTTTTGGAAGAAAGAGTCAAAGGAATGATCTACTGCGCACCTGCCATGGTCCAGGGCCTGGATACTCATTAGCTTAGTTATTTCTCACAATAGCCCTCTAAGTTCAGAAGTATTATCCCCATTTTAGAGGTAAAGAAACGGAGGCTCAGAGAGGTCAAGTAAATTTCCCCAGATCACAAGGCTGAGCGGGCAACAGAATCGATACAGTCAAACCCAGAACTGTGGGAGCCGAGCAAGAAACATCTCCCTTATGTTGAAGTGAAGCTGGCCTCCCTAAGACGTTGACTAAGGTGACCAGACGTCCTGCTTTTGGCGGGACAGTCCCCATTTTGAACAATTTGTCCCGGGACTTTTTGAAAACGCCGCAGGACGCGGGACAAATTGTTCAAAATCAGGACTGTCCCGCCAAAAGCAGAACGTCTGGTCACCTTAACGTTGACCCAAGCAGGTAGCTGGCCATCACACTGCGGGAGGCCCAGGCAGGGGCAGTGGCTCACCCGTGGTCACACAGCAAGATGCTGGAGGGGCCGGGACCAGAACCAATGGGTCCCGACTCCTAGTTCCCTGTGTTCCTCCAATCCGCCCCCGATCAGAAGCAGCTTAGAGAGCCAGGCTGCCATGCTGGGCTGTGGGTCCCTCAGTTCCGGCCAGTGTGGGGAAGGGTCTATTTGCAGGGCCAGTTTCTAAAAATCCCCAACCCTCACCCCCCATTACACTATTCTTGGAGGATACTATCTGAGCTGGAGCAAAGCGGCTGAAACCCCGTCTAGAGCAGTGGTCGGCAAACTACGGCTCACGAGCTACATGCAGCTCTTTGGCCCCTTGAGTGTGGCTCTTCCACAAGATACCACGGCCTGGGCGAGTCTATTTTGAAGAAGTGGTGTTAGAAGTTGTTTAAGTTTTAAAAATTTGGCTCTCCAAAGAAATTTCCATCATTGTACTGTTGATGTTTGGCTCTGTTGACTAATGAGTTTGCCGAACACTGGTCCAGACTAAGACGGGTCACGCAGACGTACCCCCTGGAGGAACAGACGGGACACTCGGGGCAGCCGGGCGGGCGGCCGGCCAGGCTCACCTGCTGGGAGATGAAGGAGCTGGAGAACGTGACCGCCGACCAGAAGAAGATGCCGCAGCTGAGGATCACCTTCCGGTTGAAGCGGTCGCCCAGGTAGCCGAAGATGGGGGCCGCCACCATGAAGCTGCAGATGAACACTGTACGGGCAGAGGAGGGTGTGAGGGCCGGGGCAGGGCCCTGCACCTGGACCCCCTGCCCACACCACCCAGCTCGAGGCCGGAGCCCAGGAGACAAAGCTTAGCCTGGGCCTGGGCCTGGGCCAAAGGCAGCCACCCCAGAGACGAAGCACATGTTAACGGTAAACGTTCATGATGACGGGAAGTGACGGGAAGCAGCCTCAGGCGGGCCTGGGCCCAGGGCGACGGGAAAGGCCCTCTGGGTTCTGGTGATTCCACGACCCTGTCCTCTGTGCAGGCCCACGACTCATCCAGCTGTAGCGGAGCCTTTGGGTACTTCTAAGACAGTAATGATGGCCTCCTCGGACCGTTTCTGTATGCCAGGAGCTGCGCGAGGCCTCACCACACAGCCAGCCTCCTGTGGATCCTTCCAGCCCGGCCCACCTCGCAGATGGGAGACAGGCTCCGGGAGAAGGGAGCAGCCCAACGGGGATTTGATCCCGCCTGCCTGTCTCCAAAGCCAGCGGTCCTGATGTTGGCCACACCGCCTTCCCCGTTAGACTTGGGAAAGAGGGGCAGGGAACGACCCAAGGTCACACAGCCAGTCAGGGCAGGGCTGGGCCAGAACTCCAGGTCCCACCCCTGACACCACACAGCCCCCTCACTCCCTGACATTTGGAAACACTGTGATTCATTTGTTCATTCATTCATTCATTCATTCTTTTTTTTTATCAATAGGTATTTTTTTTAAATATATTTTATTGATTTTTTTTGCCCCCCTCCCTCCCATACATACCCTCCCTCCCCAGAGTTTTATGTCCATTGGTTGTACTTATATGCATATACACAAGTCCTTCGGTTGATCTATTATCTCCCCCAATTCATTCATTCATTCATTCGTTCATCCATCCATCCACCCAACAAGACAGGCAGCCCTAGCTGGTTTGGCTCGGTGGATATAGCGTCAGCTTGGTTTTGGGCTCGATCCCCAGTGTGGGGCATGCAGGAGGCAGCTGATCAATGATTCTCTCTCATCATTGATGTTTTTTTCTCTCTCTCTCTCTTCCTCTCCCTTGCTCCCTGAAATCAGTTTAAAAAAAAAAAAAGTTAAATAAAAGAAATAGAAGGGTCAGAAAAAGTGACATCAGATCTGGAGGAGGAGAAAAAAACAAATCACGCATACATTAGGGCAAAAATGGCAAGTACGCAGGCCCTGGGGCAGGAGTGCGCTCAGCGTGTCTGAGAGCAGCAGAGGCCAGAGTGGCTGGGACAGGAGAGGCAAAGCGGGGACCGGCCAGCTGGGTGCCGGGCGGCCTGATGGCCCATTGTGAGGCCGTGGCGTCTGCGGGTGAGAAAGGAAAACACGGGACGATGCTGAGCAGAGTGACCTGACCTGGTTTTGTTCCTCCAGAACCAGAGAAGGGCAGAGCCTCAGAGGGCTCCGTGGGGATGCCAGTGCCGGTGGTGGGAGGGGTTGGAGGTCCCAGGTGGGACAAAGAGGCCAGCAAGCAAAGGTAGGCTCTGGGTCAGCAGGCAAGGCAGCCCTCCCTTTGCCCACCCTCCCCCGGAAGTCAGTCCCACAGCTGATGGGCAGATGGCCAGACAAAGGCTGGGAGAGGGCAGACAAGGTGGCCAGTGACTGGCCTCTGACACCAGGCTGAATGTGCACATGGGCTGGGCTGCTCCCTCAAGACCCCAGGGAGGCTGGGCTGGAAAAAGAGGAAGGGGGAGGGGAGGAAAGAGGGACGGAGGTGAACTAGGGGAGAGAGGGCTGGCTGGAGGGCATGACGTCTCTTATCCTAGTGAGAACAGGGAGCATGTATGGGATGTGTGGGGGGCATGTTAATCTCACCTATGTGTGACTGGGACCTTGGGCATAATCCACATAGAGACGCACAAAAGTGGGCGCCAGTGGCACACTGCCCGGGTTCTGAGTCCCAGCTGGGTGAGCCACGCAGGGCACAGCCTCCCTGGGCCTCCGTTAGCGGTGTGCTGGTAAAGGCTGAACAACTGGCTCTTCTGAGGTATACTGTTGGCCAATTCCCACGGTGTAAATACTCCCGCCCTGGCTGATTTCAAGCTACCCATGTGATGTCCCTGTTCCACACAGCACTGTATATACAGTAATCCTACCAGACAGAGACAATATAAGTAAGTAGCTTTAAGAACACAGATAAAACATAGTAAAATAATTAAGTGACAGATTGTACCTAATACCTTGGTGGTTTTTTGTAAACACGTTTTTATTAATTTTTTTATTATTATTGGGGGGGGGGTTGTTAATCCTCACTTGAGGGTATTTTTCCATTAATTTTTAGAGAGCACGGCAGGGAGAGGGAGAAACAGGGAGAGAGAAACATCGATGTGAGAGAGACACATCAACTGGTTGCCTCCCGCACACACCTGGGCCAAGGCTGGGGATGCAGCCTGCAACCAGGGGACATGGCCCTGACCAGAATCAAACCCAGGAACCTTTAGTCCACAGGCCGATGCTCTATCCACTGAGCCAAACAGGCTAAGGCTGTTTTTATTTATTTTGGAAAAAGTGGAAGGGAGAGGGGGGAGAGAAACATCAATGAGAGAAACATTGATCAGCTGCCTTCTGCACACCCCCTACTGGGGATGGAGACCAAAATCCCCAGGATTGTCCTCTAGGTGCATGGGACGACGCCCAACCAACTGAGCCACCCTGGCCGGGGCTATTACCTTCGTGGGTTTTTATTTTTTATTTTTTTTTATTTTATTGATTTTTTTTTTTTTTTTTTTTTTTTTTTACAGAGAGGAAGGGAGAGGGATAGAGAGTTAGAAACATTGATGAGAGCCGAGACCTGTTTGGCTCAGTGGATAGAGCGTTGGCTTGGGGACTGAAGGGTCCTGGGTTCGATTCTGGTCAAGGGCATGTACCTTGGTTGCGGGCACATCCCCAGTGAGGGGTGTGCAAGAGACAGCTGATCGATGATTCTCTCTCATCGATGTTTCGAACTCTCTATCCCTCTCTCTTCCTCTCTGTATAAAATCAATAAAATATATTAAAAGAAAATTGCAACATCTTTGATTAAATGATGAAAATGTAAGCTAACAAGAATATAAAAAAAAAGAAAGAAAGAAACATCGATGAGAAAGAAACATCGATCAGCTGTCTCCTGCACACTCCCAACTGGGTAGGTGCCTGCAACCAAGGTACATGCCCTTGAAGGGAATCAAACCTGGGACCCTTGAGTCCGCGGGCTGACACTTTATCCACTGAGCCGGTTAGGGCTTACCTTCCTTTTTAATACTGTTTAATTGTAAGTTTACGTAATTTAGCTTTTAATAATTTAAAAACCAGCCCCAACAATTCCTGAAAATCTAACAGTTGACCTTTAGGCGCAGGTCTAAGTCATTTCCATTTCCTCGTCTGTACAAGGAAGATAAAAGGAGCAGCTCCCCAGTGGCTCTCCGCAGAGGATGAGATAAGGCTTGTAAGATGCTCCACGCCACACCCCACCCAGTCCACACTGGGCCCTTGTTTAGATTATTTCCTCGTCTCCACAGAAAGCATTTTTCCTGCTGGACCGGTCTCCCAGGCCCTTTCAGAGATCAAACCAGGATACGGGCAGGAAGGAGATTCCGATCTCATTAGGACTTACACACGTCAGTCAGCGGGAAGGAGAAGGCTCCCTCTGAGCCTGTCTGTGCTCCGTGGGGAGTGAGCAAAAAGAATCAGAGTGGGCACGGCACCCTGTCTGGTCCCAGGGGGCAGAGCCCATCTGTGGCTTGCCCAGCTTAAAGGGCTAGCATGCCAGCGAGCCAGCGAGGAACGCCAGCTCCTGCCAGGATAATCAAGGGACGCTTCCTGGTGATGTCAGTGCCGGGCATTGAAGGATGCATAGCAATGGGCCATGATGATCCTACTTAAAATATAGCCGAAACCGGTTTGGCTCAGGGGATAGAGCATCGGCCTGCGGACTGAGAGGTCTCAGGTTTGATTCTGGTCAAGGGCATGAACATTGGTTGCGGGCACATCCCCAGTGGGGGGTGTGCAGGAGGCAGCTGGTCGACGTTTCTAGCTGTGTTTCTCATCTCATCTGTGTTTCTAGCTCTCTATCCCTCTCCCTTCCTCTCTATAAAAAATCATTAAAAAATATATCTTTAAAAAAAAAAAAAAAATATATATATATATATATATATATATATATATATATATATATATATATATTACAAATCTTATAAGTGGTCCTGTGTAACAGTAAAGGAGGCACCATGCCTATTGTTATAATAACCTCAGCTATCATGTATGGGGAATTTATCCTAGGCAAGGCCCAAGGATGCACCCTGGACATACGCACAGGTTATCTCATTGGATTCTCACCATTGTCTTCATCGCACAGAGGGGGCAACAGGAGCTGAAAGGAGTGACGTCACACATCTGGTGTGTGGCCGGGCCAGAATTCAAACCCCATTTGTCTGACTGTGGAGTCCTTGCTCTAAATCACACTACAGACGGTCAGGCTAGGAAGGGGGTGGTCCCAACTGATGTTCCCGAGGTCAGAGAGAGTGCAGGGTGTATTGGGGACCGTGAGAAAGTGGGTCAGTCTACGGCTGAGGGAGCGGAGGAGGAAGCAGCGGGAGATACGGTGTGCAGCGAGGATGGGCCCTGAACCCTGGGACCAGGCTTGGCGTTCGGTCAGCGGGCAGCAGAGAACCACAGCGCACCTCATGCTCCCCCTTCACGGGCGCCCTGGAAAGCCCCCAAGTGGGTGGAGAGGGGCTGAAGGGAGTGAGCAGGGCCTTGGCCAGACCCCGCCATCCTGGTCCATCCCCACCTGCCTGCCTCCCCCCGGCTTTCTGCCTGCTCACCTGGGTGGGCAGAGGCGCCCTGGATTGCAGGTGCACCCCGACTGCAGCAGGTTCTCCCTGGCCCCACGCCGGTCCAGCCTCTGAGGTCACCAGGCACCATCCTGAGCTTCACCGTGTCTGTCCCGTCACAGCTGAGGCCACTGATACGTGGGGGGGACTTGCCCAAGATGATACTCTGACCCTCCTGACCCTGGACTCCCTCTCCCCTCAGTGCCTTCCCTTGGGGACAAGGGGGTCCAGGGTCAGGAGGGTCACAGTGTCATCTTGGGCCAAGTCCCCCACAAACCAGTGGCCCCGGCTGGGAAATGGGAGACACGACCCATCTTTGCAGCCCTTCCCCTGCTCTGCCTGAGGCGGGGGAGAGCGGGGGTCCCGGGCCAGCGGAGGGGGCTAAACAATCACAACAGGCACAGGAGGAAAATGCTGCTGGCAGAGGAAGGGCACAAGGCAGGGCTCCAATCGGGCCAGCAGGGCAGGCAGCTCTGCTGCAAATAAAGACCAGCCCGGCCAGAAGCTTCCCTGTGCCCCACCCCCACCCCACCGTCTTTGTTTGTTTCAGGAGAGCTTTCTGGGCAGCCCGCCGCCCCACCCCAGCTCCCCTGGGCTGGCTTTCCCAGCAGCTCCCGCAGGAGGACATCCTGTGGCCCTGGCTGGGGAAGCCCTCACTCAGCTCTCACTCAGCTCACGTGTGCTGAGCCCACAGGTCTGGGACAATGGAGTGGCCAGCAGGGAGCCGGGGGGTGGGGGGGGGGGGGGAGAGTAACAGGGCCCTGATGGCCAGGGAGTAGAAGTTGTGGGGAGGAGTAAGGGTTGGGGGGAGTAGAGGTTGTGGGAAGTAAGGGTTGGGGGGAGTAGGGATTGGGAGGAGTAGGGGTTATGGGGGGAGTAAGGGTTGTGGGGAGTAAGGGTTGTGGGGAGTAGGGATTGTGGGGGGAGTAGAGGTTGAGGGGAGTAGGGGATGGGAGGGAGTAGGGGTTGTGGGGGAGTAGGGGTTGGGGAGTAGGGTTGTGGGGGAGAGTAAGGGTTGGGGGAGAGTAGGGGTTGGGAGGGAGTAGGCTTTGGGGGGAATAGGGATTGTGGGGGAGCAGGGGTTGGTAGAGGTTTTGGGGGGGAGTAAGGGTTGCGGGGGAGTAGAGGCTGGGGGGAGTCGGGGCTGAGCTTCACCAGCTTCCAGTGGGATGGCCAGGCCCCCTCCTTCTGAGTCACCAGGAAGGAGGGCATGGACACCATCTGTAAGGGCTGTCCACCCCACCGCAGTTCAGGGGCTCAGGGTGCTGGCTGAAAGCCTTCTCCCTTGGGGTACAAGAGGGACCAGCACCCAGAAGCTCAGGACAGCCCCACTGAGGTCTCTGTGCCCTGGCAGGCCACCCCGGGACCCACCACAGGCTGCTGAGCCATCCTCAGTGCACATGCACCCCGTCTGACCTCAGAAGGTGGTCCTAGAGCAAGAGTGGGCCAGGTCTGAGCTGGGAGCCCTAGCTCCCACTCTGCGGCCTTGGAGCATGCACCCAGCCCCACCTTGGCCCGGCGGAGCCAGGACTATTTTTACGAAGCCCAGATCTGGCTGACCTGTCATTTGGAAAAGATCCGCCGTCCTCCACATCCTGTGGGCAGGGAGAGTGCTCGGGCAGCATGGGGTGGGCAGGGCCAGGCTCTGCCTGTGGGATGTGGAGGATGGCCGCCCAAGCCAGCCAAGAGGATGGGAGGACCCAGACAGCCTGGACCCATCAGTGCCCGGAAGCCACCATGCCCAGACTTCCTCCTTCACAGTCTGCTGAGGACATAAGCCTGAGGTGGGCCCTCAGGCCTCAGGAGGTCCTGGGGAGTAGCCACAGGGGCTGTCCAGCTTTGCCTTCGGAATCAAAGCAGAGGATGTCACTACGGTGGCCAAAGTGGGGAGGGGAGCAAGGCCAGAAGGAGACGCAGCCCCAAAGTAGATGCGCTGTCTAGTTTCAGTCTGAGCTGGCTCTTCCTGTCCCCACTCCCCGCTCCCCTTCGCCACCCCACATTCCATCCTACCACTGCCTCGTGACGCCCCAAACCCCAGGCCTGAAATGCAGTCCAGCCTCCTCCGCCATCCCTTCCCACACTGGTCCCCGGAGTAAAGATCCTGATGCACCTGCCCAGCCCCAAAACCTCCTCTGGCTCCCCACGGCCGCAGACAAAACCCAGATGCTGGTCACCATCAGCCCCTGCCTGTTAGCCAGCCCCTCCTCCCATCCCCCACACTCAGCCAGGCCGCATCAGCCTTCACTCTCCCCCTCCGAGCAGCACATATGCCGATTTCCTCAGCTCCGTCTTCCAGCTTGCTTATTTCCTCTTCAACTGGGTCTAGTCTACCTGCTAAGAACGCTAATTGTTACACTTTTTAATTTTAACCATTAGATTTTTCACCAGTAGGATTTAAAATGTAGGTCTTTTCCACATGTCCCTGTTCTTTGGAAATCAGGTGCTGTTCCTGTCTTATACATTGGACGCTTCCCTGCAGAGCTCTGCACGCTGAGTCTGCCTGGTGTTCAGGTCCCTCCAGGAGTTCTGCGGTTCTCCGGGAGCTGGTTTTCCCATTGTCTGGGCCAACTGACTCCCTCCCTCCAAGGTGGGCGTCCTTGTGTGCTCTACCCACTTCACATTTGAGTGTGTCCTCAGAGGGAATGGACCCCTGTGTGCCAGGCAGGATCTACTTTCCCAAAAGAGCAGCTTTGCACTGGCCTCTGCTGGGTTCTTGGAAACATCGGGCCCACACGGGAAAGGCAGGGGAAGTCTCAGAGCTGCACAGAGCAGGGGCTGGCGAGGCTCTGCCTAAAGCCGGAACCAGGAAGGCGATGTCTCCCACAGATGAGAACACTGCCTGCCAGCCTGGGGGTACAGATTGGCATCAGGGAGCTGCCTGGCTCTGAGTGGAAACCAAGCTACCCAGCGACACGAGAAGCCACTTATGCACTGCCCACCCCTCAGAACAAAGTATCCCCGGAGCCTGGAGACACCTGATGAGTCTGGATGATGGCTATACGGAGGGTCCTTGTGCCGTTCTCTCTACACTGTGCGTATATTTACATTTTTCTCATAAGAAATGTTTACATTAGCTCAGCTTGTATGGCTCAGTTGGCTGAGTGTCATCCCATGAACCAAAAGGTCATGGTTCGATTCCTGTCGGGGCATATGCCCAGGTTGTGAGCTTGGCTCCCCAGTCGGGGGCGTGCAGGAGGCAGCTGATCAATATTTCTCTGGCATTGATGTTTCTTTCTTTCTCTCCCTCTCCCTCTCCCTCTCCCTCTCCCTCTCCCTCTCCCTTCCTCTCTCTGAAATCAATAAAAATGTATTGTTAAATGTTTACATTACAAATACTGCAAGAAGCTTCTAAGACACATTGTCCCAAAACACTCTGCAGCATTTGGCTTTAATACCAGCTCCACTCCTGTGTTTGAGTTGAATTTCTTTGCCCCTGAAACTTTCCTGCTAGCTTTAGCTTTCAAGCTCCGCGTGTAATTTAGATGTTTCCTGGCATCTTCCATCCAGCGTGGAGGGGAATGGAAAGCTTCTCACATCCACGCAAGCTGGCAGACTGAGTCGACCGTCTTTCCCCTGAATAAATTCTAACTCATCCTTCAAAGCAGGGTCTTCAAACTACGGCCCGCGGGCCACATGCGGCCCGCAGAGGAGTCTGATCCGGCCCGCCAGGTTTTTTGGGCAGTGAGCGCAGCCGAGGTGTTACAGTAGGAATTAGTAGTTCATATAGTCCGGCCCTCCAGCTCTCTGAGGGACCGTGATCTGGCCCCCACTTTAAAAAGTTTGAGGACCCCTGCTTCAAAGCCTCGCTCACATGCCTTCCTCTGGGAAACTTCTCCACCTGCCTCCAGGCAGAGCTGGGCCCTCCTGGCCCCCAGGCCTGAGTGGAGACTGGATGTTTGCTGTTCCCATCAGCGGAGTAGACTCCCTGAGAGCAGGCCCCCAGCTCAGGGCCTGCCATGCAGCTGCCTCTTCGGGTGCAGGTTAAGGAGGCCCTGATTTCCCAAATAGGGGGAGCCAAGAGCTAGGTTTCTGGAGACTCAGGGGTCAGCTCTGAGCGAGCAGCAATCTGCAAGGGAGCTACAGAAAGCGGGCTTTTCCCAAACCCTGTTCATGCCCTGCTCCCAACCGGAAATCGCAGGGGCAGGCCCAGGCCTCACCCTAGCCACATCCCAGCAGCCCCTGGTGCCCAGAAACAAGCAGACAACCGGCTCTCAGCCCTGGCCCTTTGATCCGGGCAAGCACCAACACCTGGCTGGCGCCCTCCACCTGTCTCCGACCTTATCAGGGCTTGGGGAAGAGACAGGTGCCTGCGGCCCAGGCAATTAGGTGATGTGCCTGGGTGCCCACTGGGCCACATCCTGGACTAGCTCACCTGGCTTCTTGGCTCCAATGGCCAACGGGGTGAGGACACTCTGGGAACCGTCCCAGGTGGGCTAGGGGTAAGTGTTAGGGTGAGGGTCAGGGCATAAGACTAGGGGGTCTCTGAGAGTGCTGGGACTCTCATCATGGCTCCCGGCCTCCCCCATTTTCTCCCCTCTCCCACCCAAACACTGAGAGCCGGCCTCTCAGACACCTGGGACAAGACTCACCAACCCAGTGGCCCTCTGTGCTCCCTCCCCAAGCCAAGAGGACTGTCTATGCAGAGTTCCAGCTCCAGGCCTGCTACTGTCTCAGCATGAGACCTGAAGCAAGTCACTTCCCCTCTCTTAGCCTCTGTCCCTGCATCTAGAAAGTGAAGCTGTAGGAGGAATAATCAAACGAGAGGATGCCTATGTGATATTTGTCCATCTCCGGCCAGGTCTCCAGGGATCGCAGGGACAACCACGACTCCTCTCTTAGCCAAGAAGGCAGCCTGGGACATCACTGTGGCAGCACTACAACCCTCACAGCCCTCCTGCCTGCCCGCTGGGTGGCTGCCCTGGCCTGACCTCACTAGTGGGGCTGAGTGGAGAGACGGGCAGAGTCTGGTTCTGTGTCACTCAGCAAGGCCAAGGCCAGGCGGGGAGGAAGCTCAGCAGTTCCCAGTGACTAAGGGCCACAGAGGGGGGTCTGGTGGCTGGGCTCTCCTGCCCTTTCCTCCCCAGCTCAGCAGCCTGCTCCCTCCCATGCTCCCACCTGGCTTGAACTCTCTAAGTGCAGAGCCCAGGCTGAAGGGACCTGTCCCAGACCCCAGTGCATGCTGACTTACTCTGGCCCAGCCAGGGACACCCAGCCAGGGCCAGGGGAGGGGTTTGGGCTCACATTCTGGGTGGAGGTGACATCTGCAATGGCAGGTACCTTAGGAGGTGCTGGACCACACAGCCTTGCCCCTTGTCACTATGTTACATCGTAGGGAGGAGCCCGGAGCTATCACAGCCCCCTCTCTCTGAGCCCCAAAGACCCCAGCCGGTAGCCAGGCTGTATGAATTCATTGTTCGACTGGAATGCCACCTAGACAGGTCAGGCAGGTTCCCGGACAAAGCCAGCTCACTCCACCCCTCCCCCCCGGGAGAGCCCAGACAGGGGTAGGGGTTCACAGCCTGGAATGCAGACTATGGACTCCCTCCCATACATCTGACTGGGCCTCATCGTCAGGCGGACCCCTGGGCCCTGGGCCACCAGAGCCAAGGGGGCCAGGCCCCCCAAACAGCAAGGATGGGATGCAGTGCTGGCCCTGAGCCTCGGCCCAGGTCTGGGGGCCTGTGAGAACACAGCCAACATGGTCACAGCCAGGGAGAGGGCCAGGGAGCCAGGAGCTCAGACCCACCCGGGCCATGCAGTGGGCAGTGGGCAGGGCAGGGACAAGGGAGATGAACCCTAGAAGGAGGGGCCAACAGGCAGGGGTAGTCGCTTAATGACCTGCCACCCTGCCCTGGCCCAGGGGCTCAGGCCCTGCCTCCCCAAAAGTCAGAAGGTCCGGGGCCTCAAGGGAGCCGGGGCCAAGAACCTCAGGCCTGGACCGAGGCTCCGGTCTGGGAAGGGCTTGGGCTGACCAGGGGGGCTCCTGATTGGCATCTAAGCGATAACTCCCAGGCTGATGGCAATGGAAGGGAGTGGGGGTGTGGGGGGATATGGAAACAGGGCTGCCCGGGCCCTGTGGACAGCGCCCAGCTTACTGACCGAAGGAGCCCCTTTCAAGCCTCCGGATGAAACCTGGAGCCCCGGGTCCCCTGAGGCCCCGGGAGCCAGCCGCCGGGCCCTGGGCCCTCGGCCTCCCTGGGCCTCTCAGGGCCGGGCGTGGCGGCTTGGTTTCTTTTGCCGGAAGAGAAGCTGAGGCTGGAAAAGGGGGCCCTTTGTGAGCGGTCACAGTGGGATCTGTACACAAAGCAGAGCCCCAGCTGAGAATGGCCCCCAGGAAGGAAGGCAGGCCCGGGCAGGGGGGTGGCCTCACCTGACTGCAGCAGTCCGGCTCCTCGGTCCTTGACCCCGAAGTGCTGCTGGATGTCCAGAAGGACGCCTGGCGGGGAAGACAGACAGTGTTTACCGGTGACGCCTGATGCCTGGTACCCCCATTCCCACCCGGCCCGGGCTACCCCAGCCCACACCAGCCCTCTTTCCACCTTGCAGGGCCAGCCTGGCCCCAGCCACACAGCTCCACCCACCCTGCCCAGCTTAGCCACTGGGGACCTTGGGGGCCAAGCTTCCATCCTGCCCCCCACCCCCCCCCTTGGGCCTCCTGTGCTCACCCTGGGAGAGGATCTCACCCCCTCCCTCCCTCCACCACTGGGGGTCCAAGGCACTGGCAGGCCCGGCTCCTCGGCTCCTCCGTGGTTACTCGGCCCAGGGAGGCAGCTGAGCTTCCTACCTGCCCGCCTGTGGCCCAGCCCCAGCCCCGGCCCCGGCCATAGCGAGGAGCAGACATGGCCCCTCGGCCCAGAGAGCAGCGGGGCAGCCGCTGAACCTGCAGGGGCAGCTCTGGCTGGGAGAGGGCTGAGGCACAACGCTCACACCTGCTCACCTGCACGTGAGCACACGCACGTGAGCACACACACGTGAGCACACACACGTGAGCACACACATGCAAACATGCACATCCACCCAGGTGTCCTCAGGAGTGTAGCCAGGACCCCCAACGTTTCGAGGCAGAGGGAAGCAGGTGGGGCTCCGGACTTGCTTTTCTGGGGGAAGGAGATTCCTTTTCCCAAGTCCCAGCCGCCTCTGCTCTCCCATTAGCGCATTGCCTGTCAGGGCGGGGGGAGGGGAACCAGAACAACCAGAAACTACCCCCTGCTGTGAAGAGACAGGGCCAAGGCTGAGGGCCAGCAAGCTCGTGGGCCCTCTCTCCTCTGCACTCACCCAGGGCCGTGAGTAAGCACAACCCCAGCCCTGAGGGCCCAGGGCCCCAGCCCAGCCCCCCTCCCCCCTGGCTTATCTCTAGAACACCAGGAGGCCAGGCCAGAGCCCGGCTGACCACCACACCTGCCCTGGGGAGGGACAGGGGGCCAGGAGGAGGAGACGGGGCCTGCCTGTGAGCTCCCCATGCAGGGGACAGAAGAAGGGACCAGACCCTGCCTTCAGGGGTTCCCAGGCTCTTCATGATGAGGATAATGAGGATGAAAATGATGTCAGCATTTGAAATGAAGATGGTTCAAATTATTGAGCATTAAGTGCTTTGCTAGTTTAATCCTCATGCAACCCTATTATGGTCCTATTATCCCACTGGACAGGTGAAGACACTGAGGCACCGGAAGTGAAGCCACAAGGTCAAAGTCATACCAAGCGTTGTGTGAGGGTCCCACCTGATGGCTGGGGGTGTAAGTGGGAAGACTGTCTCACTGCCTCTCCCAAGGCCCAGGGCTGGGGTGCTAGGGTGCTGGGCAGTTTCCTGGGGTGGGAAACTGCCCAGCACCCTAGCTGCAGCCTGACAGCCGAGAGAAGCTGGCCTCCGCTTTGTTAATGCCGCAGTGGATTTACCATAATTACCCGTAATGAAGAGGCTGTGTGAGGCTCGGTAATGACTTAATAACCAAGGCGGGCTGTGGCCTTGCCTTGAAGGCAGGAGCTCAGGGCCCATCCTGGCCTGTGGAATGCAGAGCCACCGAGTGGACCTCCAAGGTGCCCTGAGCTGGCCTCAGAGGCCCAGAGTTCCATCGGGGCCTGTGGGTGGCCCTGGCGGGCCTGACCTTGGGGAACCACCCACACTCCCCTCCCACCCCACATCCACTCCCACTCCTGAGCCAGGACGGGTCCCCTCCTGGCGTGTGGGGCTGATCACATCCCTCTCCCGCACAGTCACTGTCCGCTGAGACTCCCCAGTGCTTCCGGGGGACGCTGGCGGCCCCTTCACCAGGCCCCCAGCTGCAGGGTCAGCCTCATCAACCCCACCCTCCCACCTCCCAGCTCAGGAAACCACCCCGCCACCCCAGACTCCAGCCACCCCAGACTACTCACGGCCCCACAATTACCCACGCTTCCTCTTCTACCCTGGCACCACTTTGTTGACTCTGCGAATTCCTGCCACTTCTTCGAGACTAGTTCAGGTGCTTCCTCTTCTGGGAAGTCTTCCCTGATTTCTGCCCCTCCCACCAACCTCAGTAAGTTAGTTGCCCCTTGTCCATCCTTGTTTCAGCACTTGTCACACTAGGATTAGTTAGTTCTACAGGGAAGACACGCAGGGACATGGAGAGGAGCTCCTTGGACCCACTGCAGCAGGGAGCTAAGAGCCATCCGTTACTGGTTCCCACTAAGTTCCAGGCACCGTGTGAGGCTCTCCAGCTGGTGTTTCTACCTGTGCAGGTGTCTACGATCATCATCCGCTCACTGCCTCTGCTAGGACCTACATTTATTAACCCCACTTGACATGTAAGGAAACAGGCTCTGAGAAGTGAAATAACTTGTCATAGAGCACTTAAGGTGTCAGAGGTGAGATCTGAAACACATCTGTTACCGTAATCAAAGCTTGTTCTTGTGCCACACTGCTTTCGTGTGGTTTGCTCTTGTCCCCCGGGCCAGGGCCCAGCACACAGCCAGAACACCAGGAGGCCAGGCCAGAGCCCAGCTGACCACCACACCTGCCCTGGGGAGGAACAGGGGGGCCAGGAGGAGGAGACGGGGCCTGCCTGTGAGCTCCCCATGCAGGGGACAGAAGGGACCAGACCCTGCCTTCAGGGGTTCCCAGGCTCTTCAAGATGATGATGATGATAATGATGATGAAAATGATGTCAGCATTTGAAATGAAATAATGTGGAGCGGACGCACCAACGAATGTGTGTGCCTGCCTCTCCCCCACTAGGCCAGGAGCCCCTGGAGCACTGGAGCCAGAAAGTCATCTCCAGAGCCCAGAACAGGGGCTGTTTACGTGCTGGGCAAGGATGGGCGGAGTTGGGAAGGGGCAGGCGGGTAACACTCTCCCTGGGGCCCTGAGCAGTGGGTCCCCAACCATAGCCGAACGGAGAGCATGGATCTACAATAACTACTGGCCACTTCCTGGGAAGAAGTTCCTATCAAAATCGGCATCGTAAAGACAGTTTGTGTGCACAACAAATAAAAGCACTCTAGCCCTGGCTGGTTTGGCTCAATGGATAGAGCCTCAGCCTACGGACTGAAGGGTCCCAGGTTCGATTCCGGTCAAGGGCACATGCCTGGGTTGCAGGCTTGGTCCCCAGTTGGGGGCGTGCAGGAGGCAGCCAATCAATGATTCTCTCTCAACATTGATTTTTCTATCTCTTTATCCCTCTCCCCTCCTCTCTGAAATCAATAAAAATATATTAAAAAGGGAGAGAGGGATGGAGGGAGGGAGGAAGGAAGGAAAGAAGGAAGGAAAGAAGGAAGGAAGGAAGGAAGGAAGGAAGGAAGGAAGGAAGGAAGGAAGGAAGGAAGGAAGGAGAAGGAAGGAAAACACTCTTGCTTCCTCCCAAGGCACATTCTAGCCACCTGACCAGACACAGCCTCCCTCCCATGACTTCATGGCCCAAAGCTTGCCTCTGCCTCCAGGAAGCTTCCCTGGCCTCCTCTCCTGCCCGGAGCTCCTGGGAAGGCGGAGGAACATTTCTGCACATCCAGATGGCATCCAGGGTCCCAGGGAGGTCCCAGGCAGTTTAGACCCCAAGATACAGGAAGCTTTGGATGCCCCCACCCAGCACCGCCCCCCCCCCCCCCCCGGCACCCCGGTTTAGGTGCAAGGCCTGAGATATAGGCAGAAGGCCCGAGGGAACCTCCCCAGGAGCAGGGCCTCCTGCAGGCCCCGCCTGAGCCTCTCTGGGTTGTTTTCCTCTCACAGGCTGGAAGGAGCCACGGTCACAGAGGAGGAGATCCCACCGGCCGCTGGCACGGGAAGCGTGTGTCACAGCAGCCCGGCCGGTCGTCTCAGATTTTCCTCTGGGCTCCAGCCTGGCCTGGGCCCACACCCCCTCCCTTCTTCACCACAGCCTTATTTTTAGCCTCTTTCCTGGAGGCTGAGGTTTGGTGGGTCACAGGATGGGCCTCACGCCCAGGAGAAGCCTCCTCCAGCTCAGGCCAAGCCCACTCCACCATCCCTACCCACCAGGGGCATGCACGGTGGAGTCCCCACCCCACCCAGCCCACGGCCACAGGTCCCCATCCAGGCGTCTCCAGGCAGTCACCCCAAATCCACAGCCAGAATCGCCCTCTGCCCACAGGGTCCTCTTCCCTGAGGCAAGAAAACATTCTGGGACAGCAGGAGCATCTGAATCTTCTCTTCACTGACCCCAGCTACACTCTCCGAGCCCCGAAGGTCTTGCCTCTTGTCTAAGGTCAACTGTCCCCTCTAGACCACCTGTCCTTCCTGCCTCTCAGGGATCTCGCCCTGGGCCCGCCCCCAGCTTGAGCTTGGATTTTCAGCACCTCCCTCACCTCTGTCTCCTGCACATCAGCCTAAGAAAGCGCTCACATCTCTCTCATCCTGGTGGCGAAAGCAATCCTGTCCTGTCCCCTCTGGCAACTGCTTCTTCTCTCTGCCCCTTTACAGCTAATGTCCTCACCCCTCCTCACCTCCATCATCCTCCTGGTGGCTCAGTCCCACAGTCCCTCTCACCCCTCAGTGTCCCAGCCACCTGGGCTTCACCCCTTTGGTCCCCATTCCCTGAGTGGCACCAGGGCCAGACACCTGGGAGTCAGCCATGATACCCCCTTGCCTCCCACAGACCCATGAATGAGCCCAATGATTCTCTCCTTCCCCACGTGGCCTCCTCTCCAGGCTCCCAGCTTCCTCTCTTGGCCCATCTAGCATCCCTCCCGCAGCCTGACCGCACAAGCACTTACTGATCTGCTAAGTCCTGGGCGGGGTTCAGAAACACAGACAGTCTCTGGACTCAAGGAGCAAATGTCATGATCCAGGGGTTGTCTGTCACCTCTGGGAAGAGCTCAGCTACCCACGTGTTCTTCCAAGTCCCCCCACCCAGGCCCCTGGCTCAGTATAATGACTACCAACAGCAACAGTAATCTGGGCTTTCACGTGTTTGGTGCTTACTATGTGCCAGGCACGGTTCCAAGAGGGCTACCAGTATTAGCTCATTGGTGCGGCTGTCCAATAATGTGGAGTGGCTCCCAATTGCCACCCAACTGAAGGGCAGATTTCTTCTGGCATCTGGGGCCTCCGTGACCCACGCCGTACAATCACCCTGTCTAGAGGTGAGGAGCAGGGGCCTATTACCACGCAGCCCGGGTGTTTGGAAACCACGGGCCTGGCTGATCTGAGGCCACCAGGACTCGCACATAACAGCCTGTATGTGGCCTCCAGGACTTGACTGCAGCCATGCCCTCCTCCTGGAGTGTCCAAGTCCACTTATTCAGATCCACCTGATCCAGAGCCTGATCTGAGATCACTTCTGCCAGGACACCCTCCCACCTCACCCCCCTTAACCCCCCACCCCACTCCCCACACTCTCTCTCTCTCTCTCTCTGGCTCCTGTTGAGGAGGAACCTGTAACCTCGAGGGCACCCCCAGAGCTGGTTGGAATCTGGCCTGACTCACCCAGTTGGCTCATTCATGGGCCTGTGGGAGGCAAGGGGGTATCATGGCTGACTCCCAGGTGTCTGGCCCTGGTGCCACTCAGGGAATGGGGACCAAAGGGGTGAAGCCCAGGTGGCTGGGACACTGAGGGGTGAGAGGGACTGTGGGACTGAGCCACCAGGAGGATGATGGAGGTGAGGAGGGGTGAGGACATTAGCTGTAAAGGGGCAGAGAGAAGAAGCAGTTGCCAGAGGGGACAGGACAGGATTGCTTTCGAGGGTCACGAATACCCTCAGTGATCCCCATCACTGCTGGTCCTCCTGTAGCCACCAGAGGAACCAGGTCCAGACCCAAATTGCAGACATCACAGAGTCCACCGAAAGGCCAAGGTGCACAAGGAAACCCACAATGCCCTCAGGAGCCCCAGGTCAGACCAGCCTCGGATGCACGGCAGGGACATTGTGATCCTGAGGTCGCTTCTTGCCTAGTCAGCCAGGGCAGGCCACTCAAGCTCCCTCCCCACGCACAGTCATCCCCACCCCACAGGCACTCTGCCTCTCTCAGAGCAGCAGGCACCTTAGCTGAATTCCCAAGAGCCTGGGCTTTAGAGCCAGACCACCTGGGTTCAAATCCTGGCTTCTCAACCTTCTCTGCTGTGTGGCCCCAGCAAGTTTCTTAGCCTCTCTGTGCCGGTTTCATCTTCTGTCACATGGTTTCATTTTAAGATCTGCTTTCTATGGTCGTTGTGAGGTTTGAATGGGTTGGCCCATGTGAAGTGCGTGGAACGGTGCCTGGCACATAGTAGGTGGTCAATAAATGTTATCACAGGTCATTAGCTCATGGGGCAGGAGCCCTAGTCGTGACAGAGAACAATGGGAGCTCCCACCTCAGTGATCTTTTCTCCAAAATGGGGGCAGATGGCTAGAGAGACAGGGCCTAGGGATCTGAAGGGATGGGTCAGGCCTGCCATTGATTGGTCCCCCTAGGAGGGACCCTGGTCCCCCTGTGGAGGCCTCAGAGCTGGCTTACTCTGCTTGAACACTGGGCCACAGCTCCCACCCCAGTAATTACAGGGCCTGAGGGCCTGGCTCTGCTGACCTGGCTCTGGATGGCTAAGGCTGGGAAACCACAGCCTGGCCAGGCTGACAACACCCCCCCCCCCCCCCGCCCCGTTTACCCTAAGGGACTGGCCAAGACAGTCCCTGACCAGGGGCCCCAGGCTCTCCAGCACACACACTTCTACCACCCAGAGCTCCCACCAGGGACAAGCTTACTGACTGCCAGGAGCTTCTGGGCCCTACTGGGCGCCTCAGGATGAGAGAGACCCAGGGTCGCCCTCCATCCCTGCCAGGCTCATCCTACACCTCAATCACATTTGTTCTACATATGCTGGCCCTCCTGCCCGCATGTTGTCCTACGAACCTGGGGCATTAACGTCAGGATAGCTTATGGTCATCTCTGCAGGGACTCTGGGTATGAGGCCCCAGCGCCCCTCAGAGCGGCCCTACCCCCTCCCTAGAGGATCTAGACTGCAAGCTTGTCCCCCTAAGGAGCACTCCAGCTGGAGACCATAGCACCCTCCCTACCAAGAGCCCTGCCTGCCAGCCCTGGAGAGGACCCACCCCCAGAGCTCAGAGAGCCCTCCCTTCTCCCACTAAGTCTCCGTGCCCAGGGTGGGCGGGGGCAGGCAGCCCGGCCTCCGTCCTGTGGTTCTAGTCTATCATTTGGGGCCAGCTTTCCTGGAACCAGGCGCGGCCTTAGCAATTTGGGGGCTTTGCACAGCCACTCCTTCCCCAGCTCCGCCTCCCTGGCCCTGTCCTGCCTCAGAGGCCCCCCAGACCACTGGACAGAGGACAAGGCGGCCACACCCTCATCAGGATCCTCAGAGGGCGTGGCCTGTGTGGCCACAGACATAGGATAAGGGGAGGTGTGGGGAGAGAGATAAGAAACCGCAGAACGGCGCAGCTCCAGCCACAGACTCCCAGCTTTCTCGGGGTGCTGCTTCAACTTTCCACCCGCGACTTCTGCTCCCACTTCTCGGGTGGAAAGTTGAGATTCAGAGGTGAATGGGCCAAAGGCCAAAGAAACAGGCGGGAGCAAGGCTGAGCTGGCCTCCAAGTTCCAGACGTAGCCTGTGTTCTCCCAACAAAACCCAGAAAAGGGGGCACAACCAGCCCCCCAGAACATCCACATCCACAGCCCTCACGTGGGTGCGAGAAACAGCGTGTGACCAAGTAGCACCACCCCTCCCCAGGCACAGCCCTTCACAGTTTCCAAAGCCCAATCATGCCCCTTGCCTCCTGGGACCCCCACTGGAAATCCATGCTTGACAGGTGAGGGACCACAAAGACCTCCATGAGCTACCAGGTTTGGGGGGGAGACCCCAGCAAGGCCTCCATGATGGCAGAGGACTGAGGAGAGGGAGGAAGCCAGGCCCCAGTCCTCCCTCCAAGCTCCAGGGAGAGCATTGTTCCTGCTGATTTCTGCTACGTCTCCTCTAGGGCAGTGGTGGGCAAACTGCAGCTCACGAGCCAAATGCAGCTCTTTGCCCCCTTGAGTGTGGCTCTTCCACAAAATGCCACGTACAGGCGAGCACGTACAGTGCGATTGAAACTTCGTGGACCATGCACAGAAGTCGGGTTTCGGCCTGGGAGAGTCTATTTTGAAGAAGTGGCATTAGAACACTCAAGGGGCCAAAGAGCTTCACGTGGCTCACGAGCCGCGGTTTGCAGATCACTGCTCTAGGACTCCTTTCACCAACTTCCCAGCTAGTTACCCGAGAGGGCCAGGCCCAGAGCAGACAGCCTCACTGTGTACCCAAAGCCAGCCTGTCACCTTTAGTGCCCTCTCTGCAGGAGACACCGAGCATAGCCTCCCCAGTGCCCTCCCGGATGTACAGGAGCTGTTCTTCCCAGTATGGGGGCCAGGGGGCCTGCTGTCGGGGCTAAGAGCTGGGCAGGCAGGGACCATGCTGACCACTTCCCCAATTTCCTTCCGGGGGTGTGAGGTCCCACAGATCACTGTGTGATCTGGTCAGACGAAAGGCTCGGGCCAGCCACCTTGACAGAAACCCTGGCCGCAGAGCAGGGGCCCGGTCCTTATCTCGGTCGTCAAACCTTTCAAAGCCCTTTCAGCTCAGAAGGATGGGCTTTGGGGTCAGACAGGTCTGGGCCAACCTAACGCTGCCATTCAAGTCAGTCAACAAGGGCCAAGCTTGTGCCAGGCCCTTGGGTATCGAACCCACAACCAGAGATGGCCAGCTCAGCCCCTCAAGGGAGACAGCCACCCTACACAGGGCTAGGTGTTGGGATGGATATGGGAAAGAGTGCACTTGAAAACCACAAGTTAGGTGTCTGGCTCAGCCCAGAAAGTTGGGGAAGACTTCTTTTTAAAAAAATATATATATATATTATTTTTTTTTTACAGAGAGGAAGAGAGAGAGATAGAGAGTTAGAAACATCAATCAGCTGCCTCCTGCACACCCCCTATTAGAGATGTGCCCACAACCATGGTACATGCCCTTGACCGGAATCAAACCTGGGACCCTTCAGTCCACAGGCCGACGCTCTATCCATTGAGCCAAACTGGTTAAGGTGGGGAAGACTTCTTGGAAGGAGGGCAGCGACACCACAGAGACCCAACCAGGGAAACTGAGGCTGGCTGCTGCAGTAACTGGGGAACAGATCTGGTTATCCTGGGGGAGGGAGGTACAGGCAGAGCCAGAGGCCAGCAGGTAGGTATTCCTGTGACCAAGCGGCCCATGCTACCCTTGGGAGCAAGATGCTGATCATAAAAAGAGAGGAGCGGCCTGACCAGCATGGCTCAGTGGTTGAGCATCGACCTATGAACAAGAAGATCACGGTTCAATTCCAGGTCAGGACACATGCCTGCGTTGTGGGCTTGATCCCCAGTAGGGGGCTAGTAGAAAGTAGCCAATCACTGATTCTCTCATCATTGATGTTTCTATCTCTCTCTTTCTCCCTTCCTCGCTGAGAAATCAATAAAAATATACTTTTTTTAAAAACAGAGAGGTGCAAAATTACCTATTATGGATTTAGGGCTCAGAGGGCACAGCCAGTCTGGCAAAGCCAGGAGCTCAGCCCCGAAGACATTCAAAGCCCAACAGAGAGCCTGAAAACCCAACCAGGCTCTAGCCAGTTTGACTTAGTAAATAGAGCATCATCCTGCAGACTGAAGGGTCCCAGGACAAGGGCACATGCCCAGTGCAGGGGGCAGCCAATCAATGATTCTCTCTTATTGATGTTTCTATCTCCCTCTCCCTCCCTCTCTGAAATCAATAAAAATGTAATTTAACAACACAAAGAAAATCAAACCAGTGTCCCCTTTGCCTCCCTCCTCTCACTCCCTTTCTACTCTCAGGATTTCAGGACCCCTACACCTGGGCAGAAACAAAAGCCACTTCCTGTCTGGAGAGGTGACAGGCACTCTTTCCTCGCTGAGCAGCTCTGACCCAAACAGCCTTACTCTCAGATCAGCTGTAACCTGCAGCCTGCAGCCGCTTGCCCCATTCATAAAATGGGGATCTAAGGCACAGGCTGTTCAATAGCCCTGAATGACTAAGTTAGTGAGTTTCAGGACACTTCCTCTGAACCGTGACAGGGTGGCTCAGTTGGTTAGAGCATCATTCCAATACACTAAGGTTGCCAGTTCAATCCCCAGTCAGAACATGTACACAAATCAACCAACGAATGCATACATAAGTGGAACAACAAATCCATGTTTCTATCTCTCCCTTCTTCTTCTTCTTCTCTCTCTCAAGTCAATTAATAAATTTTTTTAAAAATTTAAAGACACTTCCTCCAGCAGGTCTACAGCACAGCCCAGGTGCTGACGGAACCGACCACAAAAGGCCAGAGGAGGAAGAAGGATCAAGGAAATGGGCAGCTGGCAGTTAGTCATCAGGGTGCCGGCATTCCAGGCCGGCCCTCGGTTCACCTGCCAGACAGGCGCTCTGGAATGCGGCCCGGGACACCTGCCCTGCAGATTTCAGGGCGTGCTGGTGTGTCAGAGGCTACAGCAGGGCCACCCAAGGGGACAAAACTTCCTGGGGGGACGGGATGGAGGTAGCATGGACTATCCTTACCCACAAGGATAGCCACAGAGGTGAGGCTTAACGGGGCGCTTCCCACCCAGGTAACCCTGTAGGAGACCCTACGCCTCCATTTCCCCGTCTGTCAGCTCTGGACGGACAACCAAGCAGACAGAAAGGAGCCAAGACCCCCAGCCTGGCAGCCCCCTCGGCATGGCTCAGGGGTTTGGGGGAGCCCCCAGGCCCGGTGCCAGGCCTGTGTTCTCGGCTGGGTCCCTGTGCTCCGATCTTCTTCCGGGTTTGTGTTAGTGAGCGGTTGCCACGGATACCGATCTCAGCTTCTCTGGCAGAAAAGGACTCCCCCAGGGCAGGGCTCTGCTTCTCCTCACCAGCCCTCACCCCACCCAGGCTTAAGTGGATCCGTGGGCTGGATCAAAGGGAAAGGACTTAGGAAGGGGGGACAGGTAGCCCCAGAGAAGTTGGGGAAGGATCCCAGCTCTCACGTAGTCAGCCTCCAACCACGAACAGGGCCGGCGCCGACCCCCTCGTGGTTCCAGAAACAGAAGGCTGCCGCCCACACCCGCAGCTCTGCTCCCACTTCACAGATGGGAGAACGGGAGTCCAGGGGCAAAGGCAGCTCGGGCCCCAGGAAGCAGAGCTGGGGAGAGGGGACCAGGACCCCCCCCTGAGCGGCTCCCTCCTTCTCCTCGCCTGGCAGCCACAAGGAATAGAATAAATAGAATGTGGGCCCCATATGCCATTTAACATTTTCTAGCAGTCGCATTAAAAAATAAAATAAAAAAGAAATAAGTGAAATGAATTAATATATTCTATTCAACTCAGTCTACCCAACCTACCTCAACATGTAATCAGTGTAAGAGCTATGGGTGAGATCTCAGAATGGAGAGAGGGGCCAGGGGAGCAAAAGCCATATGCTGGAGGGGGGGGGGGGGGGGAATGCTTAAACAGCCTCTGTTAACCTGAGTGAAAGTCACCGCCCAGAGTGTGGCCAGCAGAGAGCAGAGGCCTCCACCACCAAGAGAACACCGCACCTGGGGCTCTGGTTCTGCTCGGCTCTGCCCCGGACCTCAGAGGAGCGATGAGGGATGAGTGCTCTGCTCTGCACTGCCCTCCTTCCAGGCAGCATCAGCGTCCCAGCTGCACAAGGAGGCGGAGGGAAGGGTCGGTGTCTGGGTTCCCTCAATTTCATCCCACTGAAGCAGCTCGGGAAGGAGGGAGCCTGGCCCTCCTCACCTGCTGCCCTCAGGGGTTCCCATGGCGAGGAGAGGCCGTAATTAGCTGGATCACTGGGTGGCGCTGGGAATGCCAGGGCAGAGGCAGACCTGCCGCTGTTCCCAGGACCGAGAGCAGCCCTGGCGGAGGACGGAGAGGTCCTGAGAGAGACTGTTCCACACAGAGAACGGCGGAGGGCACGGGGGCCAGGGCACGGCTTGCTCAGAGGCAAGGGGGAGAAGGCAGTGACCTCAGGGACGCTCTCCTCGGAGGCCGGCCTTGTCCCAGGTGCTTAAGAGACATTCTGTTTGCTCCACATGACCCAGAGGTGGGGGGGGGGGGGGACGACCACCTGGGAGCCTCGAGGGACACGCCCAAGGTCACACAGCTGGCCGCTGAAGAGCTGGACTTCCATCTGGCGTCAGGGACTCTAGAGCTGCCCTGCCCGCTGCAGGGGCCCCACTGTGTCTGGTGAGCACCTGAGATGCAGCTCGCCCAAATGGGCACGTGCCATAAACGTCAAACACACGGGGTTTCAAAACTCCGTGGGAAAAGGAAGGCAAAATCTCACCCATAGCTCTTACACTGATTACATGTTGAAGTAGGTTGAGTTGAATAAAATATACTAATTCATTTCACTTATTTCTTTTCTATTTTTTAAATGTGACTGCCAGAAATGTTTAAATGGTACATGGGACCTACATTATATTGCTTTTGGACAAAGCTGATCTACAACACGAAGACAGAAATTCACAGGATCGATTAAAAGAGAGTGGGAACTCTTTTTGAGGCGGGAGCCAGGACCAGACTGTAAAGTTCTGGGGGGAAGGGGGGCCAGGGGAGTGGGAACATCAAAAGTGACCGATCAGTGGAGTGTCAGCATCCCCTGGTGCGCTCGCTCTCTCTCTCTCTCTCTCTCTCTCTCTCTCTCTCTCTCTCTCTCAGATGGGCCAGCCAGCAACAGGTGGGCCCAGACCTGGAATGACCATTCATAACCCTGCCCCACCCAAGCCACAGTCGTTGCCGTAGAGACAGTAAATCTTCCTAAAAACTGACCTTGGGGCCAGGAGAGCGTGGGGGAAATCTACCATAAAGAGCGGGAGAGGGAGCCAGACTCATCCGGAGAGGAAATCTGTGTACGTTGTGTGCTGAAGGCGGGGCGGGGCAGGAGCTCCGGCCTGGCTGGGGAAGGGAGGGATGCACAGCCCATAGGCCGGTGTTTGCACAGGGCTTTCCGGGCCTTCCTCCCTGCTGTGCACGCCCCGCGTAGCCACTGCTCCCCACCCCCCCTTACCAATTCACCAGAAATGTCCTAGCGGCTGATATTCTGATGGGGGCAGATAAACATCAGACCTCCCTGATCCTACCCTCTCCTCTCAACCTCCCCTCCCCGGCAGAGTTGGCTTCCCGAAGATCAGAGGGGGTGGTCTGGGGCCGGAAAAAACAAGTTGAAAGTGCTGCCTGCCAGAAGCAGCCCATCCACTGGCCGCTGGGAGAGGGTGGGAAGCCTCTTCCTAGGCAGGCTTTCCCGGTGTTCCCGGTGTTTCTAACGCCATCCTCGCCGGGCACTTAAACTCCCAGTTCTCCCGGCGGGCACCAGCATGACAGGGGCTGGTGCACTTAGGCCCTTCTTTGTATTCCTGATCGCGCGAGCAACGTGAGGAACTGGCGCCACTGGTACCCACTTCCACCCTGCAGCACGCTGGGAGGAATGGAGAGAGCCGAGGGTTTTGAAAGCTGGAGAGGGGAGGGGAAGGCCTCTGTCTCCATCAGAGTTCTCCCCTCCCACTTGACACAAACCCCCATCCACAGAGAAGGAGACCCAGGCCCAGAGAAGGGAACCCAGGGAGCAGCTGGTTTACGCGGGGCTCTCCTCTAGATCACCTCCAAGTTCTCTTTACAATCTGTCCCCGGTTCCCCCTGCCTTTTATTTTTTTGTAGCTCCAGATTCTACTAAGCTGTGGGTGGGCAGGTTCTGGCCCAGCGCGCCAGATCCGCGGCCACAGCTCTCCCGCAGGGAGCTCCCACCTACGCCAGGTCCTTTTCTCTCCCGGCTGCACCATTCCCACCTGAGGGCAGCCTCGGGGAAAGTCCCTGCTCCCAGACCCCAGAGAATTGGGGGAGGGGAGGGAAGGGCGCAGCCTGGAATTCCGTCCGCAGAGGCCCAGGATTCAAGCACCTCACCAACGGACTCAAACCCAGGCTGAGACCGGCCCAAGGTCACACAGGAGGTACCGGAGAGGTTAAATCTTGGACTGGAACCCGGTTGTTCCACGGAACGCCACCCCATCTCCAAGGCTAATTCGCCGAGATGCTGAGGCAACCCTTCCCTAAGCCCCGGTGGCCAGCGCCCTAGCCCGGGCTCCAGGCGCCATAGAGCAGGGGGAGGCGTCTTCAGGCCTCCAGCCAGGGCCAGCTGCAAACCGCATCCTGGGTCCCCAGGCGCCACGGACCCGCTCCGCCCCGCCCTCTGCTCCCCGCAGCCCGGAGCCTTTGTCAGCCACGCGCTCACACGCTCACACACACACACACACACACACACACACACGCTCACACACACACCCGCGCTGCCTGCGCGCACACACTCGGTCCCCCCGGGCGCACACCCGCAAGGGGCGCGCGCGCTCACCCCACGGAGGACGCAGGGGAGTGGAGGCGGCGGAGGAAGGGACTGACGGGCTACCGACCTACAGACCGACCTACGGACCGTCTGGACAGGGGGAAGGGGAGGAGAGGCCCGAAAACCTGAGGTGGGGGCGGAAGGGGGCGCGGAGGCGAAAGGCAGAGAGAGATGCAAAGGAGACTCCTGGGAAAGAGGACAACGGGTGGGACGTCAAGGGCTGGCGAGGACGCGCGGGCCATACCAGGGGTGGGACCCCCCCAAATAAAACCTCTGGTCCCGGGTGGGAGAACGGTTTATGGATTGGATCGGGGAGCCTGAGCGGAGAGGGCCCTTGGGGACCCCGCGTAAGGCGTGGATAAAGGGGATCTGGGACCACAGGCTCCCCCGGGGAACCTCGAGGCGGGGAGTTCTGGTTCTCGGGCTGAATGGGGCACCAGCTCACCTACGACGGTGTACCTGTCCAGGTAGTTGAGCACGTTGCCCAAGCTGAGGATGGCGGCGGCTGCCCCTCGCCTGCGGCCCCAGCTGGCGGGCTTGGGCTGCTGCGCGCCGGGGCCCTTGGCAGCAGCGGCCGCGCAGCTCGGGGTGCCGGGGGAGCTGGGAGGTCCCGACGGGGCCCTCCTCACACTGCCCGACAGCGTCTGCACCTCGTCGTCGGGGCCCGCCGCTCTAGCGGCGCCCGCGGTCCGCGCCCCGCAGCAGCCGCCGCCGCCGCCGCCGCCAGCTCCGAGCTGCGCCCCCCGGCGCCGGCGCCGCCGCTCCGCGTCCGCCTCCTCGTCCTCCGCGCCGCCCGCCGCCGCCGCGGCGCAGTCCAGGCACATCATGCCGGCCGGGAGCGCGGCGGCGGGGGGCGCGGGGGGCGCGCGGCCCGGCTTGGCCCCGCTCAGGGCGTGTGTGCGCCGCGGAGCCGCCGCAGCACCATCCCGGCTCCTGCGCTCCGGGAGCCCTGGCTGCGGCGCGGCCCCGGTTCAGCACGATGCGCTGTCGCCGCCGCCGCGGCTCTGACAGCTGCTGCCCGGCTCCGCCCACCGCACTGCAACCAATCAGCTCCGGGCCCGGGCCACAGCCCCGCCCCGCACGTGCTGCCCCGGGGGTGGGGGGGTAGGGGGTGTCCTTCCGCAGAGCCCCAGCTGCCCGACGGGGGCGCAGTCACGCTGCAGCCGCACGACCAAGGAGGCGGGCGAGGGCGCGGAGCGGGTGTGTGGGAGCTACGGGGCTAGGGACAGGGTGCGGGGAGCAGGACTCCCCCCCAGAACCCATTCAATGCCCTCCGTCTCCACTGCCTACCAAAGACCGGGCCCTTGGCGGGGGCTGGGGGAAAGCTGAAGGCTCCCGCTCGTGCACGACCTGGAGAGAGGGTCTCTGTTAAGTGGGGGGAGGGGAGGGGTGGCTGCTCCAGCAGCTGCTCACCCGCCCTCATTTAATCAGTTCCAGGAAGCGTGATCAGTGCGGGCTTAGCCCAGAACCCAGGTCTCCAACAGGCACACAAGGCCATCTCCCCAGGGAAGCCAGAGGAGTCCCCAGCCTCCCCCTGGGCCCATTCCTGTGTGTGCACTGAGACCCTCCCCCTGTCTCAGAGGCAGCCCCTGGCAGCGAGAGCCAGGGCTCCGCCAGAAACAGGGCATCAAGGAGGGGCCTCCTCTCCTCAGTGTGTGGCATCCCCAAGCGTCAGGCTTCCAGCTGTGCACTAGGTAAGGGGCAAACCCCTGAATGGAAGACAAGAGGTTTGGACCTCGCCCAGATGTGCCCCGGAGAGTGGCAGGACCCTGGCCTAGACTCCCTGAGTCTCGGTTTCTCTGTTAGGGAGATGGCATTCAGACAATCTGGAAGTCAACGAGTGGTCAGTGGAGGGGGGAGGCCTGTCTTCCATGGAGAGTGGTTAGTAGCTTGTGTGTCCACAACCACCACTCTCACCCATCTCAGAGGACCTGAGGTCCGCCCCCCCTCCCCGCACTCATGTGTTTGAGACTTTGATTGACATTAAATTCCTGTACAAAGGGCTGAGGACAGAATGGTAGAACTAGACAGAACCTGAGAAACCAGAATTATTCCATGAGTTTCACAGACCGGTCCCAGGGCCCAGAAATGACCCCATTATAAGAACATGGCTACTCTGTCAGGTGCTGATGGAGGGCTCTAACACCAGCCCCCAGGCTGGGAGCTCAGTTCCTACCTCAGGTTCTTCCAAGTCCAAGTCCACAGGCAGGTGCTTCTCATGAGGATGTTGACCACAGTGAGTCATGACATGGCAAACGGGTGACTCAGCATGAGGCATCCCCCACACAGACACCCGGCCCACTGTCTCTTGTGAGCAGTTAATCCCCAAGCTGCGGGTGGCTTTTGACACCCTTGAGGTGTATTTTAAATTCTGAGAAATGACTAAAAATATGCTTTGGCATGTTGGGTATGAATGACTGTGATGGAAGGGTTAGAAAAGCAGATTTCATTCTGAAAGTTGCCTCGCTGCCTCTTTCCAGCTTGCTGAGTTCAAGCCTGCAGGGCCGGACAGGGGAAGTTCCGATGGGTGGCCTGGGATGACAGGTGGCTAAAAGATAAAGACAGACCTAGGAGCTCCATGGGGCTGGGGCTAGGCCCTGGCAATGAACTTCATGTGCGATGGTCCTTAATATGATCTCCAAAACCTTTCATAACGCTTTGTGACCCATGCCAACCTCTAGCCTCAGATCCTGCTGCCCACCTCTCAAAATTACACTTCACCACACAGAAAACTGAGCTCCATCAACTCATGCACAGTTACACTTCCTGGAGCCCAGAGGAGTGGCAGGAGTTGGGGCACTTGTGTATAGTCCCTTCTCTCCCATCCACACAAAAGCCCTTGTCCGACTAATGCAACGCCGCTTCAGTACCACGGAGAGCGTCACATGGGCTGGTCCCCCTCCCCAGGCTCTTGAGTCTTGTTCTGCCTAAGCTGTCTACCTAGCTGCCTCCTCCCACTTGTTGTTTAGAAACCCAGCGCAGACATGGTTTCCTCCAGGAAGCCCTTCTTGCGCCAGCTGGGCAACTATCATTTCCTCCTCGCGGCTACCTGAGGAACCTGTGCATCCTTCCCTCCCACCCCACGCATTGTGCCGATCATGTTTGTCCACCCACACACACACCCGCGCCACAATAGACTCTGAGTCTCCAGGGCCCATACCCTGTCTGATTCATCCCTGCAGTCCAGGAGAGGAGGTGTTCAGAGGATGTTTGTTGATTGAATGAGTAAATGACATTTAGCAGGTGCTCAGAAGTATGTGTTGCTTTGTATCACATGTCTATTGCTCTAAGCGATTCCAAAACCAGCCCGATTCCTCTCCCAGGCCCCTTTGGAAAAGGCATTTCCTCCCTGATTGACTCACCCTCCATGAGCTTCTAAGTGCCGTGTTTGTCCGCCCTTTGATTACCTTCTCCACAGGTCACCTCCCACAGTGGGAGAAGGCACCTGCCCCGGTGTTCCCAGCTAGGATTTGTTAGAGCCCCTCCATCCCCAGCCCAGCCTGCCTCAGGAGTTTCCTCAGAATGTTTCATCTCTGGCCAAAACTGGTTTGGCTCAGTGGATAGAACGTCAGCCTGTGGACTAAAAGGTCTCAGGTTCGATTCCGGTCAAAGGCATGTACCTTGATTGCAGGCACATCCCCAGTAGGGGATGTGCAGGAGGCAGCTGATCGATGTTTCTCTCTCATCGATGTTTCTAACTATCTCTCTCCCTTCCTCTCTGTAAAAAAAAAAAAAAAAATCAATAAAATATATATTTTTTAAAAAAGAATGTTTCATCTCTGCTGCTCAGAACAGATGGCTCTGAGTCTCCACAAACACAGGCATTTCTGTTCTGTCATCTGAACATGTTTAACACTTTGTAAATTACAGAAGCTTCGTCCTCCTCTGGTCATGAAACAGACCATCAGAAATGAAGAATCCCTTGAAGGACATCGAGTCCAGCCTCTTCCCTTTCCCATGGAGAGACTGCATCTGAGATAGGACCAGTGGCCTGCCCAAGGTCATTGTAATGGACACCATGTTTGTTCTCTTGTTTTTTATTGTTTTGTGGGGTGGGGTGTCTTTTTCCCCCTTTCATTGCTGTTTTGTTTTGATGTTCAGAGTCCATCCCCTCTCCTAACAGCACCCTCGTATCCTGGTCTTAGTGGAGTTATACATCAAGGCATGGCATAGGATCCGCTTGCCCGGTGTTTTAAATCTTGAGTAGGGTAGCAAGAGAAGAGGGAAAATTTGTCTGGAGCTTGGTGAAGTCCCCCCAATAAGATGATCCAAGGAGCCCTGGCTCCCGAATCTCCTATCTCCCCATCAACTTTGTGAACTCCTGATGTGCTTCCAACAAATTTCCTTCTGACTTGAGATAGTTTCTGTTGCACACAACCCTACCACCCTAACTGGCATGGCCACACAGAAGGAGCACATGCAGCCACATACCTCTTGCTGACTCCTGACAGCTCTGTCTCTAGAGTTTGCATTAAACCAAGCGACCTCACAGGCCCACCCAAGTATGGAGGAAAGACATACACCTCAGGGACTAAAGCAGGCAGACCGATGTCTGGTGTTGCAGGGGAACAGCCAGGGTTGGGGTGACCATCTCGATACACACGTTCAACCCTTCAAGCCCGGTGTCAGGGTGGTAGAAGAGCTCTTATCCAGCCCCTGTAAACACATCTTCACATGCTCGTACACCAACACAGAAAGGAGCATGCACAGGCACACCCGCGTGCCAGGATGACACCTGGACCTGGCATGCAGCATGTTTCTGCGAAGAGCAGTTCATACACTGTGGGAGCAGGTCAGGCTTGAGGGCCTCAACTTGTTGAGCAGCATGTTCCCTCGTGACATTCCCAACAAACAAGTCCCGAGTATTAGTGACGGGGATTGCCAAGCAAGTGCCCTTTAAGCCAGACAGGTGTGCTCTAGTTGAGTGGCTGAGCTCACACCTACCTACTCTTGTGACCTCAGCCCAGTCTGGCCCTGGTCTCTCCCTCCCAGACTCCACCAGCCCCACAGCTCCCACCCTGCTTCAAACCACTTCCGATGATAGCATCCTATAAACGCCTGGCCCAGCATCTTGTCTAGCTCATTCCTGAGAAGCTCCACCCATCCTGCCCGGCAGCACAAACACAGGAAAGACAGACACTTCAGGGAACCCATTGACGTCAGAAGAAACTACCCCAGATTATAGGACTCAAGCCCCAACTCCTCAACTGGCATCTGAGCCCCTCCGGCCCAGCCAGTCTCTCCTGCCTCCTTTCCCTCCCCTGAAACACACACGCACTCTCTCCTCCTCTCCTGCCACACCATACCCCTCCATCACTCATCACAGGTCTGCTCCATGTCCCGTACCTTGGCCTGGTCTCTTCCTTCCACTGGGAATTCCCTTCCCCAACAACTTCTGCCATTTGCCAGCTCCTAGGCCACCTCCCCAAAGGCTTCTGAGGGATGTAACCGTTCCTCAGCCCAGGACTAGGCCTAGCGGAGTGTGTCTCTGTCTTATCTTGGGCTGTGAGGCCCAAGGGCAGGGCTGGAGTCAGATTCCCTGCCTGACACCAAGATGGGCACCTACATGTTTCTGGAACTGGTGAAAGTGAGGTTTCTGATCTTTCTCCCCAGCCACTGGATGCTGTGGTGGGAGAGGTGGGGGGTGGCTGAGGTTCTAACCCTTGGGAAGCCCTCACCCTTTTCTGAGAGCCAAACCCTCAGGGGTCCTCCCAGGGCTGTAGGGAGGAAGGCTCGCAACCTGGCGCTGGGTTCTTGTGGGCCTCCTGGACCCCGCCTGTGAGAATCACGTGAGGCCTGGGCTGGAAAAGCCACATTCAGCCTCTTAAATATGGCTGGGGGCGTGCAGCTCAGAGGGGATAGGAAGGGGTCACACAGCCAGGGAATGCTGAAGGACCGTGGCACCCCGGCTTCCCTCAGACTGGCCGCCTCCTTTTCAGGAGAAACGAAGCGTGATGCTGCGATGTATAATATGTATACGTTTCTGACACAGAGCTCCCAACACCTTTGGGATTTCCTAAGTGATAAGAACCTGAAAGGTGTCTTGTTTGTTAATGAGGTGACTTTGGGACCCCACCAGTCCCCCGAGGAGGGAGGAGGGCTGCAGGTTGAGATCCGTTGCCAATGGCCAGTAGTTTAATCAATCGTGCCTATGTAATGGATGCTCCATAAAAACCCCAAAGGTCAGCATTCCGGAGCTTGCAGGTTGATGAATATGCAGAGCTTGGGGAGAGTGGCACCTGGCGAGCCCATGGAAGAAGCCCCGCCCCTTCCTACACCTTGCCCTGTGCTTCTCTTCCATCTGGCGAGGGAGGCCTCCATTGTCTCCTTCTATCATAAGCCGGTAATCTAGTAAGTAAACGGGTTTCCTGAGCTCTGTGGCCACTTTAGTGAGTTCACACGCCCAAGGAGGGGAACCTCCGATTGACAGCCAGCTGGTCAGAGGCACAGGTAACAACCTGGACTTGGGATTGGCATCCGAAGTGGGGGGTGAGGGGGAGACTTGTAGGACTGAACCCTTAGCCTGTAGGGTCTGGCACCATCTCTGGGCAGACTGTCAGAACCCAGGGAGATCAGGACACCCGCTGGCGTCAGAGAATTGCTTGGTGCTGTAGGAACTCCCCACCCACATGGTAATTGGGTGCAGAGCCCTGTACTAAACATCCTCAGGAGTCCTTTTTCTTATCACGGGACAGCTTCTCCCCTCCTACCCCATTTCATGAGCTCCAAGTGTCAAATCCTAGGTTGAGGGGCTGGCCGGCCTGGCGGCCTGGCGTGGCCTCTCCCTGGGGAGAGCTGGGCCAGGAGAACAGGCGTGGGCTGAGCCAGAGTCTAGCTCCTGGAACTTGTCCCACCCACCAACGAGCACAGGGAGGGCACACAGGGAGTGGGGATGAAGCAAGCAAGGGCCAGGAGGTGAGCACAGGGCTGGGTCACCGCTCTGCCCACAGCTGCTGGGAGACAGGCACAGCCTGGCGCAGGGAAGGGGGCGATCAGCAAGTAAACAAGTGATCGCCTGGCCGGGCACCAGGGGAGGGGAGGGGAGCTCATGTTCACAGGCGGAACCAACAGGCCGCCCGCCTGGAAGCTGCCATCTCCTGCAGGGCCCGCTGCGCCCAGCTGCTCCGAGCCCAGTGGAGTCCCGCAGAGCCAGCCCTCCCGTGGGCTGTGCGAGGGTCAGGGCGTGGGGACGGGGTGGGGGCCAGGAGGACCCCTGCTCAGTCCTGGGAGCCCGCGTGGTTGGGGCAGCTGGGTCTGCACAGACGTGGGCACGCCTCCACGGAGCTCCTAGAACTTGAAGCCGCACACCCGCACCCGCACCCCAGCAGAAACCTACCTCCCAGACCCCGGATTCGGCCCCCACCTTTAGTTCAGAGGCTGAATTCACAGAGAGGGGTGTCCTGCGCCCTCCTGACCCTGCAGCGTGAGGACACTGAGTCACCATGGAAGTCCAGGGTGGAGAGGCCCAGACACCCATCTGAGCGGCTCCCTCCGTTTCCCCACCTCTTTCTATCCTGCTCCCACTCCCAGCACAGGCACGGCAAGACTGTAATTAACATGATGGCCCACAGGCCTGCCACCCGTGGGCTTTGTACCGGCCACACTTTAATCAGGGCCCCCTGACAGACAGGCTGAGGAGCCCAGGCTGGAGCAGCCCCATGCTGGGGGCAGGCGCAGGCCCAGGCCTCCCACGGAGGGTGCTGATAGCTCCGTTCCCAGCCCCGCCGCAGGCCCTGCCAGCTCTCCACGGGAGCAAAGACATGGCAGGTGCAGCTCGGCCAGAGTCCCGGAGCCACAGCCAAGGGCGAGCAGAGGCACTGACTCTGTGGAGACCAGCAGCAGGGTTGCAGGCAGGGTGGGACTCCTCGCTGCAGGACGGGGGTGGGGGGCAAGAGCGTGGGGGGGAGGGGGACGCCTCAGCGCCTCAGGAGACCTCTGCGGAAGCGTCCGTGCCAGGAAGCAGGTGTTGGCACTCCGCATCCTTGTCGTCCGGGGTCCCTGTGTGAGGAAAAGCTCAGCCAGCCCCAAAGGAGGCAGAAGGAGCGTAGGGACCAGGCCTGGGCAGTCTGTCAGGAAATCCTCTAGCTTCTCCATTTTCAAAACAAACTCCAAATCCGACCCCTTCTTCAGCGCCGCCACCACGAGCCGGGCCCCGCGGCTCTCCCTTGAGGCTGCGGAGCCTCCTGTGGCCTCTCTGCACCGATGCCAAGTCCCCACGGTCTGTTCTCACAGAGCAGCCAGAGGGATGCTTCGGCAGGATAAAGCAGTTGCCTTTAGGCTCATCTGCTGGAAATCCCGCAGGGCCCCCATCTCACAAGGAGTTAAAGCCCCAGTTCCTACAAGGGCCCCTCGAAACACCCCATGCTCGGACCCCATTACCGCCACCCTGTGCCTTTCCCCTCGCTCCTGCCCCAGCTGCACCAGCCTCCTTGCCAGTCCTCACACACACACCAGGCGCATCCCACCTCAGGGCCTTTGCACCAGCTGCTGCCTCTCCACAGACGGCTGCCTGAATCATGCCCGCAACTCCGCACCTTTGCTCCACTGTCACCTGTGCGGTGAGGACCTCCCTCACCATCCTTATTGAAGAATTTAAGCTGCCCCTACCTAGCCGAAACCGGTTTGGCTCAGTGGATAGAGCGTCGGCCTATGGACTGAAGGGTCCCAGATTCCATTCCGGTCAGGGGCATGTACCTTGGTTGCGGGCACATTCCCCAAGTAGGGGGTGTGCAGGAGGCAGCTGATCGATGATTCTCTCTCATCAATGCTTCGGAATCTCTATCCCTCTCTCTTTCTCTCTGTGAAAAAATCAATAAAATATATATTTTTTAAAATTCCTTTAAAAGATAAATAAATAAAAATAAACTGCCCCTACCTGTTCCTCTCCACCCACTTTTCCTGCTTAATGTCTCTCCGTAGCACTTATCACCTTAGACACACTCCATCTTTTGCCCTTTTTGGTTTGTTGCATGAATCTCTGCCTTCTAGAGCATCAGCTCCATGAGAACTTGGCATTCACTCGCCAGCGCCTACAACCTTGCCTGGCACATAGTAAGGGCATAATAACTATTTTTGAATGAATGAATGAATGATGAATGAATGAATGATGAATGAACAAATAAACTGGCCAGGAGCTCAAGAGGTGGCTGGTGCTCCTTGCTCCCGTGGGGGTCAGCCCTGAGCCTGGCATGGGGGAGGGGAGTGGAGGTACCTGAGCCAGGCTGCTGGGCCTGGGCCTGGGCCTGGTCTTCCTCCAGGTGCAGTGCAACCTGCAGGAAGCAGCCGCCCCCGAGGACGACGGCGAAAGCACAGCACAGGAAGCTCTGCTGAAGGCTGAGGAAGCGCTGCAGGTAGGTGTCGGGGCGTCTGGCCCGCAGGACACTGGAGATCTGCAGAGAAGGGAGGCTGGTCTGCAGGCCCCCCAGGCCAGCTCGCAGGCCTTATCACAAGCATTTCCGCCCCAGACCTTCCCCACCTCACACACACACTCGGGCCCGCCTGCAGCCCAGCCACATCCTGGCCTTACCAGTCCGATGAGATAGGGGCTGCTGGCATCTCCGAGGACGTGGCCCACTGTGATCTGAAGCGCCTCTGCCGTGCCCCGGCACTTGGGCAGCACCACTGACTGTAAAACACAGGAGCAGCAGGGCAGCTCTCTGGGCGAGGGCAGGGAGGGGGTGCCCCCTCCTGCTCACCCCCTGCTTCTCTCCTGCCAAGAACCGGAGGTGTGACAGGCTGGCCAGGGAATATGGCGAGAGGGAGTCAATGACCCCAGTGCCTAAAGCCCCACCACCAAATGGCAGGCCCCACCGAGGTTCAGGAGGACTCCCAGGTCTCCCAGGATGGGGGTGCCAAGGGCCTTGATGAGGCCACCCCTCTTGAAGGTTTGCTCTTAAACTAGCAGGGACAAGGCATGGCTGTGACAACAGAGGTGGGCTGGGCCTTCCAGCTCAGGGGCCCGGGAAGCAGCAGTGCAGGCTGCCAGGGTGAAAGTGGGCACACCGCCAGGTGCAGGCATGGTGGGCGCCTGGGCAGGACAGAAAAAGGTCAGCGGGGCCTTTCTCTCAAGAAGTTCAAGCTCACCTTAGCTGGTTTGGCTCAGTGGATAGAGCATCGGTCAGGGGACAGAAGGGTCCCAAGTTGGATTCCAGTCAAGGGCACATGCCCAGGTTACAGGCTCGATCCCCAGTGTGGGGCATGCAGGAGGCAGACGATCAATGATTCCCTCTCATCATTGATGTTTCTATCTCTCTCACCCTCTCTCTTCCTCTCTGAAATCAATAAAAAATTTTTTTAAGCCGAAACCGGTTTGGCTCAGTGGATAGAGTATCGGACTGAAGGGTCCCAGGTTCGATTCTGGTCAAGGGCATGTACATTGATTGTGGGCACATCCCCTGTGGGGGGTGTGCAGGAGGCAGCTGATTGATGTTTCTCTCTCATCGATGTTTCTAACTCTATTTCTCTCCCTTTCTCTCTGTAAAAAAAAAAAAAAAATCAATAAAATATATATTTTTAAAATATTTTTTTTTAAAAGAAGAAGTTCAAGCCCCACTGGGCAGAGACCAACAGCAGCCTAGCTGGAGAGGCCCACACAACTCCATGGAAGAGGGTAGGGAGGTTAGGAATATGAGTTCTGGAGTCAGAATGTGTGTGTGACTTCGGGCAAGTTGCTTTCTGTGCCTCAGTCTCCTCATCCTGGGGATGATAACAGAACCTCCACGAAGGGTTACGCTCTTGGCGTCCTTCACCCGGTACCGGGAGGCTTCTGTGGACATCAGATGGAAAGGCATCCTCGGACTGTGGAGGCAGAATGCCTCCGGACATCGGAACATGCTGTGCCTTCTGCCTGGCCAGCCTCCCCTCTCTGGTCCAGCGGGGGGATGTGTCCAAATCCCTGTTTGTCCTTCGGGACTGACCTTTGGGTCGCCTCCTCGGAGAAGCCTTTCAGAGCTCAGGGGCCCGCCCTGAGTTCCCACGGCCCCTGTGTGCACCCTAACTGAATGCACATCCCCACCACTGGGACGGATCCTCCTGTGTCCACCGCCTCTTACCCCTCCATTGTCTGGGCAGCAAAGCTCCGAATTTCTCCTGGGGTGCCTGGGGTACAGCGAGGCACCAGGCACAGAGAGGACTGCTAGATAAATCAAGTAGATCTGGAAACTGGGCCCAGGAAAAACCCTGCCTGGACCCACAGCTGTGGTAGGGGCTGGGGGCGGGGGTTCAAGCAGAAGCCACACGGTCCCCACGGAGTAGGCACAAGTGAGCTTCCCACTGCAGAGGCTTCCCCCTGAGATCTAGGTGTCCCACACCCATCAGAGAGTTTACCAATGAGGATAATTACTAACATTCACTGAATGCTTCCTGTGTGCATGTTACTTAAATATGTGTGTACATATACGTATTTATATGTGATTACATATTTATATGTGCATATATATTGAAATATATGTGTGTATTTATATGTGCGTATATATTTAAATATACACTGAGTGGCCAGATTATTATGACCTCTGAATGCATAATAATCTGGCCACTCAGTGTATATCCTATATAATAAAAGGCTAATATGCAAATTGTCCCCTCAACCAGGAGTTTGACCAGCAGGCAGGCTGGCCAACCTCCCATGTCCCCTCCCCCTAGCAGGCTGGCTGGACCCCACCCATGCACGAATTCATGCACCAGGCCTCTAAAATACACACACACACACACACACACACACACACACACACTGGGTGGCCAGGTTATTATGCGTTCAGAGATCATAATAATCTGGCCACTCAGTGTATGTGTGTGTATATATGTATATGTGTATGTATAGGTATATACAAAGTAATACGCATAGTAGTATGTATATTCAGCCCAGCCATGAGGGGGTATGATCATGATCCACATTTCTCGGTGAGGAAACCTCCCACAGGAAGGGTGAGGAACTTGCAGGGCCACCCAGCCAGGAAACAGCAGGCCTGAGCTTCCCTCCCAGGCCTTCTCCCTCCAGTGCCTGGCCACTCAGCTGCTAGGAGCAAGGAGTCTTTTCATGATTATGTATGTGTTTGTTCTAGAACATTTGGGAAACAGAGAAGGATAAGAAGGACAGGTTCATCCCTAGCCCTGCCAACAGGTACCTGGTAGGGACTGGGCAGGGGCGTTCCAGGCCTGGGACAGTGTGAGCAAAGGGAGCAGGAGGCCAGGGACTGGGAGCCTCAGGGGGTCTGGTGGGTGGGCAGGGCAGAGGAGTTGGAGTCACTCTTGTGGGTGACCCGCTAGTCCTAGGGTCACTGGTGCTGAGCCACTCTTCCCAGGTGCTGAGAAAGCGGGGCCCCCACCCATCACGGCAACCTGCCAACAGGCCTGAGGAGGAACTGACCGCGGCTCTGCACCTTCCCCAAGCGCTTCCTTCTCACCCCATAATTATGTGATTACTCACTGGCCGTTCTGGGGAAAAGGGCAGGAATTCCTAGAGGCCAGGCCCTGAGTGTCCAAAGAAGCCCATTCGGGGGCCAGCGCTGGGTGGACCCTCAGAGTAAGATCCAGGCAGGCTGCTCCCATCCCCCCCTCCCAGGAGCCCCAGGCAGTGGCTAGAGAGGGAGGTCCCCCCACCCCCTGCCTGCTCTGGGCCCCCTCGTCTCCATGTGGCCAGGGGGCCATGGTGGGGCCCGCCAGCTGCTGGAGAGCCCAGCTGGTCATTGTAGAAGAGAGAGGCTTTTGGGTTCCCAAATACCCTGGCTCACTCTATTCTGAGAAAAACACACCTCTGTTTTTAGTCCCCTCCTTAGAGGAGCAATTCCCTTTATAGCCTGGGGTATAACCAGCGCCAGCCACGGGCCCACAGAGGGTCAGAGCGGCAACCACCAGGTGCAGACTCCCTGGCAGCCTGCCTCCTGCGCTCCCCACTCAGCCCTCACCCTGGGACTCCCTGAGATGGGAGCAGACACCCCTGGGAGTGTGAGCAGAAGGCAGAGCAGGGAGGAGCTGGGACCGGGTCATCAGCACAGGAGGGTTAACCTGCAGGGGGGAGGAGGAATCTGCTGGGAGGTGGGAGACCAGTCCCATGGCTGGATTCCAGACCCCAGAGGACGGACCTGGGAGAGGGCGTGAGCTCCCCTCTGCCCTCCTCCCCAGGGCTGGGCTGGAGTGAGCTGACTCTGGGTCACCCTAAGTGGGGCCCAGACAGACAGGAGGGCTGGGAGGGAGCTGGAGGCCACCAGTAGGTTCAGGGAAGCTGGGAGCTCCGCCTGGGAAGACACAATGGCAGCCTTCCGGGGAGCAGTGCCCTGGGGGCCCGGCTGGGCTAGGGGGAGCTTGTCGGAGTGGGTCTGAGGTGGGTTTTGGCTATGAGGGAGCCAGATCCTTTTCATCACCAGGACGAGCCAGGACGGGGTCTCCCAAGGCTCAGGGAGGGAGCGCCCTGTCAGAGAGCCGTGGACAAGGGGGTGGGCCGCACTAGTAGGTTTGGCAGAGGGGTTCACGGACTGAGGAGCTGGTGCCAGACCAGTGGGCCCAGGTGTGCTGTGAGGAACATCTATGTCAGGGCCCATGGAACATCCATTGGAAAAGCAGGTCCCTGGCCCCCATGCACACCCACTGCATCAGAGCTGAATTTGCAACAAGCTCCCCAAACATGAATCGTGAACTTCGAGAACCACTGGGCCAGAGAGCCCTGAGGTCTCTTTCCCCGGGGGACTCCGGCCTCTCCTATTGGTGGATATGCGGACCAGAGAGCAGTGCTCCTGGGGCAGGACGAACATGGAGGCCTTCTCTGAGGAGCCCTCAGGAATCACAGGATGAGGTAGCGGGGATCAGCTCACCTGTCCCTATAGCCTGGGGCCTCCTCCCTCCCTGGGTCCTGCCCCGTGAGACCACCTGGGCCTCAGGACAAGAGCCTGCGCACAGATGGGACCCTCCGGCCATACCCATGTCCCCGCACGCTCCCTGCCCCTGCCCTGATCCAGGCTCTTCCCGCAGCCCTCGCCCTCCCCTCCTGCTCCCCTCCCTGCTCCTGCCCCATCTCCGGAAAAGCAGCACCAGCTTCCCAGGATCTTCTGCCAACTCAGCTGCCATCCTGTCTCTGCCCGGGCTCAGCTTCCTGCCGCCTTGGTCTGCACTCCCGGTCTCCTTCGCCTCCCACTCCTTCCTCGCCCTGCTCCCAGCTGGCATCTACTCCTCCTCTCCACACACCGGCTCCCCACAGCTGCCCCTCACCTGTGCTTGGCCAAGGCCCCTTCCTCTCTGCCAGGGACCTGAGCTCCCAACGCCGCGAGCACTGGCCCAGCTCCCACCGACAGAGTGCCGAAGGCAGTCCTCGCTGGGGCTTCGGGAAGGCGGGGAGGCAGGAGAGGGGGGCACGAAGCCTTCCCGGGGTGGTGGGCCTTGCTAAGCTTGGGGCTGGAGGCCTCCGGGCCAGGGAAGGACCCAGGCAGCACCCAGGAGTCTGGGCCATGGCCAGCCGGCCCCCTGGGTAGCTCCCCAGCAGAGCCAGACGCGTCCAACTATGGCTGAGCAGGCCCTAGCCCTCCCTTCCCCCAGTCCCTACCCCCAGCACACACAGCCCCACGACGGGCGCTTCCTGGCCAGGTTAATCATTCCTGCGAACACAGACACGGGGGGCCCTGGGCGCAGTCTTCACATATCTCTGGCGCTGTCACCCGGAAAAGGGAGCAGCACTGCAGGGGACGGGGGGGGGGCAGGCCAGGGCGCTGCGGGGGGCAGGTTGCAGCTCCCCCTGAACCGCCTGGGAGAACAGCTATGTGGGGTCAGGGGCAGCTCTCCGTGCCTGAGAGTGGGCAATTCTACAAGGAACACGCCTGCCAGCACGTTCCTGCTTTCCCATCCACCCGCAGGGCTCTCCCTCGCGTACCCCGCCAGGCCTGTGTGATTACCCCTTTTTACAGACAGGGAAACTGAGGCCCGAGGCCGTTCGGCAGGTCTGTAGCTGAGTTTGGGCGGGAGCCCAGGCCCCCTGTCTGGAGAGAGGAGAGAAGACCCGCCCGCCCTGCAGCTGATACACCCACCCGGAGCCAAAGAGCCCGCAGGCCCGTCCGCACCGCTGAGCCCGGGCCCCGGGAGGATCAGGAGTGAGCACCCCTTCGGCAGCAGCGGTCCAGCGGGCCCCGGCGGCTGATTCAATGGCTGCACTTCCCCACGGCCCTTTCGAACCAGATTCTAGGAGCCAGGTTATCTCTGGGAGGTGGACGATGAGAAAGTGGGGACCTCTGAACTGCTCTCAGAACCCCGGCCAGCATTCTCCGTGCCAGCCGGTGGGCAAAGCTTCACACATGCCATCTCATGCCACCCTCACAATAACCCGTAGGGCGTGTCCATCCCCACTTGCCATGCAGGGAAACCCAGGCTCAGGAGCACACAGTGACTTGCCCAGGTCAGACAGCCTTGAGGGACAGCAGCAGGGCTGAAACCCAGGTCCGTTTCCTGAATCCGAGCCCGTGCCCCGGCCGCCCCATCCTCAGGACAGCTCTCAGCCAAGCTGCTCCGATCCCCCGTGCCCAGGGAAGAGGGCTCTTGGTTATCCACGAGGGCACAGCCCTTCGGTGCTCAAAGCCCTTCCCTGCACATCTCCGAGAAGGACGAAGGGAGACTGGGAAGGAGGGAGTCCCTGGACCTCGCAGAGGGATGTGGTCAGGACAGCATCAGGCCTCGTTACAGCCCCTGCCATGGCAGTGTGGTGGCCCAGACCCGCCTGGGCTCAGAGGCCAAAGCCCTGAAGACCAACACCCCCATCTACAAGCCCAGAGGGGAGGCCACGGAGCCTGCCGGTTGAAAAGCAGCGCCGTCGAGAAAGAGGTTGGGCGGAAGAGAGCCCTGGAGTCAAAAAGCCTGGGCTCCAGTTCCGGCCAAGTGCCTTGGCGTGCTGTGTGCCCTCCATCCGGGCCCTGCCCTCTCCGAGCCTCCATTTGCTCATCTGCAAAATGGGGGCGATAGAGGAGGCACTTAGGAGTGTCAGGGAAGCCCATGACCCACAGAAACTATTCAGTGACCTCGGTTCCCTACCCCGAGGTCTCCCTCCCAACGGCCAGGCCACGAACAGCAGAGGTCCAGCCTGAGGGAGGCAGATGCCAGCTGCCCCTGCTCAAAGGGCCCCAAGGCCAGCCCCCGCTCTGACCCCCACACCTACCAGCAGGATATCAGCAACCACTGCCCAGTTGCAGGACAGAAGCAGCTCCCCGAGGGCCAGGAACACCTGTGGACAAAGGGCAGGCGGGTGAGGCCCCTGGACCCCCTCACCTGCCCCTCCGAGCAATGGCTCCTCCCGCTGCAGAGAGGGAGACGGAGGCTGCACAGAGGAAGGCCCATCGAGACTTATTGGGATGAGCTCAACCTCCAGAGAGGGGCATGCAGGAGACAGCCAATCGGTGATTCTCTCTCATCATCGATGTTTCTCTCTTTCTCTCCCTTTCCCTTCCTTCCTGAAATGAATAAAGATATATTAATTTTTTTAAAAAGAAGACGTATTGGGATGGCTGAGTCTGGAACTATTTCCTCTTCCACAGCCTCAAGGGTGGGTGGCCATCCCCATGGGGCAGGCTGGCAGCCATGACCCAGAGGGGAGGCCGGGCCCCGGGTCTGGGAACAGAGCTCTCCCTCATGGGCAGCTCCCGGGGCTAGCACTGAGGCCACCCCTGGGCCCCAGCAGGAGGGAGGCAGCCAGGACTTCCAGGCCACCCTGAGAGGCAGGACAGCAGGCTGGGAGAGGAGCCTTGCCTCCTCTCTGCTCCACTGCCGGGTGCCTATTGTGTGTCCCACCCCACCCCCACCCCAGTGTCTGCTGGCAACAGGAGGCCACCTCGGCCTGTCTCTCCCAGCTCCCTCACCCCCTCCTCGTGCCAAAGGATTAGGACAATCCTCATTCCACTCACTCAAGAAGAGCTTAATGAGGCAGCAAGAAGGAGAAAAGAAGTCTTATTTCTCAGAGCTTCCAAGAGCTTATTGCTGGGGTGGAATCCGCCATTCCCGGAGTCACGGGGCTGTGCCCTGGGCAGCCCGGGCTCCGGCTTCCAAAGGCCGGTGAGCACCCAGAGCAGAGAAGCCCAGGGCTCACGGCCTGCACACACACCTACTGTGTGCCAGGCATGGCCAATCTGGTCATCCACCTAACCTCGCAGCCACCTCCTAAGATAGATAGCATTACACCTAGTTCACTGGTGAGGAGGCTCAAGCCCAAGGTCACACAGCAAAGCCCTTTCTGGCAGGCCCCTCGCCCCTGTGGCTGGCCCTGTGCCAGGTGAGGAACAGGAAGCTGAGGGGCAGGGAGGGAGGCTCCACAGAGGCCTCAGCAGCCACCGTGCCCAGCAAAGCTGGCAGGAGAGAAGCAGAGGGAAGCCCAGGACGGGCAGGGCCCCAAGTGGAGGTGGCGCTGAGCAAAGCCCTGGAGGATGGGCATGATCGGAGTGAGCTGAGAAGGAGGCAGAGGACCCACTGGAGCAGAGGCAGAGAAGCTGGCACGCATGCGCCAGGCTGGGCAGGCAGGAGTATGGCCCCGTGTGGGGACAGGGCAGAACCCACCGAGGAGGGGGAGCAGCTATGTGTGTTCTCTGGACTAACCAGGCCCTGGTCCTCTCTGCACCGGAACTCGGGAACCCTGAGGCCAGGGCGGGTCTCCCTCTGGGCCTAGGCAAAGGGCTGGGCACCCACAGGGTGGGGGGCAGACCTCCTGGGAGGCAGGTCTCGGGCGAGGCCCCGGCAGGCCGCAGACAGGATTTGTCCCCGATCAGGCCGCAGACAGGATTTGTCCCCCCAGCCTCCTGAGGCCACATGAAAGCCTGGGCTGGGCTCCCAGCCACCTCCCCTCACATTCCAGACCCTCCACCTGGATACCACCTCCAGCTGGTGGCAGGCACCCGCCCTGGCACCGTCCCTCTGCCTCTCCCTGCCCCCTCACAGCCACAGGACATGCTGAAATACACCTTTTCCTTCCTCCAGCTGGGGCAGGGCGGGGCCCGGGTCCAGAATAGAGCAGATCAGAGGGAGGCTGCAGCCACAATGGGCCATTTAGGCTGAACACAGCCACCGAGGATGCCAGGTTTCCTGACACACCTGGAAACCGGCCCCAAGCCGCCAAATCCTCTCTCCGCAGCGGCTGGAGGGGCAAAGGCCTCTAGAAGCCGCCTCCCCAACCCCACAATTACAGTCTCCTGAGACAGCTGCTCCAGGAAGGGCCTCCAACAGAGGGCGTGTCCTCACCGTGGATGGGCCGGCCCCACCCTGCCAGGCCGGGCTGCCCTAGGGAGGGCACCTTCTGGGCCTTGGTTTCCCCAACCAGGCAGCAATCGGGTGGCCCAGGTGCTCTGCCAGGTGCCTCCAGCCTGTGCTTCTAAAGCCGGGACCCTCGCCGGGCACTGCGTGTTCCCACAGGCTGCGTGCAACGTGGGTCTGAGAGCTCAGAGGCTCCGTCCCCAGGCCAGACTCTGGTTCCTCAATTAAAACTGAGAAAGGGCTGTGGGCTGCCGACTGTCTGAGGCTACTCCTACGTGGTTGCCTCAGCCCCACAGACCGGCGCCTCCTGGACACCCTCTCCCAGGCGGCCACAGGCTCCTCTCACTGGCCAGGTCCCCCCAAATGTGTTGTCTCCTGTGGAGCCCCCATCGCTGTCCTCACTGGATAATCCAGCCAGGACATAGGCCCCAGTCAGATGGCCACCAGTGAGCCCCAAAGCTGCTCTCTGGGAAAGCCTGTTGTACCCCATCACTCAGGCCACACACAGGGAGAGAAGGGGGGGGTCCCCCATACCCTGCTCCCCCTCACAGCCCTCCAGTCACTGAGTCCTGTCCATTCTGCATCCTAAATGTCCCTCCAATCGCCGTCCCTCTCGCCCACTGCGGCTGGCCCGGTCCAGGCCTCCCTCTCCCTCCTCCGTACCAGTTTCCCAGGCCCCCCACCCCGCCCCAGCGCCGGAGGGGACTTCCAAAAGGGAAATGGGATTCTGCCCTTGTCCCCTCATCACTTGAGCTTGCTCCCTGCACCCGGACTGAGTCCCCCTGGGTGACAGGGCCTGGGAACGCTGCCTGGAGCCTGAGAACCGTGTTGCCCCTCAGCCTCTGGCCTTTCCCATTTCAGACTCCAGAGGATTCCCCCCTGATTACTCGCCCTGGCCTTATCACCCCACCACAGAGGCGGGCACACACACACTCACACACACACTCACACACACACTCACACACACACACACACACACACTCACACTGTGATGCAGGCACACAAGCACACACAGATACATGCGTGTGCAAGACCTCACACATGTGTACACAAGCTTTAGCACACGTGCACTATCTCACATATGCACACATACATGGACACTCATAACCTGGGACACACACAAAACTCATGCATCCCAAGAACACACATATGCAGGTAACATGAATGGCATTAAAACTCTGGTGGCGAAAGCATCAACCAAGTAGAAGATGGCTGTGAACACTGGTACATGCTCACTTGGTGAAAAACAGCCTAGCATGTGCATGTGCATGCTTGTGGTCTCATAACATGGACAGCACATACAATCACATGGGCACCTACAGATATGCATGTACACAAACATGCTCATGCCCTCACACTCATGCTCATGGACATGCATACACTCATACCTTCACACACACACACACACACCCCTCTACGGGCACACCTGTACGCACAGGGAGGCAGGGGAGCGGAAGGAGAGAGGAAGCCCCTGCCCAGAGAAGGCTCAGTCCCTATGGGGTGGTGGGCAGTGTCTTCACCTTGGCCCACCTCAGTCTTACAATTGGGCAGTATCTGACCTCTGACCTGCAAAGAACGGATTCTAGGCCCCGCCAGGAAGCGAGATGCAGACATCTCCCGTGGGCCCGTGGAGACGGGGACAGAGCTAAGACCCAATCCTCTCCTCTCATGGATCAGCTCCTCTCGCCGCGTGGCTGGCCCAGTCAGGCCCCAGGCACAGACTGGCTGCCAGCAAGCTGCCGTGCTGGCTGGCACACCTCGCCCCTGGGCCTGCCAACCTGTAATTGCAGGGACTGGCTTCAGGGCACAAGGGCACCACCTGTTTCCCAGGGGCCAGCAGCAGCCCGCAGCCTGATAGGCAGGCAGGTGGGGCGTGAGACTGTGGGCTCTCCAGGTGGGCTCTGCTGACCATCCAAGAAGAGGCACCTGCTAGATCTTGGCAGGGAAGTGGGGCCTTCGGAGGAAGGGCCGGTGGGTCTCTGCAGTCCCTCTGAGGAAGCCCCTGGCAGGTCCGGTTGCTCCAGCCCAAGATGCAAGAGGAAAAGGGCTTATTCACGAAGCCCCTCAAGGGCTAAATTGTAAGAGATACACACACCCTCACCCCCCGCCGAGCTTGAGCACTGGCATGGCCCAGCTATCTGGCCCCACCACCATGGGCCAGAGAGAAAAACCCTTAGCTGACCCTCACTAGGGCTGTGGTGGGCACTCGTCCGGGCACATCCTCACCAGCCGCTTCACAAGCCCCTGTGGGCATCCTGGTCCTTGCTCAGGAGTCCTCAAAGCTCAGGACAGAATGGATGGAAAGGCCTCGGGCACTGCCAAGCTGGCTCGGTCCTGGGTGGTGGTGGACACATCCCTCCTTGGGCAAGTAGGGAACTCGGAGCCATGATCTAGTTTGGGCTGGAAGGGGCCTCACAGGTCACCTGGGCAGCTCCTGTGTGAAGGTGGAAGGCTGACATTGCAACCCGGACTTCCCTTCCCCCCGAAAGGAAAAAATAGTAACTCAGAAAAATGTTGTTTTTCACCAAAGAACAAAACTTCATGAGACAAACATTAAGTATTGGCAGACAAGGGGAAAAACAAACACAATTCTGAACTAGAGTAGAGCGTAGAGTTCTCCAAAATCCCCTTATGGGAGCGAAATAGCGGAAGGATCCTAAGTCCCTGCTCTTGGCTGAGAACCAGAGGCAAAGGCTGCTGGGGGGAGAGGGGGGGGGGGGGCGCGGGGAGAGAGGGGGAGTAACAGTGGAGAAAGTGAACAATGGCTCCAGTGACTGACTCCGCTCAAGGCCAGAGCACAGCTCCATCCCCGAAGGGGGCGCACCCAGTAATTAGGTGGAATGTGGTAGAGCATTTCCTAAATCCGAGGAAAGCAGGGAGCCCAGGTGTTGGAACAAAGGCTCCTCAGGCCTCACCTGAGCCCTGCAATTCCCTCAGGCGACAGAAAACCTAATGCTCCAGCCAACCAAGCTCCTTTGGAGAAGAGAATGCCACAGAGAAGGCTGGAAGGAGTCAAGACCAAAGTCTCCCACAGGCCGTCAAAGCAAATTCAGTATCTGAGCAGAGCTGCCCAGACCCAAGCTAGGGGAGAGCACTCAGCAGACACAGAGAGAGTAGAAACAAGAAAAGGAAAGGAAAAGGAAAGAAATGAAAAGGAGGAAGCGGAGGGAGGGGAAAGGGAAAGGGAAGGGGGAAGGGGGAAGGGGAGGGAAGAGGGAAGGGAAGAGGGAGGGGAAGAGGGAAGGGAAGAGGGAAGGGAAGGGAAGGGAAGGGAAGGGAAGGGAAGGGAAGGGAAGGGAAGGGAAGAAGGGAAGGGAAGGGAAGAAGGGAAGGGAAGGGAAGGGAAGGGAAGGGAAGGGGGAAGGGAAGGGAAGGGGGGAGGGGGAAGGGAAGGGAAGGGAAGGGAAGGGAACGGGGAAGGGAAGGGGGAAGGGAAGGGAAGGAAAGGGAATGGGGAAGGGAAGGGGGAAGGGAAGGGAAGGGAAGGGAAGAGGGAAGGGAAGAGAAGAGGGAATGGAAGGGAAGGGAAGGGAGGGGAGGGGAAGGGAAGGGAAAGGAAGGGAAGGGAAGAGAAGGGAAGGGAAGGGAAGGGAAGGGAAGGGAAGGGAAGGGAAGGGAAGGAAACGGGGAAGAGAAGGGGAAAGGGAAGGGAAGGGAAGAGGGAAGGGAAGAGAAGAGGGAATGGAAGGGAAGAGAAGAGGGAAGGGAAGGGAAGGGAAGGGAACGGGGAAGGGAAGGGAAGGGAAGGGAAGAGAAGGGAAGAGGGAGGGAAGAGAAGAGGGAAGGAAGGGAAGGGAGGGAAGAGAACAGGGAAGGGAAGGGAAGGGAAGAGAAGAGAAGAGAAGGGAAGGGAAGGGAAGGGAAGGGAAGGGAAGGGAAGGGAAGAGAAGAGGGAAGGGAAGGGAAGGGAAGGGAAGGGAACGGGGAAGGGAAGGGGAAAGGGAAGGGAAGGGAAGAGGGAAGAGAAGAGGGAAGGGAAGGGAAGGGAAGGGAAGGGAAGGGAAGGGAGGGGAACGGGGAAGGGAAGGGAAGGGAAGGGAAGAGAAGGGAAGAGAGAAGGGAAGAGAAGGGGGAATGGAAGGGAAGGGAAGGGGGAAGGGAAGGGAGGGAAGGGAAGGGAAGGGAAGAGAAGGGAAGAGGGAAGGGAAGGGAAGGGAAGGGAAGGGAAGGAAAGAGGGAAGGGAAGAGGGAAGGGAAGGGAAGAGGGAAGGGAAGGGAAGAGGGAAGGGAAGGGAAGAGGGAAGGGAAGGGAAGGAAGGGAAGGGAAGGGAAGGGAAAGGGAAGGGAAGGAAGGGAAGAGGGAAGAGAAGAGGAAGGGAAGGGAAGGAAGGGAAGGGAAGGGAAGGGAAGGGAAGAGGGAAGGGAAGAGAAGGGGAATGGAAGGGAAGGAGGAAGGGAAGGGAAGGGAAGGGAAGGGAAGGGAAGGGGAAGGGAAGGGAAGGGAAGGGAAGGGAAGGGAAGGGAAGGAAAGAGGGAAGAGGGAAGGGAAGGGAAGAGGGAAGGGAAGGGAAGAGGGAAGGAAGGGAAGGGAAGGGAAGGGAAGGGAGAGAGAAAGGCAGGGAGGAGGGAAAGAATCCAACCTAGAAGACAGTTATATGAGGAGCAGAATAAAATTCCTTATAATTGCTTCAGACTAGATTGAATGTTTATTCAATCAAGAAAGAGCTCAGAGATGAAAGAACCCCATAGGCTGAACTGGTTTGCTCAATGGATAGAGCGTCGGCTTAGGGACTGAAAGGTCCCTGGTTCGATTCCGGTCAAGGGCATGTACCTTGGTTGCGGGCACATCCCCAGTAGGGGGTGTGCAAGAGGCAGCTGATCGATGACTCTCTCTCATCATAGATGTTTCTAACTCTCTATCTCTCTCCCTTCCTCTCTGTACAAAAGCAATAAAAATATATTTAACAAAAAAACAAAAAAAAGAAAGAAAAGAAATGAACCCCCATAGGATGAGACATAAAAGAATATCACAGACCTAAGGAAATAAATTGGGGAGGGGGCTGCAAAACAGAAAACAACATTATTACAGAACAAACACATTATAAACAGTTAGAAACAGAATAGGCATTAATAAAAGACTTACTGATATAAAGAAAAGGCTTGATATAATCTCACTGCCGAGTGATTTTTTTCAAACACAAAGAGAAGGACACGTGAGAGAGAAGTGAATGATATGGAAGACACGTGGATGTGCTCAGGGCTGGGACTGGAGCCAGCACCCAAGGCACCGGACTTAAGGAGCTGCTGCCTCTCTGGGGGCACCCCGGCAGGGCCAACACCTGAGAGGGAGCGCCTCCCGAAATTATGTGTCCTCAGTGCCTTGGTGCCTCACCCTAGGCCCAGCCCTGGAGTCGACACAACCCAAAAACATAAGAACTACTCAAAGAGCTGAAATGGGGAAGGAGGATATGCCACGCTGATTCAGATAAGACGAACATTATTAAGCCCGACTGGGCGTGGCTCAGTGGTTGAGAGGCAACCTATGAGCCAGGAGGTGTGTCTCCCAGTCTTGGCACATGTCCGGGTTGCTGACTCAATCCCCAATGAGGGAGAGATAGGGGAACGGAGAAGGGTGCAGGAAGTAGCCGATCAATGATTCTCTCTCATGGTTGATGTTTTTCTCTCTTTCTCTCCTCTCTCTCTGAAATCAATAAAAACATATTTTTTAAAAAGGAGAACATTAATGTTATTGGGAAGAGATTTTGTTATGCTATGGGACAGTGGTCAGCAAACCGAGGCTCACGAGCCACATGCGACTCTTTGGCCCCTTGAGTGTGGCTCTTCCACAAAATACCACGGCCTGGGCGAGTCTATGTTGAAGAAGTGGCGTTAGAAGACGTTTAAGTTTAAAAAATTTGGCTCTCCAAAGAAATGTCAATCGTTGTACTGTTGATATAATGAGTTTGCCGACCACTATATAGGATATTTACCATTGAGACACAGCCTAGCCATGGTAAGCATCTTCCGACATGATTCCTAAGGTGCCTTCTGTTTTCTCTCCCTTGCCTTGACAGCAGTCTGTAAGAGACGGTGAACCAGAGGGCCCCGCTAGGCTGTGCCTGGATTCCTGACCCACAGAAACAGAGGTGATAAATGCGTGTTGTCTTCCATGGCTAAGTTTTGGGGTGGTTTGTTCCACAGCAAGAGATAACTCATATCCTAGCTAAGCTATTGAATTTCAGGAATGAATAATAAAGTCTTCAGATATCCAGATGGAAAAAGTGACTCAACATTAAGGATTTTTAAAAAATCAGGCTAACTTCATTCTCCATAGCAACATTTGATGCCAAAAGGCAGCGGAGCGAATGTTTGCAAAGGAATGAGGGGAAGAAAATGTGAGCCAGGAGTGAATACCCACTTCGACGCTGTCGAAAGGAGAAGACAGTCTCAAACATGAATGCACCAAAGGAGCACACTCTCTCTAGCCTTTCTGGGGGGACGTGGGAGGAGGGGGAATGAATGAAACTACTTAACCTTATAAATCTACCGGGTTAGGAGAAGAAGCAAAATAAAGAGCTCAGGCGTGGAGGATGTATGCAAAGGGACTGATAGTGAGCATTGCATCTATTTAAATCTGGGGCTGCTGTCAAACAGCCAGAAGGATTATGCTTGCAGAACAGACTGTGGGTGTTCTACATCTAGAAAAAGTAAAACTAATAATATAACTAACAACAATCAGGAGGCTGGGTCCTGGCCGGCGTTGCTCAGGGATTAGAACATCTGCCTACGCAACTGAGGGGGAGGGTCGAGTGTTCGATTTAGGGTCTGGGTTGTAGGTTCAATCCCCGGCCAGGTCAGGGAGGCACTAGACGTGTCTCTCACATCAATGTTTCTCTCTCTGTCTCCCACTCCGTACCTCCCTTTCACTCAATCTAAAAATCAATGGAAAAAATATCCTTGGGTGAGGATTAACAAAAAATAAATGAGTAAATAAATCTGCGTCACATGCATAGCCTGACAGTCACCTAATTACATAACAAAAGTGGAAGCAAATAGGCCAAGATGTTGAGAGTTGCTAATTCTGAAAGATGAGGATATGGATCAAATTGCCCTTTTCTGCTTTTGCTTTTGTTTTGTTTTTTAATTTCTCTCAATTAAAAACGCAAAGGTCCGTCCTGACTGACTTGGCTCAGTGGATAGAGCGTCGGCCTGTGGACTCAAGGATCCCAGGTTCGATTCTGGTCAAGGGCATGTACCTGGGTTGAGGGCACATCCCCAGTAAGCGGTGTGCAGGAGGCAGCTGATCGATATTTCTCTCTCATTGATGTTTCTAACTCTCTATCCCTCTTCCTTCCTCTCTGTAAAAAAACAATAAAATATATATTTTTTTAAAACGTAAAGGTCCTAGGGTGCCGAGTGGTAGACTGAACTGTTGGTCTCCACGCTTGATGCCTCCACAGCCTTGACACGTGGCGTGCCCTGGAGCTCAATTCATGGTCCTCTTCTCCGGCCTGGATGCTCCCTCCCTGGATGATCTCATTCCACCTCGCGGCTTTAAATAACCAGTCTAGACCTCTCTCCTGAACTCCAGACTCATATATATCTAACTGCCTCTTAACATTTCCAGATGACTGCCCTAAGAGGCATCTTAAATTTAACATGTCTAAAATTGAATTCCTAATTTCACCCCCTCTGAAACAAAAACAAAACAAACTGCTCCTCCCTCCGTTTGCTCCATCGCAGTCAATGCCAAGTCCATACTTCCGATTGCTGGGGCCAAAGCCCCTGGAGTCGACCTCTACTCCTCCCTCTCCCTCCTACACCACACCCAACCTGTCAGGAAATCCTGCGGATTCCACCTCAGAATATGCCAGAATCTGACCACTTCTCCACACCTCCTTCATAACGGCTCTGGTCCCAGCCACAAGCCTCTCTCGCCTGTATTGTTGAAAGGCCTCCGGACTCCTTTCCCTGTTTCTGTCTCTGTCTCCTTTCTTTCTACTGTCAGTCAGCACAGGAGCCAGAGAGACCCTGTTACACCACGTGGTAGATCTTACAAAATGACCCCCAATTAATCATGCTTCTTGGCGGTCATACTCTTGCATAGCGCCCTCCCGTGGTGAAATTGGGCTGGCCTTTCGCCTTGCTTTGACTACTAAATAACAGAAGCGTCCTGACCTATGTGGCTCAGTGGATAGAGCACCAGCCTGCGGACTGAAGGGTCCCGGGTTCGATTCCGGTCAAGAGCGTGCACCTTGGTTGTGGGTACATCCCCAGTAGGGGGCGCGCAGGAGGCAGCTGATGGATGTTTCTAACTCTCTATCCCTCTCCTTTCCTCTCTGTAAAATATCAATAAAATATATTTATATTAAAATAAAATAAATAGCAGAAGGGATGCTGAGCTAATCTAGGCCTAGGCCTTAAGGGGCTTTGCAGCTTCCACTTCCACTTCTGCCTGGGACCGCCACATAAGGAGGTGGTCATCCCAAGTGGAGGACAAGAGGCCACGTGAGGATCGGAGAGCCAGACCTGAGTGAGGCCAGCTTGCACAGGCCAGCCCAGCCCGTCCTCCGGGTAAAGAGAGCCACTGGTGTGAGCACCCGCATTGAAACTGTCCCGCCCGCCCACAGAATCGCAGGAAATAATAAATCTCTCTTTTAAGCCACTAAGTTTGGGGCGATTTGTTATACAGCCACAGATCACTGGTACACCCATAAATCTGACCGTTTCATCTGTGCTAGACACCCTCTAATGGCTTCCCATTTCGCTTAAACTTGAAGCCAAAGTCATCATCAATGCACAGGGCCCTAGGCAACCGGCATCCCCACTGCCATGACCTCTGACCTCACCATGTCCCCTGCTCTTCCCTGGCTCACCCCGTTCCAACCACGTTTCCTCAGACGCACCAGCCGTGCTTTCCCCTTCCTGGCCTTGGCACTCCGTTCCCTCTGTGCCGAATGCTCTTCCCCACTCCACCCCGAGCTCTCACGGCCCCTCCCTCGTTGCTTCGAGTGACTACGGACCTGTCACCATCTCAGTGAGGGCTCTCTGACCGCCTTGCACTGCCCCTGTCCCTCTGCTGGTCCCCTTTCCCTGCTCCGTTCTTGTCCACAGAGCTCATCCCCATTGAACATGCCACTTATTTTGCATCTTCATTTCATTGCACACATATTTTCGCCTGCTTTGTTCAATGTTGTATTCCCAGAACGGAAACAGAGCCTGACGCACAGGAGGTGCTTGGGAAATACTTGGTAAGTGAGTGGACATTGCAGCTCCTCCAGCCACCTCCCCATGGCCTTGGCTCTGCCCCTCCAGGGCCCTGCTCCCTCGGCCCAGGGGGCCCCGTGGGGGTTGAGGATGAAGACTGAACCCCAAGGCTTCTCACCTATGAGACCAAAAGAGCAGCGTGGAATTAGACACCTGCTGGCCCACATTGGTGGGTGCCTCAGGGCCGTGTGCCCAGACACTGTTTCCCACAGTACAGGACCCAGACCACTGTGCAGGAGGAGCCCTGGGGGCATGGGGGCAGATTGTATTTACCCCAAACACCCGCCGTCATATTTCCACGTGCCCTTTAAGATCTCTGTCAGTCCACGTCAAGACGGAATCTATGTCCTCTCCCCTGAAATCCAAGTGAGAAGTTGTGGATCCAGCAAAGAGCTGAATGCCTTGAAAGTGTCGCTATGTAACTTTCAAGGGCAGGTCAGGAAAGGCAATATGGCTTCATCTGGCTCCGGCTCTCAGGATGCTGGTCCTTGGAACCCGGCCACATGCTCTGAGGAAGCCCGGGCCACGTGGAAAGGCCACGGGCAGGTGTTCCAGCCAATCCTTCCAGCTGCGGCCTCAGCATCAGCCCAGGCGGCCCAGCCCTCGCTGATCCAGCCCCCAACCCCATCCTGCCTACTGAACCCTCAGTGGAAAAAACGTAAATGATCCACACAGCCCAACTTGGTCCACACTGCAAATTGGTGAGCAAATGTGTTTGGGCTGTTTTAAATGACCAAGTATAGTTTTAAGTTACCACAGCCATAGTCACTGGAACAAGCACAGACGTTCAGTTAGCCCCCTAAGGAAGCCAAGAGGTGAGTACGCGTGCTCCCATTTTATAGCTGAGAAAACGGAGGCACAGCAGGGCCATGGTCTTGCCCTAGCTCACACAGCTAGTAAACGAAGTCTTGGGAATGACATCCAGGTCTTGCAGGCATCTCGATGCACGCTCGTTCCCATCCCCCCACTCCTGCCCTCCCATCTGGACCGCACAGCCCACCCACCCACAGGGGTTGCTTGAGTTCAGCCATGTCCTCCAGCAACCAGGCCAGCGACGGTGGAGCCTGGCATGGGGCTCCGTCCCTCCTCTGAGTCCAAACCCCTTCTCCTCTGAAGGGCAGCTGCTTTGGGAAGAAGGCCAAAGAAGAAGGTGTGAGCCAAGACCTGCTGTGCATGTCTGGATCCCAATTAACAGCCAAAAAAGCCCACTTCCCGTGCCAAGGGGACTGGAAGGAGGGAAGAGGTGGAAGTCCCTGTGCCAGCAGGTGGGCCACTGGGCGTGAGCTCCCCCAGGGAAGGTCCCAGACCAGACCAGACCAGACCAGACTGTACAAGCTCAGGACAGCTCATGGCCATGAAACATACAGCACGATTTGGCCCCCACATCAGGGAATTTAGGGGCAGACACATGGTGCAGCTACAGCCACAAAAGCAGTAGAAAAACTATACTCAGCTGCAGACACACATGTGCACACTCACATATGCACATGTGTCCCACACAATTATCTGCATGCCCTGACACATGTACATGCACACACATGCACCAACATATATACAAAATGGCACACATGGACTCACTCATACACACCGTGTACATATAGAATGAATACACATTTACATGCAATACCCATGAAGTATGACTGTACAGGTATACAAAAGTTGAACACACCAGAGCACACATCAGCACTCACATTCACAAACTTGAATATATTCACACGTAGATGCATACACACACTGACACACGTGTCCAAATTCCCACGGGCTCTTCCCAAGCAGATCTTGGGGCCCCTCTGTTTTCTGAGGACTTGCAGAGACAGTGCAAGAACATTGGTTCCTGGAATCTGAGCACAAGGGATAAGTGGATGGAGGAAAGAGATTCAAGTGACCCTGCCTATTTTGAAGTTCAACATCAGCCAATTCCTCAGCCCCATTAGACGCCTTTCTGATGTGGACCCTCACAAATTCTTCAAATCTAATGACATCCGTCATCGTGGGCTGCAGCCAGGTCCGCCCACTGAAGTTTCAGGGGTGATGTCATGCCCCTTGGACTCTAGACTCCTGTATCCAACTCTCCACTATACCTCCACTTGGATGTTGACCTCCCACCACAAACTCAGAATATACGAAACCATGCTGTTCCTGTCCCCTTTACTGTCTCTGTTAATGGCACCTCCCTTCTGCCACCTGCTCAGGCCAATATTTTAGAACTCACCTTTGACTTTTCTTTCTTTTTCACACCACATTGAGTCCTTCAGGAAATTCTGACAGCTCTGCCTTCAAAAACTATCTGTAACCCAACCATTTCTCATCACCTCCACTCCTTCCACACTGGTCAAGCCCCATAACTTCTCACCTGGCTATGGCAGTAGTCTAACTCTTCTCTCTGTTTCTGCCCTTGTCCCCCAAGTCTATTCTCCACTGAGAAACCAGATTGATTCTATTAGACACAAGCCAATTACAGAAAAACAATAAAGAATCAATAAAACCAAAAGTTGGCAGCAAAACAGACAAGTCTTTAGTCAACCTGGCCAAGAAAAAAGTAAGTGAAAACTCAAATGACTAAAATCAAGAACAAAAGAGGGACCGTTACTACTGTGACCTTACAGAAATGTGAAGGATCATAAGGGAATACTATGAACAGGTATATGCCACAAGTTAGATAATCTAAGTGAAATGTAAAAATTTCTGGAAAGACCCAAACTACCAAAACTGACTTAAAAGGAAATAAAAAGTCTTAATTGACCTAAAAGAAATAAATATTTAGTCAGTGATCAAAAACTTCTCACAAACAAAAGCCCAGAACCAGATGGCTTCACTGATGGATTCTAGCAAGATGGATTAACACAGCCCTTCACAAACCCTTCCAAAATAATAGAAGGGGAAGAAACACTTGTCAACTCCTTCTAGGATGCCATTACCAAGAAAGCTACAGACCAATATTCCTAATGAATACACTAGGTACAGACATCCTCCACAAACACTACCAAGCCGAATTCAGCATCACATAAGAATGATTTATACAGTTGTCCTCAGAATCGGAGGGGGATTGGTTCCAGGGCTCCTAAGGACACCACAATCCATGAATGCTCAAGTTCCTTGTATTAAATGGTGTAGTAGCCCTAGCCAGTTTGGCTCAGTGGATAGAGCATTGGCCTGAGGACTGAAAGGGTCCTGGGTTCGATTCTGGTCAACGGCACATGCCCGGGTTGCAGACTCACTCCGAAGTAGGGGGTGTGCAGGAGGCAATTGATCAAGGATTCTCTCTCATTATTGATGTTTCTCTCTCTCTCTCCCTCTCTCCTCTCCTCTCTGAAATTAATTAAATATATGTATTTTTTTTATTAAAATAAAAAAAAGTGTGCAGTATTTGGATATGACCTAGATGCATCCTCCTGAATACTTTAAATCATCTGTAGAGTACTTATAATACCCAACAGAATGGAAATACTATGTAAATAATGGTTATAGATTATTGTTTAGGGAATGATGACCAAAAAAAGTACATTTTAGTATAGACACAACCACTGTAGGCTTAATATAGTACAAGTCAGCAACAACATAATTTCCTTTTTTTCCAGTTATTTTCTATCTGAGATTGGTTGATTCCTGGATGTAGAACCCATGGCTATGGAGGGCCGACAGCACACCATAGTCAAGACAGGATTTATCCCAGGAATGCAAGGTTGGCTACACAAAACTATCATTCAATGTAATACACCGTATCAATGGAATAAAGGACAAACAACACAATCATCTCAATTGATGCAGAAGACACAAGCCAGATCTCCCACTCCTCAACACAAAACCCTGACTCACTCTCAGTAAAAGCAGATCCCACCTAGTACCCATGAGGCCCTACATAATCCGGCCCCTCAACTTTTTGTCCTCTTCTCCCTCTCTCCCTTCCCTCTCTCCACACTAACCACAGTGTCTTGCTGCTCCTGGAATCCACCAGGTACACTCCTTCCTCAGGGGTTTTACAGTTCCTGTTTCCTCTGCCTGGAAAACTGTTCCCCAAAACAGCCACATAATCCACTCCTTCACCCCCTCCTTCTCAGGGAGGTCTCCCTGGTTATACTACATACAACTGCAGCCCTTGTCCCCGCCAGTGTAGTTCAATTGATTGAGAGTTGCCCCATGCACCAAGAGGTCCCTGGTTCAATTCCCAGTCAGGGCGCATACCCAGCTTGTGGGCTCCATCCCCAGTAGGGGACATGCAGGAGGCAGCCCATTGATGTTTTTCTCTCATCGATGTCCCCCTCTCCCTCTCACTCCTTCTCTCTCTAAAAAAAAAAAAAAAAAAAAAAAATCAATAAAAACTAATTTTTAAAAATGTGCAGCCCTCTCCCCACAACCCCACACACCCCTTATTTCCCTTCTCCTTGATGTAGTCTAAGCATTTATGATCATCCAGAACACTGCAAACTTTACTAATGTATCTTGCCTGTTGTCTATCTCCCCGGACTAGAATGTAAGCTCCCTGAAGACATAGATATTTTAGTCTGTTTTATCCAGTGTTACATCCACAGCATTTAAACCAGCATGCCACTGTATAGGCACTCAATAAATATGTGTTGGATAAATAAATGATCGCACATAGCTAGTCACTCAACCATTCACTCGGCAAGCAGTGACTGCCCCACCCATCCCACGATGCCTGACATTAAGTTTCAGGCTGGAGTTCTGAGAAAGATCAAAGCCACCTGGCCCTGCTGGGAGAGAGTGCAAGCATCAGTGACCACGGACCACGGAAGGCAATGCTGAGGAGCACCGAGATGGGAGAGGGTCAGGCCTACCAATCAGGGAAGGCTCCATGGAGAGAGAGTGCTCAGCCGGTCTTTGAAGGCCCAGAGTGATTCGGGCATATTGGGAAAGGGGTGGGGGCAACAGAGAGAGGCCCCAGATGCAGGAAGCCTGGGGCATGTCCTGGAAATCCAGAGGGGACCTGCATGGCCGGACTGAGTGGGGATACGGCTACGAAGGTTGTCAGAGAGTCTATGAAGGGGCTTTTTTTTTTTTTTTTTTTAATTGATTTTTACAGAGAGGAAGGGAGAGAGATAGAGAGCTAGAAACGTCGATGAGAGAGAAACACCGACCAGCTGCCTCTTGCACACCCCCTACCGGGGATGTGCCCGCAACCAACGTACATGCCCCTGACCGGAATCGAACCTGGGACCCTTCAGTCCGCAGACAGACGCTCTACCACTGAGCCAAACCGGTTTTGGCCTATGAGGGGCTTTGAACCCCAGGATGAAGAGAGGCACCAGAGAGCCATGCAAGGCTTCGGAGCAGGGAAGGTCCTTGGTGCCACTGGCAGAGTGGGAAGATCAGATCATGGTGGGTGGGCAGGAAGTGGCTCTCAGAACAGTCTTGGACAGTAGTTGGCAAACCGCGGCTCGCGAGCCACCTGTGACCTACACCCCCACTTCTTCTTATGCCACTTCTTCAAAATAGACTCACCCAGGCCGAAAACCGACTTCTGCGCATGGGCCACGAAGTTTCAATCGCACTGTACGTGCGTGCCCGCCCGCACGTGGTATTTTGTGGAAGAGCCACACTCTAGGGGCCAAAGAGCCGCATGTGGCTTGCAAGCCGCGGTTTGCCGACCACTGGTCTTGGAGAAAGACAGTCAGGCATGAGCCAGGAAAGGACAGAGGGGACCGAGAAAAGTGAGTAGGTGGGCAGTTTTAGGGTTTTATTACCCCTTTGGGGAGAAGGAGCTGGAGCCTGGATCTCAAGTCAGAACACTCAGGGGGGCTTCAGAGGTACCACGGGACCGTGGTGGCGGGGGGGGGGGGGGGGGCTGTGAGGAGGTCCGGAAGAAGCACCGCTTCTGCGAGGCTGGCATTCTGGCCTCGGAGGCTCAGCACCGCTGGGCTTGGTGCCAGGGCCAAACACGAGCCACAGGAGGGAGCAGCTTCCAGCGCTGGAAGACGGATGCATTCTGGCCTCCTTCCTCCCTGCCCCTCGGCCCCTCACCCGGCAGGCCCGGAGGAGAGCGTCTCCAGCTGGCTCCGTCAGCCAAGACGCAATGTCATTTCGAGATGAGCCATCCAGCTCTGGAAACGTGCCAGGCTGTGGGAGGGGGGACAGCTGTGTCCCCAAAATACAGCCAAGGAGCTGCCTCCCAGAGCCAGCCAAGCAGTGGCAGAAGCAGAGCTGACAGGGGGTCCACAGCCCAGCCAATGCCGGGACAGGCCTCTGACGGGCCTCCATCTGCCTGGGCCCAGCCCGCCTGCAAGGTCAGGCCCATCCGGGTCCCACCGGCTGGAGACGATGGTCCCAGTCACTCTTCTGCTCCCTCAGTCAGAAGGCATGAGGCGTCTGTCGGTGCCAAGTGCATGCAGGCTGTTCCTCTCCCATGCAGGTGGCAAAGGTCAGTGCATGAAGGACACAGACTGCATCATCTGCGGGGCTGAGTTTGGGTTTTGTCTGTTCTGTTCTTTGTGTGGCTACCTCCGGGCCTCAGTTTTCCCATCTGCCAAGTGGGCATGAGAAAAAGCCTTCCCCGTGAAGGTGTCATAAAGACCAAGTAAGAACAGAGGGAGAGAGGGATGCTAACGGGACGGCTCTCGAGGATTCTCAGCAGAAGCCCAGCCAGAGCTCAGGACTCAGGTGAGAAGCTCCGCCCCTTACAAGAGGTGCCGGACGCACCCTCGGGGATTGGAGAGGAGTGGAGCTGTCCCATGTGGCCCCGGCTGGTACAGAAGGCCGGAGGCTTAGGCTGGGAGGGTCTCCTTGAAGTACGAGAAAGCTGAGTGAGGGGCCTTGGCGACGCACTCACAGACTGGTCAGTGCCTGCCAGGAAGGAGGCTGGCCTTGCCCTCTGGCTGGACGCCAGGGACGTGCTGACCCTCCCGCACCAGGGGCCACCCAGGGGCACCCACAAAGGGCATCCTCAGGGCATCTTGAAGCATGTCAGCTGGCCCTGGGAGGACAGGACCCTGGGGCCTCAGGGGAGGCTGAGGACAGCAGTGCCAGAGGGAGCAGCCCGCAGTGTGGGGTGAGGAGAGAGGGCAGGGGTGGGGGCAGCTGCACTTCCTGAGTTCATCCGGGGAGTTAAAGGGACACAGAGAGGATACAGGCTTGCTGGTCACGAGAGGAGCCCCACGGGGTGCCTGTGGGGACACAGGGTCTGGCAGGAAGGTTAGAAAAGCACCATCTGACAGGGGCGGAGGGAGAAGCGAGAGGCGGCAGTGACCGTCAGCCGCATCAGGGAGCAGCGCAATGCTGAGGCCAGGGCCCGGGTCCCTAACACCCAGAGACGTGGCCCAAAGCCAGGCGTCCACCAGCTCCTGGGCACCCGCCGCATGGAGGGCACGCACAGTCAGCCAAACAACCCAGCTCCCATTTGGGGTCATGCCCCACCCCACCCCCACCTGCCCAGCCCTGGAGGGGTCAGGACCCCGGGGAAGGAGCAGTGTGGGGACAAGGGACAGAGATGGGACAGGAGAGCAGAGCCCTCTGGAGCTCCCCCCTCTCCCCCGCACCCAATGCCATCTGGGCCCGGATAGACGCTTTATGGGGAAGTAGAAACCAAGTTTCCATGTAAACTCCTTGTTAGCCCAGGAGTGTGACTGGAAAAGCCGTGAGGGCTGGTGGCAGGAGAACAGGAAAGCTGTTACCGATTAACTTTCTTTGTTTTCCTTTTTTTTTTTTCTTTCTGAGTCCAGTCTGCTCAGTGAACCCTGCACACGCGTGCAGGGGCCTCCGTGTCCATGCGGGGGTCTCACCACCCTGGGACCAGGGACCGGGAGGCGCCCAAGCCTGCCGTCCATCCGTCTGTCCGGGGCGAGGCTGCAACATCTTCCCAGTGTCGGCGCCCTCCCCCTCGGGAGGGTTCGTCTGGGCTGGTGCTTTGGGGGCAGGGACACGCTGCACACACATACGTGTGTATGTGGCTGCAGCCCCACCCATGTGCGCCGCGGTGCCTGAGGGGACCCACACGTGCACTGAGCCCCAGTGGGAACTGCACTGAGAGAGACAGAGAGGAGGCTGGAGAGGGTTTTGAAGGCGGCGGGCTCTGATCTGGGTCTTGCAGAAGAAGGAGGACTGCCAGGGGCACAGATAGAATGGTGCTCCTGGCGGAGGCCCGGACATGGCAAGGCTGGGAGGCATGAGCACCTGGCACTGGTATGGAGTGCGAGGCGCGTGTGTGGATCACGGATCCGGAAAACGGGACAGCATCACAAGGGTCACCTTAAAAGCAGTGTCTGCACTGGCTGTGGTGGAGCGGGGCCTCACTCTCCCCATCGGTAACCTGAAAGAATCACCCTCGTTCTTCACGTCCTGGGAACGAGTGAGTCTCCGCATCTCCAATCAGAGTGTTCACCAGGAGCTCGGAGAACACACCTTTGAGTCGGAAAGGCTTAGGCCAGTGGTCGGCAAACCCGTTAGTCAACAGAGCCAAGTATCAACAGTGCAGCGATTGACAGGTCTTTGGAGAGCCAAATTGTTTAAACCTAAACTTCTTTGAATGCCACTTCTTCGAAATAGACTCGCCCAGGCCATGGTGTGTTGTGGAAGAGCCACACTCAAGGGGCCAAAGAGCCGCATGTGGCTCGCGAGCCGCAGTTTGCCGACCACGGGCTTAGGCTCAAATCCCAGTAGATCCCCTTCCTAGCTGGGTAACTCTCGGTACGCATCAGCTTACTCATCTGTAAAATGGGGATAACAAGCCCCACCAGGAGGAACTGATCCACCTGATGCAAGTAAAGACCTGACACAGTGTGAACCTTTAGCAGGCAGGAGTTACCACCCCACCCCATCGCACCCCATCCCACCCTATCCCACCCTATCGCACCCCATCCCACCCCATCTCACCCCGCCTCCGAAGGGGCCCTCACTTACGTAGGCGGCCAGGAGAGTGGTCGGGGCCAGGATGAGAGCCAGGTAGAGGCAGACGGCTGCAGCGAGCAGGCTAGAGGCACAGATGAGGGGCTCGGCCCGCGGGTTGACTTTCTTGTACCTCCTCGAAGCTTCTGCTCCCAGGACCACCCCAATGATGCCAGTTACAACGGTCAGTGCCCCAAAAATCAGGCTGGTGGGAAAGAACAGAGAGGGACTGGTCAGTGGGTGGGTGCAGCCACCAGCTGGCCGCTGTGCATGATCTGGGACCCAACAGAAATGTGTCTGTGGGCCCATTCCCTCCCTGCTGACCAGTGCTCCTAGGCCCTTGGGGGCCTAAGCAGGAACCCAGGACCTCTCCGCTCCCTTTCCTGCCTCACTCTGGGGATGCCCAGCACCCCCGTTCCCAGGCTTCTTCAACCCCAATAACCTTCTCCATCCTCTCACCACCCGAAACTATCCCACTCGGATTCTCAATATTGTATGGTCCCAAACTTACCCCAACCTCCTCACCTTCTCTCCCTAATACTAATGGGAATGGAGGCAAGTGAACGTTTATCTATTGAGTTCCCATGATTCTCAGCCCTGATCTAGACATTCTGCACACCCTCCCTCCTGGAATTCCACCTTACACACTCTCTGTCCATGAATGCCTCTCTAGTAGCCCCCTCCGACCTTCACTGCCTTTCCCGCCTACTCCTGGGCTACGTCAGCGCCACGTGGCCCCTCTCGTACCTCCCTCCTGTGGACACCTGTCTCTCCAAAACAACTTCCATACAGGTCCCCAGAGGGTGCTTTCCAGAACACAGATCCGACTGTCCCCCTGCCCACCCCCCGCCTAACATTCTCCACCAACTCTCAAACACCTACCAGGTTTGGTGCCAACTCCTGGCATACATGGCCCTTCATGATCTGACCCTGGCTGACCTCAACCCCAACCCCCGGCTCCATCCTCCTCTGCTTCCAAATTCGTTATCATTCCCACTTCATACTTTTATTCCTCCATCTGGACACACTTCACTAGTTTTTGCACCTACTGAAACTCTTACTCATCCTTCAAGACCCATCCCAACGATCTCCTCTCTGGAAATGCCTTCCCCTGGCCCTCTGCTGATTCATTTATTCCCTTCAGTTACCATCGCACTTTTTTTTAAAAATATATTTTATTGATTTTTTACAGAGAGGAAGAGAGAGATAAAGAGTTAGAAACATCAATGAGAGAGAATCATCAATCAGCTGCCTCTTGCACACACCCTACTGGGGATGTGCCTGCAACCAGGGTACATGCCCTTGACCGGAATAGAACCTGGGACCTTTCAGTCCGCAGGCCGACGCTCTATCCACTGAGCCAAACTGGTTTTGGCACCATCGCACCTCTGTGCTCTGTCATCAAGGTGTGACCTGTGAATTCCCAGAGAACAGAGACCAGGTTGGTTTACTTTCTTGACGATGCTGGACGTCAAGAGATACATGCTGAGCAAATGAGCTCCTTGAACCTTCCCAGAATGCCCAGGTGGACAGATGAGGAAAGTTAGACTGGGAAAGGTTAAGGTCAAGATAATCCCGCTAATAAAAGACAGAGGAAGGATTTGAACATACATCTTCATCTCCTGGTCCATCCCGCTCTCCCAAGCCTCCTCTTAAAGGAGCTCAAAGGGATTCCGAAACTGACCAACGTGACGTCTTGAAAACACAAATGTAACCAGAACCTTCCCAGCCCCCAGGTGGCTCCCTGTTGTCCTCAGGGCAAGCTCTTGGCCAGTATTGGCCCCCGTACACCTGTGTAACTTCCCCTCTCTTCTTTCTCCCTCCCTCTGCACAAAGGACTGGGAATTCTCTAAGCTTACCCTAAGCTTTCTAGCTTCCCTGCCTTGGCCCACATTCTTCTCTTGGCCTTGAGTACCATTTATCCTCCCCTTCCCCCCACAACTCCTCCACCTGGCCAGACCCAAGCATTTCCAGAAGTTCATGGGATGCCCGGTGCCCTGCCATTCCCTGCATAGTGACTCTCACAAGATGTGAGAACATGAGAGATGCAAGACTGTGGTTACTGGCAAATTGAGTGTCACAAGAAACTCCTCTCCTCTAAACAACTTCAGTAAAATGTCCATTCCATGGGCTGAGGACTGGTAGTCTGTTTGCAGAAGGAAGTACAGAGCCCAGAGTGGGCAGGCACCTGACTGAGGTCACACAGCCTCTTCTGGCCTCCACAGAGGGCTTCCTGGCCCTCTGCCTCCCAAAGCATGAGGATCCTTCGGCAGCTTAAAGGCACTCACGGAACCCTCCCCCCTTCCACTCTGTGCAAGGCTCCGGCTCAGCCCGGTCAGGTGACCCAGAATCCCGGATGAATGCGATCTGCCTGAGCCCTAGTCTGAGCCGGTGTTGGCAGATTTTTGAGACCAAGACTGATTGGTGTTAGGGCTGATTATTCAGACAGGCTATGTAGCCAGGGGAGACCCCTAAGCAGAGGGTGTGGCCACAGGACACACCCAGCCACCAAGCCCCTAAGGCCTGTCCTAACCACAGAGGGCATCTTAATAGATGGAGTCTGTGCAGAACTTCAACCCTGGGCCCTTCTACCCACTCTGTGACAGGCTGTATAATGCCCCCCCCCCCAAGGTGTCCCCATCCTATTCTCTGGAACCTGCAAATGTTACCTCGTATGACAAAATGTGATTGCACCAAGGACCTTGAGAAGGAGCCATTATCCTCCATTAATTAGTGGGCCCTAAGTGCAATCACAAGTGTCCTTATAAGAAGGAAGCAGAGCCCTAACTGGTTTGGTTCAGTGGATAGAGCGTTGGCCTTCGGACTGAAGGGTCCCAGGTTCGATTCCGGTCAAGGGCATGTACCTGGGTTGCGGGCACATCTCCAGTGGGAGGTGTGCAGGAGGCAGCTGATTAATGTTCCTCTCTCATTGATGTTTCTGACTCTTTAATCCTCTCCCTTCTCCCTGTAAAAAATCAATAAAATATTTTTTAAAAAAGAAGAAGGAAGCAGAGGGAGATTGGAGACAGAAGAGGAGACGCCAAGTGTCTGCAGATGTAGAACCTGGAGTGATGCAGACACAGACCAAAGCATGCCGACGGCCACCAGGCGTTGGAAGAGACATGAACGGTTCCTCCCATGGCGCCTGCGGAGGGTCTGTGGCCCGTGAAACCATTTTGGGCCGCTGACCTCCAGAACGATGAGAACATCGTCTGTTTCTGTAGGCCCCCAGGTGTGTGGTGGTTTGTTACCCCAGCCCCAGGACTCTAGAAGAAACTTCCACATCCGTTTCTCACACAGGTTCCAGGAAGGGGCTGAGACAGAAGAGGCTGAAGCTGAGAAAAGGGGAGGTAAGACGCCCAGGGAATACACAGCCCGCTGATGCTTGAGGTGGAATCGAGTACTGTTTCCCCCACTTTTTCAAGCTGCTGTGGGGCTGTTAGGACTCAGTCTTTGCCTCCAGGGAGATAGCAATCTCCAAGACAAACATGGCAGCCTCGTTTGATGCATCCATTCGCTCCCTCCCGGGTGCTTTCCCTGTGCACCCGCGGGGTGAGTGCCGGGAAGCTGCTCCCAGCCAAGTGGAGAGATGGTCAAGTCCATTCGCAGTACGCGGAGTCTCCAGAGGCAACAGGAGGTGGAGCTTCAAGGCACCGACGTTGGCGCCAGGTGGGTTTGCATCCTGGCTCTGTTACCTGTTAGTGGTGTGACCTTGGACAAGTCACTTACCCTCTCGGGTCTTCCATCGCCTCATTTGTCTCACAGGAACAACAGGGCTAATTATTATAAAACCTCAGGTGGCTTTTCCCTAGGATGCATAGCTTAGGGCCTGAAGTGAAGTGAAAGCCTAAGGAGTAACAAGGAGAGAAGGGGAGGGAGCTGTGGGCAGAGGGCATCGCTTGAGTGATGAGGGCATGGGTCAGCCTGGACATCGCCAGGAGCTCTCCCTCTGGCCATCCGGGAGTGAGGAAGAGGCCAGGGAGGGGCCCAGCAGAGAACTGGCGTCACTAAAGCCTCAGAGCGCACAGAGCACCGGGAAGAGAGAGCTCAGAGCCCTGAGGACTCTGAAGGGCCCGTGGGGCAGGGGCAGAGAGGAGGAGGGACTGAAAGCATCAATTAGAAGGAGGAGAAAGTAGGATTAAGGGTTTCAAGGAGGAGGAGAAAGCAAGTAGGAGAGGACCGAGAGGTGCCCTCTCAATCAGGAGTCACTGAGTCCTTGGAGAACGGGGTGAGGAGGGCAGAGAGCGATAGGGCACTCCCTGAGGAATGCTCCCCGCCCTCCCAGCAGCCTTCCCGATTCTCAGTGCCCCGAATGAGGGAAAGGACAAATGAATGCAGGGTGAAATCCCTAAGCCAGCTGACTAAAGAGGCCTCCCAGTGCCCTGGTTTGCCATCTGCATACTATGGGTCCCTTCAAAGGAAACTTGCCTAAGCGTCCCTTCATGCTCACTCCGACCCCGAGTGCCTTCTGGACCCCCACAACAGTCCAAGAGTGGGGAGACAGGGACTGGGGTCCAGGGAGCCGCCTCAGGACACGCAGGGTGGCTGGGGCTCAGCCAGAGCCAGGCCAGCCTCCTGCTGCCAGCTGGCTCCAGAGCTCTGGGTCTTCGCAGAGCAGCCTGGGCCCAGACAGATTGAGTTTGGGGGCTCGGAACCTCCTGACACCCCTCCACCAAGAGCCCCCTCACCCGGGCCCGGTGCCCAGGGCTCCCAGAGGCCTCACCTGTCCTTGCTGTCACACGGCTGCTGGAAGCAGGGAGGCTGCAGCCCGTGCACCACGCGAGCCTCAAACAGAAACTTGGGGGCCCAGAAGCCCACAGCTCCCGTCACAAAGGCCATGGCTGTCACTCCAAGGGTCGACCACACAAAACTCCAGCTGCAAGAGAAAGCACCCTGGCTGAAGCAGGGAGAGGGCAGGGGCGCAGGGGGCGTCCGCTTCTGCTCGTTCCCCTTCTCCCATCGTCTGGGCACTCAGGTGGGCTCCGCCTCCTACCCAGCATCCCCTAAGGCCCCTCACATCCCACCTCCACGCCTTTATCATGCCTTGCCTTCCTCCCTCCCCTAGGACCAGCTCCCCAGCCTGAAAGGCCCACATCCAGCACCACATTCTCCAGAAGCTGCTCTTCGGCCCCCTTTTCCCCACCCCCACCCCCTTCCTCCTGTGCCCTCCCTCGGCCTCGTGGCTCTGTAACAAACAGCCTGGGTCCTGGTGGTGGCCCACATTTGGGTAAATCATGAGGCCTGAGAGCGCAGTTGCCTCCTGTCTGCCCGCCCCCCTCTTCCTCCCCTCCCCCACACCATGCCTGGAATTGAGGCTGGGTGCACCCCCAGGAGGCTCAGAGAGGTAAGTGATCAACTCCCGCCATCCTCCCAGCAGCCCCAGAAGCAGGCGAGGCTGGAGAATCATGTCCATTAAGGAAAGTGAGGCTCCAGGTCTCAGGTCATCTCGGGCTAAGGCAGCGGCAGAGCCCAGGCTGGAGCGCATGCTACCCCCTCCCCTCTCCCTCCTTCCCTCCCTCCCAGCCCATATTCTGTCACGTGGCTGGGGCGGGGGGGGGGGGCGGGGGGACGCATCCAAGCGAGGGAGGGGCATCTCGGTGGGTGAGTGGGAGCTCAGAGGAGAAAGAAAGGGCTGTGGACTTGGGCAGTCACGCAGGGCTCCCTAGAGGCAGAGTCGGGGAGGTCAGGGATTCTGGGGCAGACAGCGGGTTTCCGGGACAAGCAGGAAGGCGCAGGGACACTCACTTTCTCCCCAGGTATCTGACATCCTCACACCAGGTGCTCCTCAGCGCCCCCGCCTCCCTCTGCTTCTCCGCAGCTCCCCGAGGCGGGTCTGGAACCAGCGTGAGCAGCAGGATCAAGGCCACAGCTTCCAGGCAGGGCATGATCTAGGGGCAGGAGGACCTGGGAAGCTCAGTGCCTCATGCCCCTGTGGCCCAGGGACGTTAGGGTGACTGAGCCCTGTGGCCCAGGCTCTTGGGGTGCTCTGTGCCCTGGGGGTGGTGGGAGGAGGGCTCAGTTCCTGGGTGCTGGTTATACGGAGCCTAACAGTGTCCTTGGGGGTAGCTTTGATACCTGTCGGTCCAGTGCAGACCCTGCTCTGGAGCCCAGACTATTGTGTCCTTGCTGTCCCCTCCCCCTCCCTCTGCCACGCCCATCCTGCCCTAGCATCTCTCCATCTCGTCTCCTTAATCTCCAGAGTTCCTAAGGCAGCACTTCCTCCCTCGTCTTACAAATAGGCAAACTGAGGCTCCTGGGAGCGAGGTGGTTTGCTTCCGGTCACACAGCCAGCAAACTGAGCGGCCAGCACTTGAACCCAGGGCCATGGCTTCCACAGTCCACATTCCATAGGAGGCCCAGCTGTCTGAAGCTGCCGGTACTGATCACCCCCCTCCCCCCCCCCCCGCCGCCCATGGCGCCGGGTACGGGGCCAAGTGACAAAGGCCACGGGAGGCTGGAAAGTCCCCTCGGCCCAGGGGGAGAGCGGAGGGGAGAGCTGAGGGGAGAAACGGGAGCTGGACTCACCCGCAGGGCCCAATGCCAGTTCCCCGTCAGCGCCTTCACCGCTGACCCCAGCACGTAGCCCAGACCGCTGCAATGGAAGGGCAAAGGGGATGGGCGGCGAGGGTGCCACGGCCAGCGGAGCCCGGGGCCCCCACCCCGGGGAGCCGGCCCCTGCAGCGATGGCCCGAGCCCTGGGGAAGTGAGCCACGTGAGGCCCAGGTGTCCACTGCCCTCGGTCAGGCCACCAGCGACCTCTGGCTCCTGGCCCACCCATCCCAGCACCACTGTCCTCTGTCTGTCCAGGCGGGGATGCCCCTCCCTCACCCGAGGCCCAGCTCTGCCTGAGTCAGGCAATCTCAGAAAACCTGGGTCAGCCAAAACCGGTTTGGCTCAGTGGATAGAGTGCTGGCCTGTGGACTGAAAGGTCCCGGGTTCGATTCCGGTCAAGGGCATGTGCCTTGGTTGCGGGCACATCCCCAGTAGGGAGTGTGCAAGAGGCAACTGATCGATGTTTCTAACTCTCTATCCCTCTCTCTTCCTCTCTGTAAAAAATCAATAAAATATATATTTTTTTAAAAAAAGAAAAGAAAAAAAGAAAACCTGGGTCAGAGCGCTTGGGGCCTCACTGTCAGCCCTATGCTGTCCTGCCTGCTGTGGGGACACTGCCCAGCCCTAGTGCACGTCCCTGCCTCCCCTCAGAGCCCCCCTCTCTGAATAGCCCCCCACCAGGCTGCTCTTGCTCACCCTACAAAGTGCACTAGCATGTGGGAGCACCTGTATTCTCTCCAAACCTCCCCACAGCCCCCAGCTTCCTGTCCCCATTCACAGATGGAGAGTGGAGGCTCAGAGAGGGAAGGTGGCCGGGTGAGAAAGGCCCCTGCTCTGACTCCCCTGGGCCTCAGTTTACCGCCCAAGAAGTGGGTCCAGAGGCCTACTGACCTCCCAACAGGAATGAAGATGTAGAAGATAGCCAGGACCCGGGTCCGCTGGTCCCTCACAAACAGGTCGGCCAGGATGGTGGGCGCGAGGGTGGAGTAGCTGGCGGCGCCGATGCCCACCGCTCCCCGGGACAGGAAGAAGAGCCAGGAGTACTGGGCGGGCAGGCAGGCAGGAGAACACGGTGCGTTCCAGAAACCACCACAGGCGGGGGCCTCGTGGGGTTGTCAGAGGGGCGAGGGCGCTTGGAGACACGTGCTCCCAGGCGAGGAAGAGGGGCTGCAGCTGCAGGAGGCACCGCGCTGTCCTCCCAGCCCAGGTTCCTTCCCCAAGTCACACGGGCGCCCCCTGCTGGCGTCTGCGGCTGCTGCCTGCCCCGATCCCCCAGGAGCCCTAGCTCACCAGGCCAGCTGCCCCAGACTGTACGCTGGTATTACACCACCCTACCCCCAGCACAGCGGGCAGAAATGAAGCCACAGCAGCAGCGGGAGGTGCAAGAGCGGAAGGCTCCTGTGAAGAAAGCCTAACGGGCCCTAGCTGGTTTGGCTCAGTGGATAGAGCATCCGCCTGTGGACTGAAGGGTCCCAGGTTTGATTCCAGCCAAGGGCACATGCCTGGGTTTTGGGCTCGATCCTCAGTGGGGGGCATGCAGGAGGCAGCCAATCAATGATTCCCTCTCATCATTGATGTTTCTATCTCATTCTCCTCCCTTCCTCTCTGAAATCAATAAAAATATATTTTAACAAAAAAGAAAGAAAGAAAGAAAGAAAGAAAGAAAGAAAGAAAGAAAGAAAGCCTAACGGGCTCCTCTCTCCACCTGGAAGGAATCCCCAGCCAGCCTGAAGCCTGGAACGGAGCCCAAGCAGCCCCAACCAGAGCTGAAGGGGCTGGGCCAGGGAGGAGGGGGGAGGAGGGGGGAGACACATTCCCTGGGGTCTGTGCAGGATGAGAGCACCTACCTGCGGGGGGATGAAGGAGCCGGAGAGGCCTGCCCCTGACCAGAGGAGGATCCCAAAGCTCAGCGTGGCTTTGCGGCTGTGACGGTCGCCCAGGTAGCCAAACACGGGTGCAGACAGCAGCAGGCAGCCGGTGAAGACTGGAGGGGACAGGCAAGGGGCAGCATGCATCTCCCCACAAAGGTGGGCAGGCAGACAGGCCCAGCAGACCCACAGAAGGGCGCCTTGGCAGCAGGTCAAGGCCCCCAGGAGGAAGAAAGAAGGTGAACCCTCAATCCCCTCCTGGCACATAACCCATCGCCCGAAGTCAGGGGGCTGGACCTGGCTCCCAGGCTCAAACCCCAGCGTGGCTATTTGCTCGCTGTGTGGCCTTGGGTTACTAACTCCACCTCTCTGATCATCACCCCAGCACACTCCCACCCTCAGGAGCTCCTCTGAGGCTGTGAGATAGAGGTAAACATGGAGCCTGGCATGGAGCTGACAGTGCGCCTGGTGGGGGTGAGGGTTAGTAGAGGGGTGCGAGCTGGGGGGTGAGGGGTGACAGAGGGGTGCGTGATGTGCCTGAGCCCTCTTGGAGCAGATGAGCACAGTTTAGAACGAGCACATTGATTCCGGGGGGCTGGGAAGGCGTTGGTTTTCCCAAGTACGTAGACAGAGCATTCCCTGACACGTCAGTTGTATTCATACCGTTTTTTAAAGTAAACCCTTAAGAACCGGCGGCTGTGTTAATGAATCCGCTTGCTATTCTGTGAAGACAAAGAAACTGCCACGTTTTTGCATGGCTCCGCCACGTGAATAGATACCCTCCCTGGCTCTGTTCCTGAAATAACTCACCTCCACCCCCCTCGGAGGACGTGTCCACTGCCTCTGAGCGCCGGCAGGTGGCGAGGGGGAGGTCTGGACCCGCCCCACCCAGTCCCACCATCCACGGGCCTTGGAGTTCAGTGGGCCCGGCCCACTGCCTGGGCCTCTATTCACTGAGCACAATATGATTGACATTTCCTGAGCCCAAAGGCTGTCCAGATTCCTCCCGGGCTCAGGTTCCAGCCCCTCCCACTCCAGTATTGGGTTGAGCCGCACGCAACTGCAGAAATGAGGCCAGTTTTGACCTACAAACACGAGACTTTAATATGGTTCGACCTTATTTGATGTAATAAATATATTTAATATAATACTCCACCGAGAACGGTCTTTGATGTCAATGGCATTTATAATTTTAATAGCTGCTGCCAAAACAGGCCTCCAAAAAGGCTGTATCGATTTGCACTTGCACAGAACCATATGCCAGCAACCCTCGTGACACTTGATAGGATCAATCGTTTTATTCTTGCTCATCTAATGGTTGGGAAACAAATGGTGTCTCGCTGATGTTTTAATCTGTGCGCTGTTCCCAGGGAAGCCAGCCTCCTCTGCCGGTTTTCCTCCTGGGCTCTTTGTTGTGTGGAAATATTAATTCCTCCCAGTCCTCCGTATTTGTTTTAAGGATCTAAAATGCAAGATCTTAGTCTACACTACCTGGGCTCATCCTGATGCCACCTCTTCCTGGCTGTGTGGCCTTGGGCACATCCCTTAACTCTCCCGTCCGCCTCTCAGCCACTCAATGACAGTAAGAGTACTTGCCTCGTAAGATGAAATAAAACAAAGCATATGAAAGGCAGTGGCTGGCTTTATATAAATGCCTAATAAATGTTTCCTGTTATTACTTATTGCATGTGTCGTTTCAACCACCAACATGCAGGACAGGTTAGCTTTGATGTCGTCAAATGTATAATCTTCCTCCAGGGAAGGTGTCTGGTGTCTTGTTAACACCAATCTTTTTTACCCAAAGGATATAGAAATAGTTCCCTAAACCTAATACTTTTATGAGTGTTGGGGCAGGGCTGCTTCACCGGACAGAAACACCTTAATTAAACCTGCAGGTGCCCTGGGCTGGAGAGACCTGCCCCTCAGGGAAAGGCAGGTATTCCTTTCCCTTCTAGCATCTCCAAGTTTAAATACCTTCTGTGACAAGGTGGGAGGGAGTCACCAAGGACCACCAGGTTAGGAGGACTCTCCAGGCAGCTGCCTGGATTTGAATCCCACTCTGGCTGGCCTTCAGCAAGCTCCACAGCCGCTCGGTGCCTCAGGTTCACATTGTAAAATGAGCATCATCATAATACCTGCCTCATGGGATTGTTTTGAAGATTAAATGAGTTAATATTATAGAAGCACTTAGAGTAGTGCCTGGGCCCTAGCCAGTTTGGCTCAGGGGATAGAGCGTTGGCCTGTGGACGGAAGGGTCCCAGGTTCTATTCCAGACAAGGACATAGGTTGCAGGTTCCCTGGCTCTGGTCGGGGTGCATGCAAGAAGCAACCAATCTATGTGTCTCCTTCACTTTGATGTTTCTCTCTGTCTCTCCCTCTCCCTTCCACTGTTTCTAAAAATCAATAGATTCTAATCCTCAGGTGAAGATTAACAAACAAAAAAAAAAGAAAGAAAAGAATAGTGCCTGGCACAGGGTAAAGACCACATCAATGTTTCTTTTTAATATTATTAATCAACTAGAGGCCTGGTGCATGAAATTCATGCATGGGCGGGGTAGGGGGTGTCCCTCAACCCAGCCTGCACCCTCTCCAATCTGGGACCCCTCGGGGGATGTCCAACTGCTCATTTAGACCCGATCCCTCTGGGCCTCTCACAATCCAGGACTGCTGGTTCCCAACCACTTGCCTGCCTGACAGCCTGATCACTCCCTAAACACTCGCCTGCCAGCCTTATTGCCCCTAACTGCCCTCCCCCATTGGCCTGGTCCCCACCAACTACTCTCCCCTGCCAGCCTAGTCACCCCCAACTGCCCTCTCCTGCCAGCTTGGTTGCCCCCAACTGCCCACCTCTACTGGCCTGGTCCCTCACAACTGCCCTCCCTTGTCAGCCTGATTGCCCATAACTGCCCTCCCCTGCTGGCCTGGTCACCCCCAACTGCCCTCCCCTGCTGGCCTGGTCACCCCCAACTGCCCTCCCCTGCCAGCCTGGTCCCCCACAACTGTTCTCTCTTGCCAGCCTGGTCTCACCTAACTGCCCTCTCCTGCTGGCCTGGTCACCCCTACTGTCCTCCCCTGCTGGCCTAGTCCTCCAACAGCCCTCCCCTGCCAGCCATCTTGTGGTAGCCATCTTGTGTCCATATGGGGGTGGCCATCTTTGACCACATGGGGGCAGCCATCTTGTGTGTTGGAGTGACAGTCAATTTGCATATTGCCTCTTTATTAGATAGGATTAACTCCAGAAGTTTCTCTGTCCAACTGGGGGGCAGGGGGTCTGACCACTGTTTCCCCCTTCCCCCACTCTGACAGCTTGACCAAGCCCTCTCTTAGCAGCTTCCTTCATGCCGCAGCCCTGAGGACAGACAGCAGGGTGAGTCTTTGGGCCACTGCATGGTGACTTGGAAAGGTTAAAATACTCACCAGAGGTCCCTGGAGACACACTCGGTCATCAGGCCTCCAGTCTACTGCCTGCTCCATCCATACACCTTCTCGGGCTGTTTCTGCAGAGAGGACCCTGCCCTTCACCCACTCCCAAACGCACACATTCACATGTTCACATCTGCACATTCCCGTCTCTCTCTCTCTTTCTCTCCCCCTCCCTCTCTCTCGTTCATACATACACACACGCACACTATTTCCTCCACAGCGTCTCACTTATCAGGGGCCTTGTAGTAATGATCCTATTCACCACGGTAAGAGCCAGAAAAGGGAAATGTTGACTCAACTACCATTATCTGTGTAATCTAGAAGTTTGAGGGCACTGAGCGGAGATGATCTCGATTTAGCTACAATTATAGAGGCAGACCAGCCGCAGCCGGCGGCCTGGGACAGGAGAACTGGGAGAGCCGTGGTCTGAAGCGGCGTTCCGCTAACACTCCTGCTTGGTGCCTCCGGGAGAAGCGTGTAGAATGATGCGCCCTGCACGCGTTTTCCGCTGACATTTAAAACACTTTCCTCGTACGTTTAAGTAGTTGCAAATGATGTGATTTCCAGCGTTGCCGTATTTTTTAAACTATATCTTCACCCAAATCCCCGAGGCTGCGGATCGAATTCATTCGCTTTATGAGAAATGCCTGCCCGAGAGTCTAATGAGCAAAGCCAGACCTGATTTGCCAAACCAACAGGACAAATCAGGCTGGTTGTCTGTAAGAAAGACGTTAAAATGATGGCTTCATTTTTTTTTTTTTATCGAAATAAATGTGCCCACACCCGTCCCCGGGACAACCTTCTCACTTCTGAATTCTCAATCATAGATAAATAGCCGACTGTCACGCCAGCGAGACAGCGAGATGAGGCCTGGCGTCTGGCCATGGATTTGTGGCCTGGAGACAACATCCCCCGGGGGGTTCTACCGGCTGCTCTGCTCCCAGCCCCTCCCCAGCCAAAGCCACGCACCCCGAGGAGCCCTCTGTCTGACACCCCAGGCAGGGCACCGTGGTAAGACTCAGAATGGGGAGAGGGGTCCTTTCCTGCTGAAAGGGTGGGTGGGTGATGGTTAGCGCGGAGGGGAGAGGGGAGAGCCGGGGCTGCCCTCAGGCAGGTCCCCTGTAGAAGGACCTATTGATGGGTTTTCTCAAGGCGCTGCTCCTGTAGCTCCGGAAAGTTTTTATGTCTCCCCAGGGGTCCCCACACCCCAGTTTGAGAGCCCTGTTCTAAAATGCGGATATGGCCAGGACCGGTTTGGCTCAATGGATAGAGCGTCGGCTTGGGGACTGAAGGGTCCCGGGTTCGATTCCAGTCAAGGGCATGTACTTTGGTTGCGGGCATATCCCCAGTAGGGGGTGTGCAAGAGGCAGCTGATCGATGACTCTCTCTCATTGATGTTTCTAACTCTTTATTTCTCTCCCTTCCTCTCTGTATAAAATCAATAAAATATTCAATATATATATTTTTAAAAAAATAAAATAAAATAAAATGCGGATGTGGTGGACTGTTAGGAGGAGGAACCACGCATGTGCTGGTTACTGGCCGGGTGTATTCACACGTGTGTGTCCTATGTCATGACAGAGTGTGTACACATTTGGGGGGGTGCACGTGCAGGCACACATGACCCCAACTGCCCCTCCTTGGAATGGGACACGCGGCTGCTCCCTGATGCTGGACTGTAGGCGCCTGTGAGCCCAGACCTTCTCTGAGGCCGTGTGTGGGGGTGGGGGTCTTTGTCTGTCTGTCTGTCTGTGTGTCCTGGTGACCAGGTTTTTCAGGTCCATGAGAGGAAAGCCAGCGTCAGGAGTTCTCAGCCCCTGCCAGGCTCCGGTACCCGCTGAGCTGAAGCAACATGAAAGGTGAGTGACCAACTCCACAGCCACGACCGGGAGCTCAGAGCCCTTTCCAGCCCCGCGCCCTGCTCTCAGCAGCACCGCACTCAGACCCGAGGGCTGGCTGCTCCAGCACGAGTCTCAGCCCGCGCCATCGCCTCTGCTGCCGGTCTGTCCCTCTCACCCGCCGCCATCCGCGGTGCCCTCCTCTGCCGGGGGCTGAGCTATTGCTGGGCACAGAGCGGGACCTGCCAGAGGACCCCAGCCTGGCCCTGGCCCCGGCCACAGCCCCGGGCCAGGACTCCCTCCTTACCCGTCTGCAGCAAACCAGCACTGCTGTCACTGATGCCGAAAAACTTCTGTACATCCAGCAGCACTCCTGCGGACAGACAAACAGCATCAGGAAATGGAAAGCAGCCCACGGGCCTCTCCAGGCAACTGCCCCGCATTGGGAAAGGGCCACAGCTGAAAGGCAGCCCAGGGCGTGCCCAGGCCACTGTTCTATCCCCCCTCTCCTATACATAATACCACCACGCACGCACGCACACACACACATACACACACAGAGACATGTGCACGTCAAACACATGCAGAAACAGTATCCCAAAGGCCCCGACTTATGCAGACACATTCACACACAGCACGCACTCCCAGGCACAGGCACGTAGTCACACAGACACACAGACGTGCAGGTCCACATACATACAAACAGGAATGCCCAGAGAAATATACTCAGAGAGACGCAGATCCACATTCACAGAGGAGCCTGTGCTCACAGACACACACACACATACATACACACTGAGATGTACATAAAGACACCCCCGCAGGCCTGCACGCGTGTGCACCTGTGCAGGGCTGCCATTCACATCACAGTCAGAGGGGCTGCGGCTCCCTGCGGCTGCCCAGTGCACAGCCACCCATTGGGCCTCAGTGTAACGGAAGTCCCTGGGAGGGCGCATAGCAGCCCCGCTCACGGGCAAACCCCAGACATTCACAGACATCCATCTGCATCCAAAGACACATGTGCCGTGGCCTGCACATGCTCATGTTCTTCCAGAGGCGTGAGCACACAGGCATGAGAGTGCACGGGAACACTTCAGAGGTAGATCCGACTTTGACCCCAACTCCCAGAGGGCAGCAGGCTCCTGCTCCGCACTAGCCAGGTCTCTCCGGCCCCTCTGAGACCTTGCTAGGCCGTGGGCGGTGCGGTGGGCCCTCAGCCTACTGCAGAGATAGGATCGGGCCCCTGAGACCAGGCCCTGTTCCCTGAAATCCCTCAGCTCTCTGGTGTATTTTAGGACGTCGGGGCCCTAGGACCCGAGTATCTGAGCGGTGGGGCTCTGGCCCTGCCTTGATGAGGAACAATCATTACTTTCACTGGATGATGAGATGCATGAGGGTCAGACCCTGAGCTCGAAACTTGCAGCATTTTGCCAAGAAGTAGGGACTAAGAGCTCCAGTGGCGCAATCGGTTAGCACGCGGTACTTATAAGAAGTGGGGAGACAGTCGAGGAGACAGAGGCTCCAGCCAGCCATGCTCGCACAGCCTGAAACGGGAGAGCTGGGACCAGAATGCCAGCCAGAGGCAGTCTGCCCTCCTACCCAGAGTCACAGAAGGGGGCAGAAACCCCCAACGGGGCCCTGCAGAAGGCCCCCCCATCCACACCTCCGAGACCTGTCAGCAGGCGAAGAAAGAGCAAAGGATCAGAGAAGCGGAGTAAGATTTACGTTCAGACTTTTACATCGGCCCCAATTGTCACAGCATCTAGGCGTACCAACCTAGATTTCCTTTTCCTAGATGCCTTTTAATGTTTTTAACGACACGAATAAGACAGAATCGTTGGAAAGAATAAATAGGTAAGCAGGTAAGAAAAGCCAATGGCTAAATAAAAGGCCTCTCTGACACACTCATCTCCTGTGTTTGGGGACGAGGTGCCATCCCGGGTTTGGTCCGACCCTGGGCTCCTCCCTACCCCGTGGTGCTCTGGGGCTTGGGCGCAGCCTCATTGTTTACGTTAAAGCGTCACTCTGGCCTCCCACAGGGCTGCTTCCACACTTGCTGCCCTCAGCGGGCGCCACGCTTGGTTTCACTTCTCCAGGCCTCCTTCTTCCCAGTAACGCTGTCTTGGGCCTCGCCTCTCAAGCAGAGGAAGTCCTAGCAGGGAAGGGCCTGGGGCAGTCTGAACTCAGGTCTGACCCAGCCAAAGACATCTGGACACGTGAGAGCAGGGACCCCAGCCCGTGGGGCACCGAGAGCTCTGCACCCATGATGGCCCTGCGGTCATCGTGTCCTGCCCGTCCCTCCCTCCTCAGACCCTGGGCCCACACTCCAGCTCAGGCCTCTTCAGCTTTGGCCTCACCCTCTGAAGTTGCCCCTGAATTGGCTTCCCTGCTTCACTTTGCTTCCATCGGGGGCTCAAATCTGATTGTACTCCCCCCACGTAAAGACATTTTCCACGGCTCCCCGCTGCTTCAGCAGAAAGTCCGGGCTCCTGGCTTTGGCGCCGATGAAGTCCATGACCTAGCCCCAAGCCCCCTTTTAGAACAAGTTCCTGGTTTCTCCCCCTCGTCACACGTGATCAGAGCATCACTTCTGCCCCAGGTGCCCCGGCTCATCCTGACCGTCTCTCTGAATGCCCTTGCCTCATGCCATTCCCCGCCTGGCCAACTTTCTGAGTCTTCAAGGCCCAAACAAATGCTCCCTCTCCTGTGGATTCTACCAGAACCCTCAGTTGTTGGTCCTGGGGCCGCCCCACTGATGCTCACCCCACTCTGCCTGCATTAGAGCTGCTTGCACATGTGACCCTCTGAGTTCATCACAGACAGACCCTGGATCTGGGGCTTTCTGCAGCCCCGGAGTCCCGTTCATTCCACAGCCTCTCTCTGATGTGCCCCGCTGGTAACTGACCACCCAGTATCCTGGCATCAGGGATCCCAACCCCTCCAGGTGCCACCTCTGAGCTCCCAGGCTAGGTGGCACCTTCCTCATCTGGCTGCATCTCTCTTCCTGGCAGGAGTCTTGATAGTAAGCTTCTCCCTCTGCCCTATGAGATGGTCATTCTTTTTATTTTTATTTTTTTAAATATATTCTTAATTGAATTCAGAGAAGAAGGGAGAGGGAGGTAGAAACATCAAGGATAGAGAGAATCATTGAATGTCTGCCTCTTGCATGTTCTCCCCTGGGTCCCTGGGGACCAAGCCCACAGCCCAGGCATGGGCCCTTGACTGGATTCGAACCCGGGACCCTTCAGTCCCCAAGCCGACGCTCTATCCACTGAGCCAAACCGGTTTCTGCTAGAGATGGTCATTTCTGAGTTCAGTAACTACGAAGTTGGCCTCCCCTTCCCTGGGTTCCCAAACTCCACCCAGAGGGTCCTGCTCATAGTTGGTGCTCAGTCAATTTTGAATGAATCAGGGATAGAGAAAAGAAGGTTGAATTTTGAATGAATGAATGAGGAAATGACTGACAGAGGAGGTTGACCCCTAGGGCCTAGAGCACATGTGTCAAACACAAGGCCCGCGGGCCAAATCCAGCCTGCCAGGCCTTGCAATGTGGCCCGCACTGCGCTGTCATCACTGCACTCTGCTGTCAGTTTATGACATTGTCAGTTTATGACTGTTCAGTAAACCATTCGGCCCGCGATTTAGGCTGGATTTTAGATTTTGGCCCCTTCTCTGATTGAGTTCGACACCCCTAGCCTAGAGGAAGGAAGGCAGATGTGCAAGGTTTGCACGGAGCCCGCTGTCCCACAATACCCAGCAAGCATAGGGACCAGGCCAGGCTGCCCCGTTCTCCCCAACCTCACCCCACCATTCCACCCAGAACCTTCAGGCCTTTGCCTGAAGGCCCAGGCCTGCTGTCCTCACCCGCCCACCCACCCATGTGCACACTCTCAATTTGGGGCTGGACTGGGAAGCTAATAGATTGGCACGGCCAGGGGTGAAGACAGCAGGGATATGACACGTATCAGAAAGAAAGCTTGCAGGACAGCCAGTGGGCAGCTGGGCGGGGCTGCCCGGGAAGCCCATCCCTCCTCACCTGCGATGACGAACCAGTTCATGTAGTTGAGGAGGTTGATGTAGCAGAGCACCGCGGCAGCCACATACGCTCTCCAGCGGGGCAGGCTCCAGGGGGCAGGCGTGGCGGGAGGAGGACACTGACCTGAGCCAGAGGCCCCTGAGTGCCCGCCTGACCCCGGGGACCTCTCAGGCCCCTCGGGCCCCGGCTCCTGGAGCTCCGCAGACATGCCCCACAACCTTGCTGGCCTGCAGCTCCTGTCCTAGGAGGCATACAGCTCTGCACCGAGTCACTTCCTGTGGGTTCCAGCCGCCCAACCTCAAAGCAGCTGCCCTAACTGCTTGAGCATCTTATCACAGGTTCCTGCTGAGCCCACCACAGCCTCGGTGGTGAGATTTCACCATCCCCTGCCCCAGAGGCTGCTAGAGGGGAAGGGGCCTCCTGCCCCCACCCCCCACCCTGGGCGACTGAACGCCATGGCCAAGGCCCTGCTGATCTAGTCTGCGGGCGTTGATCTAGTCTGCGGCTGTGGTGGCTGCCCTGACTCTCGTGAAGAAGAGAAGCCTCACGGGACAGGAAACAAGATGAGACTCCTAGATGTGGGAGGATCTGGCTGCCCACACGAGAGATGTGAACCAGGGACTTGCATGCGGATCAAATCAGCCCAGAGAGCAGCATTGGGCAGCACCTACTCCTGAGTGATGCCCCCCTAGAGAGACAAGGATGCAGATGGGCTGGCTGCAGGAAGACAACCTGTGGGCAAAACTCATCAATGGATAAAAAATCTAGGGGGCCCTAACCTGTTTGGCTCAGTGAGTGGAGCATCAGCCTGCGGACTGAAGGGTCCCAGGTTCGATTCCAGTCAAGGGCTGTACTTGGTTGCAGGCACATTCCCAGTGGGAGGTGTGCAGGAGGCAGCTATTTGATGTTTCTCTCTCATCGATGTTTCTAACTCTCTCTTTCTTTCTCTCTGTAAAAAAATCAATAAAATACATTTTTTTAAAATCTAGGGGGAAATACTTTTAAACAATTTTTTTAATTTTTCATTTACACTTAATATTCAATATTTGTTTCAGCCGGGACCGGTTTGGCTCAGTGGATAGAGCATCGGCCTGCAGACTGAAAGGTCCCGGGTTCGATTCTGGTCAAGGGCATGTACCTTGGTTGCAGGCACATCCCCAGTGGGGGGTGTGCAAGAGGCGGCTGATCGATGATTCTCTCTCACTGATGTTTCTAACTCTCTATCCCTCTCTCTTCCTCTCTGTGAAAAATCAATAAAATATATTTTTTTAAATTGTTAAAAAAAATATTTGTTTCAGGTGTAAAACTCAGTGATTAGACATTTATATAACTTACAAAATGATCACCCCAATAAATTTAGTACCCATCTGACACCATACATACTTATTACAATACTAGAGGCCCAGTGTATGAAATTTTTGCTCAGGTAGGTCCCTATTAGCTGCTGGCTGCAGGCCGGGGCCTCCCTTCCCAAGGTTGGCTGACCAGCCCCGCCCCCTGGTCGAACTCCGATTGAACTCCTGGTAGAGGGGACACAGAGGTCAGATGCTACTGGTTTGGGGTTGGTAAACCTTTGTGAGGTTTTAGGAAAGTCCAAGACATGTGTCAAGACAGACTGTTAGTATGGAAAAGCCACTGGAAAGCTTAGGTGGGCCACACGTTGGGTGGGACAGGGTCTCATGGAATCACCAGGGCTGGGCAAATAGTGTTAGCCAGTTGATGGAGACCCAGATATGGCACCCACCTGCCAGCTCTGTGGGGGAAGGGTTCAGCAAAGGAACAGTGGCTTCTGCCAGCATCTCGGGGAGAAAGCTGTCCCTCCAGCCCTTGCTCCAAAGCCAGACAATTCAGTTCCTCCCCTTATGTTCCTGGCAGCTTTTGAGCTGCTGTGCCAGTGCTAGAGTTCAGAGTGAGTCTGTGCATGGGCCCTTTAAGAGAAATGCCTGGGCCCTTGCTGGTTTGGCTCAGCGGATAGAGTGTTGGCCTGTGGACTGAAAGGTCCTAGGTTTGATTCCTGTCAATGGCACATGCCCGGGGAAGTGGGCTTGATCCCCAGTAGAGGGTGTGTGCAGGAGGCAGCCAATCCGTGATTCTCTCTCATCATTGATGTTTCAGTCTTTCTCTCCCTCTCCTTTCCTCTTTGAAATCAATAAAAAATATATTTTAAAACAAAACAAATACAAGAAAAACTTAGGAGTTGGCCCATCATAATTCACTTGTCTGCTTGCCTCTATAAACTGACTAATGCAGAAGTTCATTTGAGATTATTTTTCATGGAGGCCCTTCCAGAGGGGAACCCAATCTAATTTAAATGTGTTTTTGTTTTTGTTGTGTTGTTTTTAACAAGAGAGATGTTCGGCCTTGCCGAATAAGAGGTGAGAGGAAATCACCCAGGAATCAGTCGTCAGAAATTCACAGAGTCTTCTTTTGGCTGCGAGCTACAGCTGCAGGCCCGCAGCAGCTGAGCCAGGACATTAATCATCTCGCAGGAGAGGTCGGGAAGCAGGCGGCTTCGGGACTGGTTAAGGCGGAGGCACTATGACATCAGCGAAGACGCCAGCATTTTCCGCCTTTCCTTTCTGAACTCTTCGGGGCTGGCCTTTGACCACCTATCTTTCGGGCATAACAGAACTTATAACTTTGAACAACCGCGGTTGTTTATCACCTCTTGTGGTTTCCGGGTTCGGGAATTTGTGAGCGGCTTATTGGATGTGCTGCCTCAGAGTATCTCATGGAGCTGCGACGAGAGGTCCTCTCTGGGCCTGAATGGAGCTGCAGGTCCTTCCCCACGGTGGCTCGCTCACATGGCCGGCAGGTGGGCGCTGGCGTTCGGTTCCTCTCCACAGCACTGCTTGAGTGTCCTCACAGTGTGGGATGCGTCCTTGAATGTTCCTACAGTATGGTGGCTGGCTTCCTCCTACGAAAGCGGTCCAGCAGGGACCAAGGCCGAAACGTCACCCCCTGTCATGACCTCGCCTCCGGTCTGGATTCCATTGTAGTCTCTTGGTTGTAGTCTCTTGGGCGGCCCTGACTCACGGTGGGAGGGACCACCCCAGGGCATGAACACCCCGAGGGGCCGCTCACTGGAGATGAGCTGGCGGGCTGGCTAGCGGCCTTCCTCCTGAGGCTTGTCATCTCACCGGTGAGAAGGAGGGAGATTTCTCCGGAGGTGTGTCCACGTGTGCTGATCAGGGAGGAAGCTCTTTCCTAGAAATCCCCCTCCGCACTCAGCACTCACTGGCCAGGTCTGGTTCACGTGTCGGTGCCCAGCTGCGAGGGTGGGCCCGCAGGAGGCTGCCTGTCAGTGAAGGGAAGCGCCGCTGGGTGAACGCCTATCTTCGCGAGACTGCTGCCCACCTCAGCGCCTGGGAGGGTCACCTGCCTGCAAGAGTGACCGAGCCACCACACTCCGAGGAAACAAAGTGTAATTCGAGCCTTGCTGTTGGAAGGTTTTTTATACAAGATCCTGGGGTGGGTTACTGAGGAGGAAAGGAAACGTTGAGGTTCTCTGGGTGCATCAGGAGGCCTCAGATGCCAGAAACTGTCCTAACCCAGGGCCCCTGAAGCGAGGAGGCGCCTAGCTTGTGGAAAGTGCACAGGAAGGAGCACTGCTGAACACGGGGAGCTGCAAGCGTGGGATCTCAAGGCCAGAGGGACTGACTAGGTAGCAGAGTTTATATAGCACTTTTTCAAAAAAAGACACATCCTTCACCAGCAAGTCCTGTGGACTAGGCTTCAATAGCGACACCATGTGGTCATAAGAAGGAACAGCAGTCATGAACCATTCCAGGCGTGGTGTCAGCCCTCCAAGTTCCGGGATAATTCAGGGTGGTCTCAAGATACTGGATTCCTGGCTAAGAAGACATGTGCAGGCATGAGCGGTTAATTGGGGGAATAAGAGTTGTGACCATGCCGGGACTGGTTTGGCTCAGTGGATGGAGCGTCGGCCTGCGGACTGAAAGGTCCCGGGTTCGATTCCGGTCAAGGGCATGTGCCTTGGTTGCAGGCACATCCCCAGTAGGGGGTGTGCAAGAGGCAGCTGATCGATGATTCTCTCTCGTCGATGTTTCTAACTCTCTGTCCCTCTCAATTCCTCTCTGTGTAAAATCAATAAAATATATATTAAAAAAAAAAAAAAGAGTTGTGACCATATTGCATACCACGTTGTGGAAAAGACCATATGACCATACAGGGTGGGGCAAAAGTAAGCTTACAGTTGTTCATATGGAAAATAATACAATAATCCTATATAATAAAGAGCTAATATGCAAATGGTCATCACACCCAAGGCCCCCTGCCTCGGCGCCAGGTGGGGGACCCGAGGCCACGCCCCCTACCCCAGCACTGGGTGCTAGGGGACTTGAAGTGGCGCCCCCCTATCCTGTGGGGCTTGATGGGGGTAGGGCTGGCCGGGTCTGATTTCAAGACACATGTGGGTGAGCGGGGACTTGACTCTGGGTCCCAGCAGTGCACTCCAGACTCTGACAGGAGGGAGATTTTCATATACATTTTACTAATTTTCTTTCCTCTCTGACACTTCTATTATAGAGAAAGGGCAAAGAGCAACATTAAAATATTTCCTCTAATTAATTCCCTTTTAATGTGCATGAATTTTGTGCACCGGGCCACTCGTTAATAAATAATAATGCAAGAATGAACTCTGTGTTCCACATACTCAGAACTGTAAACCTACTTCCGCCCCACCCTGTGTTTATAGAGCTTCCGCACCTGGCAAAGCGTGGGAGGGCATACCCCAAAGGGTTTACAGTAGTGCTTAACTCAGGATTATAGGTAATTCCTGGCATTTCTTTTCTTTGTTCTTTAATTGCCAGTAATAACAACAGCAAATGCCAACATAGCACTTCCCACGTGCTGAGGAAACTGAGGCACAGAGCGGCTCAATAGCGGCTCCCTCTGGCTCTGCACACTGTGCTCCTACCTTCTTTCCAACAGGCCCTTCCTGTCCTATTTGTGTGCGCTAGTTTCTCTGCAGCGCCTCGCTTATGTAATAGGTAAGTGAAGAAAACCCAGTGGCAGGTATAGTTTTTATCATCACACAAAATAATGATGCTACCAGACAAAACAAAAGAAGTGTGGCTGTGTGTCACACCTGTGGCTGCCGGGGTCAGGGCTGCCAGTGCCCTGTGGTCAGGACTGTCCTGGCCGGTTTAGCTCAGTGGATAGAGCATCAGCCTACAGACTGAAGGGTCTCGGGGTCGATTCTGATCAAGGACACATGCTTGGGTTGTGGGCTCGATCCCCAGTGGGGGGTGTGCAGGAGGCTGCTGATCAATAATTCTCTCTCATCATTGATGTTTCTATATCTCTTTCCCTCTCCCTTCTTCTCTGAAATCATATTTATATATGTTATTTATTTATTTATTTTTATTATATATGTGTTATTTATTTATTTTAAATGTATTTTAATGATTTTTTTACAGAAAGGGAGAGTGATAGTTAGAAACATCGATCTACTGGGGATGTGCCTGCAACCAACGTATGTGCCTTTGACTGGAATCAAACCTGGGACCCTTCAGTCCATGGGCTGATGCTCTATCCACTGAGCCAAACCAGTGAGGGCCATATATAAGGTGACCAGAGGACCCGCTTTTGGCGGGACAGTCCCGATTTTTAACAATTTGTCCCGCGTTCCGTGACGTTTTAAAAAAAGAATCGGGACTTTTTTTTTTTTTTAATATATTTTATTGATTTTGTACAGAGAAGAAGGAAGAGAGATAGAGAGTTAGAAACATCGATGAGAGAGAGTCATCGATCAGCTGCCTCTTGCACACCCCCTACTGGGGATATGCCCGCAACCAAGGTACATGCCCTTGACCGGAATCGAACCCGGGACCCTTCAGTCCCCAAGCCGACGCTCTCTATCCATTGAGCCAAACCGGTCTTGGCAAGAATCGGGACTTTTTTAAAACGCCGCAGAACGTGGGACAAATTGTTAAAAATCGGGACTGTCCCACCAAAAGCGGGACGTCTGGTCACCTTAGATATGTTTTTTAAAAAACGAAAAAGGAAGGTCAGGACTGCGTGCCTACAGAGGCCCCCTCGCCCTCTTCATCTGGGCTCTCCTGAGTGGGTAGCAATTTTGAAAAGTGCTCCTTTCCCTTGGCTTCGACAAACACAGGGACTCGCGGTTAACGGGGGGGGGGGGGGGGGGGGGGGGGGGGGAGACCTCGCCCAGGGGAGCGCTGCGCCTGGACTAGGAAAGGGGTATGGATGAGGGAGGCTGGCCAACTGAAGAAATGATGGGGAAAGAGAAGCAAAGGAAGAAAGGGGAAGAAGTGGGCAGAGGTGGATGAGAAGGAGGGACAGAATGTTCTAAACTCTCCTCACCCCTGGCTCTCCCAGCTCCCTGAGCTTTCAAAACGCCACCCATCGGCTTCAGGAAACCACTTCCTACTGGCGTTTCCCAACTCCACTCAGTACTCACCCCTCCCGGAAGCCCGTGCCCGATGCCCCGCCCAGGGCTTGTGTTTATCGTGATCCTGACTGCTCGCACTGAAGTCTTCTGTCTGCCCACGGCTCAGCGAGCCCCGCACGGGAAAGGCAGCGTGCGTGCCCTCTCTGCCTCCCCCGGAGGCCGGCTCCCGCCCTGCCCAACAGGAAGACACGGTGGATGTTCCGAAGGATAAGATCGTAGACTCTGGATTTCAGCAAAGATGTTTCTGTCACGCCAGCCCTTACCAGCAGAAGCGTGAGGACTCTACCCGTTTGGGGAGACATGAGCCCGCACACGGCTTGTGGGACCGTGCGGAGGGAGACCTGCGTGTGTGGACACGGAGTGCTCTCTCTGCACGTCAGGGACCTCGGGAAGGCACTCCTGGAGGTGTGTGCGCAGCTCCCTCCCCTCTGGCCTGGGCTGGAGTCTGAGGAGCAGAGCAGGGCCTGGGGGTGAATGGAGTCGTTCAGGGCCTCGCTCTGCCCTCCAGTCTGGGGAACCAGCTGCTCCAGCCACGCTGGGGGCCCTGGCGCGCGCTCTCTCTCTCTCTCTCTCTCTCTCTCTCTCTCTCTCTCTCTCTCTCTCTCTATCTCTCTCTCTCTCTCTCTCTTTCGGGCAAATTATTTTCCAGGGAACAAGCAAATAGGCAAATAGACAGCAGCTGTATTTCTCATGTATCTAAGCATACCTGGAAGCTACAGGCAGACCGAGCTGAAGCTCAAGCTTGAGTCTTCCCTCCCAATGACAAGATTTGGAAACCAGGGGACACAGGCTCAGGTCCCAGCTCCAGCCCCAGGTGCCCCGAGCTCTAGCTGCAACCTCATGTCACCAGAGAGAAGAGGGAGTCCCTGGCTCCCGGCTCCATGTGCGGCTCCCCCACCAACAAGCCCTGGAGAGACGAGGCCCTCACAGCTGCCCAAGAGAGCAGACTGTGGAGAAGGGGAAAGAATAGTCTTTCCAACAAACCAGCTGGGGAGCTGGATAACCACGTGCACAGTAATGAGGTGGGACCCTTACCTCACAGCACATACAAAAGTCAACTCAAGCCCGGCCACCACCATGGCTCAGTGGTTGAGCGTCAACCTATGAACCAGGAAGCTATGGTTCGATTCCCAGTCAGGGCACAAGCCTGGGTTGCGGGCTGGATCCCCAGTGTGGTGCGTACAGGAGACACTGATCAATGATTTTCTCTCATTTGATGTTTCTATCTATCCCTCTCCCTTCCTCTCTGAAATCAATAAAATATATTTTTTAATTAACTCAACATGGATCAAAGATTTAAATGTAAGAGTTAAAAATATAGCATAGTGGAGGGTCTACTTACCAAGTGTCTCTCACTGTTGGCAAAATGGTGCTGGCTACTGGTGGGGGGGGGGGGGCCAGTTCCCCCAACCTGGGCCTTCCTTCCTTTCTTTCTTTTTTTCTTTCTTCCTTTCTTCCTTTCTTTCTCTTTTTTCTTTCTTTCTTTCTTTCTTTCTTTCTCTTTTTTTACAACTAGAGTTTATTGATAGTGATCACATAAAGTAGGTGCTATTTCCTCAGTGGGGATATGTTACAGAAAGGCACTATAGAATTTTTTAATTTGTTTGTGTAATCTCAGAGGGTTTGTTGTCACCTTGACTGGATGAGAATTTTAAAACTTTTGGAGTAAGATTCCCTTTTTTAAAAGATACTTTTTTTTTTTTATTGATTTCAGAGAGAGGGAGAGGAAGAGGGAGAGGGAGAGGGAGAGGGAGAGGGAGAGGGAGGGAGAGAGAGAGAGAGAGAGAGAGAGAGAGAGAGAGAGAGAGAGAGAGAAACATCAATAATGAGAGAGAATCATTGACCGGATGCCTCCTGTACACCCCACAGTGGAGATCGAGCCTGCAATGACCAGGAATCAAACCATGACCTCCTGGTACATAGGTCAATGCTCAACCACCGAGCCACACCGGCCAGGTTGGAGTGGTATTTCTAACTGATTGAATTTCCTTCTTTTTATTTTTTTAAATACATTTTTATTGATTTCAGAGGGGAAGGGAGAGGAAGAGAGAGAAACATCAATCATGAGAGAGAATCACTGAGTGGCTGCCTCCTGCACACCCCCTACTGGGGACTGAGCCCACAACCCAGGCATGTGCCCTTGACTAGAATCAAATCTGAGACCCTTCAGTCCGCAGGCTGACGCTCTATCCACAGAGCCAAACTGCTATGGCGTGACTGAGTTCCTTTTAGTTATTTATAATGTAGGCAGTTAGACAAATCTGACCAGAACCAGGACAATGGGCCAGGTACAGAAGGTCATCAATTACCGGGTGGGACCTCTCCCCAGGGTGACTTTTCCTCCCTTAGCATCTCGCTGGTCACGCAGTGTGGACCTGAGCTTTCCTCCCTAGAAATAACACCTGTGCTGCGGCCGTACTTCAGCTCCAGGCGCCCGTAAGCAACCAAACCAGCCACCGCTGACATCGGGACAGCTGCATGGAATGATGACCCCCTTGCCCGGCCAGCGTGGGTCAGTGGTTGAGCATCGACCTATGAACCAGGAGGTCATGGTTCAATTCCCAGTCAGGGCTCATGCCTGGGTTGCAGGCTGGATCCACAGTGTGGGATGTGCAAGAAGCAGCCGATCAATGATTCTCTCTCATCATTGATGTTTCTATCTCTCTCTCTATAAAATCAATAAAAAATTTTTTTAAAAATAATAATAATAATAATGGCCCTCTGCCCTGGTGCAGCCAATCAACCAGTGGAGACCACAACCCTGAATGGACACACCTGGGAACCTGCCCAATATTCTATTAAGATTCTTTCCTGGGCTGAAATAGGTTTGGTTCAGTGGATAGAGCGTCGGCCTGCGGACTAAAGGGTCCCATGTTCGATTCCAGTCCAGGGCACATACCTTGATGAGGGCACATCCCCAGTAGGGTGTGTGCAGGAGGCAGCTGATCGATGTTTCTCTCTTATTGATGTTTCTAACTCTCTATCCCTCTCTCTTCCTCTCTGCAAAAAAATCAATAAAATAGCTGAAACCGGTTTGGCTCAGTGGATAGAGCATTGGCCTGCACACTGAAAGGTCCCAGGTTTGATTCCGGTCAAGGGTATGTACATTGGTTGCGGGCACATTCCCAGTAATGGGTGTGCAGGAGGCAGCTGGTCGATATTTCTCTCTCATCGGTGTTTCTCGCTCTCTATCCCTCTCTCTTCCTCTCTGTAAAAAAATCAATAATATATATATTTTTTTAAAAAAATCAATAAAATATATTTTTTTAAAAAGATCCTTTCCTGGGACCTCCCCAAAATCTCAGCCTTTAAAACCAGGAGGACAGAGGACGCAGGGCACACTCCCCCAGGGGAGCACCCCTGGGCCTTCCTCCATTCTCCACCCCCTCACTTAGGCCTTTCTACAGGGTTGACTGAGTGTCCTGGGGACATAGCCACTAGCTCCCCACGGAATGGCCAGTCCAGGAGACCAAGACCAAAAACTGCAATGGCTTTTATGGCCTTGCCTTGTCAATCACTTGCCAAAACCTCCACCACCTTCCATTGCTCACACAGACCCGCCGAGTCCCTGGGGAGAGTACCACACAAAGGCAGGGATATTAGGAGGCAGGGTCCATGGGGGTCATCTTAGAGACTCATTTCCCCTTTTTCCCAGAGGGGACCACCAGAACCCATCCCATCCTTCCTCACACACACCCCCAACCACAGTCACCATCATCCCCTAGATTCTAGGGCCTAGAACCTCATCCTCTTATCCTGCTCTCTGCCTCCCCTAATCTGACCAACTTCCTGCCCTCATCCTCCAAGACCCGCAGTCTACCAGCTCCAAAGTGCCCTCCGCTCTCACACGCTTCTCTTTCACACCCCTTCCCTCTCTTAGGCCCTGGTGAGCCTCACCATTGAGAGGGCAGGGCGGGGCGAGGATGAGCTCCCGACTCCACTGCGGGGCAGGGCGGAGTTATCCCTAGCCCTCACCCAACCAATCGGGGTTAGCCGAGGCAGTGACATCACCACCGACCGGAGTAAAACCCCTGGACTGGGCGAAATCCGCTCTCTCTTCCGCCATGCTGCCGGCGTGAGTGGGACAGAGCCCATGCTAGCATGGAAAAGGCTCTTTTGTTTATTGCATCAGACTCGGCTCCCTGGTAGTCCTTGGGGATCACGAAGTCTGGGCGTAACAACCATCACTGGACTACATGGCTTTCCAGGCAAAGCTGCAGCAGGATGGTGCTTGCTTTGTGTCCCCTCCTACCCCTCTCTTCTCAAGACCCCGGGGTTGCTGGGTGTCCTTTTTGCTCCCCATGGCCACTGTGAAGCCATTTTCCTCCCTTGTCTTTCAAAAGCAGCATTCCTGTGACTCTGATGCCATCGGACCCAGCCATGCGTGGACCCGCCTTGCCTTCCCCTCATTCAGCCGAGCGGTTGACGCCTGGCTCAGCCTTTCTGTCCTCCCTGCTCCTGGCACCCTCGGGTGACTGCACCCCCACGGGGATGCCCCTGGTTCCTCCACTTCTCAGAGGGGAGTCGTGCTCATCCCAGCCACTGTTTCCGCGCTGTCATCACTGGCATCAAGCACCACCTTGAAATCGTGACTTAAAAGATCCCCTTTCTCAGCCCTGGCTGGGCAGCTCAGTGGGATAGAGCCTCACCAAGGTCACAGGTTTGATCTCCCAGCAGGGCACACACAAGAATCAGCCAGTGAACGCATAAATATGCAGAACAGCACATCCACGTTTCTCTCTTCCGTCCCCTTCTCTCTCAAATAAATAAATGAGCCCTAATAGAGCGTTGGCCTGCGGACTGAAAAGACCCGGGTTCCATTCCGGTCAAGGGCGTGCACCTTGGTTGCCGGCACATCCCCGGTCGGGGGTGTGCAGGCAGCAGCTGGTCAATGTTTCTCTCTCATCAATGCTTCTGACTCTCTATCCCTCTCCCTTCTTCTCTGTGGGAAATCAATAAAATATATTTTTAAAATAAATAAATAAATTTTTGGACATAAAACTCTGGGGAGGGAGGGTATGTATGGGAGGGAAGGGGGGGCAAAAAAATCAATAAAATATATTAAAAATAAAAAATAAATAAATATTTGATTAAGGGAAAAAAATTAAAAAATAAAATTGGAAACAAAAAAAAAATTCCCTTTCTTATTAATGTTTATTGCATGTAATTACATTTTAAATTGTTTTTCTAGAAATATTAATGTTTATTGCATGTAAATGGCTAATTATTTTGTATCTACAATCTGATAATAGATTTATGTTGTATGTTGGAAAAAATATCCTTTTTTTATTTTATTTAATGATATGAGCATTTATTTCAATAACGCCGGCAGTACGAGAGAGCAGCAGGTCATCCACAAAAATCTGCTTTGCACCCCCCTCAAGCCAGCTGCTTATAAAGGATAAGAAGAAAAAAAAATAACATGGGGAAGTAGGAACATGGGGAAGTAGGCAAGGTGGGCTGGGGTTGGGGTGGGACTCAATTGTTTGGGCAACTTCCATGATAATAGGCAGATCTTATCTGAAGGGACCACATTCCAAGATTGACTCGCTGGTCTGGAAGCCTACAACTCCTGGCTGGGTTAGCAGGACCTTTCTTTTTTTCTTTTTTTTTTTTTTTAATATATTTTATTAATATTTTACAGAGAGGAGGAAGGGAGAGAGAGAGCTAGAAACATAGATGAGAGAGAAACAACGACCAGCTGCCTCTTGCACACCCCCTATTGGGGATGTGCCCACAACCAATGTACATGCCCTTGACCGGAATCGAACCTGGGACCCTTCAGTCCACAGACAGACGCTCTACCACTGAGCCAAACCAGTTTCGGCAGCAGGACCTTTCTTTAATCAGAACCAGGCAATCATGGTTAACAGAGCATGATTAATATTCTTTATAACTATAGCTAGTCCCCAATATTTTATTTTTGCCCTTAACATCTCACTGCTATTTCTATCATCTCATATCTAGTCCAAGGCACCATCGTCCCTCGGCCTGGACCACTGCAGTGGGATGCTGACCGGCCCTCTCAACGGGATTCCCCATCAGCCCATAAGACACAGAGCAGCCAAGTGATCTTTGTAAAATGTACATCAAATAAAGCCACTCCCCTATTATAGCACTCCGGGGCTGGGGGTGGGGGAGGAAAGGAGAGGGGGCCAGACTCTCCACAGGATTTGCACCACACATGGAGTAAAACCGAGCCCTTCAGGCCAGATCTGCCTTGGCCTCCCATCTCTCGTCACCCTCCCACTTGCTCACTCCATTACAGTCACACTGCTTGCTCCGTTTCTCAAACATGAGCACTCATCCCCATTCAGGGACGCAAACAGTCCTCTGCCTGCAATGCTGCTCCTTGAGGTTTTTGCACCAGGGGCTTCCTCTTATTCGGGTAACAGCTTAAACGTCACCTCCTCCAAAAAGCCCTCCATGACCAGTTTGCCTCCCAGCATCTGTGATCTGAATGTCCCAGCTCCATACTTTAATGTTCTGCATAGCTTTTTTTTTTAATTTCTTTATTGATTAAGATATCACATATTTGTTCTCAACCCCCCATTCCAATCCCCCACCCCCACCCCACCCCCACGCATGCCCCCAGCCCCCTATTGTCCTGGACCACTGGTTAGGCTCATATGTATGCACATAAGTCCTTTGGTTGATCTCTCCTTTTTATCCCCACCCTCCCTCTGAGGTCCAACAGTCTGACCTATGGCTCCTTATCTCTGGGTCTGTTCTTGTTCATCAGTCTATATTGTTCACCATTTCCCCCAGATGAATGAGATCATGTCCTACTGGAAATATAAGAATAAAAAATGAGACAAGCAATAATCGTTATGCTGAAAGGCATATGAATCAGTCTGTAGAGAGTTTCTTTCTGGGCCATCAGTTCTTTTTGAGACCCTGCATAGCTCTTAATCAACTGATAGTTTTCTTGTTTTTCTTTTCCTTCTCCCCGACTGCCTATCTCAGTAACTGCTGTATCACCGTGCCATCATCCCTGGCACTCAGGCCGTCTTCATTATCATTTTAATAAGGAAAAGAATGAATGCCTGTGTGACCTACTTTAGGAAATGAAGTTATGTGAGGACAAGCTGATTGTGAAAACCAACCAGCCTTCAAGGGGAGTCAGAGTTATAATGATCAGTGACCACCAGATGTCGCTAAAGACTAAGATGAGAGCCTTATTCGCTAAGCTGCGGTTCTATGGCAGGGCCCACGTGGCAAACGGGCAGCTCACCGCTGAGAACGCTTGGAGTCAGCACATGCCTTATGGGGACCCTGAAATAGGGTGCCTCCCGTGACCCCATCAGCAGGGCAGAGGACCTGGGGCTAGGCCTGGGTTGTCTCTGTGCCTGGGCCTCAGCCTTCCCATGTCTGTTGGGTATAGACAGACTTATTGTCCAGGTTCTTCTGGTTCAGATCCTTCCTGTGGCAGAATCGTGGTGGGAGGAAGGTGAGCTAAAAGGGTCCCCTTTTCTCTTCTCTTGTATTTTCAGGGACCCTTCCTTTGGGGCGAGGGCTGGGTGCGCTCCCGGTGTCCAAGCATTCAATGAGAAGTCGCCTCTGGGAGGGGGTAGCATTATCCTTATGCCTGCGATGAGGTTGAAACAATCATTTCACAGAATTCCTCTTACGAGGGTTGAGGAGGTGAGGTCCTGGAGGAGGAGGGAAAATGTATTTTTCTCAACAAGCGAATGTTAAAACTGTTGTTAGCTAAGGATTCAATGAAAATAAGACACCAGCCCTAGTCCGTCTGGCTCAATGGATAGAGCATCAGCCCACAGAACGAAGTTCTATTCCAGGCAAGAGTATGACCTTGGCTGCAGACTCAATCCCTGACCCTGGCCCCAGGTGTGTGCAGTAGGCAACCAATAAATATGTCTCCCACATCCATGTTTCTCTCTCTCTCTCTCTCTCTCTCTCTCTCTGCCTCTCCTCCTCCCTTCTACTCTCTCTAAAAATCAATGGAGGCCCTAGCCAGTTTGGCTCAGTGGACCGAGCATCAGCCCACAAATTGAACCCGGGACAAGCTGATTCAATTCTGGTCAAGGGCATGTACCTTGGTTGCAGGCTCCTACCTGCCCCAGGCCCTGGTCAGGGCTCATGCAGGAGGCAACCAATCAATGTGCTTCTCTCACATCAAAGTTTCTCTCTTTCCCTTTTACTCTCCCTAGAAATCAATGAAAAAATATCCTCGGGTGAGGATTAAATTTTTTTTTAAAAATCAGTGGAAAAAATATCCTTAGGTGAGCATGTAACAACAGTAACAAAAACATAAAAGAGACCGCCAGCTAGGTTTGCCAGACGGCCAGAGTTCACAGACCCCAATGCAGAGGAAATCCTGACAAGCAACAGGAAGAAGCACAGATCTGTCCAGCGTCTTCTCTCAGATTATACATGCACGCAAACTGCTCCGCGTGAATTCAAGGGAGAGAGGAAGAAGAGGGAGGGGGCAAAGCCCAAATCTTCAGTAAGAATGAATTTTAGGGATCCTTTCCCCTTCCCCACGTGGGAGTCTATTCTGTGGGAGTCTGTACTTGTTCTTGAATAAATCTCCACCTTTGCTATACGAGAGGGGGGAGTGGGGTGGGGGGGGAATTTTACTGCACACCTCAAAGTGGTCAAATTGCCAAAAGTGAGAGGGTTGCACCTTTTGCTAGAACCCTCATCCTTGTCCCCATTCCACCCAGCCCCAAATGAGAAAGGGGGCACCTTTCTGGGGGCACATTCAGGCCCAGGGCTAGTGGAAGACTTGGGAGCAGAGCCTCAGGTCCTTGTCAAATACTCAAGGGCAAGCGGGGGTGGAGTTTCCTTCCCACACAGGAGCCGCAGCCCAGGCGGCAGGCCTCTTTTGGGGAGTAGACCCCAAATCAAAAGGCAGAATAAAATAAAGATGAATTTGCAAGCATGCAGATATATACATATATACGGTATGCACGTATATCGTCTTTATTGAGATAATTTACATGCCATACAATTCATTCATTGAAATTGTACGTCAATGGTTTTTAGTATATTCAGAGTTGTGCAACTATCACCACAATCAACTTTAAAACATTTTATCACCACATATGGAATTCCTATATCCATCAGCAGCAGCTCCCTATTTCCCCCCAAATTCTCCCTTCTTCCCCCACCCCCACCCCACCCCAGCTCTGGTTACCACCAGTCTACTTTCTGTCTCTATGGATTTGCCTGTTCTGGACCCTTCATATAAATGGAATCATTCAATATGTGGCCTGTTGTGCCTGGCTTCTTTCATTTAGCATGCTTTCAAGGGTCAGTCATGTGTGGAATATGCCAGTACTTCATTCCTTTCTATGGCTAAATGATATTTCGTTGCATGAATACACTACACTTTGTTTATCCATCAATCAGTTGATAGACATTTGAGTTGTTTTCACCTTTGGCTATCAAGAGTTAACACTGCTGCCAAAACTGGTTTGGCTCAGTGGATAGAGCATCAGCCTGTGGACAGAAAGGTCCCAGGTTCGATTCCAGTTAAGGTCATGTACATTGGTTGCGGGCACATCCCCGGTGGGGGGTGTGCAGGAGGCAGCTGATCAATGTTTCTCTCTCATCAATGTTTCTTTTTTTTTAATAATATATTTTATTAATTTTTTCACAGAGAGGAAGAGAGAGGGATAGAGAGTTAGAAGCATTGATGAGAGAGAATCATCAATCAGCTGCCTCTTGCACACCCCCCACTGGGGATGTGCTCGCAACCAAGGTACATGCCCCCGACCTGAATCAAACCTGGGACCTTTCAGTCCGCAGGCCAACGCTCTATCCACTGAGCCAAACTGGTTTCGGCTCATCAATGTTTCCGACTTTCTATCCCTCTCTCTTCCTCTCTGTAAAAAATCAATAAGATATATATTTAAAAAAAAAAAAAGAAAAAAAAGAGTAACACTGCTATGAACATGCATGTATGAGTTTTTGTGTGAACCTATATTCTCAGCATATAGGTATATTCCTAGGAGTAGAATTGCTGGGTTAAGTGGTAACTCCGTGTTTAACCACTTGAGGACCTGCCAGGCTGTTATCCAAGGCGGCTGCGCCATTTTGCTTCCCCACCGGGAACGTGTGAAGGCTTCAATTTCTCCACATCCTCTGCAGACATCGGCTGTGTCTTTGACTCTATCCATCCTAGTGGGTAGGAAGTGGCATCTCATTGTGGCTTGATTAGCGTTTTCTTCATGACCGATGATGTTGAACATCTTTTCACATGGTAATTGGCCATTTGTATATCTTCTTCAAACAACTGTCTATTCAAATCCCTGGCCTATTTTGGAATTGGGTCATTTGCCTTTTTAATGTTGAGTCATAAGAGTTCTTTGTATATTCTAGATACAAATTCCCTATAAGCTACATAATTTGCAAACATTTTCTCCCACGGGTTGTCTTCACTTTCTTGATATTTGCTTTATCTGTTTTATGGATATGATTAGAGTTCTGAAAATTGTTTAAAAATGTTTTTATTGATTTCAGAGAGGAAGGGAGAGGGAGAGATAGACACATCAATGATGAGAGAATCATTAATTGGCTGCCTCCTGCACACCCCACACTGGGGATCAAGCCTGCAACCCAGACATGTGACCCAACAGGGAATCTAACCGTGACCTCCTAGTTCATAGGTTGACACTCAACCACTGAGCCACTGACCGGGCTCTGAGAATTGTTTTATCTTAGCACGTTGTTCCTATAATCATGATGTAGACGCTCTTGTTTTCCCTCATAAATATTCTTGGCCTTAGATAATATTTTGTTTGCTCTCTGTATAGATACACCAGCTTTCTTTGAGTTAGTGTTTTTTATCCATTTACTTTTAAACTTCCATATCCTTGTTTTAGGTGTTTCTTTGGTAAACAGCATGAATCTGGACTCTTTTTCAAATTCAACCTGACAGCCAATCTGGCCAAGCTGGTGTATTTGCAATCACCGTGGCTCAGCTCATCGAGGCGCCTGCCTGCTGCCTCCCGGAGCAGTCTGCCGAATGGAGGGGGGAACGGTTATGGAGGCCATGCCTTCCAATGGGGTACAGACACTTGGTGCCTCTCCTGCGCCTCCTCTCCCAGGAAGGTTTGGCAGTCTCTGCCCTTCAGGAGGGGTCCAGAGATACAGCCTGTCAGAGCTGGAAAATCAGGCCAAAAGAGAGAGCTTGCCCAGTGAATTGCTGGAGACAACTGGGCACCTGTAAGTCTCCGTGTGTACCTATAGTGCACGCATAACTCCGTGTTCTGCCCGGGCCTGTGCACACCTACCTGTGCCTGTATGTGCATGAACACACCTGTGCGTTTTTGAGGCTGTTCTTTTTTAAAAATATATATTTTATTGAATTTTTACAGGGAGGAAGGGAGAGGGATAGAGCTAGAAACATCAATGAGAGAGAAACATTGATTAGCTGCCTCCTGCACACCTCCCACTGGGGATGTGCCGCAACCAAGGTACATGCCCTTGAACGGAATCGAACCCAGGACCCTTCAGTCCGCAGGTTGATGCTCTATCCACTGAGCCAAACCGGTTTCAGCTTGAGGCTGTTCTTGAGGTTGCACCATAACATGGACCTCTAAGTGGTGATATTTTAAAAACTCTGACCCTTATGGCCCTAGCCTGGTAGCTCTGTTGGTTACAACGTCATCCCGCCAGGGTTGTGAGTTCAATCCCTGGCCAGGGCACATAGTACAAGAATAAACCAATGAATGCATGAAAAAGTGAAACATCAATCTATCTCTCCTTTCCTCTCTCTCTCTAAAATCACTCAATAAAAAATAATAAAATTTAAGTATGATGCTTTAAAAAAAAGTACCCATGTGCCAATATGCCCACATTTGTGACAAGCTATTCATTACAAACGGTTTCTCTCTGCCTCAGCTCTCCCAAACCCCTTTCCTGCCCCTGTCCTCACAGGCATGGGAATTCCATCCAGTCTAGGCCCACCTATGGCCCAGACAAGTCTAGAAACCAGCTCCTGGGGGCTGGACCGGGCCATGTGAAGCCAAAGCCTGGGCTGGGTGGGAGGAAGCCAGGGGCTGGGGGCAGCCTGTCAGCAGGGGGCAGGCAAGGCGGGGGAGGAGCACAAGGGGCAGAGCCAGGGGTTCAGGAAGCGGCTGCTGGAAACCGATGGAGGGGCCCTTCGCCTCCCAGCCTGCGTGTGCCCTTGGCCCCGGTGCACAGGGCCTGTAGGAGGCAGTGGATGGACATGTGTCTAAGTCAACCCGGGGAACAATGCCCACCAGCTACCAGCTGACTCCATCACTCAAGTCAAATGGCATTTTCTTGGCTCCAAATACCTTTGCTGGTTGGTGGGCAGAGCCCCAGGGGGAGGCTTGATTCCAGCTGGCCAGGGAGAGAACGAGTTCCCAGGAAAGAAAGGGGCCACTGTATCCTCTGGGTCCCAAAGGCAGCTCAACCTCTCCACTCACCTGCCCCCAGGACTCCCTGCCCCCTCCTCCCTTCCCCACTTCTCTCTCCCCATCTCCCTGTCCAGCTAACGATACCCATCCCTGGGCTGGTCCAAGTTGTCCCAGAGGATTCTTTGCAACTAGGTATATATGTGTACCTGTATGTGTATGAACACACCCACGGTACCTAGACAGGCAGATATGTACCTATCATATGTGCCTACACCATATGTGCCTAGACCTTGAATCCTCCTTTTGGGGGTTACTTTGCCAGTAGTCCATATATCACCTACAATGAATGTTGAAATGACCATCACTTACAACTGAAAAGTCCCTTAGAAGTCATCCAGTTCAGCTCTGGCTGGTGTGGCTCAGTTGGTTGAGTGTCACCCCATGCACCAAGACTGCCTGTTCGATTCCTGGTCAGGGCACATGCCCTGGTTGTAGGTTTGGCGTCCGGTCCTGATGCATGCAGGAGGCAACCAATTGATGTTTCTCTCTCTCACTCCCTTTCCCTTCCTCTCTCTCTCAAATCAATAAAAAAAATAAAAATAAAAAATAAAAAAAGCCCCACCGACAAGTTTGGTTCAGGGGATAGAGCGTCGGCCTTCGGACAGAAGGATCCTGGATTCAATTCCAGCCAAGGGCACGCACTACAGTAGCAGGTTCCTCCCTAGCCCAGGCCCTGGTCAGGACATGTGCTGGAGTCAACTAATTGATGAGTCTCTCTCACATCGATGTTTCTCTCAGTCTTTCCCTCTCTCTTCTACTCTCTTTAAAAATCAGTGGGAAAATATCCTCGGGCGAGGATTTTTAAAAAGAAATCATCCAGTCCCGCCTTCCCAGTGCTTCTCAGAGGGTCCCTCTTGGCACCAGGGCAGGGTTCATTCTTATTGATGGGACCTACTCCCAACCCACTGCATGAGCTTATGTCCCTGTTCCCAAACTCCAGTGGGCACAAAACATTAGTAGCACCCATGTCATGTGACAACCAGAGATGCCCTCCCGAGTTTGCAGCCTCTCATGGCGGAGTGGCGGGCAGTAGTCCCAGGGGTGAATGTTGTAGGTGAGTGGCTGGGTTTTCCCCACAGAAGCTCTGGAAAGGACTTCAGCTCCCAGGGATGGTTTGCTGTCCACCTCCGGCAGCCACTTGCCCGTCCACAGGCAGGGCTATCTGAGCGCAAGCTCCATCCACCTCACTAGCCCCCCAGTTCCTCCCTCGGGGCCACCCAAGCCCCACCCCTCTGCCTGGGCCTCTCAGTGCCCCTAGCAAACCAGGCCTGAGGCAGGAACTGCTCTGCAGTGGGCCTCACAGACAGGTGCCGGGTGTGGGTGTCTGGGGGGCCGGTGGGGCTCACCCCGGAAGAGAAGACTCCCTTCTGACCAGCTGAAAGCTGCAGAAGCGAAGCGGAGTACCAAGCTCCACCAGGCAGCAGCTCCAGGCCTGAGGCTTCTGCATACAGATGTCCAGTTACTGAAAGGACTGCTCCTCTCTGGCCCTCCCAGGCTACTGCTCTTCCAGGAGAGCCAGTGTGTATGGGGGGGAACAGGGGAAGGGGGGGGAGGTGGGGCCTGCAGCAGCTGGTGTGCTGTGTAGCGTGGCTGGTGAGGGCGAAGGTGAGGGTGCCCGGAGTGTTGGTGAGGGTGCTGCCCATGTCTCTTCATGGGCCCGTGCACTCTGCTCCCCTGGGTGCGGGCTGAGGGCGAGGGCTGTGGGTGACAGAGCGCACCCTCTGCGGCTTTGCAGAAACTGCCCGAGTGCTTCCCAGGTAGTTTTGCCAGAGTCCACGCCACCCTGCACTGCTCTGGGGTCCAGCCGTCCAGTCCCCCAGGTGCCTTTTACAGAGGAGACCGGGGGGGGGGGGGGGGGGGGGGGGGGAGCTGGGGCCTCTCGGTGCCGCTTGGTTGCCCCACTCCTCATCGGGGGCAGAACTTTTTGCCTGACCTACGGAGATGAAGACTCTCTGGAATTCAGATCTATGCACACAACCAGCCTTCCATCTGGCAAACAAGCTAAGGATACTTACCCGGATTTTTAGAGTTTTAGAATCCAATCTCCTCCTCCTCCTCCCTTTCGTAGTCAATGTTTCTACCCAGAGGGGATCTTTCCGCTGGATCTTTCTAAACCAACTCCCTCCGCAGCCGATTTGAAATAAAATGTGAACCCGGCACGTCCTCTCATGCGCTCTCTTCTCGTCGGCTTTCACACCACCAGGCTTTTCGAAAATGAAACTAAGAAAAGAAACTGCAGTTATCAAAACAGAAATTGTGAGGGGGGGGGGGGGGGGCTGTTTTCACATCTCTTTAACCTTTCAGAAAGATTCCGCGCTGAGACCCTCCCTGGCTGGCTGAGAGCGCGCCCGCCTCCGCCCCCCTCCCCCTCGGGCGCACAGGAAAAGCGGAAGGAAAACTCCGGCAGCCTCCGCCCCCGCCGGCTGCAGGTGAGAGCTCGCGGTAAAGGGTCCGAAAGGGTCCTGTGAGTCAAGAGGAAAATCACGTTTGATTTACATAAGTCTCGTTTGGGCCAGGTTTCCCCCCACGTTTTCCCACCCCAGCACCCCAGCCCCTTGTCTGTCCCAGCCCCTCCCCGCCCCCGGCCTTAGCTCACCTTGGGGCCGGCTTCCAGGTCCCTCCGGAGCAGGTCTGACCTGTCACCTCGGACACTCGCCGGGAGCACAGCGAGGCGCCGTCGGGAGCGGGACCGGCCGGGGGTGTCCGGGCTGCAGCCCGCCGCGCAGCCTCGAGCTCCGGCCCGCCGCCCGGGGCCGCGGCCCCCATCTGGGTCCAGGTCCCTAAGCCAGGACCTTCCGAAAATCGGCCCAGAGGGTCCACCCCACCCTCCCCTCCCCCTCCCTCCTCCCCTCCCCTCTCTCCTCCTCTCCCGCTCCTGCGGCCACCGTCTTTCACGGGAGAAGTCCTCTAGGCCGCCTCTCCCTTCCTTAGTTATTCTAACAGACTGCTAAGGACACCCTTTGTCAAGGCAGGAGCTATGCAAACGCCCGGGATGGTATTGTTCTTACAAGAGCTGGGGCTCAAAATCACTAAGGATTCGCTCCAACTCCCGTCCGTCCCACGCTGGGTGCCCCCTGTCCCTCCCCCGGCCCCCCCAACACCGCCCCCCCTGCCGCGTGGCCCGTTTCCTCCCGTGTGAGTGGCAGGTTGGAAACCCCACGCGGAGACTTTCCGCCTCTGAGTGCGGGTGATCTGCAAGCTGCAAAGAGCGGGAGCCCTAGAGCCCCGCGGCAATGGCTGGGGCTCTTCCTCGGCCCTTAGGCAAATCACTCATCTGAGCCTCGGTTTTCTCACCTGTGGAAGGGGACTGAAGACCCTCCTCAGAGTCTTGTCATGCCCAGGAAATGGAGAGAAAGCCTGTGGAGCTCCCTTAAGAGTGGCGATGGCGCCTGCGCCCTAGGAGACCAGGGCCTACCCTGGCCGGTGTGGCTCAGTTGGTTGAGCATCGTCCCGCGCCCAGAGGGGTCGCTGGTTAGGCTCTGGTCAGGCCACTGGGGCTCCATCCCCTGTGAGGGGCATGCAGGAGGCTGCCATATCTCATTGATGTTTCTCTCTCTTCCTCTCCCTTCCTCTCTCTCTCTCTCAAATCAATTGTAAATAATAAATAAATCAAATAAAATATCGGGGCCGCGCAGGAGGTGGGGGTGGGGGTAGCTGTTTCCAGCGCTGTGGGAGGTTAAAATAAGGATAAGTTGTTAAATTTGAATTTCAGATATACAACTACTTTTTTAAAAAAGTATGTAAGTCCCATGCAATTCTTGGGATATACTTATCCTAAAAAAATGATCCATGACCTGGAATGGAAATGTCTCTGGCAAGCCTCACAGAGGCTAAGGCGCTGTCCTCTGGGTTTCTGTCTTTGATGCCCAGCCTCGTTCGTAATCTAAGAAAGGTAAGTGAAAACGAGGAGATACCACTTTGCACCTATCAGGTTGGGTTTTCTTGCCACCTGCGAGAAGCCTTCACTGGGGCTGGGAACTCGGAGAGACGGGGTGAGGCCACCGGAAGGAGCCAGGGTCAAAGCAGGAGAAGGATCTTGCACACAGCGGCCTGGGCGGGCTCTGGCTTCCAGGCCTGTGTGACCGCCTTCTGCTCTCAGGCCAGCCACGTTCTAGAACTCTCATGAGGCTGGGCTCAGTGGGCCTGGTGTCCCCTGCCCCCACCCCTCACCCCCACCCCCAGTATACCTGCTCCTCCTCCACCTCCACTGGTCTGGCCGCCTGGCCAGCAGCCCGCTCCCCTACCCACCCTCTGTGAGTCACAGGGACAGGAGGAGGCTTCATGGCAGGAACTGGACCGAGGTGGCAAACCAGGAGTGAAGTTAGCTCCGTGTTAATTATATCCCAGAAACCAGGTGTTGTCATTGCAGAGCGCCAGCCGCAGGACACACCCCAGACGTGGTTTAACCTGCTGTGGCCAGACTGGGTGCCTTAACTACCTCCCAACTGGACACAGGACCACTGCCCTCCTATTGCCGCTGGGAACACATTACTCAAACAACAAGCGTTTCCTCCTTTAGCCGTCCCGCAGGTAACCTCCAATTCACTCATCTCCCACCCTACTGCTCCCTGTCACCTGTCTGCCCCTCCCCTTCCTCCTCCTCACCCAGTCCACCCCGCATGGCCACCTCTGGTGAATCTCGGGGCCCACGGGCCACTGCTTGGCTCAGACTCCTCAGCGCCCACCTGCGCCGCTGCGGCCTCCTCCCCACTCCCCACCTTGCCCAGCTCTGTTTCCAGTGGGAGCAGGTCTCGGCTTGCTGTTCCCCTGCCATACACGAGTCTGTTTTGCATCAGAGGCCAAGTCCCAGCCCTTCGGGACAGAAGAGCAGGACAAACCAGGGTGCCTGAATAAAACATGCCTCTCCCAGTAACGCCAGAGAAACTGTTACTCATCTCAGGTAAAGGGGCGGGCGGAAAAACAGCTCTTGGGAGCGCTGAGGGCCCAGGCCGCCCGGCCTCCTGTCATCTGCCGGGGTGAGGAGGAGAGGGCACATGGGCTCAGCCTGGGATAGGTGCAAGACCCCACTCCTGTTACAAACTGTCCTCTGGGTTTCTGTCTTTGATGCTCAGCCTCATTTATAATATAAGAAAGGTAAAGTAAAACTAGCGGATACTATTTTTCACCTATCAGGTTGGCCAAACAGAAACCCCAACGCACAGTTAAAGGTGTCTGAAAACAGGCACCAGCACACGTTATTGGTGGGAAAGTTAATTGGCACAACTCCTTGGGAGGGCAAATTGGTAATATCTACCAAAAAATTCAATGTACAGCCCTAGCAGTTCGACTCAGTGGATAGAGCATCGGCCTGCGGACTGAAGGGTCCCAGGTTTGATTCCAGTCAAGGGCACATGCCCTGGTTGCAGGCTCGATCCTCAATAGGGTGCGTGCAGGAGGCAGCCGGTCAATGATTCACTGTCATCATTGATGTTTCTATATCTCTCTCTCCCTTCCTCTCTGAAATCAATAAAAATATGATTTTTTTAAAATTAAATGTACAAACTCTTTGTCCGAGTAATTCCACTTTCAGAAACCTACCTTGTAGGTATATAGGTGCCCCAAGACATGTAATATGTACCAGAAAGTTCATTTAGTCATTGTTTTCATAGTTAAAGTTTAGAACCTAAATAGGAAGCTGGTTTAATAAATTATGCTCCAGCCACACAATGAAATAATATGCACTAAGAAATAGTATGCACTATCAGAAATAGGTATTAAAATTAAGTGATCTGAGCTAAGATTTGTTATGTGCAAAAGCAAACTGCGGAACTGTGAGTACATCATATAAAGTTTGTAATTTTTAAAAATGTAGAAGTTTGCTCTAGCCAGTTTGGCTCAGTGGATAGAGCATTGGCCTGTGGACTAAAGGGTCCTGGGTTCTATTCCGGTCAAGGGCACATGCCTGAGTTGCAGGCTCAATCCCCTGTAGGGGGTGTGCAAGAGGCAGCTATCCATGATTATCTTTCTATCATTGATGTTCCTCTCTCTCTCTCCCTCCCTCTCCCTTCCTCTCTGAAATCAATAAAAATATATATTTTTAAAAATTTGATATGTGTAGAGCATCTCCGGAAGGATAAATAAGAAGTCAACAGTAGTGCTCTTGGGTGGAATGCTGGGAGATCAAGAACAGCAGTGGGAGGGAGGCTTACTTTCTGTGCCTTTAAAAAATGTTTTTATTGATCTTATTTTTTTGGTTTGTTTGTTCATCTTCACCTGAGGATATTTTTTCTATTGCTTTTCAGAGAGAATGGAAGAGGTGGGGGGAGAGAGAGAGAAACATTAATGTGAGAGAGACACATCCACAGAGAGCAAACCTGCAACCCAGTTATGTGCCCTTGACCAGGAGTGGAACCCACAACCCTTCAGTGCTCAGGATGATGCTCTAACCACTGAGTAACACCGACCTTTTGAATTTTGTGAAATATTAACAAATTAACCAAAATATTATGAAATGCATATATATACACATCTATATAAGATGTATGAGTGAATATAAAATAATTGTTAAAGTAGGTAACTTTTTACCACAGTGCTCCATGAGAGAAAGCCATGAGCATATTAAAAAGCTGCAGGGCCCTGGGCAAGGCCCTGCTCCTCCCTAAACCTCATTTTCCACCCACATAATGGAGTTTGGGACCAGATCACTATTCCTACACTATTCCTAAATCTTACAGCTAACCAACCAAATTCAGTGCTGGGGTAGTGAGTGGCCATAGATGACATTGGAGGGCCTGGGTAAGGGGGGCAGAATAAACTGGCATTGATGTAACCAGGAGGCAGTGCCCATCACCTGATGGGGAAGGGTCTCACTCCACCTAAGCAGGTGACGAGGGCAGAGCTGCCTTTGCCTGCTTTGGAGGAGTCTGCCCGGCCTTTGCCAGCTTCTGCAGATGTCAGTTCCCTGGGGCTTGGAAGCTTCTCCCTCCCATCACGTGTCTGCCCACCTGTCTCTGCCCACTGAGGCCCTTGGCTGGCCCAGGGGAGGAACTAAAGATAGCAGCAGAACAGGTTCTGGGGGGTGGGGGGGGGCCAGAGGGAAGAGGCAGCTCTCCGTCCTGGCCTCCCTCTGGCTCTCTCCCTCGGGGACCAGGCTCTGCCTAGCTCAGCCATCTTCCTGGAATCCCCTCCGCTCCTCCCTGTGCCCATGCAGAGGAGGAGGCGTTCACACCGCGGTTGAGCGTGACCCCCCCAGCTCCTTCCCCAGCCAGGCCTCCTCCTGTAACAGAGGGTGCCTGTGCCGGAGGCTGGGAGACCTGAGATGCCCGCTACACCGAGCCTCCCTGGGAGGGGAGAGACAGCAATCTGAGCCCTCAGAGCACGCTCTGTGCAAGCCGCCTCCTCCACAGCCTCCTGCCGGGCTAGGACTGGGCTTTTCTCTCACGATGGGAGCCGAAGGGAACATCCATGGGAATTGCAGGCGTCAAAGTTGGACACCTTTCCTATCCCTCATCCTCTCTCCTTTCCTCTCTGGGTTTTCGAACTAGAGGAGCAGTGTTTCTGCCCTAGATTGGCCTTGGCTCCCTGACAAAGTCACTCCCTTTCCTGGGGCCTCATCGTCCGCCTGCAAGCAGAGGGGCTCAGGCCCTGAGACCTGCAGGTTACCAGGCGCCCCAGGTGGTTCTGGTGCAGGTGGTCTGGGCAGGCTTAGAGAAGCCTTCCTCTGGTGCCATGGTCAGCAAACCGAGGCTCTCGAGCTACATGCGACTCTTTGGCCCCTTGAGTGTGGCTCTTCCACAAAAAACCACGGTCTGGGCGAGTCTATTTTGAAGAAGTGGCGTTAGAAGAAGTTTAGGTTTAAAAAATGTGGCTCTCCAGAGAAATTTCCATTGTTGTACTGTTGATATTTGGCTCTGTTGACTAATGAGTTTGCCGACCTCTGCTCTGGTGCATTGCAGAGAGGTTTTGTGTTCCATTCTTCCTGTGTGTTCCCTCCGAAGCCAGGGGGCCTACCTGGGCAAGCTTCTGGGAACGAGGCTGATGAGCCTCTTGCTGGGCCTTGACTCTGAAAGCTGCTGCCATCCTTTAGCTTCCACCTGAAGCCGGAGAAAGAAGCCAATGAAAGAAGAAGGGCAGAGCCACGCAGAGCCAAGCAGAGAGAGAGACCTGCCTGGGGACCTCACCTGAGCCCTGGTTTAGTTACGGAAGCCAGCCCAGCTCTGGGAGTCAGGGACCCAATGCATCCCAGGGCATAAGCCTCCCTCTGTTAAAGCAGGAGGCCTGGCTGGGGAAGGAGCTGGGGGGGTCACGCTCTACCGCGGTGTGAACGCCTCCTCCTTTGAGTGGGCACAGGGAGGAGGGGAGGGGACTCCAGGAAGATGGCTAAGCTAGGCAGAGCCTGATCCCGAAGGGAGGATGATGTAGAGAATGGCACCATAGCCATGCCAGGTCGTACCCCATCCTCACCCCCAAATCTACACTCTGTCTCTGCCTAAGAGTCAAAGCTGAGTGAAAGAGGTCATGTGAAGCACGCACTAAGTCTGCCCTGCAGTCAGTCCCCTTTCCTCCCATGAAGTACACACTGAGTGAGTGAAGCCTTTTCTGAGTTTACCAGCAGGCTGTTATCTAATGGGGCAAGAGAGTGACTGCTTCACCCTGGCCGGTTTGGCTCAGTGGATAGAGCACCTGCCTGTGGACTTAAGGGTCCTGGGATTTACGGGGCATAAAGCCCAGGTTGCCAGCTCGATCCCCAGTAGGGGGTGTGCAGGAGGCAGCCCATCAGTGATTCTCACCATGGATGTTTCTATCTCTCTCTCCTTCTCCCTTCCTCCCTGAAAACAATAAAAATATATTGAGAGAGAGAGAGTATTTGTTAATACTTGTCAGTGTGCCCTGTCTTAGTTTGGACCCCCTCAGAAGCAGACCCTGGGACAAAGATCTGAAGGCAGAGGTGTGTTGGGCAGGTGACGCCAGGAACCGCGGTAGACAAGCGGGGATGTGAAGAAAGCCGGTCAAAGGCACGGTCAGGCAGGTTACCTCTGTGGGCAGCAGGCTCCATTTTCAGGGACTCTGGGGCCAGCAAAGAACATGTCCCTCAGACTTTTGATAATGTGAGGTAAATAACAACTCCACCAGTCACCATGGGAGCACTGCCGGGGGCCTGACGAGCATGTTAGCTCTCCTGCACGTGGGGCCTGCCATACCGGCAGAGCGGCTGCAGCCAGAGAAGCTCCCACCACAGAGAGAAGCAGAGGGTGGCATTGGCAGTGCCCACCTTTGTACGCTCAGCGGCTCCTTTCTTTTGATTATATCATTATATCAACATACACATTGCCAAAGTATAGCTAATAGGGTGACCAGGTGGAGTTATGCTTTTTGGTTTTTAATCCTCACCCGAGGATATGTTTTTTATTGATTTTAAGAGAGAGAGAGAGAAGAAGGGAGAAGGAGAGGGAGAGGGAGAGGGAGAGAGAAACATTGATATGAGGGAGGAACATCAATTAGTTGCCTCTAATACACACCTTAACCAGGCCGGGGATCGGACTTGCAACCCAGGCCTTTGACTGGGAATCGAACCCCCAACCTTTCAGGCAGCCACTCTAACCAACTGAGCCACACCGACCAGGGCAAGTTGTGCTTTTTTGGTGGGGGCTAGGGGAGGGTCGTGACGATGGTGTTTTACAACATAAAGGGTTTATGGGACTTTGTCAAAGATAAATGGGCGTGAACTTGCTCTTGGGTAATTCACCATGCTCTGTCCAGAGTCATGCCTGGTGCTGGGGACACCGCCATCAAGGTGAGTCCCGCTGAAGAACTGAAGTACAGATTCTATCCCAATCAGAGTCTTTAAGGCGTTGGGTTAAATGCCTTTGGTTTTCTTTGGGTAATGCTCTTCAGGGCAAGACTTCTGTCTGCATGTGAGGTGGAAATTTGATCCTGAATGCTGCAAGATTACTTTTCACCTCCAGCCTCTTCTCATTTGCACAACCTGCTGAATGAATGTGTGAGAAATGAGTGCAGGAATTAATAAACAATGATTGTCTGAAAGAGTGAATAAGTGAATTTTTAACTATGCCAGGAATATTACAGGGTCATCTATCAGCCTCTTTTTTATTTTTTATTTTTTATTTTTTATTGATTTCAGAGAGGAAGGGAAAGGGAGAGAAAGAGAGACAGAGAGAGACAGAGAGAGAGAGAGAGAAAGAGAGAGAGAGAGAGAGAGAGAGAGAGAGAGAAACATCAGTGATGATAGTGAATCATTGATTGGCTTGCAAGCCCCACACTGGGGATCGAGCCCACAAACCGAGCATGTGCCCTTGACTGGAATCGAACCTGGGACCCTTCAGTCCCCAGGCCAACGCTCTATCCACTGAGCCAAACCAGCTAGGGCTATCAGCCTCTTTTGATCCTCTTTAAGAAATAGGCCCTGTTGTTCGGAAATGTTAAGTTCAGCAGCCATACCCTCAGAATTTGAACCATTAATAAATCAACTCAGGACCCTAGCCGGTTTGGTTCAGTGGATAGAACATTGGCCCAGGGACTGAAGGGTTCTGGGTTCGAGTCCAATAAAGGGCACAGGCTCTATCCCCATCCCCCTTGCAGGAAGCAATCAATTGATGTGTCTCTTTCATCGATATTTATCTCTCTCTGTCTCTCCCCCTCCCTTCCACTCTCTCTACTAATAAAAACCAATGGAAAAATATTTTTAGATGAGGATTAACAAAAATAAAATAAAATTCCCACCTGAATAAATTTCCCCTCTATCATTCTTGCATTTTCATCTCCTTTCCTTTGCATTAAAGATGGCAAAAAGAAAAAGAAAAATAAGAAAAAAGAAATCAACTCACAGTTTCTTCCTAGTCATCAGTGTGTTTCCTTTATTCGGCGAAGTCCTTGGGATTCCAGAGAAGGTGGAGGTGAGGTAGTAGGGACAGTCAATGTAGAACGTAAGACTTGCTGATACTTGTTTGGCTCAGTGGTAGAGGGTCGGTCTCCGGACTGAAAGGCTCCAGGTTCGATTCCAGTCAAGGGCATGTACATTGGTTGTGGGCACATCCCCGGTAGGGGTTGTGCAAGAGGCAGCTGGTCGATGTTTCTCTCTCATCGACGTTTCTAGCTCTCTATCTCTCTCCCTTCCTCTCTGTAAAAAATCAATAAAATATATATATATATATATATTTTAAATATATTTTATTGATTTTTCACAGAGAGGAAGAGAGAGATAGAGAGTTAGAAACATCGATGAGAGAGAATCACCGATCAGCTGCCTCTTGCACACCCCCCACCAGGGATGTGCCCACAACCAATGTACATGCCCTTGCCCGGAATCAAACCCGGGACCTTTCAGTCCGCAGGCCGACGCTCTATCCACTAAGCCAAACCGGTCCCGGCAGTAAAATATATTTTTTTTTAAAAAGAAAAGAAAAAAAAAAGAACGTAAGACTTGCAGTAGGCCTTCAAGGACGAAACAAGAAGGGAATTTCTCAGCCTCTATGGAGTGCCAAGCACCGCTCTGAGCTTTTACCTATGTTTTCTCATTTAATCTTCACCATAATCCTGTGAGGTTTTATTTCCCTTTCATTAGATGAGAAAGCTGAGTCGGCAGGCAGGGAGGGAGTCAAGGGTGCCAACATTTCAGAGCCAGCCTTTGGTCTCAGCACTGCCATTCAGGAAAGGGAGACAGGCAAACAGGTGATTTCAGCACAAGCACTGCATCTCACCAGCCAGTGCTTGACAATCGTTAAAAACCCAGAAACCGCCCTAACCAGTTTGGCTCAGTGGATAGAATGTCTGCCTGCAGACTGAAAGGTCCCAGGTTCGATTCCGGTCAAGGGCATGTACCTTGGTTGCAGGCACAACCCCAGGAGGAGGTGTGTAGGAGGCAGCTGACCGATGTTTCTCCCTCATCGATGTTTCTAACTCTCTATCATTCTCCCTTCCTCTCTGTAAAAAATCAATAAAATATATATTTTTTAAAAACCCTGAAACGTGGTAGCCCCAGAGGGGATCTTCTTTGCCGGGAGGACAAGGAGGCTTTGGTGGTCACCACAGCGGCCAGGAAGAGTATCATTGCTTCTTGGGCTTCGCAATCTGTGCAGGCTCCACAAGTGTGGGGTGCTTTTCTTAGTTCAGACAGCTGAGGACTTTTCTGCTCACTCCAGAGTTTTTAGCCCACCTATGGACCTGGAGAAGTGGCATCAAATACCAGTGCCCGGAGCTATGGACCATGGAAGTCCCAGGACGGGGTGCGCCATTTCCACAGTATTATCACTTTAGTCACGCTTACCCTCTTCAGGGTCAGAACCCAAACTCCTTCCGAGCCATTGCCTTGGTCACCTGCGTCCAGAGGCAGTCTTTAATGGAGAAGCTGTGTTTTCCTGCCCTTGTCGCCCACAGCACACCAGGTGCTGTTGTCGCCAAGGCCACACTTACCAGCCACATGTGCTGCCTGGAGTGGATTCTGATCATGAAAAAGCCATAAAGAGAGATAGCAACTGCCAGGCAATTTGTCAGAGGAAGCATTCCTATTGGGAGATTTACTGAGGGAAGAACATTTTTGTCTTTCCTTCATTCATTCACTTCATTCTTTCATTTCTTCAAAGAAGTAATATTTAAATAGTGAGAACCACCCCTTGTTCCAGGCCTTGGGGATACGTAAGAAAGATGATATGAAGTCCCTCTGCTCATGGAGCTTTCTTTCTTGATGGTGATTAACTTCCCAAAATGATCTTTAGTTACAAATAACGGCATTCCTAATGCATTTAAGCAGAAGGGGACTTTGTGTGGTAGCCTAAAGAGTGTCTGGGGTGGCCAGACCATCAGGCTGGGAGGCTCTAGATCTACGCCAGATCGACTTCAATCTGGTAGCCACTGGACACATGAGCATCTGAAATGTGGCTGGTCTGAATCGACACATACTCTAAGTGTTAAATACACATTGGATTTCAGAGGCTTAGTATAATAAGTTAAGAATATAAGTGATCTCATGAATACTTTTTTATATGGATTACATGTTGAAATAATATTTGGTGTATATTGGGAGTTTAAGAAAATATATTATTAAGATGATCACACTTTTTAATTTCTTAAAAATGTGGCTATCAGACAATTTAAAATTACTTATGTAGCTCACTCTAGATTTATATTAGACAGCTCTGCTCTAGAGCTAGAAATAATGTGCGAGTTACACAGAGCTTGGGGAGGAAGAGGGATCGATAAGCAGGGTCTGGAGGATTTTTAGGGCAGTGAAGCTACTCTGTATACTAAAATGGTAGATATGCATCATTATACATTTGCCCAAACTCATAGACTGTGCTGATTACACAGTGAGGCGGCTCACAGGCAGGAGGCAGGACTCCACCCCCACTGGACACCGCACAGTAGCTCCCTCAGCAGTTTCTGAGCATCATCACTATCGCGTGGACCTCTGTTCCTACTGCCTCTCAGAGCCTTGCCACCCTTCTCATGCCAATGCCACCTTCCTATGGCACTGTATCCTCAACTCAGGTCTGATCGGTGGCCAACTCAAACTTTTGTGCTCTGGCTGCAAAGGAGATTGGGCAGGCAAAGGAAATTGGGCAGGCAAGTCCTGGCATCTACCTTTGATAGGAGAAAATTACCAAAATCTAAGAAATGGGATCCAGTGGTGCTGAGTGTCTACACATAGAACAAATCCCATTATGTGCACCAATCACCTTTCTAAAACATTTGTCTGCAGCAGGGGGAGCACCAGTGTCCTCCACTCTCTTGCCCAGTTGTCTTTGCGTTATACCAGCCCTTAGTCATTCCAATTTGCCATCTTCCCTACGTCTATATCTGGGCAGGTGAGCACTGCTGAAAACCAAACCACACACTGAGCAGATGGGTACCATATAAACGTGTCCCACATCAACTGGATGCCTGGTCATCCTTCCTGTTTCCCTCGTCAGCTTCCTCTACTGTTGCCCCAAGTGGCTATTTCTTAACCCTCCCGCCACCTTACCCCCAAGCTCAGCAAGGAGCCTTGCTTCCCATTTCACAGAGCACACAGAAGAGACTCGCCCAGCCTGCTCCCCCCACACCTGCAAACGCACCTGCATCTCTATGAGTTCTTTCCTCCTTCCCTCTAGCTACAAAGGAAGAAGGATTCCCCCTCCTGTTGGAAGCCTACTTCTTCACCTGTGCTCTGGGGCACACCTCTTACTCTTCTCAGGGACCCTACTAAATTCATCACCCCCAGTTCTCCTGAATCTTTATCATTTTCCTTTCCAATGACTCCTTACTACCAGCAATCCAGATTATTTTCAACTCCATCTTAAAAGACAAGCACAACACAAAACCAACAAAAGCTTCTCCATTGGACCACTTTCCAGCCACTGCCTTCTATCTTTCAACTCATTGACCGTCACCTGTCTTGAAAAAGTCACCTATGTCAGTCATTCCACACTCTACTCTGGCTTCTACCCGCACGTCTAGTATCAGCGTGCTGACAAAAATCAGCAACAACTTCCTTGTTGCTAAGGCTGGCAGGTGAGGGGAGCAGCGCTCAGAGGTGGGTGGGTGGTACCTGGGACAGATAAGAACTTCCTGAAGTCCTAAACACCCAGCACAGGTGAAGAGAGAGACGTCAGGTTTTCAGGGAACTAGCTCTTAGCAGGTTCTGAATCTCAAATTCACCGTTTCTGGCCACACCATGCCTTGGGAGAACAGCAGGAAATGAGAGCTGAGGCCTAGGTGCTAGCTCTGGATTTATCTCTGTCTCCTTGGGAACTTGGGCAGGCTCCTCCCCCTCTCTGGGCCTCAGTCTCTTGGATGGTCCATCAGGGTGAAGGTGAGGAGACCCGCAAGCACTGAGGGTTAGTGGGCTGCTCTGAAGCCTGCAGGGAGCGTGGAGTCCTGGCAAAAGTTTCCTCTGAGGGACCCAAAGGCCTTACACTCAGGACTTTCTGAAGGAACACAGGTCCCATCCCATTTTACAGATGGGAGAACTAAGGCACCAAGGGACAAAGAAGCTAACTATCACTTACGAGGAACTGCAGGTATCTATGCATGCATTGTTGCTACTGCACCGTAGTTGATAAAGGAACAGATTTGCTGCCAACTCTGTGACAGCAGCTGGGAGAGTAGGGCACAAGGTAGGAACATTGATAGAACTTAAGACCAAGTGTCTATCTTCACAGTGATGAAAACGTATCGCTCCCTTAGGCTATTAGTCTGCCTTTTTTCTCTTTCATAGTCAAACTTCTTAAAAGAGAAGAGACTCCTTCAAACTCTACAATGACTTCCCACTGCAAATAGAAAAACCCACTCCTCACGCTGGCCTAGGAAACCCACCTCTAAGGCTACAGCCTGGTACTCTCTTTCACCTGCCCTACAACCTTCTTTATGCTCTTGACACAGCCTGGCATTCTCTCTCCTCATTCCTTTGCCCCAGCCCTACAATCATTCTTTTTTTTTTTTTTTTTTTTTTTTAAGTAATATATAATAAAGAGGTAAGACACAAATTAACCCTCACGCCCTCACAAGATGGCTGCCTACGACCAGGCCTATAAGGGGGTTAGTGAGGAACGACCAAACAACTGAACAGCAGTCTGTGTGGGGCAACCAGGCTGGCAGGGGGGCCATGAAGGGTGACCAGGCTGGTAAGGGGGACAGTTGGTTGGTGACCAGATCAGCAGGGGGTACAGTTGGGGGTAACCAGGCTGGCAGGGGGTGGGCAGTTAGGGGTGACCAGGCAGGCAGGCAGGTAAGTGATTAGGAGCCAAGCGGTCCAGGATTGTGAGAGGGATGTCCGACTGCCGGTTCAGGTCTAATCCCAGGGCCTGAACAGGCAGTCGGACATCCCATGAGGGGTCCTGGATTGGAGAGGGTGATGGCTGTGTAAGGGACACCCCTCCATGCACAAATTTTATGCCCTGGGTCTCTAGTAAATAAATAAAATGTTTATTGATTTCAGAGAGGAAGAGAGCCGGGGAGAGAGATAGAGGCATCCATGATAAGAGAAATCATGGATCTGCTGCCTCCTGCATGACACACAACCTGGGCATGTGCCCTGATCGAGAATCAAACCAAGACCTCCTGGCACAGAGGTTGACGCTCAACCGCAGAGCCATGCAGGCTGGGCTCTATGACAGACTTTATGCTCTTATGTCAGTCAGTCATGGGGCCTTGTCTTCATGGTTTCCTAAGCCTGAGTCACTCTTCCTCAGGCTGCCTCCTTCTCACCATTCAAGTCTCAACTCAAATGTCACCACCTCAGAGAACCTTCCCTGACCACCTTTTAGCTAAGGTAATCTTTCCAGTCAGCCTTTTCTGACACCCTGTTTTAGTTTCTTCACAGGATATCTTAAGAATGTGCAGTTCTCCTTTTTAATTTGTTGACTGGTCTGCTGGTTGTCAGTTCCTGCTAGCATGTACACTCCTTGAAGATCTTGTCTTTTTTTGTTTGTTTGTTCACTGCTGGCTCAGAAGTACCTAAAATACAAGTAGTACTGGCACACAGTGGATCCCCATAAATATATGTAAACTTTCTTCCTCCACTGCCTTTGGCCACTTGTTCCTCTATCTCTGCACCTCTGGCTTTGGCCTGTGCTGTTCCCTGACCTTGCTCTCACCAAGGTCCCCCACAATTTCTGTCACCAAAGGACATTTATTATTATTATTATTATTATTATTATCATTATTATTTTAAATATATTTTATTGATTTTCCACAGAGAGAAAGGGAGAAGGATAGAGAGCCAGAAACATCGATGAGAAACACCGATCAGATGTCTCCTGCACACCCCCCTCCAGGGATGTGCCCGCAACCAAGGCACATGCCCTTGACCGGAATCAAACCTGGGACCTCTCAGTCCGCAGGCTGATGTTCCATCCACAGAGCCAAACAGGTTTCGGCACCAAAGGACATTTTAGTCCTTTCAATCTGTTTCTTATTTAACCTCTATGTTGATCACTTCCTTCTTCTTGAAAATCCTTCTTCCCTTAATCTTGACTACTGTCCATTCTCTTAGTTTTCATCCTCCTGAGTGTCTCTGGAATCTTCTTGCAGATTTCTCTCCCTGTACCACAGCTTTCAAAGGTCATCTTCCTCAATGTGCCACACACTCTCCTTGAACCACTGTGTTCTCTACTCTAACTGTTTAAATATTATTCAAGTTTCTTCCGTTTGAAACATTGTTTTTCTTTCTTGCCTTATTGTGTGGGCCAGCAGCAACAGCGTAGTTGAACAGAAATGGTGATAGTGCACAGCTTGCCTGGTTTCTGTTCGTAAGGGGAAAATTTTCCAGGTTGCACCACTTAGCCTTACACTAGTTTTTATAGCTCCCATTTAACAAACTAGAGATGTTCCTCTCTATTTCTGGCTTATTACTTATAAAAGGTGTTGAATTCTATCAGATTCTTTTTCTGTATCTACATGCCTCTCCAACTCCTCTCTTACTCTATTAATGTGGCAAATTATGTTCATTGATTTTCTAATAATAAACTAACCTTATATTCCTGGACATATCTAACTTGAACATGATATTCATTTGTTTGTTTGTTTTACATACTGGATTGTTGTACTGTATTCAAGTCACTAAACGTTTTCTTTAAGATTTTGGCATTTATGTTTATGATTTATACTGACCTGCAACTCTCCTTTTCTCAGGCTGTTCTTATCAGGTTTTTTTCTTTCTTTCTTATCTTATCAGGTCTTGATATCAAGAGTATGTTGCTACTGTTATAAAATGTATCCTCTGTCCTTTGCAATGGTTTGTAAATTCTTTACAAAAATTAGAATTATATGATCTTTGAACTTTGGTAAAAAATATCAATAAAACCATCTGGACCTATAGTTTTTTTTGTAGCAAGATATTTAACTAAAATTCCATTTATTTAGCTGAAACCAGTTTGGCTCAATGGATAGAGCGTCGGCTTGGGGACTGAAGGGTCCCGGGTTCGATTCCAGTCAAGGGCATGTACCTTGGTTGCGGGCATATCCCCAGTAGGGGGTGTGCAAGAGGCGGCTGATCGATGACTCTCTCTCATTGATGTTTCTGACACTCTATCTCTCTCCCTTCCTCTCTGTACAAAATCAATAAAATATATTTTAAAAAATTCCATTTAGCCGTTTGGAAGTGTCTGTGAGCTCGCTTGGACACTATGAGCAAAACTCACCCTACCGAGTTAAAAAAATTTATGGACAAGAAGTTATCATTGAAATTAAATGGTGGCAGACATGTCCAAGGAATATTACGGGGATTTGATCCCTTTATGAATCTTGTGATAGATGAACGTGTGGAGATGGCAACGGGTGGGCAACAGAACAATATTGGAATGGTGGTAATCCGAGGAAATAGTATCATCATGTTAGAAGCCTTGGAACGAGTATGAAGAATGGCTGTAGTTACCAGAGAAATCAATTGCTTCCACATATCCCCTCTCCACAGCACCCGTTTTCCTACAATATAAAAATAGAGTCCTGTCCATTTTCACATTGAACTTTTGTTAAATAAACTTTTGTATTGATGAAAAAAAAATTCCATTTATTTAATAGTAAGGAAATTAATTAGACTTACTTATTGACTTGCTTTTCTTTTAGCAGTTCAAATCTACCAGTGCTTACTATGTGCCAGATGCTTTATACTATTTCATGTAATCTCCACGACATTCCTGATTATGTATGTACTGTTGTTATTCTCAGTAGACATATGCGTAAGACATTTCTCTCTAAGTGGTGGGAGCTGTGCGATCCCACTCTCACTTCTTGATTCTTTTTTGGTAAATTATATTTTTCTAGGAAGTTTTTTCATTTAAGTTTTCAAATTTTTGGCACAGAGTTGTTCATAATCCTCTTATCTTTTTAATGCATGTGGTTTTGCTTCTTTTCTTCCTTAATTTAATTTTTTTTCACTTTTCCAACAAGTGTTTATTATTAGTTAAGCTGTGATTCAGCATCCCAGGGTGAGGTGTACCCAGGTACTCTTTCACTTCCCTGGGAGAAGGATGGAGGACAGAAGAGAGGAAGGGTGGAGCCAGTTTAGATCTTCCAGGACCTGTGCCTTCTGCCCAGCGGTCCTTCAGGCTGATCCCCAGGAAATGGGGCAGAGGGACTGGTACACATGCTAGACCCATTCAAATGAAGACATCACTCCCTTTAGTGGTCATTGCCTTCTCACAGGTAGTTCTGTCAGCAGTTCCTGGTCTGGTTATGGTTGGGGAAATGGTTGTCAAACCAGCAACCTCTAAGTATATGGGCAGCATTCAAACTACTGAGCAACACTGGCCATGCTGGTAGCTCATGATTTCAGTCTTTTTTTTTTTTTTAATATATATTTTATTGATTTTATACAGAGAGGAAGGGAGAGAGAGAGAGTTAGAAACATCGATGAGAGAGTGTCATCAATCAGCTGCCTCTTGCACACCCCCTACTGGGGATATGCCCGCAACCAAGGTACATGCCCTTGACCGGAATCGAACCCGGGACCCTTCAGTCCCCAAGCCGACGCTCTATCCATTGAGCCAAACCGGTTTCGGCTGATTTCAGTCTTGATGTCTTCTGCCGTGTTGCTGACTCCAAAAGAAGCCCCTGAAGCAGCTGGCAGTTCCACGTGACCCTCAACAAAGCCGCCTCTGTCTGACCAGAAGCACAATTAGGACACTTTTCACCCTTAATTTTATTTGTGCTTTCTCTTTTCTTGAACAAATTTCCCAGAGGTTTTTCAACTTTTCAAAGTCCCATTTTTTGGCTTTGTTATTCCTCTTTACTGGTTTTCCTGTTTATTGTTTGTATTCTCTGTTTTGTGCTCTTGTTTTTATTATATTCTTGTTTCTTTGGGTATACTATATTTTTTAAATGGGTTACTAAAGCATAATTTATATACCATGCAATTCACCCATGCAAAATGCTCACTACTCAATGTTTGTTAGTATATTCACAGTTGTACAAACATCACAATTAATTTTAGAACATTTTCAGCATTCCAAAAGAATTCTGTACCCACTAACAGTTCTTCTTCATTCCCTTCCCTCCAACCCCATCCACAGACAACTAACTTACTTTATACCTATTCTGGGTATTTCAAATAAATAGAATTATATAATATGTGGCCTTTTGTGTCTGAATAATGTTTTCAAGGTTCATCTGTGTTGTAGCATATAAAAGTACATCATTCCTTTTTATGGATGAATAATAGTTTATTGTATGGATATCCCACATTTGTTATCCTTTCATTAGTTGGGCATTTGAATTGTTTCCACCTTTTTGCTATCCTGAATAATCATGCTACAAGCACGCATGTACAGTTTTTGTGTGAACACATATTTTCAATTCTATTTGATATATACCTAAGAATAGAATTGCTGAATAATATAGAAATTCTATGTTTAACTTTCTGAGAAACTGCCAGACTATTTTCCACAGTGGCTGCATCATTTTATTCTTCTAGTATGAGAGTTCCAATTTCCTTATATCCTCCCTATTACTTATTACAATAAATACTTAACTCATTATGTTTTCACTGTTTCTTCTTTTAAAAATTTTTTTTTTTATTGATTTCAGAGAGTAAGGGAGAGGGAAGAGAGAGAAACATCAATGAAGAAAGAGGATCATCGATTGGCTGCCTCCTGCACGCCCCCTACTGGGGTTGACCCTGAAACCCCGGCATGTGCCCTTGACTGGAATCGAACTTGGGACCCTTTAGTCTGCAAGCTGACCCTCTATCCACTAAGCTAAACAAGTTAGGGCTTCTTTTTTGTTTTTAATTTTTTTAATTCATGGGTGTATTTATTGCCCTAGCTAGTTTGGCTCAGTGAATGGAGCATCGGGCTGCAGACTGGAGGGTCCAGATCAATTCCAGTCAAGGGCACATGCCTGGACTATGGGCTCAATTCCTAGAAGGGAGCGTGCAGAAGGCAGCCGATCCATGATTCTCTCTCATCATTGACGTTTCTATCTCTCCTTCTCCCTTCCTCTCTGAAATCAATAAAAATATATTAAAAAAAAAAAGTTCATGGCTGGGATAGGCATAGGTGTGCTCCAGAGAGAGCATCCTTTTATTCTTTTTAAATATAAACACTTAAAATCATACTTTTTCCTTTAAGTTTTTTTTTTTTTTTTTTAGTCTCAAGAAAAATAGTAACACTAATAATCCAAGAGAGGTTTATCCTGTGGATTCAACACCACTCTGTACTACCCTTTGCCAGACACACAAACCCACATTTAATAAGCATAGGTCTATATTAATATTGAAAGATTATCCTATTATTAATTCAATAGGATTGACTCATTCATTCAACAGATATTTGCTGAGTGCCTACTACATAGCATCATTATATTAAATTCTGAGAGCAGAGAGGTAAAATAGAGTTCTGCCATCACAAAGCTCAATAACAATGGAAAGGAAAAAAAAAAAGCAATACCGCATGATAAACATTAGGAGAGGAGATGTAATACATGCTGGAAATAGGAACCATGAGAGTAAGATGTTTAATTTTGAGATTGAAAACGTTTTTGTGGAGAAAATCGCTTCCTTCAAGGACCTGAAAGATGAATTAACAGCAGTTTGCCAAGTACGTAGTAGAAAAAAAGTGTTGGAGGCCATTGGAGCATGGAAAGACCCAGAGGTGTAAAAACAACCTTGACCTTTCGGAGGAAGGAAAAGAAGCATTTCGGGAGAGGAGAGTCAGGAAGAGGCACAGGATGAGAGTCAGGATGAAGCTGGAGAGTTCCTGGAGACGGGACTCTGAAAGGCAATCCAGCCATATTTGGGAGCTTGGACTTCATCCTAAAACAGGTGGGAGGCCATGGAAGTAGGAGTGGGACAATAGCAGATCTTCATGTTGGAAGTTTTGCTCTGGCTGCAGAAAACAGATGAGGGGAGGGAGGGTCAAGACCAGTGGCCAGGAGACCTTAGGGAGTGTGGCAGTCATCCAGGCTTGGATTAAGGAATGTCCATGGGAATGGAAACTAGGAAACATTTAGGCCTGGGAGATCAATGAGATACAGGGGTGAGAAAGAAGGAATACCAAGATTGAGTGTCCCGTTTCTGATTTAGGTGACTGGGTACCATTGGTTGTGACAAAGCAGATAGGGAGAAGATGATGGGTTCCAGTCACGGTAGTTTGAGGTGCTCATGGGATACTTCTCCATCTCCTGGTCTTATCTGAACCCGGCTGTCTTCAAAAGACTTGGTTTTATAGCCCTCTCAAGGGAAGGCCGTCTTCTCTCACATCCCACGGACCTCAGGGCCTGCAGGCTTATCATTTTCTTGTGCTCACTGCTGCTTCCCAACCTTTTCTCCTCCTCTTCCTTCCCCTAATCCTAGCTTTAAAAAAAAAAATGATTTGAGAGAGAGAGAGAGAGAGAGAGAGAGAGAGAGAGAGAGAGAGAGACATCGATTTGTTGTTCCACTTACTATTTTTTCATCCTCACCTGAGGGTATTTTTCCATTGATTTTTAGGGAGAGTGGAAGAGAGAGGGAAAGACAGAGAGAAATATCAATGTGAGAGAAACACATAGATTAGTTGCCTCCTGCACATGCTCTGACCAGGCCTGGGCCAGGGAGGAGCCTGGACCCAAAGTATGTGCCTTTGAATGGAATTGAACCCAGGACCCTTTGGTCCACAGGTTGGCACTCTATCCACTGAACCAAACTGGCTAGGGCTGTTGTTGCACTTACTAATGCACTCATTGGTTGATTCTTATATGTGCCCTGACTTGGAAACCTTGGCTGATTGGGTCCACGTTCTAATTAACTGAGCTACCTGGCCAGGGCTTTTACCCTAGCTCTCTTGAGGTAAGTGCCATCTAGCTGTGTCACTTATTACTCTCTTTATTGCTATCTCTGTGGACCCGTTCACCAACAACTGGCTCCTGGTTCACAGTCTTTCTCTTCATCCTACTCTGGTCTTCATGCTGGGGGACTTACCCACATGGATGACTTATCTAGTACCCCTGCCTGTCACCTCCTTGACTGCCTTCCGCCCCCTCCACACCAGGCAGCCTCTCCCATGTTCACATGAGACCACCTCACCTCCCAGGATCATACCACAGCCAAATTCTGGATTTCAAGTCACCCACCCTGACCACCATTTCCTATCCTTCCAGCTCACTTGCTTTAGTGTCTACACTACACACGTTTTTAATCTCATCAAGATCTCATTATTTGTGTCACTTTTTAAAAAATGAATCCTTAAAAAAAAAATCTTTATTGTTGAAATTATTACATATGTCCCCTTTTTTCTCCCATTGACCCCTTATTGCCTGCCTCGCCCCCATCCCACCCCCAGGCCTCCACCATCCTATTATCTGTATCCATGGGTTATGCAAATATATATACAAGTTCTTTGGTTGATCTTTTCCCCACCCAACCCCAGACTCCACCCTCCCACCCCCACACCCTATCTCTCCACCTTCTGAGATTGACAGTTTCTATGTCTTTGGATCTATTTTGTTCATCAGCTTATTTTGTTCATTAGATTCCACATATAAGTGAGATCATGTGATACTTGTGTTTCTATGACTGGCTTATTTCACTTAGTACAATATTGTCCAGATCTTTCCATGCTGTCTCAAAGAATAAGAGATCTTTCTTTTTTTTTTTTTTTACTTCTGTATAGTATTCCATGGTGTAAATCCTTTTTTTAGCCAGCCATCTACCGATGGGCATTTAGGCTGTCTCCAGATCTTAGCAGTTGTAAATTGTGCTACTATGAACATAGTGGTGCATACATTTTTCCTGATTAGTATTTCGGGATTTTTAGGATACATTCCGAGAAGTGGGAATCCTGAGTTTATTGTTGAAAATATTGTATATGTTCCCTCCCCCCCTCCCACCCCCATTGACCTCTTCTAGCCCACCTCTGCCCTCTGTCCCAGGCCTTCACCACCCTATTGTCAGTGTGCTTGGGTTATGTATATGTGCATACAAGTTTTTCGGTTGATCTCTTCCCACCCATCCATACCCTCCCCCTGTATCATTTTTTCATTATTCATCAGCTCCTTCCTGTTTTTACTTTTTTCTCTACTCAGCTTAGAAAATAGTCTACTCCTACACTTTTCAAACACCTTCAACAAATCTGTCTTATCTCCATCTCTCTACTTGAATGGTTAACCTCCAATTTCAAATGTATCCTCTACCAGCCTTCTCCATGCCTGCACCTGGGCAGATGAACATTACCAAAAAAATTGCTGAACTGTACCTATTGGTTCCACTTTCAGTTCATTACCTCAAACTTCAGATAAGCCCTTAACACTGAGATCTCCGTTTCCTCACCTTACATTGAGACCACTCTGCTTTGCCTGCTGTCAGCAGTGCTCCATCAAAATCCTTCTATCAAGGTCAACAATTTCTCAGTTTCACAATTTGGTGACCACTTCTCAGCACTCCTCTTTCTCTGCTTTTCAGCAGCATGTGGTAGTTGATCATTCCTTTCTCCTGGGACCACTGTTTCCTTTCTTAGCTTTTGTAACACCACACACTGGTTTCTCTCCTTTATAGTATTCACAACTCTCTCAGTCTCCATTGCTAGCTCCTTCTTCTCTACCTGACCTCTAAATGTCTGGGTGCTTCTGGATTCATTTTTAGGCTTAAAAAAATCCCCCCAAGCCCAGCCAGCATGGCTCCTGGTTCAATGGTTGAGTGTTGACCTATGAACCAGGAGGTCATGGTTCGATTCCTGGTCAGGGCACATGCCTGGGTTACGTGCTCTATCCCCTGTAGGGGATGTGCAGGAGGCAGCCAATCAATGATTCTCTCTCATTGTTGATGTTTCTATCTCTCTCTCCCTCTCTCTTCCTTTCTGACATCAATAAAAATATATTATAAAAAAAGAAATCACCCCAAAACTCATTGTACTTTCTCCCTAAGCAGCCTAATGCTGATCCATCCAAATTTGTATGTATAGCATTAGCCTCTTTGAGCTCCAGTCTTATGTATATACTAGAGGCCTGGTGCATGAAATTCGTGCGGGGGGGGGGGGGTAGAGGTGTGTCCCTCAGCTCAGTCTGCACCCTCTCTAATCTGGGACCCCTTGGGGGATGTCTGACTGCCTCTTTAGGCCTGATCCCAGTGGGCCTAAATGGGCAGTCAGACATCCCTCTCACAATCCAGGACTGCTGGCTCCCAACTGCTCGCCTGCCTACCTTCCTGATTGCCCCTAACCACTTCTGCCTGCCAGCCTAATCACCCCCTAACCACTTCCATGCCAGCCTAATTGATGTTTAACTGCTCCCCTGCCAGCCTGTTTGCCCCCAACTTTCCTCCTCTGCTGGCCTGGTCACCCCTAACTGCCCTCCTCTGCAGGGTTGATTGCCTCCAACTGCCATCCCTTGCAGGCCTGGTCCCTCCCAACTGCCCTTCCCTGCTGGCCATCTTGTGGTGGCCATCTTGTGTCCACATAAGGAGAAGGATCTTTGGCCACATGAGGGCAGCCATCTTGTGTGTTGGAGTGATGGTCAATCTGAATATTACTCTTTTATTAGATAGGATAGAGGCCTGTGCATGGGTGGGGGCCAGCTGGTTTGCCCTGAAGGATGTCCTGGATCAGGGTGGGGGTTCCCTTAGAGTGTGGGGTGGCCTGGGCGAGGGGCCTGTGGTGGTTTTCAGGCTGGCCACGCCCCCTGTTGACCCAAGCAGAGGCCCTAGTATCTGGAATTTATTTACTTTTTACAATTGAAACTTTGTAGCCTGGAGTGGAGCCAAGCCTTCTGCTTGCTCCTTGGCTGCCGCCATTTCTTCTTTTTTTTTTTTTTTTTAAAAAAAAATATTTTATTGATTTTGTACAGAAAGGAAGGGAGAGAGATAGTTAGAAACATCGATGAGAGAGTGTCATCGATCAGCTGCCTCTTGCACACCCCCTACCGGGGATATGCCCGCAACCAAGGTACATGCCCTTGACCAGAATCGAACCCGGGTCCCCTCAGTCCCCAAGCCGACGCTCTATCCATTGAGCCAAACCGGTCCCGGCGGCTGCCGCCATTTCTGTTTGGATTTGTTCACCTTCTATAATTGAACTTTGTAGCCTTGAGTGGAGGCTTAGGCCGGCAAAGGCAGGCAGAAAGCCTGGCTTCTTCCATTGCCTGGGAAAACCAAGCCTCCCTCCTGCTCTCTGTGGCTGTAGCCATCTTGGTTGGGCTTATTTGCATACTTGCTCTGATTGGCTGGTGGGCATGGCTGATAGGTGTAGCAGAGTGATGGTTAATTTGCATTTTACTCTTTTATTGGGTAGGACTAGAGGCCTGTTGCACAAAGAGATTCGTGCAATAGGCCTTCCTTCCCTTGGCTTCCAGCACCGGTTTTCCTCCAGCACCTGAGACCCAGACCTTCACTCCGGCCAAGTCTGTTTTCTTTGTTTTCGCTGCTTCTCTGCAGACTCTGGCTAAAGTGTGCAGTCTTGTCTTTGCTGCGGCACTTCGTTCCTGTAGATCCCTTCACCTCCACAACCACCACCCCCCGCCCTCCCTCTTACAGTAGGCAGTCCTGCCCTGCCTGGCCACTCTACACCTGGAGCAGCTGGGCAGCCACCATCTTTGGCCTTCTAATTTGCATACTCACTTTGATTGGCTGTGGGTATAGCGGAGGTATGGTCAATTTACATGTTTGTCTATTATCAGGTAAGATATGCTAATTTGACATCTCTTCTTGGAAGACTAATAAATAGCTAAAGTAGAATTCAGCCAAAATAGATCTCTTAATACTCCCCCCCCCAAAAAAAAACTATTATTCCCTTCCCCCCTTTTGAAATCAAGCCAATCATTCCAGGAATCAGAAATGCAGGAGTCATCCTTCCCCTTCACCCACATTCAATCTGTCTGCAAGCTCTTTCTATTTTTCTTCCGGAATTTATCTCAAATCATTCCCCCTTCCTCGCCCCACACCTGTCTTATCACCCCTACTCCCATCCTGGTTCAAGCCACCACCTGGAATAACCTTCTGACTGTTCTTCCAGTAAACTCCTTCCCTTTCTATAAGCACTAAAGGGGTTTTCTAACAATATAAATCATATCACACCCCTCTCAAGGCTTCCATTGCAACTAAACTGAAATCTAAACTCTTTATTGTGGTCAACAAGGCCCTTGTAAGATGACCCTGACTGCCTCTCTAACCTCCTCTTAGCCTCCTTTTCATCAGTCTCCAGTGGAGCAGCCCCACCCATGCTGACCTCCTTTCTAGTCTTTGGATAAGCCAAGCTCTTTCCTTCCTTCTTTCTTTCTTTCTTTCTTTCTTTCTTTCTTTCTTTCAAGTGAATAATATATATATATTTTTTTATTAGCCAAGCTCTTTCTTACCTCATGGCCTTAGCATTCATCTGCTTGAAATGCTTTTCCCTAGAATCCTTAAATAGCTTCTCCTGTTTGTAATTCAGATCTCAGCCCAAATATAAACTCTTGGAGAGGGCTTCCCTGATTGCCTTTTATCTACAAAAATCCCTTTCCTCAACTATTCACTCTATTTATTTCCACCATATCACTCACTTCTCATAATCCAAAGCTGACTTGTTTAATTTTTTACTTTCTGTTCTTTCCTACTGGATGTCAGTACCATAGCACAGGGACATGGCCTTGGTTTAACTCCCAGACCCCGGGTCGTAGAATTGCCTCTAATTCATAGTAGGTGCTTAGTAAACATTTGTTAAATAAATGAATACAGAGTGAGAGAGATGGGTGTGCAGATATAATCCTCTGGTGAAAGATCTGGGCTGAAGATAAAGTTTTGGGAATAAGAAATAAATCTTAATAAGCAATAGAAGGGAACTTCCTTAACCGGTTAAAAGGATCTACAAAGAAATCTGTAGCATGAGACTTAATAGTGAGACATCAAAACAGTCCCTTTAAGAATGGAAGAAGAGCCGGGACCGTCTCATCGACGTTTCTAACTCTCTGTCCCTCTCGATTCCTCTCTGTGTAAAATCAATAAAATATATTAAAAAAAAAAAAAAAAAGAGAATGGAACAAAGGTCTCAACTACCATATTTCTTTCTTTTTTTTTTTTTTTTTTTTCTCAACTACCATATTTCTTATGCAAGTCTGCTGGAGATCCTAGTTAGTAGAGTGTAGAAAAAGAGAAATAGTGTTTTGTTTTGTTTTGTTTTTAAAAAGGAAATTTAAACATATCATTTATGTAGAAAAAAGCTATAAAAATGATTAATTTAGAGTTTAGTGAGGTTGCTGGTTAATTAAAAAAATAAAATGTTTTTAAAAATTTTGTTACTAGCCGAAACCGGTTTGGCTCAGTGGTAGAGCGTCGGTCTGGGGACTGAAAGGTCCCGGGTTCGATTCTGGTCAGGGGCATGTACATTGGTTGCGGGCACATCCCCGGTAGGGGGTGTGCAGGAGGCGGCTGGTCGATGTTTCTCTCTCATCGACGTTTCTGGCTCTCTGTATCTCTTCCTCTCTGTAAAAAATCAATAAAATATATTTAAAAAAAAAATTTTGTTACTAAAAATTTTTTTTCTTCCTATATCAGGAAAATACAGACTATCTCTGCACAGTGAATTAAAAAAAGAAAAGAGCCCTAGCTGGTTTGGTTCAGTGGATAGAGCATTGACTGTGGACTGATGGGTCCTGGGTTCGATTTCGGTCAAGGGTGCATGCCCAGGTTGTGGGCTCAATCCCCAGTAGGGGGTGAGTAGAAGGCAGCCGATCCATGGTTCTCTCTCATCATGGATGTTTCTTTTCTTAAAAAAATATATTTTATTTTTTACAGAGAGGAAGGGAGAGAGATAGTTAGAAACATCGATGAGAGAGAAACATTGATCCTGCACACTCCCTACTGGGTATGTGACCACAACCAAGGTATATGACCTTGAGTAGAATCCAACCTGGGACCCTTGAGTCCACAGGCCAACGGTCTATCCACTGAGCCAAACCGGTTAGGGCTCTTTGTATTTAAAAAAAAAAAAAAAAAATATATATATATATATATATATATATATATATATATATATATATTTATTTATTGATTGATTGATTTCAGAGAGGATGGAAGAGGGAGAGAGAGATAGAAACATCCATGATGAGAGAGAATCATGGATCAGCTGCCTCTTGCAAGTCCCGACTAGGGATGGAGCCCACAACCTGGGCATGCACCCTTGACTGGAATCAAACCTGGAACCCTTCAGTGACAATGCTCTGTCCACTGAGCCAAACTGGTTAGGGCAATATAATGGCTTAATGTAGGAGAATAAAGAATAAAAGGTATATAAGACAGTTAAATTCTTATCAGTTACAGCAAGAATAAATATATAAGGTTTAAAATGGATAAATAAAGAAAAAGCATTATACATATGCCACTTAGAGTAATGGCGGTAACAACCAGAAGAAACTGCTTAGAGTTAAAAGGGGTAGCCTCTGGCAAGCAGGATTTAGGACGGGGAATGGGGTGTGTCAAAACATGTTTGTTTTTTGCTATAAGCCTTAAGATATATTATGGATACACTAGAGGCCCCGTGCACAAGATTCCTGCTCTGGACTGAGGGGGGCACTCAGCCCAGCCTGCGCCCTCTCGAAGTCTGGGACCGTTCGGAGGATGTCTGCCTGCCAGTTTAGGCAATTGGGCCTAAGCTGGCAATCAGACATCCCTCTCACAGTCTGGGGCTCTCGCAATCCGGGGACCTCTTGCTCCTTACTGCCTCCAGAGGCTCCTGCCACCACTGTAGATGCTTGCCAGCTGTGAGTCTGGCTTCTGGCTGAGTGGCGCTCCCCCTGTGGGAGCACACTTATCACCAGGAGGCAGCTTCTGCATTGAGCATCTGCCCCCTGGTGGTCAGTGCACATCATAGTGACTGGTCATTCCACTGGTTGGTCCATTTGCATAATTGGCTTTTATTATATAGGATGGTCAGAGGTCAGAGGGAAGGGGGATAGACATAGACAAAAGTGTGGTGATGGCCAGAGGTGGGGGGGCTGGGTAGAGGAGAGTAAAGGAGGGAAAATGGGAAACATCTATAATAGTGTCAACAACAGAATAAAAAACAACTACCCTGTTTCCCCGAAAACAAGACAGTGTCTTATATTAATTTTTTCTCCCAAAGTTGCGCTAGGTCTTATTTTCAGGGGATGTCTTATCTTTCCATGCGCTAGGTCTTATTTTCGGAGGATGTATTATTTTCGGGGAAACACGGTATATACCAGTACATTATACACCTATTAGGGAAAAAAAAAGATACATTATGAACTATGTATTTACACTTGGATAAAATTAAAAAATTTAAAAAGAAAGAATTTTGGAGAATCCAAGATGGCTGCTCGGGTAGGCAACTAGCCGCAGCCGCACACAACAATTTTAATAAAATACAACTAAAATATAAAATGGACATTACCCAGAACTACAGGAAAGTCGACTGACTGGAAATCCTACAACAAGAAGCAAGGAGAAAACCAGAAGGAAGCACGGAGGAGCTGTAAAAGCCTAAGGTACGGAGACACGCGGCGCGCGCGGAGAGGACGGAGCCGGAGAGGAGGGAGGCCGAGTGCCTGGCGGGCGTTCCCAAGCGGGAAGGAGAGAAAACTCCGACTGTTCTGGGCCCCCGACTGCTCTGAACCCCAGTTCTGGGCCAGACCCCGGGGACTCAGGCTCAGCCATAGGGAGCTGGGCTGTAAGGTGGAACCCCGGGGTAGCGGAGAAAGGAGGTCCCGGAGGCGCACACACTGCCCCCAGAGAAGGGACGGTCGGCTGTGCCGCGGGATTGCCCTGACGGGAAGGAGACTGGGGCTCCAGACTGCTGTGAACGCCACCTCCAACTCCACTTCCAACTGAACTGAACCCCAATACCGGGCTCATTGTGGGAGAGCATAGACTGTTTGGCAGCAGGCGAAAATCGAGGGCACCTTTCTCTCAGAGGCGCCGGCAGCGAGCTCTGAAGGACCCGCATAGGGCGGGGCTGACGGAAGCCAAAGCTGCAGGCTCCACCCTGAAACCCCGTCCCATCTGTAACTGCGAAATGCGACAACAAAATAGATCACAAACGAAAGAAATGGAGGACAAAAAGCGTCTGGATATAGAGTTCAAATCTACGCTTATAAGGTTTTTCAAGAATTTCCTAGAAAAGATGGATAAGGCCTATGAGGATATGAAAAGAGATCAACTAGAATTAATAAGGAGTCAACAAGAAATGATAAGGGACCAACAAGAAATAAAGAATACATTGTCTGAAATAAAAAATATTCTACAGAGTCCTAAAAACAGAAGGGAAGATCGCAAGAATCAAGTCAAAGATTTGGAACATAAAGAGCCAGAAGACACTCCTCCACAGAAGCTAGAAGGCAAGAGAATCCAGAAAATTGAAGATAATGTAAGAAACCTCTGGGACAACTTCAAGCGAACCAACATCAGAATTATGGGGGTTCCAGAAGATGAGAGAGAGCAAGATATCGAAAACATACTGAAAGAAATAGTGACAGAAAACTTCCCCCACCTGGTGAAAGAATTTGACTTACAAGTCCAGGAAGCGCACAGAACTCCAAACAAAAGGAATCCAAAGAGGACCACACCGAGACACATCATTATTAAAATTCCAAGAGCAAAAGATAAAGAGAGAATATTAAAAGAAGCAAGAGCAAAGAAGGTAGTAACTTATAAAGGAGCACCTATACGATTGTCAGCTGACTTCTCAACAGAAACCATGCAGGCCAGAAGGGAATGGCAAGAAATATTCAAGGTGATGAATAGCAAGAACCTACAGCCAAAAATAAGCTACCCAGCAAAGCTATCACTCAGAATCGAAGGCCAGATAAAGAGCTTCACTAATAAAAAAAAGCTAAAGGAGTTCATCACCACCAAACCAGAATTATATGAATTGCTGAAGGGGGTTCTTTCAGAAGAGAAAGTAAACAAAGATAAAAATTATGAACAACAAATACGTAATTATCAACAAGTGAATCTAAAAACCAAGGAAATTAAAAAAATCTGATGAACAATATTAACTGTTGAATATAATAGAATCAGAGGTATGGAAGGGGAGTGAACCGACGATTCTTGGGGAAAAGGGGAGAGGGGGGCGTGGGAAGAGACTGAACATAAACTGTGCACCTATGGATGAGGACAATGGGGAGAGGGGAAAGGGCAGAGGGTGGGGTGGGAACCTGGTGGAGGAGAGCAATGGTGGGGTGGGGGGGAAGGAACATTTGTAATAATATGAAAAATAAAAACTTATTAAAAAAAAAAAAAAAAAAGAAAGAATTTTGTCCAGAAAGGAGTGTTGTTGAAATGTTTATTTTTGTTTTTATGGTAAAGCTAAAGAAGCTTCAGAGCCCCTGTGAGGGCTGGATTTGTTCTGGGAGAGAGAACAAGCAAGTTGCAACCAGCAGCATTTTGGATAACCTGCCTGAAATGACTCGAAGGAGAAAGGGACAGATTCCGTAAGCCTACAGTTATTTGTAATTCAACCTTATTTTAAAAATCTCTCCCATCCCCAAATTAGTCCTTCAGGTTCAGTAAACTATAGGCCTCACAAAACCTGTGTTAGTCCCTGAGGGTTGGGGTCCCCAAAGGAGTTGTGATTCATCTATTATATTTATTTGCTCCTTTTAATTCCTGTTCTAGAGGGATAGTGAGGACAGTTTTTCACTCAGTAACTTTTATAATAAGAATTGTATTGGAACCCGCTCCTTTTTTTGGCTGTTTATGGGTTTACCTTACCAGGCACTCAGAGACTTTAAGACCTTTGATGATAGGTTCAGAGCTGTATTGTGTTTCTATAACACAGGCACAACGTTAATACAACTTTTATAAATGTTTGTTGAAGAAACAGATGTCAGTGCCATGAGCTATTACTTTTCCTTCTGCCCCATCTCTTTATTGAGACTTTTGTGCAAAGCGTAATAAGGCTGAGAGGATGTGCAGGGAGAGCGGAGTCAGGTTGATTTTTCCAAACCCTAGATCCCATGCTTTGATTTTATAAAGTAGATGACATTCTGAATTGGGTATATTAGATTTTGCTAATACTGTATCAACTCCCTTTACTCATAGAGCATTATTTTTAATGATGTTTAAACGTTTCGTACTACGAGGTGCAAAATATTTTGCTTATTTCAAGAATCTGAGAGCATTCTTTCTGTAATAAAGTGAATTACCAACATGGGAAGTCTGTTTTTTGGGGGGGCCCTCTGCCTAAAATGGGGCACAGCAGTCCTAAAGTCGGCTCTGACAATGTCTAATTCGCACACCACGTGTGGAGTTGGACGGCTGCTGGACATCATCTTTTCTTTTAGCCCCTTCGATCCCACCGCACGCACCTGCTTCCACCAGAGGCGGTGTCTTGACCCTCCGTGACCTCTTTGTCATGGCGTTCCGGGGGCGTCCACCGCCCGAGGCCTTGGCAGGCAGCCGGGACCTCGACCTTCCCAAGATGGCGGCCACCCGGCGAGCGCGCGTCAGGGGCGGGGCCGCGACGGCGGGGGCGGGGCCGGGAGGCCCAGGGGGCGGGCCTTTGGTCTGGCCGATCCCGGAGCAGGCGGCCCCAGCGCGCCTGCGCGGAGCGGCCCTCCGCGCAGTGAGGCTGAAGCGGGGGAAGGCACCGGTGGGGCCGAGCCGCGGGGCTGACGGAGGGAAGCAGGCGAGCGACATCCCAGCGCGCGCCGCGGCGGCCCGGGCTCCCTCCCCTCTCCTTCCGGGCGTGAGGCTGCTGTGAGGAGCGCGGAGCCGGGCGGACTCGCCCCGGCAGCGAAGGCGCCGCTCCCGCCGCCCCAGTCCGGCCTCCTTTGGCTTCGGCGCTCCCGCCGTGGGGCCCGGTTCCTCAGCACACCCAGCTCCGGCCGCCTCCTCCGAGCCTGCCCCTGGCCCTTCGCACGCCGCGGCGCCAGCCCGGGCCCTCGGCGGGAGGATGACGGAGCTGCAGTCGGCGCTGCTACTGCGAAGACAGCTGGCAGGTGAGCGGGCGGGAGGGCGGGCGGCGGGCGGCGATCGTGGCGAGCGCTGCGGCTTCCCTCCTTCTCGCCTCCCCTCCCGGGCCGGCGGCCGGACGGCTGAGGGGAGCGGCAGCCGCTGGCGAGGCCGGGTGCGGGCTCGCGAGGGTGGGGAGCCCGAGGCGCCGGTCCCGGCCGGGTGGCCAGGCGGGCGGCCGGGCGGGCACTTCTTCCCCGGCTTTCGGAGGGTGTTGGGGGCGGGGACGCGCCCCAGCCTGTGCGCTGCTGGGACGGGGCCTGGAGAGGAGGGAGGCTGCCCCCTCCCCCACCGCGGGGTGGGACGTTGCGGGGGAGGGGCTGTGGCTCTCCAGCCCGGACCCACCCTCCCAGGGGCGGGTCGCGGGCTCAGGTGCTGCCGGGGCCGCCGGACCCTTGGGGGCGGGAGGGAAGGAGCGCCCGGGCCCGCCCCGCAGCGGGTCCCTGGCCCGGGCGTCCGAGCGGCGGCGGGTGGGCAGCGGGTGGCGAGAGTAGGCGAGGAAACTGGCCCCCGGCCGGATAGGTGAGGCGCGCAAAAAACTTCTGCCCGGGCCGCGCCGGGGCCGCGGAGTTGTGCGGCGGATAACAAAGCGCTGGCACCCGTGGCCTCGGCGCTGGCGCGCGGGGTCTGAGGACCCGGCGGGGTGCGGGACGCGCCACGCTCGCCTCCGCCTGGCACGGGCCCCGCTGCGCCGCCGGCGGCGGGGGGAGGGCAGGGGCCGGCCCAGCGCGAGCCGCTTTCTGGCCGGCGCGGGGCTTTGTGCTCGGCGCGGTCCTGGCCCCTGCGCAGGCCTGCGGAGCCTCCGGGCTGCGGCCCGCGGGCTCCAGCGGGGGAGGCGGCCGGGCGTGCCTCCCTAGAGCTGCCGGCGTCCCCCTCCCCCATTGTCCGGGCCTCCCTCCGGCCGTTTGCGGCTTCCAGGTTGACTTTTTTAGGGGGTTGGCTCCGACTCTGCTAGGACTGTACGAGCGGAGCATGCGCGCCGGCGATGTACGTGTGCGGAGTGTAAGGGGGGGAGGCGGGCTGCAGGCTTCACAATGCCGCCCCACGTGCTGCCAGATTTAAAGAGAAATGAACCAGCGGTTACCCCTGCTGCCCAGCGCCCAGCGTGTGCCCTTTGCCGTCCAGGCGAATTTTTTCACCTTCCCCGCTGTACAGCCAGCCAGCAGCCCGGAGCCCCCGGCAGAGGCCATAGCCTGGAATGAAGAAATCTGTTTTTGAATTAAGAGAGTTTGAGGTTAAGTCACCTTTGTGGCTTCTTAGGAAAAGGTTGTCAGGGGCTGTTACAGATTGTATAATTAGGTTTATTATTAGAGCATGAGCAAGCAGGTTTGGGCAAGTATGAAAGTTCTGGGTGCTCAAGGGGAGTGACTTGAAGTCAATGGAGAAGTATTGATAGCTATGTTTATCTGGAAAAATCGTGAAAGAATAATTACCTATTACAGTTTATATTTTCAAACACTTGACTTTTCTGTGTAATTTTTTTTTGTTTTGTTTTGGATGAAGGAATCTCCCTAATCGTTCTTTTATCAGAATAAGTTTTTGTTATGTAGTGGATTATTAATAAGCAATATGGAAATACTAAATTAGTATTAAAATAGTACTCAACTTGTATAATGAGAAAGATACACTCTTAAAATGGTGTAAAAGGGTTACACAGTTAATAAGAAAGTTAGGTTAATAAGAGCGTTAGGCAGTAGCAATATTACAAGTTATTTCCTACCCATTTATGAATTAGCTATAGATTTTGATAGACACTGGTTCAGTTGAGTACTCTTTTTTTTTTTTTTTTTTTTTTTTGACAAGGTTAATCCCACATACTAATAAAACATTTCTAAAGGTCTTTATTAATGGTTGACATTTTGGTAAGGCACAGTAAAATATTCTTTAAGATCAGAGGAGAGAATAATTTAGTTTGTAATTTTTCAGGCCTCATAAAGTTACTTAGATGCTTTTTAAAAAAAATTCACATTTATTGACTTTATTTAATATATATTTTTACTGATTTCAGAGAGGAAGAGAGAGGGAGAGAGAGAATCATTGATGGCTGCCTCCTGCACGGCCCCCACTGGGGTTTGAGCTTGCAACCGAGGGATGTACCTGCGATCTGATTGGAACCTGGGACCCTTCAGTCCCCAGGCCGACACTCTATCCACTGAGCAAACTGGCTAGGGCTTTTTTGCCTTCTTGATCAGAGTCATTGAACTATTCTTAATTTCTTAAATTTTTGAGAGATTTTAATTAACATGCTCAAAATGTACAAAATAGAAGCCAAAGTATAGTGAAATGTAAACATATCAAGTTTATTGGAAAGAGTTTATACCTACATACTAAAATAAAAGTCCTATTGTATTTTAGTACTACAATGCTCAACTTTGTGGTTCTTCAGATATTTAAAAACAGGAAAGAATGGTAATCTGTAATCTCCTGAAACCTTTTAGCCTGCACTTTTGAAAGGCATTATAAAACGTACTTTAGAAATCTTGAAATGTATTGAATTTAGTAGACACACAAACCTGTAAGGTATTCTAGCTGCTAGAAACTAACAGCAGTGGCCAACAATGGTTACATTTATTGAGCCCCTAGTCTGCTAGTCCTTATATAGGATTTTATTTCATTACTTAAGGGGAGAATTTACTGTGTGTTTTGTAGGTAACTTTAATGAAGAAGCTAGTTACGTTAAGAGTTGGGTTGCCATTTCCATCTCAGCTCTACTGATTTTTTGGGTGGATTATTGGTGTGTGGTTCTATCCTTGCATGATAGAATGTTCAGCAACATTCTTGGCCTCCATGCACTAGATGCCAGTAGTACACCCCCTCAGTTGTGACAGCCAAAAATGTTGCCAAGTGTCCCCCAAAGGACAGAATCATCCGAGACTGAGAAATTACTGGTTTAAGGTGTTTTAGTTAAGACCATTTGGCTATTGTAAAGAATAAGAACACCTTACAGATTCCTGAAATATGATAGGTTGTGTATTTCTTTGTGATATTATTGGACTATGACTTTATTCCTTTGCAAATTCTGCAGTGGCAGTTTAGCTTTTGCAGTGCATTATGCTAAACACACGAAATCCCACAGCACAAGAGATAAATTTAAGCATTTTAAAAAAGTTATTATAAGCACTGGATAAAAATACAAAGAGTACAAGAAGGTATAGTTTTTCCATCCTGACCTCCAATTCTTTGCTTGGAAACAACCATCATTGATAATTTCTTGTGTGTCTTGTCTTTTCAGAGAGATTCTTATATATGTTTATATGGGTTAATGTTTACTGAGGACTGACAGGTACTAGGAGCTGAGTGCTTTACACACATTATTTTATCTTCCCAATAAGGAATAGAGGCTCAGAGAGGTTAAGTAACTTGCCCAAGGTTACACAGGTAGTAAGTGGTGTTACTAGATTCATATTCAGTTTCTTATTTGAGAAACTTTGATTTTTTTAATTTGTATTTTTTAAAAGTTTCTCATTTTTGTGTTATTTTATCATTTTAAAATTATTTTTAATTCTCACCTAAGGATGTTTTTCCATTGATTTCTAGAGAGAGTGGAAGAGAGAGGGAAAGACAGAGAGAAATACCAATGTGAGAGAAACACATGGATGGGTTGCTTTCTGAATGTGCCCTGACCAGAATTGAACCCGGGATCCTTTGGTCTGTAGTCTGACACTATCCACTGAGACACACCAGCTAGGGCGAGACTTTGATGTTTTTAATTGGCAATATTGCCTCCAAGGGAATCCTATCTAATAAAAAGGGAATATACTAATTGTCCTGCCCTCAAAGATGGCAGCACCCACAGCCAATAAGGATGGAATATGCTAATTACACCCTCAAAGATGGCAGCACCCAGTCCGCCCAGCCCTGCAGGAGCGTCAGGCATGTGGCAAGGCCCAGTCTGCTGCTTGCTCTGGAGTCCCCCAGTCCCCTCAGCTCCCCAGATCCTAGTGTTTGTGATGTGCTATGTTTCATTAGCTCTTCTGGTGTTCATAGGATATTGAAAGAATACTCTTAAAAGGAGTAGTTAGAATGATTTGGTATTTTTTATTGGCCTTTCTAGAATATATTGGCACTGACATACAACTTCATTAACAATCTTAAACAAGCAGAAATAGAGTAATTGATTATTGACAGGGACACCCTAGTGATAGAAGATTCTGGGTGATGAGCCAAATATTAATAACCTTTTTTTTAAGTTGAAAAATTTAAATATAGTTAACTGGTTTGCTATTTCACTTATTTATGCATTCATTGATTGATTCTTGTATGTGCTCTGATGGGGATTGAACCCACACTTTGGTGTATGGGGACATTGCTCCAACCAACTGAGCTACCTAACTGGGCTAACTATTAATAATCTTAATGCTAATAATTATTGACTCACATATTTAGAAATGGAAGAAAAGTCTAAAAGTAAATTTTCATTGCATTAAACTACTAATTGCTTAACAGAGTTTGGGAATTTTTATATCCAGAAATCATTACACTATTATAGAAAGAATACAGATACTATGTATTGTACTGAATATATTGTTAGAAAAAATGCATAGAGGAAACATTGTGGTTGAGGGAGAAGGTGTAGGATGATTTACAATCTTTGTAGTAGGGGAAGCATCAAAGAATTACGTATCTGGCTGGTTTGGATCAGTGGTTAGAGCATTGGCCCTTGTACCAAAGGGTTAGGGTTCAATTCAGGTCTAGGGCACATACCTGGTTGCAGGTTTGATCTCTGGCTCCAGTCATGGTACAGCATTGATGTATTACATATTTATGTTTCTATCTCACAGTTGCTCTATAACCATCCCCCTCCTTTAAAAAACCAGTAGTAAAAATATCCTTAGATGAGGATTAGTGACAACAAAACAAGAATTATGCATCTGTTATGTTGTGTTACAGAATCTAAAATAGTCTTATTTTTGAAATATATACATATATCAAATCCTTATGTTGTACATCTTTTTAAAAAAAAAATATTTTATTGATTTTGTACAGAGAGGAAGGGAGAGAGATAGAGAGTTAGAAACATCGACGAGAGAGAGTCATCGATCAGCCGCCTCTTGCACACCCCCTACTGGGGATATGCCCGCAACCAAGGTACATGCCCTTGACCGGAATCGAACCTGGGACCCTTCAGTCCCCAAGCCGATGCTCTTATCCATTGAGCCAAACCGGTTTCAGCATGTTGTACATCTTAAATGTACACAATGTTATATGCCATTTATATCTCAGTAAAGCTGGAAAAAAGTCTCAATTTTTTAATGAATAAGTGAACTTTCTTACTAGAGTAGATGATTTAAAGAAGTATATATATATATATTTATTGATTTCAGAGAGGAAGGGAGAGGAAACATCAATGATGACAGAGAATCATTGATTGGCTGCCTCTGCATGCCCTTATTGGGGATCATGCCCTGACCTGGTGACCTCTTGTGTCCTGGCTCGAAGCTCAACTGCTGAGCTACACCAGGCTGGGCAGGAATAGGTGATTTTTAAGTTATAGTTTTTGTTCAGTGAATATTTTTTAAATACAGTGAAATTTAGTTTTTTATAAATAACAGAAGTTTAATTTCCTGTAAACTACTTCAGGCCGAAACATACTTTCTACATTAGTCTTTAAAAAAATGTTTTATTGATTTTTTATGAATACTCAAGTCTTAACGATGAACTTCCTAAGTAGGTGATGCGCAAATTCTTGTTCTTTAAGGACTGAGTCTGTCTTTTCCTCTCTTGGGCCTATGTGCCCCTGACCAGAATCGAACCTGGGAAGCTTCAGTCTGCAGGCTGATGCTCTATCCACTGAGCCAAGCTGGCCAGGGTTGAAAGGAAGAATCTTTAGTGTTAAGGATTATAGTAAAAATACTAGAGACCTGGTGCACAAATTGCATGCACTTGGTGGTAGGGGGAGGGGAATCCTTCAGCCTGGCCTATGCCTTCTCACAGTCCAGGAGCGCTCGGGGGATGTCTGATTGACAGCTTAGGCCCACCCCCACTGTGCTCACCAGCTGTGAGCCTGGCTTCTGGCTGAGCGGTGCTCCCCTTGTGGGAGCGCACTGACAACCAGGGGGACAGCTCCTGCATTGAGCATCTGCTCCCTGGTGGCCAGTGCGTGTCATAGCAACTAGTTCTGCTGTTTGGTCAATTTGCATATTAGCCTTTTATTATATAAGATACACTCTGAAATTGAGTTCATTGAAGTTCTTTCACCTATTTGATTCTCTCAAAGCAACCTAACACTAGATTAAGAAGTTACTTCTTCAATTTTATTTAGCAAGTAAATGGCAGAAATAGATATCAAACCCAGGTTACCTTATTACCAAGACTACTTTTTATACCTAAACATACTGTTAAACTCAGAACTCTTGTGATTTTGGAAGGGAAACTACTGTTGCGCATGGCCTCACCTGATATTTTGAGTTTATCTTCTACGTTGTAAGATTCTAAAACTAAAGCATCTCTTTCAAGGCTTACATAGAGAGAGGTGTTACTCTGAGAACTTCCTTAATACTCTTTTAGTGTAGGTAAGTATAGGATAATGTTTATCTTAGTTGTATTTAACAATACATAGAATGGTTTATATTGCGCTCATTAGAAATCTAGGGCTTTAGGCTGTGAACATCTATGGTGTGGTATTTCCCCAGGGAAATACTGTATTTTTGAAGTCTTCTCTGGTTGTTTTTATATCTCTCCCTTAGGATTATACCTTTGCTGCTGCTTCTACCCTTAGTATTTGCTTGATGGAAATAGAACAAAACTGTTGCTACCCAGCATGGTTTATGTTTAATTCTTTCAGGTGCAACAGTGGCTTGGATGAAGGTACTGTGCCTCTTGCAGCCCTCTTCAGGGTTTAAGGTATATGGATGGTATGGCTGCTGAGGAAGCAATACCATTGTGTTAGACTTAAAAAAAAAAGTGTTTTTTTTTTTTTTAAATCTTAGAGTGGAAGGGAGAGATAGAAACATTGATGAGAGAGAAACATTGATTGGCTGCCTCCTCCATGCCCCCTACTGATGATTGAACCTGAAACTTGGGCATGTGCCCCCATTGGGAATCAAATCAGTGATCTCTTTAGTTCATGGGTTGACCCTCAACCATTGAGCCACACTGGCCAGGCATGTGATAGACTTAAAAAATTAAATTTTAGAACAGTTTCAGATTTACAGAAAAAATTATAAAGATAGTATAGAGAATTCCTATACCCTGCATCCATTTCCTATTAATATCTTACATTAGTATGGTATGTTTATCACAACTAATGAAGCAATATTGATCCATACTTATTCAAATTTTCATAGTTTTTACTTGATATCTATTTTTCTGTTCCAGGAGACTATACAGTATCCCACATTGTATTTTAGTTGTCATGTCCTTTTAGTCTCTTCTGTTCTGTGAGAATTTCAGTTTTCATATTTCTTGTGTCTTTTCAGTTTTCAGGAATACTGGTCAGGTATTTTGTAAAATGTCCCTGAAATTGGGTTTACCAAATGTTTTTCTTATTAGTAGAGTGGATTTGTGGGTTTTCAGACAGGATACTATAGAAGTGAACTACACTTGTTATCACATATTGGTGGTACATGATAACTTCAGGACAGCACTGGTGATGTAAACCTTAATCACTTGATTAAGGCAATATTGTTCAGGTTTTTCCACTGTAGTTACTATTATTTTCTTTTACTAAATCCTGTCCACACTCATGTGGGAAGGAGGGGCTAGGTCCTACCTCCTAGTAGGGAGAATAACTATATTATTTGGAATTGTTCTGTAAGAAAGATTTGTCACTCCTTACCATTTATTTGTTAATTCAATCATCTATTCTGTGTGGACTTGTATGTTTTATGCTTTGGGTTGAATTTTTTATCAGGGCTCTTTAAAGAAATAGAACTAATAGAATGAATGGAGATACATATATATGTCAGTCACGTTATTGATTTGGATTGGCACGTCCAAAATCTGCAGGGTAGCTTGGCAGCCTGGAGACCTAGGAAAGAGTTGATATTGCAGTTTAACTCTGAAGGCAGTCAGCGGGTAGAACTTCCTCTTCAGGGGAGGCCAGTCTTCTTGTTAAAATTAAGACCTTCATGCCGAAGCTGGTTTAGCTCAATGGTAGAGCGTCGGTCTGCGGACTGAAAGGTCCCGGGTCTGATTCCGGTCAAGGGCATGTACATTGGTTGCGGGCACATCCCCGGTGGGGTGTGTGCAGGAGGCAGCTGGTCGATGTTTCTCTCTCATCGACGTTTCTAGCTCTCTATCCCTCTCCCTTCCTCTCTGTACAAAATCAATAAAATATATTTTTTTAAAAAAAATTAAGACCTTCAACTGATTGTATGAGGTCCACTCACATTATAGAAGGTAGTCTGTACTCAAAGTCTACTGATTTAAATTGTAAACTCATCTAAAAAGCACCTTTACAGAAACATCTGGGATAATACTTTTTACTTTAAAACTAATATACATATACACATTATATATGTAGTACATACCCTGATTGAATATAACTTGCAACCCGGGTCTATGCCCTGACCAGGAATAGAACCTGCCACCTTTTGATGTACAGTACCATGCTCCAGCCAACTGAGCCACATTGGCCAAGGTCTAAGATAATGTTTGACCCAATATCTGGGTACAGTGGTTTAGGCAAGATGATGCATAAAATTAAACACTTTTATTTTGTTCCTTATGTCATTTATTTAGTTTCTAAATTGTTCCAGCTTTGGTCATTGAGAGTTCTTTCAGATTGCTTCATATGTTCCTTTGACACTTTCTTATTTTCTGAATAGAGGCCCGGTGCACGGATTCATGCACTGGTGGAGTCCCCCGGCCTGGCCTGCACCCTCTCACAATTGATGTTTCTTTATCCCTTCCTCTCTCAAATTTGTATTATGTATTTGTAACTTCCCTTTTCTAATTTGTATTATGTATTTGTAACTCTTCTAATGTTTGTCTAATTAGTAGCTTTTTCCTTTTTATCACTGAATAGTAGTCCAGTGTATAGTTTTTACTGTGTACATTCCATTGTACTATATTTTGCTTGTCCATTTCCATGTGGAAGGATAATATAGTTATCTTGCTTATTACCAGTTTTTAGTGATTATGAATAAAGCTCCTATAAACATTTGTGTACATTTTTTTGGGTGAACTTAAGTTTTTCATCCCTTGGGGGATGTTGGACTGCAGGCTAGGCTGTGGGACCCCATTGGTGCACGAATCCGTGTACCAGTCCTCTAGTATGCATATAAAATATTTGGTTAATCTCTTCCCGCCCTCCCCACTTCCCTCTGAGATTCATCTGTGTGTTCCATGTTTCCTTGCCTGTGCGTTGAGTGTCTTTCCCCTGGTGGTGAGTGCATGTCATAGTGACCGGTTGAATGGTTGCTTAGACATATTTTATATCTACAGGATGTATCATACCTACCTTGCATTTTCTCTACCCAGCCCAAGAACGGTATCTAGAAACCAATATCTGGCATTGGAAGTGCTCATTACTACAAGAGTATCATTTTACTAGAGGCCTGGTGCTCGAAATTCGTGCGCGTGGGGGGTGGGGGCTGTACCTGAGCCGGGCCTACATCCTCTCCAACCTGGGACATCCCTCCCACAATCAGGGATCGCTGGCTCCTAACTGCTCGCCTGCCTGCCTGCCTGATTGCCCCTAACCACTTCTGCCTGCCAGCCTGATTGCCCCCAAACTGCCCTCCCCTGCTGGCCCGATTGCCCACAATTGCCTTCCTCTGCTGCATCCTGCCGCCTCTGTGCAAGTTGGCAGAGACACCAGGACCAGCCTCCATGGCATAGAGCTGCCGCCCCCCCCCCCCCCCCCCCCCGTGTGCACGGCCATCTTGTGATGATGTCATGCTCAAGGGCACAAGGACCACCTAGGGTTTTATTAGTATAGATAGGACAGAGGTTAGCAGTGTGTATTTATATTAACCCAGGTGTGTGTGTGTATGTATATATATCTCGATGTTTCTGTGTATCTATCTGTATATATATTAAGCTACACTTAGATTCATACTGATGTTTTTTACTCTAACAAAGTACCAGAGAGTATTTATTCCAGCCTTCCCTTCTTATTTTTCTATAACTTCCCCCTCTGTCAGAAATTAATTTATTTTTATATTTTTGTATTTTTATTGATTTCAGAGAGGAAGTGAGAGGGAGGGAGAAACATTAATGATGAGAAAGACTCATTGATCAGTTGCTTCCTCCATGACTCCTACTGGGGATTGAACCTTCAACTCCAGCATGTTCTCTGACTGAGAATCAACCAAAGTTCTGTATCCACCACTGTAGGGCCATACAGAATAGTTATAGCACCCTAAAATTGTGTTCTCTATGTGTTCCTTTTGTAGTGTAGCACTCCCCTCTACCAATCTCTGGCAACCACTGATCAATTTTCTGTTCTTATAGTTTCGCCTTTTATATATGTCATACGTAGCTTTTAGGGTGTGGCTTATTTCTCTTAGCAAAATGGATTTAAAATTCAACTACATTGCTGCATGAATTAGTAGCTTTTTCCTTTTTATCACTGAATAGTATTCCAGTGTATTGTTTTTACTGTGTACATTCCATTGTACCATATTTTGCTTGTCCATTTCCATGTGGAAGGATAATATAGTTATCTTGCTTATTACCAGTTTTTAGTGATTATGAATAAAGCTCCTATAAACATTTGTGTACATATTTTTGGGTGAACTTAAGTTTTTCAGTTTACATAGATAAGTACCTATGAGTACAGTTGCTGGTTATATGGTAAGACTGTTTAACTTGGTATGAAACTGCCAAATTATCTTCCAAAGTGGCTGTACTAAACATTTTATTGTAAATAGTACCATCTTAATGCATTTTCTTCATCTTAGTTTTTCACTTAACATAGTATAGACATCTTGGTATTGGTATGTAGAGACTTATTTTGTTGCTTTGAAACACCACAGTATTCCACTTGTATGGCTAAAACACAATTCACTTTTTTATTGATGTTAGAAAAGGAGAGGGAGAGGGAAGGAGAAAGAGACATCAATGTGAGAGAGAAACATTGATCAGGGATTTTTCTTGCAGTCTGGGCCTGTGCCATGACTGGAAATTGAACCTGTCACCATTTGGTGCATTAGACGATGCTCAACCAACTGAGCCACACTGGCTAGGGCCACAATCCACTTTTTATTATTGCATATTCATGGCAAAAATATAAATTCTATAAAAAGAGAATATAATGAAAAGTTCCATCCTTTTCCATTCTCCAGAAGGGAATTTATAGCTGATGCTTATGCTTTTCAATACAATTTATATGATACCTCTTCATTCATGAGTTTATTTAACTTTTCACTATAAAAAATGAAGAGCCCAGGACAGGTAGTTTAATTGGTTATAGTATCATCCTGATATGGCAAGGTTGCAGGTTCCATCCCCAGTCAGGGCACATATAAGAATCAATAAATGAATGCGTAAATAAGGGGAACAACAAATTGATGTTTCTTTATCCCTTCCTCTCTCAAATCAATATTTAAAATAAGATGAAGAACTTAACACTACTTCCCTTTTCTAATTTGTATTATGTATTTGTAACTCTTCTGTTTGTCTTTATTATTATTAATAAAACGATTTCTCAACCTTATATAGAAGTCCTTGCTATGAAAGGTAAATGAATCAGTGCACTTACCCTTTAGTGATTTCCCCCTCTCCTGAAAATTTTTTTTAACATTTATCTTTTTTTATAACTGAAACAAGTCTTCTATATTTGTCTAGTCTCAAAAAAAGGAAATCGGCAAACAGTATTTATATGATTATGTTAATATGCGCATTATAATACCAAATAATGATTTTGGTGCTAAAAAGGAGCTGTAATTCTTATCATTGAAACTTTTCCTATTGAAGAAGAATCTTTAAGCCTCAACATTTCCTATCTTTACTTAGTTATTATGTTCATACTCAACTATCACTACTCCATGTTGTCTTCTCGTATTTTTTAACTTTAAAAAAAATATATATATATATATATTTTATTGATTTTTTACAGAGAAGAAGGGAGAGAGCTAGAGAGCTAGAAACGTTGATGAGAGAGAAACATCGACCAGCTGCCTCTTGCACACCCCCTCCTGGGGATGTGCCCGCAACCAATGTACATGCCCTTGACCGGAATCGAACCTGGGACCTTTTAGTCCGCAGACCGACACTCTACCACTGAGCCAAACCAGTTTTGGCTTGTATTTTTTAACTTTTATAAAGATACGTGGGTGGTAAATTTTGAGTCTTTGCATATTGAAAAATGTCTTAATTTTGTCCTCAGATCTAATAATTTAGTTTTCTGGAAATTGAATTCTGGATTGAAAATATTTTCCCATGGAACTTTGATGTTATTTTTCTATTGTTACATTTTCCTTTGTCCAGAGTTTCTCAACGAGAAGACAGTGATGAAGAATGACTCATGTCAGTTATGCAAGGGTTGCTCAGTGGTCAAGCATCAACCAATAAATCAAGAGGTCACTGGTTTGATTCCTGATCAAGGCTCATGCCCGAATTGGGGCCTTGATCCTCAGTGTGGAGGGGGAGATGTGCAGGAGGCAGCCTATTGATGATGTTTTTCTTTCATTGATGTTTCTATTCCTCTCATTTTTTCTCTAAAGATTGATAAAAACATTCTTTTTAAAAAAGGAATGACTCCTATCAGTATAATTTTGTTTCTGTGTAGATACTTTTTTGAAGTTCTAAAGGATTATCTGTATACTTGATGTTCTAAATTTTTACCCATGTTGTGTCTTAAGTATAGCTCATTAATTCATTGTTTTAGATTCTTAATGGGCTCTTTTATTTATCTAAAAAAATTTTGTTATTGATTTTTTATAGAGAGGAAGGGAGAAGAATAGAGAGTTAGAAACATCGATGAGAGAGAAACATCAATTAGCTGCCTCCTGCATATCCCTCACTGAGACCCCTCAGTCTGCAGGCTGACGCTCTATCCACTGAGCCAAACCATTCAGGCTTTTATTTATTTTTATTGTTAATCCTCACCTAAGGATATTTTTTTCCATTGTTTTTCTGAGAGGGAGAGAGGGAGTGAGTGGGGGGAAGAACGGAAGGATGGAAGCAGAGTGAGAGAGAGACAGACAGACAGACATAGTTGTGAGAGGGACAAATTGAATGGTTGTCTCCTGCACGCTCCCCATTGGGGACTGGGGAGCGGACCCACAACCCAGGTATTTGCCCTTGACCAGAAATCAAACCCAAGAGCCTTTGGTGTGCCAGCTCAGGCTCTTTACTATTTAGACTTAACAGCCAAGCCAGTCTGTTTTAAGCTCAGAAATTTCCACTTATTTTTTTTGTCATCCTCTACATTCTTCTGCATTGTCTTTGGAATCTTTACTAGTCAGATGTTTGACCTTTTTAATCTTATTTCTTTGCTTTTTAATTTTCATATTGTCTATTTTTTGTCTTTTGTTACTATATTATGGAGATTTTGTTCCTCATCTTTTCCATATTAGTGACTTAGTCTTCACCCATGCATGTTTTGTTATTTAAACTGGCTATTCAGTTTTTCATTTTAGCAATTGTATTTTTAATTTCCAAGAACTTAGTCTTTCCCATAGAAGTCTGTTTTTAATAACACATTTACTGAGGTTTAATGTGCATACCATAAAATCTACTTGTTTTTTTAAAACATATATTTTATTGATTTTGTACAGAGAGGAAGGGAGAGAGAGAGTTAGAAACATCGATGAGAGAGTGTCATCGATCAGCTGCCTCTTGCACACCCCCTACTGGGGATATGCCCGCAACCAAGGTACATGCCCTTGACCGGAATTGAACCCGGGCCCCTTCAGTCCCCAAGCCGACGCTCTATCCATTGAGCCAAACTGGTCTCGGCGAAATCTACTTGTTTTAAGTATACAGTTTATGTTTAGAGTTGTTCAACCATCAGCACAATGTAGTTTTAGAACACTTCCATCACTTTAGAATGAAATCTTGTGCCCATTAGTAGTCACTCCTTTTTCTTAGCCCCACACCCAAGCAACTACAAATCTACTTTTTGTTCCTATAAAATTGTCTTTTCTGGACATTTAATATAAATGAAATAATACAGCATGTGTTCTTTTGTGTATGGCTTTTTTCACTTAGCATGTTTTTAAGGTTGATCTCTGGTGTAGTATATTAAATCTGTTGTTTCAGCGTCATTTGTTGGAAACACTATCCTTTTCCTATTGAATCACCATGGAACTTTCATTGAAAAATCTGTTAACCAACCTGTGTATGTTTCTTTGAGTACTCTTATATGTATGTCCACCTCTATTGCAATATCATAGCTACTTGATTATTGCTGTATAGTAAGTCTTGAAGTCATGTAGTATAAACCTTCTAACTTGTGAGAAAGAATTATAGAGAAATTAGGTGCTTACAAAAATATTGGAAGGCCTAAAAGGATGATTTAAGGAGAAAAATCTCCACTATGACAACCAGAGATTGACTCCCCAGGAGCCTTAAAGCTAAGAGTTTAAGAACCAGAATACAAGGGGATGTGTGGGAGGGAGGGAGGGGGGCAAAAAAAAAAAATCAATAAAATATGTAAAAATAAATAAATAAACTCAATAACATAGTTGAAAAAAAAAGAACCAGAATACAGCAACTGTGATCCAGATTCACAAAGATGAGTCAAGGAGAAATCACTACACCACTTCTGTGCATATCATATTTAGCATAATCCTATCTAATGAAGACAATATGCAAATTGGCCATAACTCCACTACAAAGATGGTGGTGCCCACAGCCAATAAGGAGGGAATATGCAAATTGATGTGTCAAGGCGAGAGGCAGAAGGCGGCTCCAGGTGGGAACAAAGGTGGAAAGGTGGCTCTGGCCTGAGTGAAGGTGGAAAGACTTGACTCTGGGTCCCATGGTGAGCCCCAGACTCTGACAGGAGGAAGGTTTTCATATACATTTTACTAATTTTCTTTAATCTCTGACACTTCTATTATAGAGAAAGGGCAAATAGCAATATTAATCTCCTTTTAATGTGCAGTAATTTTGTGCAGCAGGTCACTAGTTTAATTATAAGTTGCTTATTTTAGTTCTTGGGTGCACATTTTAACACATAGCTGGAGTTGGAGAGTATAGCAGAAAGTAACACTGCTCAAATCGAGACATTCTGTGAATGCTTTATTATTTATTTTGAAATGTTCAAGGTGGCACTTGGTTTTAACTGCCTTGGCAGTGTTTTCAGCTAAATTTGGATATCAGAAAGGAGATTAAAAAACGTCTAAGGCTGCCGGGACCGGTTTGGCTCAGTGGATGGAGCGTCGGCCTGTGGACTGAAAGGTCCCAGGTTCGATTCCGGTCAAGGGCATGTACCTTGGTTGCGGGCACATCCCCAGTAGGGGGGTGTGCAGGAGGCAGCTGGTCGATGTTTCTCTCTCATCGATGTTTCTAACTCTCTGTCCCTCTCAATTCCTCTCTGTGTAAAATCAATAAAATATATTTTAAAAAATGCCTAAGGCTAATTTGATTTTCACCGGAAGTAGTCTCGTTCTTTAGTTAAATATTTGAATGCTGACTTTAAATACTATTGGTTTTGGGAGACACTAGAGAAATTGATTTTCATAGAAAGCACATTAGGTTAACAAGGAAGACAATCAAATTTTTAATTATCATAAAATCTGAGAATGATATAGCAGGAGGAGAACAAGATAATTAGTAGGAAGTGAAAAGACCAGGATATTTGTGGAAACTAAAACAGGTCCAGAATGGTTGGGAGTATTGGCTGCATGAATCAGTGACTGCTGTTAGCCATTTTAAGTATCCATTGGGATAGTCTTCTCATTAGTCATAAGACTTCATTAGGGCTTTCGAGGATGTCTGCTCTACTCTAGGTTTACTCTAAATTGGCCACATAGAATATATGTAACTAGATGCATGGTGCATGAAAATTCGTGCACTGGAGGGGGGGTCCTTCAGCCCAACCTGCTCCCTCTCACAGTCTGGGAGCTCTCAGACTCTGGGAAGTGACCCAGCAATCAGGGGAAGGTGACGTCCCCATCACACCTCTGCTGCTGCCACTGCCAGCCCTGGTTACCTGAGCCTCAGGTGGCCCTGGGCAACTGGGCAGCTGCCATCCGAGGCTTGCTTGCGCCTTGGGCCTGCCCTGGGTGGCTGAGGGGATTGGGGGACTCCCGAGACAGGTGCGTGGAGTGGCCCAACCTGCCTGGGGGTGGGCCTGGCTATGCTGTGCATCTGTGGGACTAAGGGGACTGGGCGCTGCCCATATTGTGGCTGTGGGTGCTGCCATCTTTGAGGGCGTGGCAGCAATTAGCATATTCCCTCTTTATTGGCTGAGGATGCCACCATCTTGTGAGGGCATGACAGTCAATTAGCATATTCACTTTTTATTAGATAGGAGGATATGTCCTTGGCTAGGGCATACAGCCTTAGATTTGTTGCTACCATGTTCAGTTCTGCCATGTTCAGATTAAATTATATATTTTGTAGATTGACTAATCTCTGCAGTCAGTCCTTCACTGTGGGGATTTTGGATGGATATTATAGTCTACAATCCCTTGAAATTGTATTCAAAATTGTCTGTGCATTTGTAGAGGGGGAGGGATGGATCTGTCCCTACATTGAGATTCGCGTATTTTTTTTTCTACTTAATTTTATTTATTTAGAGAGAGGAAGGGAGAGAAACATTGATTTGTTGCTCCACTTATTTATGCAGTCATTATTTGCCTCTTGTATGTGCCTTGACAGGGATGAACCCACAACCTTGGTGTATCAGGACCCCGCTCTAACCAAGTGAGCCATCTGACCAGGACATGGAGTCTCATAGGGTTTTGAAGTCACCTGCCAGATGATCTTTTTAATCCTCTTGTCCTGCAACAAATTATCATTGTCTTTGTAGCCTTAAAATGCAACTTCAGACTGTAGAGTCCTGTGTACCAACCCTACATAGAGGTGTCTTTACTGACTTGTGCTTTGGGTAATACCATTGCTCTCTCTACCTGTGGAGATATGCTGTCAGTAGCAGCCCTGTGAAATTCATTTTGGGTGTTGTGAAGATGTTACATTATAGTGTCCTTTTTAAGGGGACCTTTACAAATAAATTCATTCTTTTTTTTTTTTTTAATATATTTTATTGATTTTTTACAGAGAGGAAGGGAGAGAGATAGAGAGCTAGAAACGTTGATGAATGAGAGAGAAACATTGACCAGCTGCCTCTTGAACACCCCCTACCGGGGATATGCCCACAACCAATGTACATGCCCTTGACCGGAATCGAACCCGGGACCTTTCAGTCCGCAGACCGACGCTCTACCACTGAGCCAAACCAGTTTTGGCTAAATTCATTCTTGTTATCAATGCTAATACAATGGAGCTATGATTCTTGAAATTAATTTGTTCTGGAAGGCTGTTTAAAGAACAATTTGTTTGAAAACTAAATCATTTTTGTCTCATGAGAAATAATGTAAATTGAATTTATCTGTTTCAGAACCCCAAATGATTCCCTGTTTTAATCTTTCTTGTATACAGTACATGTCTAACATATGGTTTAATCTATAATAATAAAAGTGTAATATGCTAATTGGACCATAAGTCCTTCTGGATAACCTGGGTGAAGCCGAAGCTGCAAGGGAAGCCTGGGTCCCCGGTGCCAGAAGGAAGCCGGTGCCTGCAGCCGAGTGATGGAAGGCACAAATTTCATGCATCCGGCCTCTTAGTCCTCCACGTAATATTCAGCTTGTTTTTTTGGTGGCATTATTTTTCTTGGAAAACTCACCAAGTTTTCAGAATGGTGATGAGTAAAGACTTCAATTTAAAGTTCCCACTGGCATTCCCACACAACAATAATGTCAGCCTGTCCTTTGGCTTGTGTCCTGGCAATGACTTATGTGTGATGTAGGTCCTTTTTGGCATTTTCTTCCAGAAGAGGCCTATCTCATAATTGAACACTTATGGGGAACACATCCCTTGGCCTCTACGTTTTCTTGAAATTCTGTCACTAAATCAGCAGCTACTTTGTTAGAACTGGCAGCCTCCTCATGCCTCACTACTCTTAAGAATGCCACTTTTCTTTAATTTTTTTTTATTTCCTATTTTATTTTCAAAACATGTATTTAAAAAAATTTTTTACAATGTACAAAATAAATTACCAGAGTGTAGATACAAAAAATTACCCATTTACATGCAATAAACATTAATTTTAAAAATATATATATTTTATTGATTTTTCACAGAGAGGAAGAGAGAGAGAGAAACATCGATGAGAATCATCAATCAGCTGCCTCTTGCACACCCCCTACTGGGGATGTGCCCGCAACCAAGGTACATGCCCTTGCCCAGAATCGAACCCGGGACCTTTCAGTCCGCAGGCCGACGCTCTATCCACTGAGCCAAACCGGTCCCGGCTAAACATTAATATTTTAAGAAATAAAAAGATTTGAAATATATTACCAAAACTGTACTAACAGTATAATATCACAAAAGTTGTAGGAAATATTAAAAGTCTGTGAATAATAGGATTACTTCTATTTTAAAATAGTTTTTCCTCTGGCTCTTTTAAAAAAATACATTGATTTTTAAAAATATATATTTTATTGATATTTTACAGAGAGGAGGAAGGGAGAGAGATAGAGAGCTAGAAATGTCGATGAGAGAGAAACATCGACCAGCTGCCTCTTGCACACCACCTACCGGGGATATGCCCGCAACCAATGTACATGCCCTTGACCGGAATCGAACCCGGGACCTTTCAGTCCGCAGACCGACGCACTACCACTGAGCCAAACCGGTTTCGGCTTTTATATTGATTTTTACAGTGAGGAAGGGAGAGGGAGAGAAAGTTAGAGACATTGATCAGCTGCCTCTTGCACACCCTCTATTGGGGATGTGCCCACAACCAAAGTACGTGCCCTTGACTGGAATTAAACCTGGGACCCTTCAGTCTTCAGGCCAACTCTCTATCCACTGAGCCAAACCTGTTAGGGCTGTAATCACAGTTTTTTAATCCACTCATCTGCTGATGGGCACTTGGGCTGTTTACAAATCTTAACTATTGTACATTGTGCTGTTCTGAACATAGTGGTGCATATATCCTTTGCCACTTCTCTTAAATTTTTTATTGAACATCACCTAGCTTTAAACGAATTAATTCCAGCACTCATACCAGGAGTGTCTTTCAGGAAGTCAGTATGTATTATTTTCACTTTTTCACATTATTGCCTCAGAAATGCTATCACCAGCTTCTTTTCTACCTCTTCAGTTGTCTGTGATCATTGTTTTCGTGAGCATTTTCACAAACCTTAGCAATATCCGCACCCCTGATAGCCTCTTTAAGTTTTAAAATTGTGTTAATCATGGATTTTACCGTGCCATATACTCAGTAGCCAGATCAGATATGTAAACACCCCTATCTTTTTTAAGTTTTATGTTTCTCACAACTTTGCTTTTTCACTTTTATGCTCTCGCTAACCTTCTTAGAACCCATGGTGACTTACTGTATGTACTTAATGGTAATAAGCAGCAACGAAAGCAAAAAAACCCACAAAAATATTCACAGCACAATTTCCTGAGTTGTTAATGACGAGAGGTAGATTTAGCAGTAAATTGACTCATACTCTCGAATTCTCTCCTTTGTCACCTGACAGATGTGTGATCATACAGGTGTCAGCATGAAAGGATTATTGGGTTGAAAACAGAAGTTTGTGCAACAACTAAGACATTTTCTGTGAAAAACTTAGTTAAGAACTGAATTGTTTGAGATGGGAGACTCTTGAGGACCAAGGTTTGACTAATTCTCTTTAGTCAGAAAAATAATAAAGAACCTTAGTTGTATGACTCTCTGATCATATTTCCATGTAGGCTGCTAGAATATTGGTTACAGTGAATTAGTCATTCATCAAAAATTACGCATTAGAGTTGATGTTCTAGGCTGTTAACCTTGTGAATGTAGAGGTCTCCTTTGAGAATTTTAAAAAATATATATTTTATTGAGTTTTTACAAAGAGGAAGGGAGAGGGATAGAGAGCTAGAAACATCGACCAGCTGCCTCCTGCACATCCCTCAGTGGGGATATGCTTGCAACCAATGTATATGCCCTTGCCCGGAATCAAACCTGGGACCCCCCAGTCCGCAGACCCATGCTCTAAGCCAAACTGGTTTCGGCTCCTATGAGAATTTTTAAGGCATTTTTATATTATCAATATTTGCTTCCATTTGTCCCGCCCTTGTTTACCTTTTTCTCATCTGTTTATAATTTATATTTGTATTTTATGTACCTCTGAAAAGTGCTTTATACTTGGGGGAAAGATAGGATATTTATTACTTATTATTAAATTTATCTTTATTATTGAAATTATTACAGATGTGTTTCCCTCTTACCCCCAGTTGAATCTCTCCACTCCACTCTACCCCCACTCCTCAAGATAGATATCTAAAAACCAACCCTAAACCCTCTGTGTTTAGGAATTTCCCTTTTGGGGAAAAAAAATTCTTTTCTGTTAAGTGTTTCTTTTCCTATATAAAACACACTTTTTATTTGGAGGCATTCCTTTCTCTTTCCCATCTCTGCTTGGTAAAATAAACTCATCCTTTAAGGTAAAGGATTAGTTCAAATGTTTTTGCTGCTTAAATGACTTCTCCAACACCCTATCCCTTGCAAAATAGTTGTTCAAGGTTGTTGGCATTAAGAATATGTCTAGAGTAGGGCCTGGCATATTTTTAGTAACTTTTAAAAATATATATATTTTATGGATTTTTTACAGAGAGGAAGAGAGAGGAATAGAGAGTTAGAAACATCGATCAGCCCCCTCCTGCACACCCCCCACTGGGGATGTGCCTGCAATCAAGGTACATGTCCTTGATGGGAATCAAACCTGGGACCCTCCAGTCCGCAGGCTGACGCTCTATCCACTGAGCCAAACCGGTTTTGGCACTTAGCTATAAGTTTTATGTGTTTGCATTTGCCCCTTTGATATTAACTGTCAATCTACTACTATTAATATCCTACTTCTTTTTATTTTATTTTTTTAAAATGTATTTTTTATTGATTTTGTACAGAGAGGAAGGGAGAGAGATAGAGAGTTAGAAACATCGATGAGAGAGAGTCATCGATCAGCCGCCTCCTGCACACCCCCCACTGGGGATATGCCAGCAACCAAGGTACATGCCCTTGACCGGAATCAAACCCGGGACCCTTCAGGCCCCAAGCCGACGCTCTATCCCTTGAGCCAAACCGGTTTCGGCAATATCCTACTTCTTTTTAAAGATTTTAAAAGAATATCTGTTGATTTCAGAAAGAAAGGGAGAGGGAGAAAGATATGGAAACATCGGTGATGAGAGAGACACCTTGATCCGCAGCCTTATGCACATCCCACACTGGAGATCGAGTCCACAACCCAGGCTTGTGCCCTGACTAGGAATTGAACCATGTATGACCTCCTAGTTCATAAGTCAATGCTCAACCACTGAACCACACTACCCAGGCAATATCCTATTTCTTAATATGCATTCTCTTCCTTTTCTCCTTTTTCAGTCATGTAGTCATATAATATTTTGTAGTGATTGTGTTAAGGCACTTGTCAGAATGGTTCATGGTAGCCATATGAAAGACTGGATGCTTGTACATCCAGTTATTGGTATAACCAGAATGGTGGTTGATTGGTTGCTGTTAATCAGGATGGGGTTTATGAACTTGACTGATTCAGTTACAAGAAATAATCCCTTGGTTGAAGACATTAGTGTATGTACTGTTTGTAGAAATCACAGGAATTGAATAACCATTATGTTAGTTGGGCAGAAAATTTGCTAAAATAATAGATAATAGTACCGTATTTTCTGGCGTATACGACGACTTTTGAAACGAAGAAATGTCAACCGAAAATCGGGGGCAAAAGACCAAAATTGCACAAAAATTACCTGCAGATCTTGACGGCAAAGTAAGTCTTTTCTTTTAAGTGGGGGGCAGTCTTATTCAGCGAATATAGGCCTAAACACTATGTTTTAACTATAAAATTAGGGGGTCGTCTTATACGCCGGAAAATATGGTATTTGTCTTAAAAAAACACAAAATCTTTGCCAGCATGAATGAAGTCAGGGAGACCTAGTTTAGCCATAGGTAGCTTGTGAGAAAAGGAGCTGTGTTGATCACCTTTTGTGTTAGTCACAAACAGGGGTCCTCAAACTTTTTAAAGTGGGGGCCAGATCACGGTCCATCAGAGAGCTGGAGGGCCGGACTATATGAACTACTAATTCCTACTGTAACACCTCGGCTGCGCTCACTGCCCAAAAAACCTGGCGGGCCGGATCAGACTCTGCGGGCCGCATGTGGCCCGCGGGCTGTAGTTTGAAGACCCCTGCAATAGACCAAGTTATTCTAAAATCTCAGTGGCTTAAAACACAAAGGTTTATTTCTCATTGGCCTAGGTTAGCAGAGTTTCTGTTCATTGAAGTTACAATCTCAAACTTTGCCAGAGAAAGGCAGGGTTTTTCTGGAGGCTCTGTTTAACCAATAGTTAAATTCTCTGGTTAGAAGTGAATGGAGACACTTCCACTTACAAATCATGGACCAACTTTAATCACCTGGTGTCTGCCAACTATGGGGGGCCAAGAATCTCTTACTTGAGTGCCTGCAAGTGGGAAACCAGAATATTTGACAATAGTACTAATGATTACTATATTATTATATTACTAGCACTTGACAGATAGTATATACTCAGTAAATGTTCAGTGGATGGTACTGTTCAGGTAGCTGCTAAATTTAAATTTCTGTAAGGGATGTTTTAGAGGGAATGGCTGATAGATTATATTAGATAAACTAAGCAGACTTTATTCTTAAAAAATTTTTTTTTGTTAAACAATATGTTTATTTTATTTATTTTTAAATTTTATTTTATTGATTTTATACAGAGAGGAAGGGAGAGAGACAGAGAGCTAGAAACATCGATGAGAGTCATCGATCAGCTGCCTCTTGCACATCTCCTACTGGGGATATGCCCGCAACCAAGGTACATGCCCTTGACCGGAATCAAACCCTGGACCTTTCCGTCCCCAAGCTGACACTCTATCCATTGAGCCAAACCGGTTTTGGCCTTTTAAAAAAATTTTTGTTGTTAATCTTTAGAGAGAGAGGAAGGGAGGAATAGAGAGAGAGAAACATCATTGATGGGCTGTCTCCTGCATCCCCCCTACTGGGGATTGAGTTTACAATCCCAGGCATGTGCCCTGACCAGGAATCAAACTGGTGACCTCTTAGTTTCTGGGTTGATACTCAATCACTGAGCCACACCAGCTGGGCAGTCTTTTTATTCTTGAATTACTACAGTTGTATTTGCTTCCTCAGTATCTTTTTCTCTGGCATTTTTATTCGTTTTCTCTGATCCTCCTTTCTTGATTCCCATTAAATGTATCTTACCTACTTTCAAGGGCCTTAAAACTATTTGAGTTTATTGGTTATCTAATTGAGATAGCTACCTAATCAATAGAGTTAGGATTATTTCAGTTTAGGTCTGGATACAATGTTCACACTTATTGTTGACTAGCATTATTAACATTTGATGTTCATTGGAGAATGACCTACATACAAAGCCTTCTTTCAGTAGGTAGAGAATATACCTATGATGAGAATTCAGATTTGTGTTACATTAATGTCAGTAAATGATATTTTTGTATTTTAAAGGTAATCGTTTTTATAAAGAATAAGTTGAAACTGGATAGCAATTCTGAATGCTGTATTTTTGAAATATCAATAGCAGACAATAACACCCTATTAGTAATCCTAATGTAAAATAAGTTTGAAAAGTGCAGTCTTAAATTATTTAACATTTTATAATTAAATTATGGGAAATGATCAATTTTTTTTGTTTTGAATAGGACTATAGGTTCTTTTCTTTAATAAGGCTTGCTGTGTTCTTCCACCACCTTCTCAATTTGAGCCTCTGGAATCTGTTCTATTTTTACTTGTGGATGCTCATACCAAAGCAGTCTCTGATTTCATGCTCTGAAGATCAACAAGGGATCTTCTCTTGTAAGATGAGAATTGTGTAAAGGGGACTGTTAAAAGAGTAAACATGTCTTAGTAAGTTGGTAATCATTTATTGAATGAGGTGTTTTCAAGGAAAAGTAATGCTGTACCAAATGTCTCTGTTGAGATAAAAGATAAATGACCAAAGGTAAATAATAAATTCAATAGCTGGCTGTATGCCTGATAAGAACTTGATAGAAGTAGTTGTTTGTATTATTGAATAATATATGCTTAATTTTTAACTCTTTAAAAAATCAATGAAAGTAATACCTAGGAAATATTTATAAATTGTTGGAAATAAGCCAGGAGAGTTGAATTAGAAGCAGTCTTGCAACTCAGTTTTTGTCTTCATTTTAATTATTAAATGAAAACGAAACAGTACTGTTTAAAATTCAAATTGAGGCCCGGCTGGTGTGGTTCAGTGATTGAGCATTGACCTATGAACCAGGAGGTGAAAGCACATACATGCCTGGGTTGTGGGCTCCATCCCTGCTAGGGCACGTGCAGGAAACAATCCATGATGCTCTCTCATCACTGATGTTTCTCTCTCCTTCTCCCTTTCTCTGTAATCAATGAAAACATACTTTAAAATAAGTACAATTCAAATTGAGCAACATTTATACTTTTCAAGGCATTGGAATCTGCTTGGGGTTTAGGTTGGAAAGATCATTTGTTAGAAGATTACTTTTGCTAAACATAGCATAGAAGACCTAATAACACTTATTTCCTACTCCCCTCCACCCCCCAAAAAAAGTAATGAACATTATGTTGTTTATTTTGAGTGTGGGGCTTATATTTTTGACTGCCCATCTGGTGCTATCATTTTAATTGTCCTTTTATGGGTGGCAAGGTAGACTTATTAGAATTGGGCCATAAAAGGTGGCTTTGTCTATTAGCTGGATAGACAGTTGGGTATACTTTGTATTGATACTGGAGTAATTAGGAAAAAAAGGATAGATAGGAGATTTTGGGAGAATGCCATAGGATATGATGACATATTTATTACTTTTCTTACTAAAAGGAAACAGGGCTCCATAGAGAAATGATCATTTCTCCTGGGACTGGAAATGTTCAGAATATCTTGCCATACCAGAAAACAAAAAAGCTATCCAACAAAGATCACTGGCCAGGGTTCCCATTGGACAAATTCTCCCTGGGACAATTTGGATGGATAAAAAGAGCAATAATTATGAGCTAAACACATCAACTGTGTTAAAATCCATGATTTCTCAATACTAAAATAAAGCAATAACAACAAAACATCTTAATGGTCATCTTTGGAAGATGCTATGAAGAATCAAGCATTCATCTTTCAAGACTTTACCAGATAACCAAATAGTTGGTAAGAGATGTTTTTCTTTCTTTATTTTTTAAAATATATTTTATTGATTTTTTACAGAGAGAAAGAAAAAGGGATAGCTAGAAACATCGATGAGAGAGAATCATTGACCAGCTGCCTCTTGCACACCCCCTACTGGGGATGTGCCCGCAACCAAGGTACATGCCCTTGACCGGAATAGAACCTGGAACCTTTCAGTCTGCAAGCTGACGCTCTATCCACTGAGCCAAACCGGTTTGGCAAGAGATGTTTTTCTTTATAATAAATGAAGAAACAAAGAATTAGGATATCACAATTTTGCTACCTCTAATGAAATAGATCTAGAGTCTAGATTCTAGACAATCAATGTTCATTTACTTATTAAAGCTGACAACACCTGAATCCACGGATCATAAAAAGAGGGATAAATCAGACATGTGCCTCTTGATGTGATATAGTGGCACCACCTATGAAATTTCTTGCTCTAAACTTCAAATCTGAAACTGATCAAGCCTCTAGCAATTTGTATAGCAAATAAAAGTACAGAAGAACATATTTATAGACACCATTGGTGGATATAATCAGTAAGATCTAGAAGGAAATGCTATAGAACAAGTGTCTTGTTTTCTTCAACAAATAAGTGACAAGAAAAGGCTCAGGAAATCTATAAATTAAGAGAGACCTATTAACCAAATACAGTGAGGATTTTGGATGAATCTTGATTCTAACAACTAATTGTAAAAATGCTCATATGGAGCAAAAGGGTAAAATTGATCACTGGGTACTAACAAATTATTGTTAATTTTTCTTATGATGTGATAATATTGTGGTTATAGTTTAGAACTTCCACTAAAACTGGAGGCCCAATGTGTGAAATTCATGCATGGGTATGGTCCCTAGGGCTGATCTGTGGGTCAACTGGTGGGGTGATTGGGGGGCTCCCACTGGCAACTACCTTGGCCTGCCTGGTGCTGCCTGCTTGCCAGCCCCACCCCTTGCTGCTGCTATTGGTTGCCTCCCTCTGTGGGGCGACTAGCAGGGCAATTAGAGAGCCCCCGCTGGCACCCACCTTGACTGGCCTGGGGCCTGCAGGCTGGGGGCAACTCTTGTGTTGAGCATATGCCACCTGGTAGGGAGTGCTTATCATAGCTACTGGCCTTTTCACCCGTTGTTCCACCATTCGGTCAATTTGCATATTAGGTTTTTATTATATAGGATATTAATAAAATCATGATATGTGGAATTTACTTTAAATTCTCTAGGTTGAGGGGTTATGGGTAAGGATATATAGACTAATAAGATGGTCCATGTGTATAATTGAACCTGAATGATGGGTACATGGTAGGTCATTTTACTATTCTTCTTTTCTGCTGAAAATTTGGTAAGATCAGCCTAGCCAGCATGGCTCAGTGGTCTCAGTGGTTGAACGTTGACCTGTGAACCAGGATGTCACTTTTTTTTTTTTTTTAAATCAATCTTTATTGTTCATATTATTACAAAGGTTCCTCATTACTTCCCCCCTCCACCAGGTTCCCACCACCTCCACCCCCTCCCCACCCCCCATTGTCCTCATCCATAGGTGCACAGTTTATGTTCAGTCTCTTCCCGAATCCATCACTCCCTCTTTCCCGGAGAACTGTCAGTCCACTCCCCTCCCGAGTCTACTACAATCAACAGCTAATATTGTTAATCAGGTTTTTCAATCTCCTTTTTTTAATTTTTTTTTTTTAATTAATAAACTTTTACACTTCTAAGAATAAATTTTAAAATCTAATAATTTAAACCTTGTTTTTTTCTGCCCTGGGAATTGAGAAGCAAACTTGTTTACATGTAAACTTGCCCTTAGGCTATCAAAAGGTGTAGCCATTCAAGTGTAAATGAACACATTGTTTAAAGATAGTTGCTGGTTAGAATTGGATTACCTGTTCTGGGTGGGAATGGCTTGTCCTCACCTTTCTCCATTAAAATTAAGGTGTTAGCTTTAAAACCTCTTTTTGGCAAGAGACCTTAAAACTTTCAGAACTTTACATTTTTCAGATAGTAAATCAGTTACTTAGCATTTTCTCAAATCAATAATACCTCCACATGCCCAAGGATACACTTCACACAAAAGACATTTCCAAATAGATCAACCTGCCTCATCCAGACCCCACACAAGGCATTCACAGATCAACACCCCAGCACTATACTAACTCAACACATCCAGATCTAAGCCTTCATCACTTGATTCAGCAGACCCTCAAGTTCCCCCAAAAGTCTCCAGCCGTGTCTGAGAGGCAGCCCTGGGGCGGGGGCAGGCGAGGAGCGAGCTGTTTCGGGCCTGGCTGCTCTGGGCCTGGCCTCTGTTGCTCTGGTCCGCTCCACAACCAGCTGCTCCGGGTCTGGCCACTGCCGCTCCCAGCCTGGCTGCTGCTGCTCCGGGCCTGGCTGCTCCTGACCCGGCTGCTCCTAGCCCGGATGCTGCTGCTCTGGGCCTGGCTGCTCCCGACCCGGCTGCTCTGGGCCTGGCTGCTCCGGGCCCGGCCGCCAGGATGTCACTTTTTGATTTCCAGTCAGGGCATGTGCCCAGGTCGCAGGCTTGACCCCTGGTATGGCGTGTGCAGGAGGCAGCCTATTGATGCTTCTCTCTCGTCATTGATGTTTCTATCTCTCACTCCCTCTCCTTTCCTCTCTGAAATCAATAAAAAATTTAAAAATATATATTTTTAAAAAGGTCAGATGCTTTGGTCTTATCTAAATTATATAAAATTAAGTATGCATTACCTAAATGAGTTTTTGGAATTGTTAACTTTTCTTGAGCTGCTTAAGACTAGATGAACCTTCTGGTGATGGTATTTATAATTTGAACTAGAGGTCCTGTGCACAAAATTCCTGCACAGGGGAGGGGTCCCTCAGCCTGGCCGTACTCTCTCCAATCCAGGACATACCTCTTGCAATTCAGGAGCATTGGCTCCTAACTGCTCACCTGTCTGCCTGCCTGATCACCCCTAACCACCTCTGCTTGCCTGCCTGATAGCCCCTAACCACTTCTGCCTGCTGGCCTGATCACCCCTAACTGCTCCCCTGCCAGCCCGATTGCCCCTAACTGCTTTCCCCTGCTGGCCTGGTCACCCCTAACCACCTCTGCCTCAATCCCTGCCACCATGGCTTTGTCCATGGAAGGACATGCGGATGGATGTCTGGTCTAATTAGCATATTACCCTTCTATTAGTATAGATAATCTGTGAAACTTAAAGTCAGGCCTCATTTTTGCAAATGTAGGGTTACTCTAATTTGCCATCAATTCATGCTTGTCTAGTGCTATACATTTTACCAGGGTGTACCCAAAGCTATAGTATAAAATACGGTTTAAACATCCTGGAACTAATAAGTTTCCCTGAAAATTCAAGGAAAATCATGAATATTGAATTAAATATTATATATTATAGAGTTAAAATGAGCATTTTGCCTTTATCTTTAAGAAAAATTATATTTGAAAGAAATTTATATTTGGGATTATTTATGGTTCCCTCTAGTTACTGGAGTATTTTGTTTTGCCGACTTCCTAATTTATTCATGTGCCTTGTGGTTAGATTAAGGAATTTTTTTTTTTAAAAATATATTTTATTGATATTTCACAGAGAGGAGGAAGGGAGAGAGGTAGAGAGCTAGAAACATCGATGAGAGAGATACATCGACCAGCTGCCTTTTGCATACCCCCTACCGGGGATGTGCCCGCAACCAATGTACATGCCCTTAACTGGAATCGAACCTGGGACCTTTCAGTCCGCAGACCGACGCTATACCACTGAGCCAAACCGGCTTCGGCAGGAATTGTTTTTTTTTTAATACTGGGATTAAAATAACTACTGAGACCCATTTCTTTTAATTTGACCACTAGCTTTATTACTAGGGCAAGCTGTATTGACAGCCCTTTTCATATTATTGATTGGCTTTCTGGGTCGTAGATTCTTTGTAGTATAAATAGTATGTTGTGTGGTCAGTGTTAATGGCAATATCTATACTACCCTGTTTCCCCGAAAATAAGACAGTGTCTTATATTAATTTTTGCTCCCAAAGATGCGCTAGGTCTTATTTTCAAGGGATGTCTTATTTTTCCATGAAGAAGAATACGGTACAAATTTATTGTTAAATGAAAATAAAGGAAATTTATTTCCTGTATATGGTACGGTAGTTGTCAACACAAACCAGAAAAACTGTGAATTCTACAGTATCAAGAATTTACTCATTCAGTGACAATCATGTCATCATCTTCTGGAACATCATCATAACAATCCAATTCCTGAATTTCCTGGTGAATTTCTTGTGACTCCATTTCTTTCAGAATCAGTGGACCAGATCTCTCATATTTAGCCTAGGGGGGCCTTATTTTCGGGGGGATACCTTATATTTCACTCAGAAGGAAACCTGTAAGTAGGTCTTATTTTCGAGGATGTCTTATTTTCGGGGAAACACGGTATTTTAAAAAATATATTTTTTCTAGAGGCCTGGTGCATGAAATTTATGCACAGGGTGTATGTCCCTCAGCCCAGCCTGCACCCTCTCCAATCTAAGACCTCTCGAGGGATGTCCAACAGGCAGCCAGACATCCCTTTCACAATCAAGGACTCCTTGCTGGCTCCCAACTGCTTGCTTGCCTGCCTGCCTACCTGCCTGATTGTCCCTAACCACTTCTGCCTGCCAGCCTGATCACCCCCTAACAACTCCCCTGCCAGCCTGATGGACACCTAACTGCCCCCCTCCTGGCCCAGTCACCCCTAACTGCCCTCTCCTGCCGACCTGGTCTCCCCTAACTGTCGTCCCTTGCGGGCCTGATCACCCCAACTGCCCTCTCCTGCAGGCCTGGTCCTGCAGGAGAGGGAAGTGGCAGGCATCTTGTGTCCATAAACGGGCAGTCTGACATCCCTCAAGGGGTCCCAGATTGGAGAGGGTGCAGGCTGGGCTGAGGGACACTTCCTCTCCCTGCACGAATTTCGTGCACCAGGCCTCTATTATAGGATTGATTTCAGAGAGAAAGGAAGAGGGAGAGAGAGAAACATCAAGGATGAGAGAGAATCGTTGATTGCTTCCTGCATGCCCCATACAGGACATGTTGCCCAGATTGGAAATCAAATCAAGACCTCCTGGTTCATGGATTGATGCTCAACCACAAAACCATACCATCTGGGCAATAACTATACTCTTTATTGCTTGTTTTATTGTTTTACTATTTATCCCTCATATTACAGTGCCTTACTAGTATTCAGAATAACTTCGGCTCTGCCTTCAATAAGCGAAGGATTCAGTGCTGTTTTAGAAACCTTCTAGAGCACCAACGGATTTGTTTGTTTCAGTTCTTTCCTTTGGCTAATAGCCATTGCTGTTTTTTTCCAGAGGCATCCCTAGAGTTTTAGTCTCCTGAGTTTATATCTGTTGCAACTGAAGATAAATTTACCAGTAGTATATGCATATATTTTTTCCTTTCTGGAAAAAAGATTTGAAGAGTATAAGGAAACCCCTCATCCTCTTATATAGGAAAAGAGTGGTTGACCTTGTTTTAGTTTTACAGCTTTTAAACAATAGGCTCACATAAAGATGCAATTTAAAGGGCTGACAGATCAATTCTATAGTCTTAAGAAATATTCGAGTGCCTACTTTTTAAGCATAGTAGTGCTTAGATATTTTAAAGAACAGAACATAAAAATCTTGCTGGCTCAGAGTTTATGTATTTAGTGTGGGAAGACAGATAATAAGCTAGATAATTAGGTTTAAAATATGGTGTATTAGTGTGATAAGTGCCTCAGAGAGAAAATAAAATGGGGAACTGAAATGAAAAGTTGGGTGGAGCATTGATGTCTGGGGGAAAAGTTTTCCAGGCAGACACAATAATTAAGTACAAAGTCTCTGAGGTGTGATTGTGGTCCTTATAGGTAAGGACTTTCTTTTACTCTGAGTAAGATAAACTATTAAAATTTTTTCAGCATAGGTATGACATAGTCTGACTTAAATTTTAACAGGATCACTCTTGGGTTTGATGCTGAGAATATAGACTACATAGAGAAAAGGCAGAAATAAATAGTGGGTATAAGACTTTAGCAATGCCAGATGAAACATTGGCTTGGACAAGGATGGTGGCAGTGGAAATGATAAATGGTTGAATTCTTGGATATGTTTGCTAAATAGAGTTGTCAGGATTTACTGATGAACAAGATTTTTTGGGGTCGTGGAATGTGTAAAAGAAAATGAATCTAGGACACCTTCAAGGTTTTTGGCCTGTGTAACTGAAAGGATGAAGTTGGCATTAACTGATATGGAAGAGACTGAAGGACAAAGAGAAAAAATTACCAGGTGCTCAATTTTGAATATACTAATTTTGAATTGCTTATTGGTCATTGAATTAGAGAAGTCAGACAGGCAACTTACCATATATAATAAGGTATTCAGTGATAAAGAGGTTTGGTTTACAGTCATAAACTGGGAGATAGTTTATAGATTGTATATAAGCCATGAAGCTAAACGCAATCAGTAAGAGAAGAGGATTAAGGACTATGTCTATGGGCATACCAGCATTAAGAAGTCAGAGAATTACATGGAAGCATGGAACAGAGTACAGAATCTTGGAGGGAAGATGGGGGAGGTGGGTGAGTGGGAGGTAATCAACCATGGACATTGTATGCATATATGCATGGGCCCATAGATATAGACAGTTGGGCGGGGACCTTCTGGAGCAGGGTGGAGAACGGTGCAGGGGGGTCAAGGAGGGGAAAGGGGGAACATATGTAATACTTTCAATAATAAAGAATTGTTAAAATAAATAGGTCAAATAGTTGTTCATGAGTATTTTGGACATTTGTATTTACTCCTTTTGCAGACGTTGGGATTTAATCTTATTGATTTGTGAGTGGCCTTGACTTACTTGGGGATTAACTGTCATACATGCAAATGTTTCCCCCTCAGCTTTTCCTTTGGGTTCCTCTTTCTCACCCTTTCAGTCTTTGAGAAACTTAAAGGTTCAATCTTTTCATTTGCAACTTCTAGGCTTTATATATGATTTAAGACTTTTACTAAACCAGTATCATAAAGATCTTCCCATCATATGCTCCACATTTTCTTTCTTTATTTTTATGGGTTTGTTTTCTAAATTTAAAAATTTTACCATTTGCACTTTTTTTTTAATTGTAAGGAATTAGGTAGTGATTGGCTTTGTTTTCTCTAATAAACTAATTGTCTCAACACACTATTTTTTACTAATCTATTCTTCCCACCTTCTTTGAAATGCAATCAAATTCATTACATACCAAGTTTCTCTGTGTATTTTGGTTAGTTTCTGTTCTCTAGATCTTCAAGTCCACACTTAGGACAAATTATAAGGTGGATTATTGTAATTTTAGAAAGTTTTTTTCATTTATATATACCTTAGTTTTATTATGAGCAGAGAGATTAAAAAATCATTTCTAATGGGCTTATAACGGCTGCCTTCTCCCTTGTAAAGTCAAATATCAAAAATTTTGATATTTTGATTTAAAAAAAGTCACTTTTTTTTCCTGGAAGTTTTTGGGATTTGGTGTTTTGAAATTTTATTTTGATGTATATTATTGTGAACCTTTCCATTATTAATGTCTTAGGCATTTTGAAAGTCCTATTATAAATTTAAGTGTAGTTCTGGGAAAATTGTGTGTGTGATGTCCATCCTCTTTTCTGGTTATCTTAGCTCTTTCTGGAACTTAGACTTTTTTGGACATTAGACTTGTTGATCAATGTGGAAAGCTTAAAGTGAGCAGTGGGAGATGAAGTCAGACAGCTAAAGGGGAAGGTAGGCCCAGGCCCTGTTGGGGCTTGTGAGCCATTATAAAGACTTCCACTCTAAGGTGGAGAGCCAAGGAGGGTTTTCAGCAGAGGAGAGACATGATCTGACTAATTTTATATGATTACTTTTTAAAATGAAAACTGCAATTATCTGCCTTACTGAATAAGAGGGGATTATTGCTATTTGAAGATGTAGTTAGAATAATATTTAGAATGTATTTTTTAAAAGCTAGAAAAATTTGTCCCTGAATACTTAAAATTCAAATGGTACAATAGATGTGCTTTTAAAACAAAATGTAAAATACTTTTCTTTTTGTATATTTTAGGTAAATTTTTAATGCAGTGGTTTACTTTTGAATAGTTTGTTTTAATTTGTCTAATGTATTTTTGTTAGTACTTACGTGTAAGGAAGCTGTTAATTTGTTTAATTTTGTTTAATTGGTTGCTTGGTTCTAGATTTTCATTGGGTTTTTTGGCTTTCCTAGCTATAAAGTAATTATTTTCAAATTTCTTCTTTAAATATATTTTAAATCTGAGTACATTGCTTGATTGTTCTTAAAAGAGTTAAATGTTTCATTGTTATTTATTACTGTTAATAGTTTACTAATGGTGTTACATGCTTTCATTTTTCTTTTTCTTTCAAGGAACATTAGTTTTGTGATTGTTTGTCTTCATTTCCTCTCTTCCACAATAGTTTTCTTGGCAGGCATCCTTGTTTTGTCCTGTTAGTGGACTTTAATGGGGCTACTTCTGGTTTTCACATTACTGGCTTAATATATTTCCTGTGTATATAAAATCTTTAACAAATATACACATATATACAGCTTAATGTATATTATGAAGTGTCTTAAAAATACTCATTTTATATCCACCTCTTTTATTGGATTTATCTCTTTTTTTAATTCTTATCTGAGAATGTTTCTCCATTGATTTTAGAGAGAGTGGAAGAGAGAGGGAAAGACAGTGAGAAACATCAATATGAGAGGAAACAACACATTGATTGGCTGCCTGCAGGCACCTTGACCAGGGCCCGAGCCTGGGAAGAGCCTGCAACGGAGGTATATGCCCTTGACTGGAATAGAATTTGGGATCCTTTGGTCTGAAGGCTGACGCTCTATCCAATGAGCCAAACTGGCTAGGGCTGGAATTCTCTTTCTTTTTAAGATTAGCATTTTATAAAATACTTTCAATAAAAATGAGTGCCTTTTCTCTTTAGACTTGAGTATGTTAGCTCAAAAGATTGAGCCTCTCTGAATTTGTGGAGTGATACCTTTTAAATTTATTATTGGATTATATTTACTAGTATTTTAATTTAGGAAGGTCCCATAACATAGAGGTTAAATGCCTCATCGTTGTATTGCCTTCACGTGCTAACCTCTGTTATCTAACTTCTCCAGGTCTGTTTACTCAACTGTAAAATGGAGATCAGTTGTTCTCAGCACATAGGCAAGGAGTGGTAAAAAGTCAGTAGGAACTGGCATTAATGTTGTGATATACAAGTTGTTAAAATACTTGATTCTTTCTTGGCTATGAGCCTTCTTCCTTGTGATCTAGCCACTAAAAGGGTAATATGTGGGGGAGTGGGGGTGGGAGAAGAGGGCATTTAGGACTGTGTTCCAACGTAGTGTAGCTCTGGCATCCTTCTGATGGGTTTGGTGACTATTCTATACCTGCTGTTAAAAAAAATTAAAAAAAAATATTTGGACCCTCAAGCTTGTCAGATTGTTTTGAAAGTAAATGAGTTGATGGTATGTACCTTGTCTAACTAGACCAATGTCTGGAATGAATATATATATATATATATATATATATATATATAGTACCATGTAATAGTGTTTGTTACTATATAGAATTTTTTCAAGATTTTTCTCTGTGGTTGGCCTCATGAAATGTAGGACATTTTCTTTTCTGGATATAGTTTAATAAAATTTTTAATAAAGAATTACCTTTTGAAATTAACTTTTGAATTTACTCTGAAAATGCTTGGGATTGTTGTTTGGAATGGTTGGGAGATAATGGTTTGACAATTTATTCAATTCTTTGGATATTATCTAGGGGTTTGTTTTCTAGTCTACTTGATTTCACTTGACAATTTGCATTTCCTAGAAAACCATCCATTTTATCTGCATTTTTAAATTTAGTAGCTTAAAATTTCCTGGGAACTTACTTCATACTTCTTTTGGTTTCCTCTGCATTTTCTCAATTTTTAGTTCTAATATTATGTAAATCTTTTAAGTTTAGTTAATGGCTTATCTGTTGAGGTTTTTTCTTCCTTTCAAAATGCAACTCCTGTGTTTTAGAATTAAATGTATTAGCTTCTGCTTTCTAGTGTATTAACTCGAGAATTTCTTAAATTCCTTTATTCTGATTTTAAAAGTATTTTATTTTCTAATCTTGAGTTGAACGTTTCATAAATTTAATTTCAATTCTTGATTCATTGATGTATTTAGGCTGTGGATCTTCCACTGAGTATAGCTTTATTTGCGTACTAAAGGCTTTTTATATAGATAGCTTTTATAATTGTTATTTACTAGATAGTCTATATTAATTTTGATTTTCATCTTTGAATGGAGAAAGTTTAGGGTGAGATAGTATGTAAATGTTCAAGTCTCCTCCACTATGGAGAGTAGCTTGTTTCATTGCCAGATTATGATCTATATTTCTACTTTTTTGAATTTTGAGGTATTATAGTATAAATAGTTGATACGTTTTTTTTAAAAAAGTATTTTATTGATTTTTTACAGAGAAGAAGGAAGAGAGATAGAGAGTTAGAAACATCGAGCAGCTGCTCCTGCCATGCCCCTTCCTGGGGTGTCCCCGCAACCAAGGTTCCTCATGCCCTTGACTGGAATTGAACCTGGGACCCTTCAGTCTGCAGGCTGATGCTGTATCCACTGAGCCAAACCGGTTAGGGCAGTGGTCGGCAAACCCATTAGTCAACAGAGCCAAATATCAACAGTACAATGATTGAAATTTCTTTTTTTTATTTTTTTATTTTATTAAAAATATATTTTATTGATATTGTACAGAGAGGAAGGGGGAGAGAGAGAGAGTTAGAAACATCGATGAGAGAGTGTCAAGAGGAAGGGAGAGAGATAGAGAGTTAGAAACATCGATGAGAGAGTGTCATCGATCAGCCGCCTCTTGTACACCCCCTTCTGGGGATATGCCCGCAACCAAGGGTACATGCCCTTGACCAGAATAGAACCCGGGACCCATCAGTCCCCAAGCCGACGCTCTATCCATTGAGCCAAACTGGTCTCGGCTGAAATTTCTTTTGAGAGTCAAATTTTTTAAACTTAAACTTCTTCTAACGCCACTTCTTCAAAATAGACTCGCCCAGGCCGAAAACAGACTTCTGCGCATGGGCCACGAAGTTTCCATCGCACTGTATGTGCGCGCGCCTGCAAATGGTATTTTGTGGAAGAGTCACACTCAAGGGGCCAAAGAGCCGCATGTGGCTTGCGAGTCGCGGTTTGCCCCCCACTGGGTTAGGGCATAGATGATAAGTTTTAAAAATGTTGCATAAGGATTTCATCCCATTCCTTCATATATTCAGCCATTTTTATCATTTGTTTTGTTTGATCTTTCAGGATTGAAATGGTGATTACCTTCTATATTTATTTTTGTCCAGTTTTCTTTAAAGTTTTGATTCCAAATATATATTTGTAGGTTTTGATGTATATAGTTTTATAATCTTCTTTATAGATTATAATCGTGATCATTTAAAAATGTGACCCTCTCCCCCTTCTTTTTTGGCCACCTTTAGTGTTTACTTTGAATGCAACTGTATATCTTGAATGCAACTATATACAATATCTTGACTGATATACTTTTGTCTAATATTTTACTTTTAAACCCTCAGTCTTTGCTTAGGTTTGTCTCATGTAGACCCCATGTAGGTGGATATAAAGATTAGTCTTTTTGACCCAATCTGAGCTACTTTTAATAATTTAAAATAATGTGGCCTAGCCAAAGTGCCTCAGTAGTTGGGTGTCGAACTATGAATTAGGAGGTCACAGGTCAGTCCAAGCACATGCCTGGGTTACAGGTTCCATCCCGTGTGTGTGTGTGTGTGTGTGTGTGTGTGTGCGCGCGCGCGTGCGTGCGCACGTGCGCGCGCACGCGCGGGCTGGAGACAGCCAATCAATGAATTTTCTGTCATCCTTGATGTTTCTACAATATATCTATCTCCCTCTCCCTTTTTCCCTGAAAACAATAAAAAATTATATATTAAAAATAATTTATATATTGTTGTATGTTTGTTTTTTTTTCTTCTGTAATACTCTTATTTTCTTCATATCTTTTTGCTTGGTTTTCTTATTTTTTCCCCCCTCTTTAAACTACATGATTTATTTGTTTTCCCTTTCATTTTGGAAGTTATATACTATATATCATTATGTCTTAAGGTACCATTGATTGTAAGATGCCTCTTTATATTGATAGCCACTAATATGGTTAAGTACTGTGAAAGAAATTATAATATGCATGCTGATTTTAGATACCAAAAAGTGAAAAAATAAACTATCTTAGAGATGAAATATGGTAGTTTGTTTATAGGCCTGTGGCCATTATTATAAAGCTGTAATTTCAAAATAGTTAATTTGATTATGTTTATCAAATAGATTTTTCTGTTTGAGGAGTAGTTATTTGCTGTATTCTCAGGGTTCTTGTATGTTTAAAAATATCTCAGTGGTTTTCACAAGTGAAATGATATTTTGATTGGTTATAGAATTTTCAATTACATTATCTTCCCCTTAGTAATTAGTAGACATTATTCCATTATCTTCTGGCATCTAGGGTTAAGTCTGGGGCAAGCCTGACTTTGTTTTTCCCTTTGTAGGTGACCTACTTCTGCCTGGGTATTGGTAGAATTCTTTCTTTATCCTTGAAGTTCAGTAACTTCATCAGGATATATCTCGGTCTTGGTGTGATTCTCTATTACATTTTCCTGTTACATGGTAAGCCCTTTCAATCTGCAATTTAGGAGTATTTTCTTATATATCTTTTAATATGTTTTCATTTTCTCATCTCAAGGAATGTCATTTTATGATTGTTTATCTTCATTTCTTTCATTTTTTAATTTTTCTATATGCTTCTTCCTTTGTTCTTTTCAGCTGTGTTCTGTGTAATTTTCTTGAGATTATTTTTCATTTCCTAAATTTGTTTTCATCAGTATCAGGTCTTCTTTTATACTATGTAGTTTTCATTTTGCCAGTGGCTTCAGTACTTCATTCAGTTTTGTTTATTGATGTCTGAGCTGCCCTTTCAATTTGTCTTGTTTGTTTCCCTCTTTTTTTGCCCACCAAGACCTTTCCTTCTTATGGTCAAAACAGTAAAACCACATTGTTTTTGAGAAGGTGAGTAAAACCAGTTATAAAGCAGCTAATATTGAAATTTATTCTCCAAGAACACAAAACAAGTGATAAGTAAAATTGTTTTATCAAGTCATGCTATATTAATGGCATGAGATGTGGAAAAGCCATTATTCACTTGCAGAGTAAAAGATATTTCTTTTTTATAGTGGGATATGCTTTTTTGTATACAGTAGACATCTGTTTTAGCCATGTGTGCCTTTTGAATTCTCTTTCTGTTTGATTACTTATTTAGAGAGAAACATTGATTTGTTCCACTTATTTATGCATTCATTGATTGATTCTTGTACCTTGATTGAGGATGGAACCTGCAACCTTGGCGTATTGAGATGATGTTCTAACCAACTGAGCTACTGGCCGAGTGTCATGTGTGTTTTTTGTATGAGAGAGGTGTTCAAGGACTTTCCCCCTGTTAATTGTTGAAATCTACGGAATATATTTTTTCATTCAACGGGTTGTAATGTAGGCTAGAAAATAATTCATTAATGCTGAAACCGGTTTGGCTCATTGGATAGAGTGTCGGCCTGTGGATTGAAAGGTCCCAGGTTCAATTCCGGTTGGGGGCATGTACGTTGGTTGAGGGCACATTCCTGGTGCGGGGTGTGCAGGAGGCAGCTGGACAATGATTCTCTCTCATCGATGTTTCTGGCTCTCTATTCCTCTCTCTTCCTCTCTGTAAAAAAATCAATAAAATATATTTAAAATGAAAAAAAATTCATTGAAATCATGACTGACAGGTGTTATTCATTGTGCCACAATAAAAGACCTATTATGTGACTTTCACCTGAATTCTAATTTGCTCTTTGATTTATTCTGAATGAATGAAGGTGATCAGCAGTGTGCCTCCTTGATCTCGAGGGTTGAAGGAAATAGTGAAAATTGTGAATGTGTGCCAGTTGTGGTTACTGAAAATAAGACTTTCCCTGATTTATTAAAAAAAAAAAGTAAAAGAGTTCTATACTTTAAAAAATCTTAGCTGTTTAAGGAATAGGTTTTCTGATTTTTTTTTTAAAATAATGGCTGAGATAATGTTACTGTTGATGTTAACCAAGGTTTTAACATTTAATTATTTATTTATTTATTTATTTATTTATTTATTTCAGTAGATTTGCACATTCAGTATGGCATAATTATGTCAGCAATATATTCAGTATTGTGAATGACCTTACTTGATGACTCCAGAGAATAATTCTTAGCTTATTCTTATAATTAAAATTACCAGAATTTCTTTTAAAAATATTTTTATTGTTTTTAGAGAGGAAGGGAGAGAAAGAGAAACATTAATGATGAGATAATCATGATTAGCTGCCTCCTGCACCCACTCCTCACCCTCTAACCGGGTTAGAGGTAAAACCCAGGCATGTGCCCTGAGTGGAAATCGAACCGACCTCCTGGTTCATAGGTTGACACTCAAACATTGAGCCACAATGCTGGGCCAGAATTTTTTAATGACTCCAAACTGTTGTGCTTGACTGCCATTGTTTAGCATCTTCCTAAGATGATATATATTTTTAGACTATTAATTCAGCAGATACTTACTGAGGGCATACTATATGCCAGGGACTTTAACAGGTGCCAGGGCTAACTCAGTAAACAAACAAAAATCCGTGACCTTTAGGGCATGCATTCTAGTGGAGGTGGGGGAGATAAACAAAATTAATAGAAAGCTTTAGAGTGCTAGAGGAAGTAAAACAGGGAATAAAATAGTGTTTAAAAGTAATAAAGAGTAAGGGTATGGAATAGGAAGTTTGGAAGAGTGTGGGGATTATAATTTAAAGCAGGGTGACATTTGAATAATTGAGAGGCCTTGAAGTGGGGACATATTCAAATGTTGGAAGAAGATGAAGGAGAGCAGTTAGAGCTGAAGCCAAGTGAATGAGGTAGCAAGTGAAAGGTTGACACATATGCTAGTTAGTTCTGGTGGGACTTTTGGGCCATCATACAAGCTATTACTCTAAGTGAAAATAGTGACATGATCCTAATTCACATTTTTACAAGATTGCTGGGCTGAGAATAAATACAATAAGAGAGATTTTACATAGTACCTCGGTACTCACATTTAAGTCAACATTTATAACAAATGAAAGCACCAATGTCTCTATTTTACTTTTTATTTTTATTATGAAAAAGAAATGCTCTTTATGTTCCACTAGTTCTATTTCATGACTGCACAACTTACACTTGAAAAACATTGCTAAATGAAACACAGCCTCAGCCTTAGTGGGAAGGAAGTAAAACATAGGGTATTGTGTATTAAAGGAAAATGAACAAAGTATAAAATTAAAAGGAATAAAAATTGAAAATCAATATTATATATACATTTAGATAAAACAATCAAGTAATCAAATAACAGTTGTACAAAAGGCCTAATAATGACTAGACTGACTCCCCAGAGGCAACTAATTGAAAAAAACCTTTTTGGTTCAAATTTCCTGGGGCTTACACCCCATGTTTGTAAATAATATGCTTATAGTGTTGTATTTTATTTTTTTTTGATTTATCAACTTTAGACATTCTCTGTTGACTTCTTGCTATGACAGATGTTTTCAGTCCCACTTCTTACTACTGACCTTCCTCGTACGACGGTCACTGAACTGGTGCCTCTCTGGGGTTCTGCCCAGAAGATTAGCCTTCCTCCTTCGCTGCCGCCCCCTATGTGAGTATTCTGCTCTTCTGCTCCCTCCACTCTTAATCAGTTCACATCCTTCCATTTGTTTTTTCATCTTTCAGAACTGTGAACGATCTAACCTAGCCTCCTAATATTTTAAATTAAAAAGTTATTTTAGAACTTCTTTAGAAAACGTATTTAAGTTATTAGGAAGGAAGGGAAGTCAACACATGTGCTCATACTGACACCTTGAACTGGAAGATAAAAGTTTAGGCCAGTTTTTTTATTTATTTTTTTATTTTTTTATTTTTTTAGTATGTATGTGTAATGTGTTTCTAAAAAAAATTAGATATATTTACAATAGTTTGTCTTTTAAAAACATTGTAAATATTTTCCCATGTCATTAAATACTCTTTTCAAAGTTTTAAAAATAGATGTATAGCATTATTTCATATGCTGGTATCATACTAGTCTCTAAATTTTGATTTTCAGGTTGTTTTTTTGAATTAAAAATAATTATAAATTTAAATTATAGCTAATGCTTCTGTGTTAACTATGGTCATCATAGTTAACTATGGTCATCATGTTGTGTTTTATATCCCCATTACTTACTAAATTTTTACCTTGTTGATATTGTAAATAAATATCACCAATTGCCTCTAAAATGTGCCAATTTATATTTCCACTATCATTGCATTAAAAACTAAAATGCCACTTTTTACCATGTTCTTAATACTATCAGGGACTTCTAAAAACGTTTGATTCTGCTATGTAAAGGAATATAAATTTATTTTTAAAATTTTCAAGAAAGTTGAGCACTTATTGACAATTTTGAATTGTATATTATACATGTGAGCTGGTTGTATTAAAGATTTGTAAGAGCAGTTGTTTGCCTTTTAATTAAAAAATTAAAAAAATATATTATTATTGATTTCAGAGAGGAAGGGAAAGGGAGAGAGAGAAAGAAAGAGATAGTAACATCAAAGATATGAGAGAATCATTGATTGGTTGCCTCCTGCATGCACTCTGATCAGGGCTCTGGCAGGGGTGGAGCCTGCAACCAAGGTATGTGCCCTTGACTGGTAACCCTTTGGTCCGCAGGCTGATGCTCTATCCACTGAGCCAAACTGGTCAGGGCTCAAGATACTTTTAATAAAAATGTTAATGTAGAAAGAATGGAGTTATAATACGAACACTACTTACAAATTTTAAATTAAATTGGTTGCATTTGACTGAAGAAAACAACAATCCCTAAACAATTAAGGTACTATTGAAAACACGATAGAGATGCAGCTAGATGTTTGTTACAAGAAAAATGAATCCCTAAAACAATCTTAAAATTGAGAGAAGAGAACTATAAAAATCTCTATATAGTTTTGTGACTCTCTCCTACCCCCCCACCCCCAAACCTAACCTTTCAAAATCAGTTTTTTTCTCATTGTTAAATTTGCCCTAGAGAATTCATTGCAGTTGTCCTAGATAGTGTAGGTGACTCAAGAAAATTAACATCTGCTAAGATCTATTTCTATCTTAACTTCTTTCTGGCTTCCTATAGATGCCCTGGAATGTCACTTGGGGTGGATTTGTTTTTGATTTTTAATCTATTCTTTTCATCTCATTTGACTTTTTGCCTCTCATAGGAGAAACAGAAAAGTGATACCTTTGTTTTATTATTTTAATTTTATTTTTGTCCATCACTATTTATCCCCTCTATGCCCTCATCCGTCTCCACCCTCCACTACCCTCCTCCCTTCATCTCCCACAATCACCACACTGTCTATTTTGGCAGACCATTTGACTTATTGATAACCAGGATAAGGGAATAAACACATACATATAATTCTTCTTTCTGTCAGGATATCTCTTTTTGTTGTTTATTTTTGCTTATTTCATTCCATTTTAGCTTGATTCTCACATTGGCTTTTTCCTTGAGATTTGAACTATAACTGTTGGCAGCTCTCAGGCCTTATAATACTTAGCTTCCCTGTGGTTTGGGACTTCCTTTCTTCTTTAATTCCAGTTTGAAAACCCCCGCCATCTCATTTTTCTGGCTTGCATTAGCTACTCATTTACTCATTCTTATGGCCAAAGGGCCTGGGGGCCTTGTTTGGCTGCTCCTGCAAGAAACAAATAGTTGGGTATGATGTTGGGATGGGTAGTATTTCCTAAAAAAGTATTTGAAGTATGGCTTGTTCTTGAGATTCTAAAGAACACTGTATTCTTTTTCTTTCATAGTCTATAGTTTGATGAGCAATTAAAAAAATATATATATATTTTATTTATTTGTTTATTTATTTATTTTATTATTATTATTTTTTTTTTACAGAGAGGAAGAGAGAGGGATAGAGAGTTAGAAACATCGATGAGAGAGAGACATCGATCAGCTGCCTCCTGCACATCCCCCATTGGGGATGTCCCCGCAACCAAGGTACATGCCCTTGACCGGAATCGAACCTGGGACTTTTCAGTTCGCAGGCCGGCACTCTATCCATTGAGCCCAACCGGTTTACAGCTAACATTTATGTACTCTAAGATGGAGAATCTTTTGCAAATACAATACCTCTCATTGATCTTGTAAATACTACTAACAGTTTTACTATATTTTACTGATCTGGCAAATGAGACAGGGAGAGAGGGGGAGAGGGGGAGAGGGGGAGAGGGGGACAGGGGGAGAGGGAGAGAGAGGCTTGTTTAAGAGAGAGTTGGCAATCAAACCCAGGTCTGACTGATGTAATACTATGCTCTGTGCTCAAAACTATGTCCCAAATTTTCTATTGTATAATTAAATTCAGAATTCCCCCCCAAAATGTGTATCAAACTTATTTCTGAAAAATAAATGAGATCACCAAGAAGATTGAAGTTTATATAAAACTATATAGTAGAGTGTCAGGCATAACAATTTCTGTATTGTGAGGAATTCCTGCTATAGCATATCTTAGCAGATATGTATGATGATGCTACTGTATTTAATTTAACCATAAGCAACAACGTATTTAGGACGTACTGTTGAAGAACCCCTAGATCTAAGTGTTTGTAGAAAGCTAAGCAAGGTAAAATATTGCAGGCAGCAGACCATCCTTTAGGAATGTGGTCCTCAATTCTGACAAGGAAATTTTTTCTAAAACATATTGTCAAAATCTTTGTGAGATATGATCTCTGACATGTTTTTCTTGTCTGCTCCATATTCTGTATGTTTTTGAAGTATGGTATAAGAAACTGATCGGGGTTGAGAAATGTTTTAGATTAGGAAATTAGCCAGCTCTAACCCTACCGCATTGCATGATATTAAAAAGAAATTCAAATTTTAAGCAAACTTTTAAAGCTTATAAGAAATTGATGTATTTTAAAATATATAGAAGAAATACAAGTAGACTTTTTGCAAGTATTTGCTGATATATTACTTTTTTCAGTATTAATTAATTAATGGAAACTTGATGGAAAGAAATGTTTTCCCAGTTAATTTTGTTGACTGGGTTTGTGGTAATTTATATATCTTACAGTAATGGCTATCTATTCCTCTAATAATAAGGCTAAAATTATTTTGACAAGCCATCTCAATACTTAAGAATAATTAGATAGTTTCTGGACAAAAGGTTCTATCTGTGATTTCAAAGTGAAGCTGGTGTAAAATGGTCACTTTATAGAAAATGCAGCTTAGAGCCAGCTGTGTGTTACCTAAATAAACTTGACAGGAATGCACATTCCCTGGAGCAGAAGACTACAACTATCCAGGCACAAAGGAAAATCAGTGCTAGGCTATAAATACCACTTTGTATTTGGCTTTGTAGCTGTTAGACTTGATCTTGGCAAAGCATATTTATAGTGTTCATGTAGCTTATTTCCTTAACAGTCAAGTATAAAATGACAGTTTTTGGGTCTTTATATGCTGTTATTTTGACACTTGTATTTTTGCTGAGGCTCTATGAATGTTTATTTTCATATTCTTGACCAAATAAAATTTAAAAACATGTTTTTATTGATTTTTTAGAGAGAGGATGGGGGAGAGAATCACCAATGTGAGTGAGAAACATTGATCGATTGCCTCCCTCAGGCACCCCAACTAGGGATCAAATACACATCCTACCAGAAATTGAACTGGGGACCTATCCATGCACTGAGCAATACTCAACCAACTTAGCCACATTGGCCAGGGCAGCCAGATATTTTAAGAAATTATTTTAAACTCTTATTGAGAAAAGTTTTACACTTAATAATACCCCGAGCCCCTGTGATTTTGAAGTATATCACAAACATCACAGTCATTTATCTATAAATATTTCAGCATCTCTAAATATTTCTGTCTCTTAAAAATAGCGGTAAAAATAGCCAAAATCAGTTTGGCTCAGTGGATAGAGGGGTCCCAGGTTCGATTCCAGTCAAGGGCATGTACATTGGTTTTAAGCACATCCCTGAGGTGTGTGTGCAGGAGATGTTTCTCTCTCATTGATGTTTCTAGCCCTCTATCCCTCTCCCTTCCTCTCTGTAAAAAATCAATAAAATATATTTTTAAAAAAATAGGGGTAAAAACAACATTACCATTATCACACTTTAAAATAATTAACAGTATTTTAATATTATTAATATTATCTTAATATCTGGTCAGTATTCAATTTTCACTTGTGGCTTGGCTGGTGTTACTCAGTGGTTAAGCGCCAACCTATGAATCCCAAGAGGTTGAAGTTGGATTCCCGGTCAGGACAGACACGTGCCTGGGTTGTGGACTCCATCCCTAGTAGGCGTTGTGGAGGGGGTAGCCAATCAATGATTCTCTCTCATCATTGATGTTTCTATCTCTCTCCCTTCCTCTTGAGAAATCAATAAAATATATATATTAAAAAAACAACAACAACACATTTTTACTTGTATCATGCATTTTTAAAAAATTGAATTCAGCCCTAACTGGTTTGTCTTAGTGGACAGAGTGTCAGCCTGCAGACTCAAGGGTCCCAGGTTCGATTCCTATCAAGGGCATGTACCTTCGGTGCAGGCACATCCCCAGTAGGGACTAAGCCCACAACCTGGCCATGTGCCCTTGACCAGAATTGAACCTGGGACACCTTCAGTTCTCTGGCGGATACTTTATCTAGTGGGCCAAACCAGCCAGGGCGAGGTTAGAATTTTTAAATCTGTGTCATGAATTTGTACTGATACTTCCAGTTCAAATTCAGGACTATAGTTTTTTCTATTCATATGTTTTCACTCTCTTTTAGTCATAACCTCGAATAATGACTCAATCATAGCAAGTCAGTCATGCATTTTATTTCATTACTTATATCTATCCAAATCATTCTTCTTAAGGACATTTCCTGTGCTTGGTTTCCTTTTATTCATGGTTTGTAGAGCACTCTGGCCCACAGTATTTCTAGATTCACAGAATGCATATATAACTCATTTAACAATCCTGTGACACTCCATGATTTAGAGTTTTAAGAAGTATAACACACACACAGGAAAGTGCATAAATATATATAGAGCCCTATCTGGTTTGGCTCAGTGGATAGAGTGTTGGCCTTCAGACTGAAGGGCCCGGGCTTGATTCCTGTCAAAGGCACATGCCTCAATTGCAGGCTCAATCTCCTGCCCTGGTCAGGGCCTGTGCTGGAGGCAACAAATCATTGTCTCTCACATCTGTGTTTCTCTCTCTCTCTCTTTCTGCCTCCCTTCCACTCTCTCTAAAAAGCAATGGAAAAATATCCACAGGTGAGGATTAACAACAACAAAATATTATGTACAGCATGGTATTACCAGCACCCAAGAAGTCCTTTTTATCCCTCCTTTGAGATACTATTCTCATTCCCCTTTCCAAAAGAAAAGAGAAAAAAAGATTTTGAGTAATGTTGATTAGTTTTGCCTGCTTTAGAACTTTATAGTTTTGTTTATTATTCATGATTTGTGGGAAACAGAACTCTTTCTAGGTCTTTCCAACTCTAATTGTGTGTCCAGTTAGCATTCACAAAAGATGTTATCTTCATCTTTGACACATTCAAAACTTTCGGCAGTACCTTAGGAAAGTGGAAACCAGCATCGGCACTTCTTGGTTCAAATATTTGCCTTAATTTAAGCAGGCTAAGTTCTGTGTTTATAAGCTTCTAGAGGGCCGTTGTATGATATTTGTGCAAGAATAGGCCCCTGGCTTCACTCCCAGCCCCTTGGGAGCTAGCAAGTCTCTGCTCTCCACCCCAGCTGCCCGGGAGCTGGCAAGTCCCCGCTCATGGACTGCCCAGTGCCGGCAAGTCCCGCTCTTGAGCTGCCTGAAGCCAGCAAGTCCTCGCTTCTGTCTGGAGCATCTCTCCAGTAGCTCCCTCCGCCACCCCCCTTACCATCATAGCAGGCTTCACACTGCTCTGGCCTGCATATGCAAATTAACCTCCATCTTGTTGGTTTAATTTGCACACCCACTCTGATTGGCTGTGGGCAAAGCGAAGGTATGGTCAATTAGCATTTTCTTCTTTTATTAGTGTAGATTTCCATTTTCTCCCCAGGTGTTGGTACCCTTTGCACGTTTCCCTCTTCTTTTGATTTACAGGAACTCTATTTGCATTGGAATATTAGACTTTTACCAACTGTGTTGTAAATGTTCTTCTCAGCCTGTCACTTGTGTTTAAATTTTATTGCTGTACTGAATTTAAAATATTTTGTATAATCTGACTTGAGTTCTATGTTCAGCTTTGGAATGCCACCTTTACTCAAGATTATGTAAAAATTTTTTCCTGTATTTTAGTTAACTTTATTTTTTTTAATATGTGTAATCCATTGGGATTTGGATGTAGTGTGAGGTTATCAACATTTAAAAGCAGGTAGGATATTTAAACATCTTTTTGGCCTTTTCCATTAAAGAACCTGCTTGAGCCGAAGCCGGTTTGGCTCAGTGGATAGAGCGTCAGCCTGCGGACTGGAGGGTCGCAGGTTCGATTCCGTTCAGGGGCATGTGCCTTGGTTGCGGGCGCATCCCCGGTGGGGGGTATGCAAGAGGCAGCTAATCGATGATTCTCTCTCATCGATGTTTCTAACTCTCTATCCCTCTCTCTTCCTCTCTCTAAAAAAATCAATAAAATATATATTTTTTAAAAAAACCTGCTTGAATTTCATCTACGTTTGGCTACTACACTTTTCCACCCACAAACTTCTAGAAAAAGTTTCCACTCATGTTTTTCTACTGTGCCTTCTTTTAGTCAATTCAGTGTTGCTTGTATGGCTTCTGTTTCATCATTACACTGAAACTATTTAGGCATAGGCCAGCCTTTGGTCTGTTTACTGAGTCAAAGGGCTGAATTTAGACCCCTCTTTCCTGAGCAGTATGTATTCATCATTTTTTTTTAAGTCTTTATTCATATTATTACAGATGTTCCTCTTTCCCCCCGCCCCCTCCGTTGCTCCCCTCCACCAGGTTCCCACCCCATCCTCTGCCCTTTCCCCCCATCATTGTCCTCATCCATAGGTGCACAGTTTATGTTCAGTCTCTTCCCACATCCCCATCTCCCCTTTTCCCCGAGAATGGTCAGTTCACTCCCCTTCCAAACCTCTGATTCTATTATATTCACCAGTTAATATTCATCAGATTTTTTTTTAAATTTTTTTGGTTTTTAGATTTACTTGTTGATAGTTACGTATTTGTTGTTCATAGTTTTTATTTTTTACTTTCTCTTCCGAAAGAACCCTCTTCAGCAATTCATATAATTCTGGTTTGGTGGTGATGAACTCCTTTAGCTTTTTTTAATTTTATTGGTGAAGCTCTTTATCTGGCCTTCGATTCTGAGTGATAGGTTTGCTGGGTAGATTATTTTTGGCTGTAGGTTCTTACTATTCATCACCTTGAATATTTCTTGCCATTCCCGTCTGGGCTGCATGGTTTCTGTTGAGAAATCAGCTGACAATCATATAGGTGCTCCTTTATAGGTAACTACCTGCTTTGCTCTTGCTGCTTTTAATATTCTCTCTTTGTCTTTTGCTCTTGGAATTTTAATTATGATTTGTCTTGGTGTGGTCCTCTTTGGATTTCTTTTGTTTGGAGTTCTGTGCGCTTCCTGGACTTGTAAGTCCAATTCTTTTACCAGGTGGGGGAAATTTTCTGTCACTATTTCTTTCAGTATGTTTTCGATATCTTGCTCTCTCATCTTCTGGAACCCCCATAATTGTGATGTTGGTTTGCTTGAAGTTGTCCCAGAGTTTTCTTACATTATCTCCAACTTTCTGGATTCTCTTGCCTTCTTGCTTCTGCGGAGGAGTGTCTGCTGGCTCTTTATGTTCCAAATCTTTGACTTGATTCTTGGAATCTTCCATTCTGTTTTTTGGACTCTGTATAATATATATATATATATATATATATATATATATATATATATATATATTATATTAATATATTTTATTGATTTTTGTACAGAGAGGAAGGGAGAGAGATAGAGAGTTAGAAACATCGATGAGAGAGAGTCATTGATCAGCTGCCTCTTGCACACCCCCTACTGGGGATATGCCCGCAACCAAGGTACATGCCGTTGACCGGAATCGAACCCAGGCCCCTTCAGCCCCCAAGCCGATGCTCTATCCATTGAGCCAAACCGGTCCCGGCTGTATAATATTTTTTATTTCAGACAATGTATTCTTTACTTCTTGTTGATTTCTTATTATTTCTTGTTGATCCCTTATTATTGTATTTCTAGTTGATTCCTTTTCATATTCTCATAGGTCTCCTTTATTTTATTGGCCTTTTCTAGGAGATTCTTGAACAACCTTTTAAGTGTGGTTTTGAACTCTATATCCAGTTGCTTTTTGTCCTCCATTTCTTTCGTTTGTGATCTATTTCCTAGTCTTGGCATTTTCGCAGCTTTCTTGATGGGGCGGGGTTTCAGGGTGGAGCCTACAGGCTTGGCTTCCGTCAGCCACGCCCTACACAGCTCCTGAGTCTCAGTATTCCTTAGGGTCCTTCAGTACTCGCGGCAAGCACCTCTGAGAGAAAGGTGCCCTCGATTTTCGCCTGCTACCAAACAGTCTACTAGGAGTGTCGAACTCAATCAGAGAAGGGGCCAAAATCTAAAATCCAGCCTAAATCGCGGGCCGAATGGTTTACTGAACAGTCATAAACTGACAATGTCATAAACTGACAGCGGAGTGCAGTGATGACAGCGCGGTGCGGGCCACATTGCAAGGCCTGGCGGGCTGGATTTGGCCCGCGGGCCTTGTGTTTGACACATGTGGTCTAGACTCTCCCCCAGTGCGCCCGGAACTGGGGTTCAGTTCAGTTAGAAGTGGGATTGGAGGTGGCGTTCAGAGCAGTCTGGAGCCCTTGTCTCCTTCCCACCAGGGTAATCCCGCGGCACACCCAACCGTCCCTTCTCTGCGTGCAATGTGTGCGCCTCCGGGACCTCCTTTCACAGCTCCCCTGGGGTTCCACCTTACAGCCCAGCTCCCTATGGATGAGCCTGGGTCCCCAGGGTCTGGCATACAACTGGAGTTCAGAGCAGTCAGAACTGGGGTTCAGCACAGTCGGAGCTTTTATCTCCTTCCCGCTAGGGAACGCCAGCCAGGCACTCAGCCTCCCCCTCCTCTCCGGCTCCGTCCTCTCCGCATGCGCCATGTGTCTCCGTACCTTAGGCTTTTACAGCTCCTCCGCGCTTCCTTCTGGTTTTCTCCTTGCTTCTCGTTGTAGAATTTTCAGTCAGTCGACTTTCCTGTAGTTCTGGGTAATGTCCATTTTATATTTTGTATTTTATTGAAATTGTTGTGTGCGGCTGCAGTTAGGTGTTTACCTGTGCAGCCATCTTGGATCCTCCCCCTAAATTTTCTTTATTGTGTATTTATCATTGTTGTTAACTTTCTCCTTGAAATGCATCTTCTGTGATACAGCTTTTTCCTGGTTTCCTTCCTATTTCTAGGTTTTATTCCCCAGGTCACTTTAGTAGCTTCTTTTTTAACTCCCAGATATTGGTATTCTCTAGAATTCTTTCAGGTAGAAACTTTATGGTTTATACTTAATGCTCATCCTTTGGTGGTAGTGTCAGTCTTATGACTTCAGTTATCAGCAATGTTTTGATATAACCCCCAAATCTTTATCTCTAACTCAGACTTTATATATATTGATTTCAGAGAAGAAGTGAGAGGGTGAGAGGGATAGAAACATCATTGATGAAAGAGGATCACTGATGGCTGCCTCCTGCATGCCCCCAGTGGGGACCGAGCCCGCAACCTAGGCATGTGCCCTTGACCAGAATCGAACCTGAGACACTGTTCAGTCCCCAGGCCAGCGCTCTGTCCACTGAGCCAAAACTGCTTGGGCTAACTCAGACTTAAAAAAAAAAAAGAAATTTATATTTGTATTTGTGCCCCAATGGCATTTAAAACAAAACCTATCATAATTTCTTCCCCTCATCTCTCAAATCAGCACATCTTCATATATTTCTCACTTCAGAGAATGAACAGATTTATACCCAATTGCTCCATATAGAAACCTGTTTGTCATTTAAAAAAATTGAGTTGGAATTCAAATAACATACAATTAGCCATTTTATTTTTCTTTAAAAAAATATTTCATTGAATTTATTGGTTAAGAAAATTATATAGGCTTCAGATGTACAAAATCTACAATACCTCATCTGTATATTGTATAGTGTGTTCATCACTCAAGTCTCTTTTCATCACTATTAACCCTCCTTTGTCCTATTTACCTTCATACACCCCCCTTTTCCTCTGGTAATCACCATACCGTTGTCCGTGTCTGAGTTTTTCCCCCCTTTCCTTAATTCCTTCACCACTCCCCACCTCCCAGGCATCCAATCCCCTTCCTCTCTGACAGCTGTCAGTTTGTCCTCTGTATCTATGAATTTATTTCTATTTTGTTCATTAAAATTTTAAGAATTTGAAGGGGCCCAGCCAGCATGGGTTGAGCATCAACCTATGAACCAGGAAGTCATGGTTCTGATCAGGGCATGTGCCAGGGTTGCAGGCTTGATCTCCAATAGGAGGTGTGAGGCAGCCAATCAATGATTCTCTTTCATAGTTGATGTTTCCTCCTCTCCCCCCCCCCCCTAAAATCAATTAAAAAAATAGATATTTTTTAAAATGAAGAATAAAATTTTGAGGGGAAGTAAAAGTGCTTAATAGTTCAAACGGTCCTGCACATTTTCTCAGCCACTCTGCTCTTAACAAATTTAATTAAAACCAGACCTTTAGAATCAACTTTACTGATTTTCTTCCCAGCAACCTGGTTTATTAATGCTCTTGTGTCCTTGTCACTCATATATAGCGTGTCCGGAATATGGGTTGGAATGAACCACAGTTCTGAACTTTTCTGGTGATATACCTTTATATGATTTTAAATATATTTTATTCGTATCTTGCTACAATTTTTTAACGTGAAAAAGCAAATGAATATTTGATAGGAAATACCTTTATAATGTCTTGTTTGTTAATTTCTTTTATAATAAGTAAAAATTCAGTTTTTTTAATAAAAAAACCAAGATTTTGATAATTTTTAAAAATAAATATATTTCATTGATTTTTAACAGAGAGGAAGGGAGAGGGAAAGAGAGCTAGAAAGATCGATGAGAGAGAAACATCGATCAGCTGCCTCCTGTACATCCCCCAACGGGGATGTGCCCGCAACCAATGCACATGCCCTTGACCGGAATCGAGCCTGGGACCTTTTAGTCCCCAAGCAGACGCTCTATCCACTGAGCCAAACCGGTTTTGGCAAGATTTTGATCATTTAAATGGAGATAAAGTAGATATAATCAAACTTGATCTAATGATAAAAATAGTATTTTTTCCTGAAGTGATGATTCAAATAAAAAAAAAAATAGTATTTTTCCTTTACTTTAAAAAAATATCCAGGTATATCTTAGGTTCCATGAGGTAAGAAGAGTTTCCAGAGAACTTATGCAAAGTAAATCACTTACATCTGGACAATTAGACAACTTCGACACAAGGAACTCATTTTTTGCTCATTCCATGTATTACCACTTTCAGAAAAGAGTTAGAAATAAAATTCCTCTAAGATTTATAGCTACTGTTAGCTACTGAGTACCAAACTCTTTGCTGTAAATGCTTTATAAACAAGACCAAATTATCCTTATAAAAGCCCTGGAAGATAGATATCATCTCATTATATAGGAAAAGAAAATAAACCTCAGAAAGTTTTAAAAACCTTGCTCAAGATCACTTTGACACCTAAAATCAAAGTAGCCAGTGACTGAGGTCTGAACTTAGCCTCATCTGACTGGAGACCTTGGTCATCATCATCCGATTTTAGTGACTTTGACCAAAGATTAAAGGCAAACCAATCACCGATTAACCGTGAACACTGCTCACTATCTCTCCTTGGACTCTGACTTTTTTTCTTTTGTTTTTACTTCATTAGGATCTGTAATAATTTAGAAATCCCTATATATTTAAAGACAAAGTTAAGGATTATAAAATGTGTTTTGTCTACATGTATACTTATAATGAGAGAGAAAGAAATATTCCTTTCTAATACAGTCAGTCAGTGATAGTGCCTGGCATAAAATTTTTAAAATTCTGCTTATTATTTACAGAATTGATACTTTTTAAAAAATTTTATTTATTTATTTATTTTAATATATTTTATTGATTTTTTTTGCCCCCCTCCCTCCCATACATACCCTCCCTCCCCAGAGTTTTATGTCCATTGGTTGTACTTATAATGCATGTATACAAGTCCTTCGGTTGATCTATTATCTCCCCCAGATCTCCCTCCCCACCCCACTGTAAATTGACAGTCTGCTTGCTGCTTTACTGTCTCTATATCTATCTTTCGGTTCATCAGTTCATAATGTTCTTTATTATCCATAAATGAGCGAGGTCATGTGGTGTTTCTCTTTCATTGATTGGCTTTTGCTGTGTCCCATAGATTTTGGATTGTGTTTTCATTGTCATTTGTTTCCAGGATGTTTTTAATTTTTTCCTTGATTTCTCTGGTAACCCAGTCCTTGTTTAATAGCATGCTGTTTAGTCTCCATGTGTTTGATTTCTTTGGATTATTTTTATTGTAGTTAATTTCCAGTTTTATGCCATTATGATCTGAGATACATTTTTTTTTTTAAATGAGGCTACTTTTCATATTTGAATCCAAGATAAGTGATGTGGTGATTTGATATAATTTTTTTTCATTACTTCAAGTTTTTTTGTTTTTGTTTTGCTAATCCTCACTGGCAGATATTTTTTCCCCCATGATTTTTTGAGAGAGTGGAAGGGAGAGACTCTGAGAGGGAGAGAGAAGGAGGGAGAGAAACATTGATGTGAAAGAGACACATTGATTGGTTGCCTTTCGCATGCAGGGGCGGGGATTGTACTTCTGACCATTCTGTGCACACAGGCAGCATTTTTAACATTGAGCCACACCAGCCAGGGCGCCCTCAGTCTTTGACTTAAGAATTATATCCTTGCTCTGAAAACCAGGCATTTTTCAGTGACTCATTAAAATGATCATGAACTTGATTCAACTTCTTTAGGTAGTACTACTCATGTTCTTAAGCCTTTTTAAAGAACATCATATAAGCATTTAATGATGCTAATATTAACAAGCATATAAATTGTATAATAATTCTAAATAACTTATATAAACTAATATATTGATGGTTACTCTAAAGAAACAGTCTGCAAGAGATTGGAATTCCAAAATGCAAAACCTTCTCCTGCATTTCACAGATGAAAAATCAAGGGGTGTGGAAGGTGAAAAAAGTATTGCTCCCATATCCAATATGTAAGAACTGTTATCTGTCCAAGAAAATGATGGGTTATTTCTCCCCTACTGGTCAATTTTACTGAAAGTTTTCCCTTCAGTATACGCATGTGATCCTTAAAAAGACCTGAAACTATTTTTCAGGTTTGTTAAGTGTCAGAAAACCTAGAGCAGCCCTGCTAAGTGCATCATTATCTGCCATTGCAGAGTGAGAGCTACAATTTTGTAACTCAGTGATGCAGGGTCTTAATCTTTGCAATGACTGTATTGGCATCTAGTTATTACTAAAAAAGGTTTACCAGAGTCATAACTTCGACTATTGGCAATTTGCTCTTGGCAAAAGAAATCTTCGCTTCCAATAGCTTTCTGGAGCTGGTTAAAACACACATTATACATGCACCCTTATTTATAAAACATACACACACACACACACACACACACACACACACACACACACGATGGGTACTAATGCATATGAAATAAGGTCTCCTTAAGTTATATGAGTGCAGTATATCCTCCTTAAAATTTTATTCCCTTTTGCTATTCATCCAATTATAACAACAGCCTGGTATATCAGCTACATTACTGGATATTCACTGGAACACAAATGCAAAATACAAAACTGATAAGAGAAATGTAGATTTTAATTAAAGGACAGAAAGTGAAGCTTTTCCAATGGTTAATAGAAATGTTAAGATTCTTCACTTGGCTCTTTTCACTGAATTGATTTCTTCCTACTGTGAAATTTAATTAAAAATGTAAAGGAATTTTATTGCCAAGAAAGGTTTTATAGAAATTGCTTGCAAAATACCTTTTTTAATTTCCTAAAAGCACATTTTAGTGTGTCACAATTTTTAAAGATAAGGGAAAAATACAATGAACACTATAAGTATAAGCATAGATATATCTATGTTTCCATTTTTTTTTTTTTTTTTTTTTGTGGGGGAGGCGAAATTAGGTCATTCTGAGTCATCCAAAGAACCATTGAACTCATTAATGCAGTTCAATAACATTTAGTCATGTGATAAGTAATTGAAAGTATTTATGCCATACCATATAACTCACCTTACAAGCACTTCTCTTAAATTTCTTGAAATGTCTTTGTAGTAAAAATTGTTTTTACACAATAATTGTGTGTATGTAGATATACTATACAGTAATGCCAAGGTAACCTTTGTTCCTCAAAACAAAATTTTAATGTTCCATCTAAAAAAATGTAAATCTTAAAAGACTTAAAAAGTTAGACTTAAAAACTAACAGAAAATAAAACCTTTATTTAAATGTGAAAAGCTTCTTAATATTCTCTGTAGGAATTGAGCCTAGGGAGGCCAGGACATTCTGACCAGTGGCAACCAGAAGCATTTCCCAAATTTCCAGGGGGAAAAGGGGTGGAGGGGCGGTGAGGAGCTTAATCGGTAACACAGACTCAGAGGTGTCTACTGATTCAATTAGCCACTTTAAAGTATATATTTCAGTGGTGTTTAGGGTATTCACAATGTGCAAACACTATTTCTTTTAGTTTCAAAACTTTTCATCGTCCTGTAACCCCTCCCCCCTCCATGCCTATTAAGTAATCAAATCCCATTACCTCCTCGCCCATCCACTGGTAACCTCTATTCTGCTTTCTGTCTCTGTGGGTTTGCCTTTTCTGGGTATATCAAAGGAGTCATACAATATGTGACCTTAGTGTCTGGTTTCTTTCACTTAGCCTGATTTTTTTTTTTTTTTTTTTTTTTTTTGAGATTAGTTTAAGTTGTGACATGTATCAGAACTTCCTTTTTATGGCTGATAATATTCCATTATGTGTATATGCCATAATTTGTTTATTTATTTGTTGATGGATATTTGGATTGTTTCCACCTTTTTACTATTATAAACAATGCTGTTATATAAACATTTGTGTGCAACTTCCTATGTGAACAGATGTTTCTATTTCTCTTGGGTATATATCTAGGAGTGGAATTGCTGTGTTACATTGGAACTCTATATTTAACTTTTTGAGGAATTGTGTGTGATTTTTAACCCCCCACAATCACGAAGCTTGGTTGGTTATTCTGTCTCCTAAATATCCCCGTTTTTCATCATTATTCCCACTACTATATACTAAAGGTACTTTCCAGGATTACTTTACTAGCTTCCTTTTTGTTTTCTTTGTCATCACCATGGCCTTATTCTGTGTCATCTTTCACATATTGCAAACTTGGTTTTCGGAAATGTAAATCTTATGAGGTTATCTCATTGTTTTAAAAACTAAACACAAACACAGAGGCTCATTATTACAGTCCTCAGGATATGAAGTCTAAACTTATATGTCTTACAAAGGCTCTTTGCTGTCCAGTTCCTTCTGTGTGGTTTCAACTTAATGCATACATTTGTTCTATCCATATACTGATGCCTGTATTTCAATTTTTGTATATGTTCTAACTCTAGCAACTTCCTTACCCAAATCGTATGTTTTCTTTCAGATGTCTCCTCTCTTTTTTAGAAGCCCTTTCTGTCTCTTCATGATTATAATGTGCCCTTCTTTTGTGCTCTCCACATTTCTGTACTAATGTTGAAGAGTTTACACACAAGTGCCAGCTGATGTATTAGTAGTGTAGACAAAAAGTATAATTAATAGGAATTAAGAAGTCAAAAGATTACTTGGTACTAAGTTACATAAGGAAGGCCTCATGGAGGAAGGTGTTACTTGAACTGGACTTTGAAGGAAGGAAGCATTCATGAAGGTATGATAATGATCTGCAGCTATAGGTAAATTAAACCTGTTGAATATCCATGGATCTAGACGTATGAGGACTCATGGTAGAGGGCAAAAGCTATGTCAAACTCATGGCATTCGAGTTTGATGTGCTTGTACATTCTTCAACATTGCTGTTGTGTTACTTACATGAAATAAGCACTAGATACAATTGCTATGGAAGAAAAGCACAGAAAGAATGTGCAAAAGATTTTAAGAACTTACAGTGTGTTGACAAAAGTGAGATGCAATGATATACTTTATGGGAAGTGTAAGAAAATCATTAAGGGCAACTTTTTTTTTTTTTACCATATATGCTCATTTCAGTGTTTACCCAAATACATTTATAAAAATCAACGAAACTTCAATTACTGCAGACAGAAACTGCAGTAACTAGGCAATTTCTATAGATAAATTATAGAATCTTCCACAAGACTTGTATAGTGTTGGATAAAAGGTCTGTGTTTATCTAGAAAAAGATTGGAAATGAGATAACTCCATTTTGCAGTTATCTGTGCTCTCTCCTGTTTCTCAACTGACAGTAAAAGTGGGACTTTCAGCTCTTTGCTTAGTTAGCATTCAATAAATGTTTGCATGCATAAACAAAATAAGATTAAAATGTAATTCTTATGTTTCCATTTTTAGTATCTTTTATGTGTTATAATAGCTAGCTACTTAAAAGGTACAAATGCATTTTCTCATGTGTGGGTGTGTGTGTGTGTGTGTGTGTGTTTACAGTACTGATTATTTAAAACTATTTATAAAAGTCTACTTTGCCTGTTAGGCAAAAATATTAGAATTATTAAAAAATCTCCCCTTAAATTTTGAGAACAGAAGCCATTCATGTTTAAATATAAATAAACTTCCACTTTTGGCTCTGTGTTTCACTGGCATTTTGGAGTGTTAAAATTTTAGTTGAAATAACACCACCTCTGATTTCTCAAAACAATATTTTCTTCTCTGTTATCAGCATATTTTGTTCCGTCTTTTATAGCTTTTGAGTTGTAGTACACTTAGTTTTATCATTAGACTGAGCTCCTTGAAGAAAATGGCAGGAATTTTGAGAATTACAAATCTGTTCAAACTCCCAGCAAGTTCTGAGCTGCTCTCCTCTTACGTGGGCTTTTTCTCCACTTCCCATTTTCAGCCTGTCAGTGCTCCCTGTCTGAGCCTACCAGCCACACATATACTAGGTGTGCAGTTAATAATGTGGATTTTTTTTTCAATAGATGGAATTACATATGTTTATATATGTGAATTGATATGTATGCTATTTGGTTATATTGACGAGTTTCAAAATTTTATATATCAAATTTTCCGAAGGTGTTAAAATCATAGGTATTTTTACGCTTAAAACTGTCGAATATCAGGCCCAAAAAAGCATTTTCGGGAAGTTTTAGTTCATTATTTAAAAAAAAAAAAGTGCTGCTGACTACTTTGGGAAGCTTATGATGAACATGCTTCATCTCAAGATACTTGAGAATGCTAGTTTAAACACTTTAAAAGAGATGACTTCAACATAAAAAACAAAGAATGTCTAGATCAATCAAAAAAATTTGAAGACCAACAATTGCAAGCATTATTGGATGAAGATGCGTGTCAAACTCAAAAACAACTTGCAGAAAGATTAAATGTTGCTCAGCAAACAATTTCCAATCTTTTATAAGCGATGGGAAAGATTTTAAAGGAAGGAAAATATGTGCCACATCAACTGAATGAAAGACAATGGAAAACCGAAAAATCATCAGTAAAATGTTGCTTCAAAAGCACGAAAGAAAGTCTTTTTTGCATTTTATTGTGACTGGCAATGAAAAGTAGATTTATTTTGAGAATCCCAAACGCACAAAATCATGGGTTGATCCAGGTTGATCCAAAGCAAGGCCAAATCGCTTTGGAAAGAAGACAATGCTCTGAGTTTGGGGGAATCAGGAAGGTGTGGTGTATTAGGAGCTTCTGAAACCAGGTAAAACCATCAATACTGATCACTACTGACAACAAATAATCAAATTGAACCACGCTTTGAACGTGAAACAGCTAGAATGGGTCAGAAGACACGGCAAAGTAATTTTGCTTCATGATGATGCACCATCATACACTTCAAAACCAGTTAAAGACACGTTAAAAGATCTTGCCTGGGAAGTATTAACTCATCTGCCATATTCACCAACCATTCTTTGCTCCTTTAGATGACCACTTGTTCCAATCAATGGCACATGCACTTTCCGAAGAGCACTTTAAAACATACAAAGAAGTGGAAAGTTGGGTCTCTGAATGGTTTGCCTCAAAACAAGTGAAGTTCTATTGGGATAAAATCCACAAATTATCTAAAGATGGGGGAAATGTGTAGCTAGCGATGGACATTACTTTGAATAAAGCACTTTTGATATTTCTCTTGAAATTGTGTTTTCTTTGATTTCAAAATCTGCATTATTATCTGGTATACCTAGTGCTTAATTTTATATACTACTATGATTGTGGTGATACCTTCAAAGGTGTATTCATTGATATGTATCCAATTATTTAAATATGTGTAGTTCACAGAATGCAAATTATACCTCATTAAAGCTGTTAAAATTTTTCTTACATGCCTACCATCAATAGGTAATTACTTGACTAAGTCCTGTGTTTCCAGGAACAGTAGAGACTTGCACTCCTCATTTGTTTTGAGATCCTCTCTTGGCCTGTGTCCCCAATCTTCACTAGTTTGCCCTTTATCTTGTCCCCAGTCTCCATCATTCTCCATTAATGCCACAGCCACTCTTTCTGGAAGAGAAAATTTCATAGTTATAAGCTACAGGTAATTTTTTTTTTTTTTTTTTAATCTTCACTCTAGGATATTTTTCCCATTGATTTTTAAAGAGAGTGGAAGGAAGGGGGTGAAAAGGGGAGAGAGAAACATGGATGTGAGACACATCAGTGGGTTCCTTCTGCATGGTCCCCTATTGGGACCGGGGATCAAACCTGCAGCCCAGGTTCATGCCTTTGGGAATTGAACCAGTGAACCTCAGTCCACAGGTTGACTCTCTAACCATTGAGCTGAGCCATGCTGGCCAGGGCTGGGTATTATTATTTTTAAATTTTTATTTAATATTTTTATTGATTTCGGGGTGGAAGGGAGAGGGATAGAAGAATCAGTGATGAGAGGGAATCATTGATCTGCTGCTTCCTGCATGCCTCTTACTGGGGATTGAGCCCACAACCTGGGCATGGGCCCTTAAGTGGTAATCTAACAGTTACCCCTCCTGATTCCTAGATTGACGCTCAACCACTGAGCCACATTGACTGGGCTGGGAATTATTCTTAAGTCATTCCTATGTACTGGAAGCTGTGGCCAGTAGAGGGATTAACACACACACACGCAAGGTACATTCGAGCCTCTGTTCTCTCTGAGCTCAGAGCCTGATGGGCCACACATGAACAGCTGTATATTCCCCAAGATTACAGAGGAATTGACAAATAGATATGTAGGTATTAATATTAAGTGAAAGTTGGTTAAGCTCAGCAAATTCCAATGAAAAGGTATTAGGCACCCTGTTGGTGTTAGGTACTCTGAAGGTGCATCCTACAGACCACGGCATAAGAATTGTCAGAAGTGTTGGTTTAATAATTTCCCTCTGAAACAGAGTATCTGGTGAATGGGCCTGGATATCTGCATTTTAACAAACTCTACACCACTGTAGAACTACCCAGAATGGTAAGAACCTAGTTGGAAACAAGGGTAGAGTAAGAGGGCAGTAGAAGTTGATTTTCTGGGCAGTTTGCTTTTGCTCATTTGGCTCCTTGTGTCAACAGAGTTGGAAATATTTTGGCCATCAGGTTTTTGCTAATGAATCCAGTTATATTCATTTAATAGTTTAGAATTAATAAAGTGTATATTCAAGTTTTGTAATTTATCTGTGAGTGAAATTTATGTGCTTCAATTTTAAAGTTTTGATCAAATTTTCCTTTCTCCACAGAACTCAACAAAAATCCAGTGGAAGGCTTTTCAGCAGGTTTAATAGATGACAATGATCTCTACCGATGGGAAGTCCTTATTATTGGTCCTCCAGATACACTTTAGTAAGTACAATGATACTGACATCAAAATGGAGCTCTTTTAATTAATTGAAATATAAACTATTTTGGCACACTGAAATGAAAAATTATTTTTTAAAAAGCAGATTAAATGGCTGTATTTAGTATCATTTGTATGGAATGATCTATCTATGGTTTTTGTATCCTGCTGAAACTATCTAAAACTTGTTACTTTCTTAAATATATGAGTTTCAGAAATTCAGATATTTTTTATTCCTGGGATAAATTTATTACAGAGAAGCTATCTTTAAGGTGAGGTTACATATAAGTAATATATTTTTTTTACTTATATTACAGAAATTGGATTATTTTGTCAAAATAGAGAAGGATATTCTTTATTGAAATGTTTCTCCTTCTTTCTTCCCTTGTGCTTCCTGTGCCTTGTGTCCAAAGGGAACATAACTTTAAAGATAAGGATTTACAATTTTTAACATTTTATCAATTTAATGAAAGCATACTATTAGTCTGGGAGATTTCATACAGAGCATAGTGTACACAAAAGTGTCTTAAGCAGGCTGGAAAGAACTTTCAAGAATATCAATTTCAGTGGTTCTCTAATTGGGTTCTCACAGAATATTGGCTAGAACAAAGGTGTTCTCTATCTAAAATGAACTCACAGTCATCTTTTTCCAATTTGTAAATGTGACTGTTACAGTTAATCATTTTTCATTAACCTCTTACTAACTGATGTAAAGATGGAAAACAGATTGTACTGCTATCAAAGAGCAATAGAGAGATGGAATTTCTTAAATATTTTATGTAATACATTTCTAGATTTGAAGTCTACAGTTTTATTTTCTGCCCCAAGTGTTTATATATAGACTAACTTAAACTTACTAATATTTAATGTTCTGTAAGAGGGGTCATGACTACCTTGTACCTGACTGGTACAAGCTCCATATTTTTATAGAAGTTGAGGTGTTGGAAGAAAATGCAGTGACCTTCTCACAGACATACACCTGAGAGATGGTAGGGACAAATCTAGATCTAAGTCTCTTGGGGGACTAATTACACTTCCAGCCATGGTCCTTGATGGTACTAAGGCAAGGGTTGGATGCATCATACATTTTTTTCTAATGGTTAAGTAGTGTCCTTTTATTTTATATATATGTTTTAACAGAGAGGAAGGGAGAGGGATAAAGAGTTAGAAACATCAATCAGCTGCCTCCTGCACACCTCCTACTGGGGATGTGCCTGCAACCAAGGTACATGCCCTTGACTGGAATTGAACCTGGGACCCTTCAGTCCTCAGGCCGACACTATCCACTGAGCCAAACGAGCAAGGGCTGAAAGCTACATACACACACACACACACACACACACACACACACACACAGAGGAAATCTTTATTGTTCAGATTATTACAGGTGTTCCTCCCCCCCCCCCCCCCCCAAATAGCTCTCCACCTGATTCCCCACCCCATGCCCTTACCTTCGCCACTATCTTCATCCATAGGTGTAATATTTTTGTCCTCTCTCTTCTTTCACCCCTCAGACCCCCTTCCCCCTGAGAATTGTCAGTCCACTCCCTTTCTGTGTCACTGATTCTATTATATTCACCAGTCCATCCTGTTCTTCAGATTTTTTATTCACTTGATTTTTAGATTCACTTGTTGGTAGGTACATATTTGATGTCTTTTTGTTGTTCATAATTTTTACCTTTACCTTTTTCTTCTTCCTCTTCTTTTTAAATATATATTTTATTGATTTTTTTTTTTTTTTTTTTTTTTTTTTTTTTTACGGAGAAGAAGGGAGAGGGATAGAGAGCTAGAAACATTGATGAGAGAGAAACATCAACCAGTTGCCTCCTGCACACCCTATACCGGGGATATGCCCGCAACCAATGTACATGCCCTTGACTGGAATCAAACCTGGAACCTTTCTGTCTGCAGACCGATGCTCTATCCACTGAGCCAAACTAGTTTCGGCTCTTCCTCTTAAAGAATACCCTTCAGCATTTCATGTAATCCTGGTTTGTGGTGATGAACTCCTTTAACTTTTTCTTGTCTGTGAAGCTCTTTATCTGACCTTCAATTCTGAATGATAGCTGTGCTAGGTAGAGTAATCTTGGTTGTAGGTTCATGCTGTTCATCACTTTGAATATTTCTTGCCACTTCCTTCTGGCCTGCATAGTTTCTGTTGAGAAATCAGCTGACAGTCATATGGGAACTCCCTTGTAGGTAACTAACTGTTTTTCTCTTGCTGCTTTCAAGATTCTCTCTTTGTCTTTTGCCCTTGGCATTTTAATTATGATGTGTCTTGTTGTGGTCCTCTTTGGATTCTTCTTGTTTGGGGTTCTGTGCACTTCCTGAACTTATAAGTCTATTTCTTTTACCAGGTAGGGAAAGTTTTCGGTCATTATTTCTTCCAATGGGACTTCATTATCCTGCTCTCTCTCTCTTCTTCTGGCACGCCAAAAATCCGGATGTTGGTACACTTAAAGCCATTCCAGAGACTCCTTACACTATCCTCACACTTTTGGATTCTTCTTTCTTTCTGACTCTCTGGTTGGGTGTTTTTTGTTTCCTCATATTCCAGAATTTTGGTTTGACTCTTGGGGTACTTTGATCTACAGGTGAGTTTCTGTATATTCTTTATTTCAGACAGTGTATGCTTAATTTCTGACTGGTCCTTTTCCATTTTTTTGATATTCTCATTATAAGGTCCTTGAAGGTCTCTTCAAGTTTCTCAGCAGTTTTTAGAAGATTCTTAAATAATCTTATAAATGTGATTCTGAACTCTGTGTCATCCAGTAGTTTACTTTCCTCTATCTCTCCCATTCGTGACATCCTTCTGTGCCTCCGCATTTTGGCTTCCTCCCTGTGTTGATGGAGTGGGTTTGTGTGGTCGGTGACCTAAAGGGGCCAGTAGCTCAGCTTCCCCAATCACCCGAGGTGGTCACTCTTGGTATACCCCTTTGTGGGCTGAGTGCAAAGTCTTGCTGTAGTTAAGCCTTAATTGCTGTTGGTACACTGGGAGGAACTGACCTCCAGGCCAATTAGCTGTGAGGACCCACTGTGTCTATAATGGAAGAACTGCTGTGCTGGAGACACGCTTATCGAGCAGGATTTGCTTCAGTGGGGCTTTGGTGCTCACTGATTCCGCCTCCCAAATGTGTCACTTATGGATGTGAGGAGTTGAAATCTGGTGTCCTATACTGACCATTAGGTACACTGACTTCTGGGTCTCCAATGGGGTGCGATTCAGCTACTGTCTCGCAGGAGTTACAGTGAGAAACACAGTCCTCTCTTTCCTGCTTGGAGCTTGGAGGCTTTGGAGCTGTTTGCACTGGGTTGCAAGTTTGCTAGGCTAAACTAAAACAGAGAAGGCCATTCATATGCAAAAGCCACTCTTTGGAGCTTGGGTGTGTTTGTAGATTGTGGAGGGCGGAGTCTCAGGGTGTCACTAGGCCAGGGCGTGGCAAATAGCAATGGCTGGCTATGAGCCTTCTCTGCTCTCTGACTGAGTCTCTGCATCTCCCACCCCAGCACAGCAAACAACTATTTTTGCATGTAGCTCTGCAAGCAAGCCACCCTCACTTTCCAGCCTGATGGCAGACAGTTCAGCTTCTCCCCAGAAACTGGATTTCAGAGAGATCGGTAGCTTGTCTCTCTTCGGGTTGAAGAAAGCAACGTCTTCCTCCAGCTGGGGTCCACCGCCAGCCCGAATGGCGCTCGTGCATCCCCGTTCCTCAGTTTTTCAGCGCTGTGTCCTGATTGTTCTTTTTTCTAGTTGTAGAATTTCCACTCAGCCAGTTTTCCCATGGTTCTGGATGAAAGAAGTTTTGTCTTTTAGTTGTAGTTTTGAAATGGTTGTGCACTGCCTAAGTTTAGATGTTTACCTACGTCATGATCTTGGATCTCCTTGAAAGCTCATTTATTAACCAAATTTTATACAGATATCTGGTTTATGAACCTGATGAAATTCAGGTCTTTTCTAGATTTTGCAATCAAAACACATTGCATGAAGGTTTATACAGCAATATTTCAGTGATAGAATCTTATTACTCTTACAGTTAATATGAAATAATGAGAAAAATTCCTCTAAACTGATATTTTCTATATAGAGCAGGGTGGGGAACCTTTTTTCTACCAAGGACCATATTTATAACATAATTGTAGGCCATACAAAATTATCAACTTAAAAATTATCCTGCTGTAGTCTGTCAAACATTTAATTTAAAGCCTTGGCAGGGCCTGGCCAAATGATTTCTCAAAGTTCTTAACATGGCCAACATGCTGTACTTCTCCAACCCTGATATAGAGGCTTGGTTAGGCATCTAGACTTGAGCTCCATCTCTAAGGACCTCACAGAATTCTTTTTTCATGCAATTGTCTCTGAATATTATTAGCTGGTCCATGTATTTTGTATACTTTTAGTTTCACCAAAGAGAGCCTCTTTTTAATAGTTATTGTACTATACACACCATTATTTCCACCAATACAAACCTATTTCTGGCCTTCAATATACATTTAAAAAGTAGTGGCTGCTTGATACGAAATGTGCATAGCAGAAGTATTTGTTGGAGCTACTTTGGAGTATGGACCTACTGATGAGTCTGTTGATGGCCACTTCCACACTGTCCCATCCTGATGAGAGCACTGCAGCTGGGCTACATAATTTGACCTCAGTGCCATGAGAATTTGAGCCTCTTGTGAGTAATGAAGCCTTAATGCAATTGACAGACATAATAATCATTTAAAATTACCCGGATCTGATTTCTTTTTATTAATGATCTTTTTTTATAATTAACGTACTGGAAATTATAAGATTGTTTTTACCATAAATCCCTCAAAAAAGAGGTTTAAGATACATTAAGTTTAGGCTAACCCTTTTGGCAATGTCCTATTTTGAATGGTTGTAAAAAATAAAGTATTATACTGGCATTTACACTACTTACTTATTTAGTTCTCAGATTTTTTTTTTGAGTACTCTTATATCAGATGGGAACATGACCTTGAATTAGTTAATAGTCACTGTTCCCGAAGAGGTTATACTTTATACACTTTGGTGTTAGGTATGGTGCAGATAATCACTGGGTATTTATGAGAAATCATTGGGAACATGGCAGGTTTTGAATGTGCCAGGAACTTTTCCCAGAGGAAAAGATGTCCAAAATGGGAAATGAAGAGTTAATAACTGTATTAGTTACTAAGCATTTTGGCTCCAAGTAACAGAAATCTGATTTTAACTGGCTTAGAATACTTTGAATAATTTGTTGTCCCAATACAAAATGGTTACAGCAGTTTCGAGCATTTGAGAATATTACCCAAGGAAATAAGAGAAGGTACTTTCTTCAGTAGACTCTGCTTCTTGTCTCATTGTCAGAATTGAGTGGCTTGCCATTCTTTAACCAGTAATTGGCAAAATGAATGAGATTGCCACATCTGGTTTAGATTAATTATTCTTGGATGGAAGAGATTTGGGACTGTCAACAACAAGGTAAAAATTAACTAGACAGATATTCTGGCAATAACAGTGAGTGGTAGGGATAAATTGAAGGGAGCTAGGGATTAAGCATTTCATAGGGAGAACTGTATACATAGGGCCTAGAAGAAAGGCATGGAATAAGTAAGGATATGGAAACTGAGTAAAATGATTATAAAGAATTTTAAGAAACGAGGTTGGACAGGGAATCGAAGGCTAGATGAAATTTACAAAAAGTATTAAAGAGTTTAAATTTATCTTTTGCCCTAAGGACAAAGCCTAGCCATTGAAAAATTTTGCATCAGGAGGTACCAGTTAAATTTACATTTAAAAATGTACATTGAGTTACTAAGTATTAAAATTTCAGGAATATGGGTTTTGTTTTTCTTGTTTATTTGTATTTCTGCAACAACAATATACTTTAACAATGTTATTTTAAAAAATTGTCTATAATATAAATATGTTATAGACAAATTTTGAGGAGTTTGAGGGTTTCTCATGGCTGCTTGAAATAGAGAGATCAGCAATCTTTGTTTTAGAGCACATGTGTCAAACACAAGGCCCGCGGGCCAAATCCAGCCCGCCAGGCCTTGCAATGTGGCCCGCACCGCGCTGTCATCACTGCACTCCGCTGTCAGTTTATGACATTGTCAGTTTATGACTGTTCAGTAAACCATTCGGCCCGCGATTTAGGCTGGATTTTAGATTTTGGCCCCTTCTCTGATTGAGTTCGACACCCCTATTTTAGAGGATAGAGAAAGAGCATATGTGCCTAGGGTAGGACACTGAGAAAGCAGAGGAAATTAGCCAGGAAAGGTATAAGGAGAGGAAAGGTTTTATAGAAGTAAGCTTTATAAAATTCTACTAAAATCAAGAATCAAAAATTAGGTATTTAATAGAGTTTATTTACTTAATAGCAAGGAGATTATGGGTGTTCTTTTAAAAATATTTGTATTGATTTCAGAGAGGAAGGGAGGGGAAAGAGATAGAAACATCAGTGTTGAGAGAGAATCATTGATTGACTACCTCACACACACCCTGCACTCGGGACCATGGCTCCAATCTGGGAATATGCCCTGATCAGGAATAGAACGGGCATGGAGTTCTGGTAGTTACTTCAGTGGAGTGAATAGGGTAGGAATCATTCAGCTGCGTGAGGAATGATTTGGAAGTGAATACATAGGCCTTGAGTATAAATAACTGCATAGGAAGAGAAACGGGCTGACAGTGGGAATCAGGGTGGCAGGGATATTGGGTTGAAAGTAAGTTAATGTTGTCTTAGATGGTACCTAGACATAAGTGATTAATTTACCACTTAACGATTAGATAGTTTATCCTATATAATAAAAGCCTAATATGCAAATTGTCCCCTCAGGTGGTCATTCTGTAGTTCAACTGCTTGCTATGATGTGCACTGACCACCAGGGGGAACATGGCAGTTATCAGCAATACACTGTGACCTCTCGCAGGCTACCTGGGGGCAGGGGTGACAGGGATGGAGATGCAATGCTACCCTCCCCCAGGATGCCAGGGCTTGCAACACACCACTTGGGAGGAGTTGGGCTGCAGCCACTGGACCACAGCGGCTGGTTAGGCTCCTGTGGGTTCACTCAGGAGCCAGTCTGCGAGGCTGGCCGGGAGAGAGTGCGCTGCCCACCTGGCTTCCGTGTGGTGCTGCTGGGCCGCCCAGAGGCCCACGCTGCACCTTGTCCCATGGCATCCAGCTGCACTCAGTGCATCTCCACGTGGGGACTCAGGCGCCATGGGCCAGCTGGGACCTGCCCTTTTACGCCAGACTCTCATGTTTCGATTGCTGGCCAGGCCTAGAGACCGCACCGGGTATCTAGTGTAATAATAAAAGAATAGGGTACTAAAATTTTTTAAAAGCTAGTGTGATATTTCATGGTGGCAGCATTAGCCTTCATTTAGTCACTAGAGGGCAGTCCATACTTCATTTAGTCACTAGAGGGCAGATGGATCACTGGCTATGCCATACCATTTATGGCCCACTACTTACAGTCAGTTGTATGAAAACAATAGGTATATCACACAAGTTTCAGAATCTCTTTCATAAAGACAGCCTCAAGAATTGATTCTTAACAGCACTAGAAAGATTAATAGAGAAGTAATAAAGATTCAAGACTGTAAAGATAAATATAATGGCTAAATTAATATTTATGGCAGCTATCAGTTTCAAATAAAGTAATGCATAAGTATACCACTTCTTTACATAGATTGTAAAGTAGTGGATAGCTACTCATAACCAGAGAAATGAAAAATTCAGGTAGGAGTGGCAGTGGGTTTTTAAGAAAGTCTTGGACACCTGGATAGCAGTGTGTAAAATATATGTTTAAATTTATATTGGTAAATGGTGAATGTACAACTTCTTTTTATCTCTTACTCTCTTTTTCTTTCATCAGTGATGGCTACTCTGTTCAAGTTGTATGCTGCTTTATTTCATACTACTGGCAATGAAAAATGGGAGAATCTTAAGATTATATGTATTTTTTTTTTTTTAAAGTATATTTTACTGATTTTAGAGAGGAAGGGAGAGGGAAAGAGAGAAGCATCAATGAGAGAGAATTATTGATCAGCTGACTCCTGCATGCCCCCACTGGGGATCAAGCTGGCAACCCAGGCATGTGCCCTTACTGGGAATCCAACTGTGACCTCCTGGTTCATAGGTCAACGCTTAACCACTGAGCCATGCTGCTGGGCTGTATTTTGTAGTATTGCCTTACCTTGAGACAATATAGAAAATAAAGAGATAGCTAACCAAACTTTGATTAATATTCTTTTACAGTAACAATTTTTTTTTATTGTTTTAAGACAGAGTCACAAGCCATATGTTCTGTAATGCATTTTTGGAGGGAATGAATCTCATACATGTATTCCTCAGAAATTGATGGATCACTGGATATGCCATACCATTTATCATTCAATGCTTAAGAACATAGGCTTTGGGGACTATCTTTGTTTAGTTCCCTGACTCTACCATTTTTATTAGTTGTGTGATTAAACAATTACTTAAACATTGTCTTAACAGTTTTATTTCTAGGGTAGAATCCCTATGCCTAGGAAGTGTTTGGATTGTTCAGTGTTATGTTGCTTGCAGTAGCAAAATAATTGGAAGCAATCAGATGTCTTATAATTGTAATGGATAAACTGTGGAATGTGGCAGATAAACTAAATGAACAAGAGATAAGTATCAAGATGAGTACAATGTTGAGTAAAATTTCATATGACAGCAAATGGTTTATAATTTTAAAAAATATATATATTTTATTAATTTTTTTTTTTTACAGAGAGGGAGAGGGATAGAGAGTCAGAAACATCGATGAGAGGGAATCATTGATCAGCTGCCTCCTGTACACCCCCTACTGGGGTTGAGCCTGCAACCAAGGAACATGCCCTTGACCAGAATCGAACCTGGGACCTTTCAGTCCACAGGCCGACGCTCTATCCATGGAGCCAAACCGGTTTTGGCCAGTTTATCATTCTATGATAGGAATTGTTTAGTAAGTATAGCAGAACTGTAGGATCTGACAAAGCCGAATGATAGGGTCTCTGATCCTTGTAAGATTTTTATAATTTAATACAAAAACAGTAAGACAGGTGTCCTAGAACAAACTTGAACTAGACCTAGGTTTCTCAACCTTTTCAAATGGGGAATTCTCGGTTGCATACCTTCAAAAAAAATTTTTTTTTTAAATTGATTTTGGAGGGGGAGATTGATACAAACATCAATGATCAGAGAGAATTGTTGATGAGCTGCCTCCTGCACGTCTCCTACTGGGGATCAAGCCCTCAACCCGGGCATGTGTCCTGACCGGAATTGAACCTTAACCCACTGATTCATGGGTTGATGATCAACCACTGAGCCACACCGGCTGTATTATACACTTCTTTTCAACATCATGCCAATAATATCTGTAATGAAGATAATATATAATGGAAGAGAAGATATCTTTAATTCATTGATGCTTTTTAATTAAGTTTGAATTTGCTCATCACTGTAGCATCCCTATATATTTGAAAAACAGTGAACATGTGACCTGTTGATATTTATTCTACAACTAGAGGCCTGTTGCACAAAATTAGTGCACAGGGTAAGGGTGGTGTTCCTCAGCTCAGCCTGCACCCTCTCCAATCTGGGGTCCCTCTCACAATCCAGGACTGATGGCTCCCAACCACTTGCCTGCCTCTGCCTGATTTCCCCTAACTGCTTCTGCCTGCCAGCCTGATCACCCCATAACCACTCCCCAGAAGCCTGATCACCCCCTAACCACTCCCCAGAAGCCTGATTGCCCCTAACTGCCTTTCCCTGCTGGCCTGGTCACCCATAACTGCCCTCCTCTGCTGGCCCAGTCACCCCTAACTGCCCTCCCTGCTGGCCTGATCACCCACAACTGCCCTCCCCTGCAGTCCTTGTCTCCCCCTACTGCCTTCCTCTGCCAGTCTGGTCTTCCCCCAACTGCCCTCCTCTACTGGCCTGGTCACCCCTAACTGCCCTTCTCTGCTGGCCTGGTCACCCCTAACTGCCCACAACTGCCCTACCCTGAAGGCCATCTGTGGCAGCCATCTTGTGTCCACATGGGGGCGGCCATCTTGGAGTGATGGTCAGTTTGCATATTACTCTTATTAGTTAGGCTGTTTTATATCCTGTGGGTCTTTTGAGTTCCTCTTTGCTAATTTAGCTGATCACTAGAAGCTTGTACCAACAAATGGGGACTACTAAGCAAGACTTAAAAACACACAAAAAAATGTTCATAGGTAAAGAAGATGTTAAGGAATCCACCTATAGGAGAAAAACTATAAGGAATAGCATGGTTGGTTCAGGATGGGTAAGGACATTGCAGACAGAGTTAAAAAAAATCTGCGCTTTAAATGTTTTAGGATAATCCTGTTAATTAGATTTGATAGAAAACAATGAGATTAGGTAGTTTTTTATGATAGGAATTCCAATCAGCTAATAGAAAGCTTTTAAGAGGATCTAACGAATCGAAATTTAAGGAAAAGCTAACTGAATATTGAGGATTAGCCTCATCAGTAGAATAAAGTGCTTGGGCTTTGTGGCAATGATTCTTGACTGTTTTCTGAAATTATGGCTTTCAAACCTTTTTTTTTTTTTTTTTTAATACCGTAACCCATAATCAGGAATAATTTACATTGTGACCCAATGTATACTTAGATGTACACTTTAGTGTCTTAATGAATAGAAACATGTATGTAGATTATATAACTGAAACAAATTACTTGTGCTAAGCACCTTTGTTTTCTATTCTACTTCTTATTTATTTAAGAAGAAAACTGGTTATGACTCACTTTAATGGTTTATAGCCCCATCTTGAAAAACTAGTTAATATAATTATGTTCTAAGGCCAGTTTTGGCACTGTCCTATACAGTTGGGGTAACATAGGCTGAGAAAATAAGAAGTATCTCTTTATCAGTGTAATGCATTCTTCATGACAGATACTCTAGTTACCATTTTTCTCATCTTCACGTTTTTCTCCTCTTCAGTACATAATCTTACAAATTATGAAAATTAAGGCCAGCAAGGCAGGCATAAAATATGTCATTTTTCTTTCTTTCTTTCTGCCTCTGGATATCTATCTGTATGTACTGCGTTCTTTCTGTTTTTGTTTTTTGTTTTTCCTATGCAGAAGGAAAAGATGTTTTTTATTGTTGTTGTTAGACACTTATTCTACTTTTTTTTATTTATTCTTTTTTTAGTCTTTCTCCCATTTACTTAAAAAAAAATTGGCCCTCATCCCTCTCTTTTAAAGCCTTTCATTTGTATTATTTCTCATCTTCTTAAAAAGTCATTATTAGGAATATTGTTTTCATTGACTTTTAGAGAGTGAAAGGGTGAGACTTGGAGGGGTGAGGAGAAGGGAGACACTGATGTGAGAGAAACACACATCAGTTGGCTACTTCCCACGTGGGATTGAATCTGCAACCCAGGTATATGCTCTTGACCTGGAATCGACCCCTCAACCCTTTGGTGCTTGGGCTGACACTAACCACTGAGCAATGCCATCCAGGGCAAGTTACCATCTTCTTTAACTTTTTTTTTTTTTTTTTTTTTTAAATATATTTTATTGATTTTTCACAGAGAGGAAGAGAGAGGGATAGAGAGTTAGAAACATCGAAGAGAGAGAATCATCGATCAGCTGCTCTTGCACACCCCCTACTGGGGATGCGCCCGCAACCAAGGTACATGCCCTTGACCGGAATCAAACCCGGGACCTTTCAGTCCCCAGGCCGACGCTCTATCCACTTGAGCCAAACCGGTCCCGGCTTCTTTAACTTTTAAACTCAAATTATCCTGTTTATAATGCTTGTGCTTTACCACTTTATTCTTACTTTCTGCCTTTTCTTATTGCTTTTACCAAAATTGTATTACTAAAGTTACTTTTTATTCTTGGAGTCCAGTGAGTGGCATTTGCTAAGTGTTCAGGACTACTTGGTAGTAATGATCTATCTCTCTTTTATTACCCTCTCCCCAATTTTGCTTTTATGACCAGAGAAAGGTGATAAAAATGAATACTTGCTGTGGTTAAAAAGTGAAGTTCTACTGAAAAGTCCGTAACAGAAAGTAAAAGATTCCATAATCCTGTGCTCCAGAGTTAACCATTGTTAATGTATTTATGTCATGTTTCATGTAAACATACCCCCATTTTTTATCTTTTAAAGACAGATGGGCCCTAATTGGTTTGGCTCAGTGAATAGAGCGTCTGCCTGTGGATTGAATTGTCCCAGGTTCGATCCCGGTCAAGAGCATGTACCTTGATTGCAGGCACATCCCCAGTAGGAGGTGTGCAGGAGGCAGCTGATCAATGTTTCTCATTGATGTTTTTAACTCTGCCTTTCCCTTCCTCTCTGTAAAAGAAATAAAAAATAAATAAAGATAGATGGGTTTATCCAGTAGATATTTGTGTGTTTTTTAACTTAATAATAGATTTCTCATATTATTTCAATACTTATTACTGATTTTTTTTGTATTTTCCTCTGCCACTATAATGGTAAATGCCATGAAACCAGAACTCTTGAATGTCTTGCTCTGTTACATAAAATAGTGTCTCGCATAAGTAGATGATCAATGTATATTTGTTCTGTGAATGAAGACCATTTAATGAGCTGAGAATTCTATTTCTCACTGATGTAAAACAAACACAATCACATAATAGTGTGTATATTGAACAGTAAAAGAATTTGATATGTGAATTGCTGTTGCAGCAAATAAAGGGACATGGTAGCTTGTTAAAATTGGGTAGTCAAGTAAAATTTTTCTCAAGAGGTAACATTTAAGCTGAGTTCTGAATGACAAGGAGACACTGGTATTTCAAACAGAAGAGACAGGTGGTACCAAAGACACAAGGCAGGACTTAGTCATTTTTGCCCTGTAAGGTTGACTTCATCTCATGGTTTTTTATTGTTAATATATAAAACTCATTTTATTGTTCTGATAATTCTTCAAAGACATTTGCTAAAGTAAATGTCAGTGCTCTGGAACTGCACTGATACAGCAGTCACTGGCCAAATGTGGCTATTAATATTAAATAAAATTTAAAATTCAGCCGAAACCGGTTTGGCTCCGTGGTAGAGCGTCGGTCTGCGGACTGAAAGGTCCCAGGTTCGATTCTGGTCAAGGGTATGTACATTGGTTGCGGGCACATCCCCAGTAGGGGGTGTGCTAGAGGCAGCTGATTGATGTTTCTCTGTCATCGACGTTCTTAACTCTCTCTCCCTCTCCCTTCATCTCTGTAAAAAAATCAATAAAATATATATTAAAAAAATAAAATAAAATTCAGTTCCTTTGTTTAACTAGCCATATTTCAAGTGGCAGGTGGCTACCATATTGGACCACACAAATATAGAACATCTTCAATGTGTAGAATGTTCTATTGCACAAGACTGCTTTGGAAAGTCACTAAAATATAAATTACTTGAGCGGCTGTATGCTTTGTTCATTGATATACTCCTAGTGTCTGACACATCATTTGTTAGATGATGAGATAAGTGGGTGAATGAATAGAAGATCAATGCATCTCTTCCCAGACAAGGAACAACAAAATGTGCATAAAGTCTGAGCTGAGAAGGAGCTTACTGTGTTTGAAAAATGGAAAGAAAACTGACTTGAACAGAAAAAAGAGTGATAATTTGAGATCAACATAGAAATTTGGCATCTTGACCCTAAGGCAATGTTAAGCCTTCTAAATTTTGTTTTAAGTGCAGTGGGAAGTAATAGAAAAATTTGTAGCACAGCATTAATGTGATCTGATTTGGATGTCTTTTTTGAGCTCTTTGTTTTACTAGTTTTTTGAGAGTTTAAGAAGGTGGTGTAGGTATGACAGTTTTTAAACCTGGTTATTTATAGAGTAAGTAAACGGTCTGCTTGAAATCCAGATTATTCATTTATTTATGCTGTCAATCCTTGTTTTATGTTCATTTTAATAATTGTTTACTTATAAGCAGGAACTTATTGGCAAGAATTTGTTTTTGTTTTCCAGTGAAGGTGGTGTTTTTAAGGCTCATCTCACTTTCCCAAAAGATTATCCCCTCCGGCCTCCTAAAATGAAATTCATTACAGAAATCTGGCATCCAAATGGTAAGTGTATCTACTTTTACTTTTACAAATACGATGGCCTGTCACTAAAGTTTTCAAGTTCATTAAGAAAGATATAGTTCTCTGAAATTGCTTTTGAATTTTTGTACTAAGTTCATTGTATTTGTTATGCACACGACCATGCGTTAGATTCTTTAGGTGAGAAGGAGCAACAGAGATAATATGGAAAAATATTTTTTTTTTACTTAGTTTTCAGCTCTTTTAAGTCTCAAGATGTTCCAAACTAGAGGCAAGTTTGGTGGGTGATAGATACGATGATACTCAGCTTAGTAGAATTCTTAAAATTGAAGAGATAATTTCCAAGGCATTAGGTGACTCATTGGCTATTATAAAAAGCACAAAAGTAATTAAACCTGGATTGGGTAGTTACTTTTTCTCTTCTTAGGTCTTAGGCTTTTTTTTTTTCTTTTTTTTTTAATATATATTGATTTTTTACAGAGAGGAAGGGAAAAGGATAGAAAGTTAGAAACATCGATGAGAGAAACATCAATCAGCTGCCTCTTGCACACCCCCACTGGGGATGTGCCCGCAACCAAGGTACATGCCCTTGACCGGAATCAAACCCAGGACCCTTCAGTCCGCAGGACGACTCTTTTCAGAAAGGAAGGGAGAGAGAGAGATAGAAACATCAATGATGAAAATCATTGATCGGCTGCCTCCTGCACGCCCCCTACTGGGGATAGAGTTGCAAACCAGGCATGTGCTCTTGACCGGAATCGAACCAGGGACCCTTCAGTCTGCAGGCTGATGCTCTATCCACTAAGCCAAACCAGCTAGGGCTGTCCTATTTACTTCATAAGGCGACTGAGGGCTTCAAATGAGGTAAAATAGTGTATGTTTTAATCTTTGGAAAGCATCCCAGTACTGCTGTTTGTGAAATGGAGTTATTGACTTTTTTACCCAAAGATGTGCTACCATTTAAAATCCACCTTGTGAACCAAAGGTTAGGCTAGATAAGTTATGTTTATTATACACAATCTCCTTGAACTTTTGGTCTTGTTTTGTATGAGCTTGCAAGGATTTGTTTTCTAAGTATGTTGACTTACCAATATTTTGTAATCAGCTGTCTTTTTATATTACTACACTAACCTGCATTTTGTTTCTCCTAGTCAAGGTTTCTTCAGTTGCAAGGAAGAAAAACCCTTATTTATTAGTTTAAACAAAATTAAGTGAGAAAGTATGGATTATTGAATAAATTAAGGCCTATTGCATGGATAGAGAGTAAATATTAGAACCTAGAGGCTTGCAAAACAAATGGGTCTTATGAGAGACTAGAACTGGCAAATAGCAAATTATTGGGAACCAAGGGAATTACCATATTTCATAGCATCTGAGCTAGCAGTGATTACAAAAGGCATATAATTACTTTTGTTCAGAAGGGAGAAAAATATCTAACAATTTATTTGTGGAAAAATGCATTAACAATCGTCCTACATGAAACATGGATGCATGAATTAATGACATTCACCTCTTGTTTCTTTGAAATTTCTTTCATTTCTTCCTGGGCTTTTGGCAGGTTTTTTGTGCTTCACTTGAATTATTTGATGTATAATATCAGTCTGTTTGCACCTGTTTTCTAGAGAAGATGTGACTAAGCTTCTCACTGTTGGCTACACCAGACTACTGTGTTTCCCCGAAAATAAGACATCCTCCAAAAATAAGACCTAGCACATGGAAAGATAAGACATCCCCTGAAAATGAGACCTAGCCCAACTTTGGGAGAAAAAATTAATATAAGACACTCTTATTTTCGGGGAAACAGGGTAGCTATAGAATTCTAGGCAGAGCCTCTTTGAGCCTTACTTTATCTGTGAGAATTAAACTAGAGCACATATATACACAATAAATGGTGCTTCTCTTCTGCTAAGAGGAAGGATAGCAGTGGCCTAGGTAATATAAAAGGAAAGCTGTGGGAACAAGTGTTTTCTTGTGTGTGTGGTTCTTCTTAAAGTTGAAAAGACTTTTTTTTTTTTTTTTATAATCACAGTGCCCTTTACTTATTTAAAAAAATATATATTTATATATGTATATGTATATTGATTTCAGAGAGTAAGGCAGGGGGCGGGGAAGGGGGAGAGAGAGAGAGAGAGAGAGGGAGGGAGGGAGGGAGGGAGAGAGAGACATAAATGATGAGAGATGATGAGAGAGAATCATTGATTAGCTGCTTCCTGCATACTCCCCACTAGAGATCCAGCCTGAAACCTGGGCATGTGCCCTTGGCTGAAATTGAACCTGGGACTCCTCAGTTTCTTGTTTCTTGCTGCACATCTATCTACTGAGCCAAACCAGCTAGGGCTATTTTAATTTTTTTAGTATTTATTATTGAAGGTTATATATGTCCTTTTTCCCCCTCTCATTGACCCCTTATAGCCTGCCCTCACCACAGTCCTCCCATCACCCTATTGTCTGTGTCCATGGGTTATGCATATATGCATACAAGTTCTTTGGTTGATCGCTTCCCACACCCCCTCAACTCCCTTCTTTTCCTCTGAGATTTGACCATCTGTTCTATGCTTCTATGTGTCTGGATCTGTTTTGTTCATTAGATTCCACATATAAGTGAGGTTATGTGATAATTATCTTTCTCTGACTGGCTTATTTCTCTTCGCATAATACTCTCCAGGTCCCTCAATGCTGTCTCAAAAAGTAAGAGATCCTTCTTTTTTTATGGCTGTATAGTATTCCAGGACCTGCTGTATTTACTACATGTAAATGCTAGGCAACATCTATCTACATGCTTGGTATCTTGAAGTTTTGCACAAATGTACAAAATAACTTACATTCTGATTGGGTTTTTCAGATGAATCTGATTTAGTAAGATCTGTGATTTCTAGGTTCTGTGGAAATTAGACCTATATATCTTCTGTATAACCAAGTTATTTTAAATAGTATTTTAAACAGAACTGTTTTTCTCTAATTTTGCAGTTGATAAAAATGGTGATGTATGCATTTCTATTCTTCATGAGCCTGGTGAAGATAAATATGGTTATGAAAAACCAGAAGAACGCTGGCTTCCCATTCACACTGTGGAAACCATTATGATTAGTGTTATTTCTATGCTGGCAGATCCTAACGGAGACTCACCTGCTAATGTTGATGCTGCGGTAAGGTGGTCATATGCACATATCCCTTCCCCTTCAATTAAACTCAGAAATATAGTATCTTTGTGTGTGTGTGTGTGTGTGTGTGTTTGTGTATCTGTTTATATCCATTTATTTTTCTTACAAAAATAAGTTACAGACACAACTCAGCTTCACCCCTAAATACTTTTTTTTTTTTTTTTTTAATATATTTTATTGATTTTTGTACAGAGAGGAAGGGAGAGAGATAGAGAGTTAGAAACATCAATGAGAGAGAGTCATCGATCAGCTGCCTCTTGTACAACCCCTACCGGGGATATGCCCGCAACCAAGGTACATGCCCTTGACCGGAATCGAACCCGGGGCCCTTCAGTCCCCAAGCCGACGCTCTATCCATTGAGCCAAACCGGTCCCGGCAACCCCTAAATACTTGAACCTGTATCTTCAAAGAATAAGGACACCATCTTACATGTCATAGCTAGGGAAATTTAATATCAAGTTCATATTATTATTCCTGAGTTGTTTTGTTTTCTTTAAAATAGGTCTTTATTGATTTCAGAGAGAGGAAGGAAGAGGGAGAGAGAGAAACATCAACTTATGAGAGAAAATCATTGGTAAGCTGCCTCTTGCACATGATGAGGAGATCGAGGCCACAACCCGGGTATATGCCCTGACTGGGAATTGAACCATGACCTCCTGGTTCATAGTTTGATGCTCAACCACTAAGCCTCACTGGTTGGGCTTTTTTCTGTCTTTTTTTTTTTTTTTTTTTTTTTTTTCTTTTTTTCTTTTATTGATTTTTATCAGAGAGAAAGGGAGAGAGAGAGAGAGCTAGAAACGTCGATGAGAGAGAAATATTGACCAGCTGCCTCCTGCACACCCCCCACCTGGGATATGCCCTCAACCAAGGTACATGCCCTTGACTGGAATTGAACCTGGGACCCTTCAGTCTGCAGACCAACACTCTACCACTGAGCCAAACCGGCTTCGGCTTAAAGTATGCTTTTATTGATTTCAGATTTATATCAAAGTTGGCATTAGCTAATCATTCCTATATCCTTCACCTAGATTTACCAGTAGTGTACTTTACAAATATCTTAACTCTTCATACTTGAATACTTCAGCATATATCTCCTAAGAACAAGGGTATCTTTCCATATAAGCATAGTACAAGTCTATCATTGATATAGTACTATTATTAAATATACATATATAGCTCATATTCAAATTTCTTCAATATTGTTCTTATAGCTTCCTTTTTTTGGTTATTTTTGAAAATCCAGAATCTAGGATCCCGCATTATTATTATTTTTTTTAAATGAATATTTTTATTGATTTCAGAGAGAAAAGGAAAGAGAAATAGAAACATCAGTGATGAGAATCATTGATCAGCTCCCTTCTGTACACCCCACACTGGGGATGGAGCCCACCCTCAACCTATGCATATATCCTGAATAGGAATCAATCTGTGACCTCCTGGTTCATAGGTCAATGCTCAACCACTGAGCCATGCTGGCTGGGCCCACATTATATTTTTACATTATATTTTATTTCATTAGTTTTATTTAAGTCTTAGTTCCTCGATCTTCTGTCCTTCTTTGAAAAACATCTTGTTCTCAATTCTTACTCTTATAATTTTATTTGTTACTGTATATGAAAGCCAGAAGATTAAAGTCACCTTTTTGGGGGGTTACTTCAATCATATATAAAAACTTAGGCCCTAGCCCTAACTGGTTTGGCTCAGTGGATGGAGTTTGGCTCAGTGGATAGAGTGTTGGTCTCAGGTTCGATTCCGGTCAGGGGCATGTACCTTGGTTGTGGGCACATCCCAATAGGAGGGAAGTGTGCAGGAAGCAGCTGGTCGATGTTTCTCTCTCATTGATATTTCTAACTCTCTCTCTCTCTTTCTATGTAAAAGTCAATAAAATAAAATGAATAAAAAATTAAAAAACATGTTTAAAATAAAAAAACAAAACAAATAAACAAAAACAACTTAGGCCCTAGCTGGTTTATCTCAATGGATAGAGTGTTGGCTGGCATACTAAAGAGTCCTGGTTTGATTCTGGGCAAGGGCACATACCTTGGTTGCAGGCTCAATCTCTGGTCCTGGTTGTGGCTCATACAGGAAGCAACCAATTAATGTGTCTCTCTCACATCAATGTTTTTTTCTGTCTCTCCCCTTCCCTTCCACTCTGTCTAAAAATCAATGGAAAAATATCCTCAGATGAGGATTAACAACAACAAAAACAAAACAACTTAGGTAAGATCTTAAATGTAGAAAAACTGCATAGGTAATTCCTTTTCATATCTATGGCTTTGAAGTTTCACATTTAGTACTCAAGTTGAAGTAAAGCCTGATAAAACATTATTCTATTTTTCTGTTAAGTCAAATATTAGTTCAAACAATATAAGAGATAGTAAAGGACAAGAGATGAAAGTATTTTTTTAAAAAAAATCCTGCCCAGCCTGCATGGCTTAGTGGTTGAGCGTCAACCTATGAACTGGGAGGTCACAGTTTGATTCCTGGTCAAGGTACATACCCGGTTGAGAGCTTGATTCTCAGGGTGAGGTATGCAGGAGGCAGCAGATCAATGATTCATCAACATCTATCTCTCCTTCTCCCTTACTCTCTGAAATCAATAAAAGTATATATTTTAAAAAATCCTATAGAATCATTTTGAGAAGTAAGTCCTATTCCATTCTCAGTTGTCAGCTCTTTTTTAAGATTGGAACTGACAAGTTGAGTTTTAATTTTCAAAAAGGAGAAAATAAGAACAAATAAATATTTGACAACGTGAATAGGCAAAGATAGGCCTTTTTAGGAAGTTGAAATATGCAAACGTGACTTTGCAGTCTGTGCAAAATCTCTTCCATTCTATTTTTAAAAAAATATATATTTTATTGATTTTGTACAGAGAGGAAGGGAGAGAGGTAGAGAGTTAAAAACATCAATGAGAGAGAGTCATCTATCAGCTGCCTCTTGCACACCCCCTACTGGGGATATGCCCCCAACCAAGGTACATGCCCTTGACCGGAATCAAACCCGGGACCCTTCAGTCCCCAAGCTGACGCTCTATCCATTGAGCCAAACTGGTCTCGGCCCATTCTATTTTTTTGAAACCCACTGCTGTTTTTTCTGATTTAACCAGTTGTCTCATATTTAAACCATAGCTATCTTGTAAACAGTTTTGTTTACCTTTCTTACTTGCTTTTTCTGCTTGATTGCATACCTTTTAATCATTGTTATATATACATACATACATACACATATATACACACACACACACACACACACACACACACACACATATATTCCCCCCGCCCCCCCCCCCCCCCCATCTCTTTATCAGTGAAATACCTGTTTTAAGAAACTTGAATTTTTCTTGGAGATCTCTCTCCTGGATCACTGCATTGTTTGGATCCAAATTAGATTGAGTCAGCCTGCTCCTTGGTTGCTTTCCTTGTATTTTCATTCCTTCACTTGCTGCTCTTCTATATTGGATCATCTGTTTCCTGGATCTCCCCTGCCTGCTCCCACCTCCACCCCCCTTTTTTTTATTGACTTTTTCTCTTTTGCTGTTCTTCATCCAAGAGTAATGTTTTAGAAAAGGTGTCTGGGAATTAAGTTCTTACATGTCTGAAGTGTTTTTGTCTTGACCTTGTAATTGATACTTTGTTTATAGAATTCTTGGGTAGAAAATCAAATTTCTACAAAATTTATCTTTAGTATTTATTGTTACTCAGGAGAAATTTGATGCTAGGTTCATTCTTCTGTGTCTGCTGGTGACTTTTCTTTTTCTTTCTAGTTCCTACTACTTATTTACATGCTAGATTAATCAGCTCGGTTCTCACGTGAAACTATGCTAGTGCTGCTTCATGTTCCTTATTTAATGTGTCTGGTAGTGGTAGTGATATTGTTTTGTTCTCCATCCGTCACCCCCCATGAAGTAATGCTCAGTATCATCTCAATATGATGTATTCCACCTGTCTACTGTATAGAGAAGGGTTTTATGTCTTTTTTACTTTCTGGTTGCTTCTGTCAGGAAGAGTCAGTAATCCTTCAGATAGCCTGAATATCTTATTTATAAGTTGTACATGCCTTTGCAATATAATATAAAACTGTTAATGATCTTTCCCTTTTTGAGAGAATTTTGCTTATAAGTGGTGATTTGCTTGAGGGGTGGGGGGTGTTATTCTTTTTAACCCTTATTGCAGAAGGGTTTTTTTTTTTTTAACTCTTTTTCTACCTTATCAGCTTATATATTGTCAAAGCATTCAAAAGTAAAATTAGTATTTGAAATTATAAGAGGAATTGATAAAGTCAGTTGATCTCACTTCTGTACCTACAGAAAGAATGGAGGGAAGACAGAAACGGAGAATTCAAAAGAAAAGTTGCCCGCTGTGTAAGAAAAAGCCAAGAGACTGCTTTTGAGTGACATTTATTCAATAGCTGTAATTTCACTTATTTCAGGGTAAGGTCATTTTAAAAATCATACAATTACTTTGCCTTTTTATAAATGTTGTATATGTTTCGGAAAATTATGTGACTTAGTTATTTGAATTGCATTTTTTTCATTGGCTTCACTTTCTAGTGGTTAGTATCTAGTAGTTTGCAGAATATAACTGCCTCTTGCGCATGACGAGGGGATCGAGGCCACAACCCGGAAATGGCAGAAACAGTATATAACTTACTTGCTTTTCTTTTTAGTAGGCCCAGCTGCTTTTAAGTAGATATACCAAACTAGTTATTATGGTAGCAGCTTATTTTTTTCAGAAACTAGAGATGGTAAAATTTCCAATGATAAAGTGCTTATTTCCAGTTTCTTCCATTTTACCATTGCTTTTCCCCCCATAATTTTATCAGTTTGTATTCCCAAACAATATTGGATGTCTTTTGAATTGTATACATGGAATTATAATGTATGCATTTTTGTGACTTATTATTCAATATTCTTGAAATTGGTCTGTATTATGTGCAGTTACATTTAAACTGTTTTCACTGTTATGTAGTGGTGTATTAGATAAATTACCTCTCTACTCTTTATTCTTATTGCAGTTATTTTCCAAATTATAGTGGAGTTTTTTTGTTTGTTTATTTCACTTTGTTATAGAGGATGTGGCTATTCTTGTTTCTTGCTGAACATGTACTATGAGTTTCTTTAGTGGGTATGCCTATGGGTGGAATTGTTAAGGGTATATATTCTGATTTCTGAAGAGACTCAGATCTACTTTTTGATTTCTTTATAATAATCTGAAATGCTGAAAATTAACTTAATTGCTGTTATCACCAGATATAATAATAAGCTTATAGTTTTAAAATTATTTGTTTTTCATCTTGTTTATATCCTTTTTATTTTTGCTAATAATTTTGTTCTTATTTCAGTATCATTACATTTAATACTGCCATCACATCTAGTCAGTGGTCCATGTCTCTTCCCTTCTTTAATTCTTGCTTTCCACCACCTTAGATCAAGTTCTTGTTACTAGACACTGCCTTAGTGTGCTAGTTTTGAACATCCTTCATGCCAGCTCTACTTCATCCTGGATATTAGTTCTGGATGCAGCTGCACATTGATCTTCACAAAGTTCAGCTCATTGCATCGGTTGGTTTATGAGTATGACAAAATTTTAGGAACAACAAACACACTCAGGGCTTTTACCCATATCATTTTCAAGTTAGAAAAGGGCTTGACAACAACAAAGAATTGATGAGGAATGAAATAACATTGAAGCATAAGCTTATGTGTGATTTTACCTTATATAAACAGTACTTTAAAAATTTAGGAAATAAATAATTTTATTATATTTACCTTGATATAGTATATTGTAAGTTAGATAAGTACTAATGAAGTGTCAGAAACAAATTTTGTAAGGGATTATATATTATCTCCTTTGCTAATGGGACGAGTTAATGTTTATGACATTCACATCTTTAAGATATATTTACCAAACTCTGACTGATCTGGCTTAGTTGGTTGGGCATCATCCCACCCACCAGGAGATGGAAGGTTCAATTCTTGTCAAGGGCACATGCCCAGGTTGCAGGATTGATCTCTTGTAGGGGGTGTGTAGAAGGCAGCCAATCCATGTTGCTCTTACATGATGCTTCTCTTCCTCTCTCTAAAAAATCAATAAATTATTTTTAAAAAGAGAGATATACTTCTCAAGATTAAAGTTCACTTATGAAAAAAGAGTAAAACAATGTTAAGTCAAAATGCCTCATTACGTAGAATAAATTAATTGAAAAAGAGTATACCGTCACTCATGAAACTAATTACTGTTAAATATTAATAATCAATTATTAATATATCAATATATTAATAATAAAACAACCTTTAAAGTTGCAGGTACTCCAGATGTATTCAGTATGCATTGTAACGGCTTTGCACTATTGTGGCAGCGTGGAGTCCTTAATAGAATTTTAAGTGAAATTAATGCACTCTTTTTTTTTTCAATGATTAATTTTAGTTATTATTTCTTAGTTATGCTACTGTTAAGCTTGTTTTTGTCCTGTACTTTTAATTAATTTAACATTGTCTTTTGATATTTTGCTAGCTCAATAATATATATCCGCTTCCTTTTTTAATAGTTGCATATTATTTTTTTTATATATTTTTTTATTTTTATTGATTTCAGAGAGGAAGGCAAAGAGAGATAGAAACATCAATGATGAGAATCCTCCTGCATGCCCCCCTACTGGGGATCGAGCAACTTGGGCATGTGCTCTGACCAGGAATTGAACCTGGGACCCTTCAGTCCATAGGCCAATGCTCTATCCACTGAGCCAAACCGGCTAGGGCAAAAGTTGCATATTATTAAGAATCAAGATTTATATCTGAAATGAGAGGTAACACCAAGAATAGGAGATACATTGAGCTCATTTTAGTTCTTGTTAATGAATATTTGTTAAATGCCTACTATTTGCAAAGGCATGGTAGAGTTACATAGATACATTATCTACATTATCCTGGCCAATTAAAAAGCTGTTAATTTAGCCAGTTAGATCAGACATAAAAAGGTAAGGTAAATCACATTAAGAACTCTAGTGGGAGTAGAAGCAGAGTATAGTTTTGATAAGTCAGCAAATGCCTAAGTACTGAATGGGTAGGATGGTTAGGACAGAGATTAGACATAGAAGAGGTGCTTGTGTGATGGGGAGTAGAGGTGAAAATTCATTTGAGGTAGGGAGCTGTACTTAATTAGGGTCAAGGACAACATCTTGTATAATTTCCACACTGAGGGACAAAAGGAAGAAACAGAGACAGAAACATCTGGTTGGCCACAAAGAGGAGAGTGAAGCATTACTGAACTCAGGGAGTGGATATGGTTGGTCACCAATGCTAGGACATAAGACAAAGAATCCTAAATAATAAAAGCCTAATGTGCTAAGTGACGTTTACATGATTGGTCGTCTGTTCAACCAAAGCATAATATGCTAATGATATGTTAAGATGCTCAATCGCTTGCTAGGGCATGCACTGACCACCAGGGGGCAGACACTCTGACCGGTTGGTTAGCTTGCTGCTGGTGTTTGGCTGGACATCCCCTGGAGTATTCCTGTGGTCCCTCCCCAGCTGGCCAACTTCCCGCATCCCTTCCCGGCTCCGATTGTGCACTGGTGGGGTCCTTAGCCTGGTCTTCGCCCTCTTGCAATCCAGGCTGAGGGACCCCCACCCCCACCCAGGTGCACAAATTTTGTGTACTGGGCCTCTAGTAAGATATAAGAATCAGTTTTTTTTGAGAAACCAGTGAATTAGTGATATGCGGGGGAAGAGGGCGTACGTAGTTGAGTTTTCTACTAGTACACTTGGTACCAGTTCAGTATGAATTGGAACTTTTGGAAGTAACTGTGTGAAATTAATGGGGAAACTTCTTGATACTAAGCTATTTAATTCATGGACTGCTTTCACTTAAGAATGATTGAACACTTACCCCTGAGTGAGTAGTTACTTTTATTGTCTGTGATATCAAAAAGTCTTTATTTGGAATCATACTTGTCTGCTCTGCATTTTTAGGGCCTTTTAATAAAATGAGTGACTTTAACAAGTGGATATATGGTGCTTGTGCCAAATGCCCTAACATTGAGCCACTGGCCATGGCCGGAACTTCATTTAAAATTTTATTTACTATTATTTAAATTTAAAGTGAAGTGACTCCCATATTGGACAAGCACAAAGGTGACCTTAAAATGAAATTAACTTGTTTTTAAAGAAATAGCATATGCGTAAAAATTTATAATAGATTCTTTTATAATTTATAAATTTATTTTATAATGCTGTTTGTTTTGTTGTAGGTCTCCAATCGAGAAACATGGCACTGTTTTTCCTGCACTCTACCCACCTATTGCTGGACTTCTCTTGTAACAAGTTGGCAAACACTGGCTGGAACTGGGCTGCAATAAAACATGCCAGTATCAATGCTGACAAGAGCCTAACAAGTGCCAACTTACAGATGATTACGTATTTTGAATTCTAATGAACTGTTTTAACCTTCAGGAAGAATTGTAAAGACCTGTACATAGCACAACATGATCCGGATAATATATATACTGTTCATGTACATCCACAATTACACCTTGTACCAAATAATGCTTTCGTGTAGTAGAATAAGAATCGTGTAAATTCTAAAAGATTTTAGCAGGTTTTCTTCCCCTACTCATTGTTTCTTATGTTTTAAAAGACTCTTTAAAGCATGTCAGATGAAAAGCAATTAGGATTAAAAGTTTCCATTTAATTTCCTTTAAACCATTGAGGCTTCATTAAACTCTTTCCATTTACTAAAGTTTGTATCTTCTTTGTTTTGACACACTCCCCTTTGTGTTTATCCGTCAGAAGGTTTCAAATCATTTAGTTCCAATACTGAAATACGAAATAAGCAGTTACTTGATTTTAATGATGACTTCGGAGGAGTGGTCATCACTAGGTGCTTTGTCCTTTTTGTATTCTAGTTGTACCCGTCACTTGGATTGGATGTAGCAATAACATTTTTTGGCTGTTGAGAGCTCTTGAACTGTTATTATTCCTAAGAACTAAAAAGAGTTGGTTCTGAATTCAATTTAGTGAAATTTATCCCAATTATACAAAATTCTGATTTGGTTTTACTTTTGCCCTGCAATTACCTACTGTTAAGGTTGGATGAGTCAAGCATGCACAGCTACAGGCTTTCTACTTAACTTCTGGGTTTGCTATTAAAAATGCTATTTACCCTCATAACCCTAGCCCTTCATATTTCTTTGCCTCTATTCTTCTATACTCAGATTTTTCTCACTTATTGTACAAAGAAATTGCGATGTATATTTTCATGTAATTTGATTTTGGAATTCTGTCACCTTATGTAGTGAGTTCTTCCAAAATATAATTTTTTTCCAATAATTGTCAAGTTGTTGGCTTTTATTGTATTGAATGAAGGTTATAATACTGAATGCCAGAGAAGTGCAGTTTAGAAAAATCTCAGGTTGATTCTTTATGCAAACAAACTTTTAATACTTGAAAATCACAGACCATGACAGTATATTTATTTGTCTCTATCCAGATTCTTAAGTGAATCTCAGAGCATTACGGAGGGGTAAATGCTTTCTGCTTTGACATACAGATTCTGTCTCTGACATAGTGCACTTGGATTTTATTGTTTGAATATAAATATATTTCGTGAGATTTCTAAAAACAATTTCAGGAAATGGTAAAATGAGCATGTACAGTGTTAAAGGGAGGTCCAGATTCCTCTCTGTTTGGTGTGAGGTTGGGATTGGGAAGTAGTTTTTGGCAGATAAGGGATAGAACTTGAGGTAGTACCAGATGGGACATGGTGCTTGTGAGAATTGGTGCATCTCTGCTCTGTGGAGTTTGGAGAACTATTTTGGCAGAAAAATGAAAGGATTCCTGCAAGTAGCCTAGTCCTTTACGAACTTCGCATGTCCTTTTTTAAGCAGAAGTAAAATGGTTAAAGATGTAGTCACCATAGAGAGTGAATTTTCTAAATCCCAGGCTGTTTTCTACTCTGAAGCATTATAAAAACCCATAAATGTGTAATGACTGAATGTGAAATTTTTTTTATTTTATTCATTGTGGCCCAAATTTCTTTAAGAACTTTCTGACTTTTTTTTTTTTTTTTTTTTTTTTTTTAAGACTCTTAAGAATTGTTGCCCCAAAGTGCCAGTATTGCACACCCACCTGGGACTTTGAACACAATCCCTTTACTCTTCAGAAATTGTTCACATGGTGGTGGTTGTGACAAAATGAAGTCTGAATCTTGCTATCCTGTTGCTAAAATTCTTCCTAGCAATCTGTTGAGTTTAAAACCTAGTGATTTGGGAGTGGCAAATGACCTAGTAACTCAGGGACAACTATTCTTGAACTTTTTAAGTGCCACTTTAATTCAGTTACTTTGGTATAATCATATGTGTTTAGTTTAAATTTGGAAGGGAGAGCCAGAAATGAGTGCACCTTTCCACACTCCTTTCCACCTGGTGCCCTGGCCATGCTATACATCAGGGGTCCTCAAACTTTTTAAAGTGGAGGCCAGATCATGGTCCCTCAGAGAGCTGGAGGGCCGGACTATATGAACTACTAATTCCTACTGTAACACCTCGGCTGCACTCACTGCCCAAAAAACCTGGCGGGCCGGATCAGACTCCTCTGCAGACCGCATGTGGCCCGCAGGCCGTAGTTTGAAGACCCCTGCTATACATGGAAACACAGGCTTACATAGATGCTTTGACTTTTCCTCTGTCAGAGGTGTCATCTGTGCCTTTCCAAGAGTTCATCTGACAGTGTGAATTTAAATGCCTCCATATTTGTTAAATCACACTTGGGTGACGCTGATCCAGGTGGCTGTTGTCCCACCAGTGCCTTTCCGTTAGTGTGAGGTGAGTCCTCTCTGCTTTAGGAAAAGGATTTTTCTCCCTAACCTTGTGCCAACTATTGACATCTCCATAGTCATGGATTGTAGAACTGTTGGCTGCTTCCTAAATTTATTCTAAGTTCTTATAAAGGCATATAGATTTCAGTCTGTTCATAACGGGATAGATTATGTCAGTGGCTTTTTGGCCTCTTTGTAAAGTTTAAAATCCATATGAAGTTGGTTTTACCTTGTTATTTATAAGGTAATATCTTTGTGAGGTTATTCCACTGGTTGTGTGATCACTTGGGTGTCATAGTATTTTTTAATGGCCTTCATTCTTAGTTGTGAAATTTTATCTTATGCTCACTTACCCTTTACAAATCTGCCTATTTGGGGGTTGTGGTGCCTGTGTATCTGCCCGTCTGGTCTCCAGTTGGTGGAATTTCCTTTTGTACTGCCACTTCTCAGCATCTTTGAAATTTGACATAATGTTGCTTCATTCCAGTTTTAGTTCTGTAACTTGTTGATTGTATTTAACTATGTGAGTTCTGTTGTGATGTTTACTGTATTGTAAAGCACCTCAATCATGTGATGGGGGCTCTATAAATCAATAAATGATGACTTAGAGGCTGTATCATGAGCTATTTTGGTTTTAGGATGCAGGTCTCAAAAGCAAGTGTGGAATTCTTTTTATATAAACAGCCCATGATACCAAAAGGTCCACAAGGGGAGCCTTGATAAAGAATTTTTAAAACTTCATGTAAAGAAGGAACCAGAGGGTGGGAAGTTAACTTCCAACCTGATATAATGGTCTTAAATTTTCTAGTAAAGGACCAACCACCCTTCTTTAATCAGAGTTTTCTGTGATGCTAATTTAGAATCTAAATAAAATGAGTACATGTTAGAGAATTATTGGAAATTTTGTCTTTGGTCTAAACTGGCTCTACCATAAAGATAAGCAAAAGATGAAGGACCCAGACACAAAACGTGAACTGGAAGATACCACAGGCACCATCTCAATCACCCTCTGCCCTCTTTTAAACAGAAGGATACACTTGGCCCAAATCTCTGCACAGGATCACTTTGTAAGTTAGTGGCAAAAGAGGCAATATAGTTTCGTTTTGTTTAAGTAGGATGTTAATATTCAGCTTCTTACCCTACATCTTTATACTCCAGTTCAGTGTTAGGTGTTGAAAGCTTGTTTGTTGATACAAATTGCCAGTGGCTATTAAGAGCTCTTCCTTACAAACAGAAAAGAACACGGAGCTGAGCTTGCTGCTTACAAAACAAGAAAATCCTTGAGAGCTGTTGGGGAAGATTGGGAGTCATTTTCCAAGTTTAATTTCCCTGTTAAATATATTTGAGATAAAATTATTACAGGAGGGTATGAATAATGTTGCTGAACACATCAGTTTTATGCATAACCATCTACTCAAGGTTCATAGCAAAAATGTTTTTATTTGCATGCTGCTTCCAGTGCAAATGAGGTTTTGGGTGTGCCTACTGTGTGCCAGGCACTAACTGGGCTTTTAGTAAAAGTCAGTTGATTTTCTCCCAACCTCTCAGAGGATTGTAAACATGTTATTAAATTAAGTAGTTTTTTTTTCTTTTTTTTCTGGGGGATTACAAACCTCAACAGGATTCAGTCTGCAGAGCAAGTTATTTCTAGGATAAAGTATTTTTGGTCACTCAGTTTCAGATATAATCTGCATTATCCCTTCTGTATTTCATGTTCCTTGCCCGAATCAACTCCACATTTTTGACTTGTTGAGTCAGTGCATCACACTGAGCTGTAGTGAAATGGTTAAAGAGTTTTGAATCCTATTCACATAGGTGGGATGAATTGAAGAAGGAAGAAGTTCACAAAAGGCAGCCATATCTCAGACATAGGATCTGCACAGAAAACCACAGGAAAGAGACTTGATTTTTTCTCCTGCCGGCAGTATTCATTAGGAATAAGTAACACTTGTGACATCTCATTTATTCCTAAAGAGCACCAGTTCTTATTTATTGAGGTTCTACTTTGTGACAGGCTTGTGCTAGGTAGGCTTCATAAAGGATCTAGCCAAATTCTTACACGGATAGTTTCTTACATGAAAATAAGTTCAGATAAATTTGTCAAGATTGCAGAGCAAGCAAATTTCACGGCCAGATTTCAGTTCCACAACCTTCCTTACGTACTGGGTGCCATTATCTCTTACGTCAGGAATTCCATTTCCAAAGTCACATGGAGAGTGGATGTGTTGAGGCTGGTATTTGAACTCAATTCATTGGACTACCACCACTTTGGGTCTAGCAACGCCCTTGTAATGGCACTGCGTCCCTGAAAGTGCTCTGAAGGCAGTCAGCATTCATCCCTTCTGTATTTCATGTTCCTTGCCTGAATGAACTCCACATTAAATTTCTAATAACCTGGTGCCAAACCATTCACAGACGACCAGCCTCTGGGTCGGGGTTTTGTACGTAGCAGAGCAGCTCTCTCACTGCAATCGTCAAAGTCAGCCCTCGACAGAAGGGTTTGTAAAAAAAAAAAAAAGTTTCTATTAATCTGGTAGAAAAACCTGAATTAGGTCCAAGATGAACGATGTTTTCAAGTGCTCAACATACTCAAGATGACTATATTTCAGGTCAGATCTATTGTAGCTCCATCCACGCCTGTTGGGTGTTGTAGTCGCTGAGTACTACAGATGTTTTCATTTACAGGCGTTAAGTCTTCTAGAGCTCAGGATTCATCCAGGTAGAGCCCACTCAGCAGACAAGGGCCCAGAGACAGGACTGTATTCTTAAAGGACTGCTTTTACCTCTGTTAGAGGGTTTTTTTTTTGTTTTTTTTTTAAGATATATTTTTATTGATTTTACACAAAGAAGAATTGAGAGGGATAGAGTTAGAAATGTCAATGAGAGAGAAACATCAACCAGCTGCCTCTTGCACACCACTGGGGATGTGCCCGCAACCAAGGTACATGCCCTTGACCGGAATCGAACCCGGGACCTTCCAGTCCACAGTCCGACGCTCTATCCACTGAGCCAAACCGGTTTCGGCTAGAGGGCTTCTTGAAGGTTTTGATGAGGAGGTAGTTAAGCCCTTGAGTTGATTAGGTGAGTTCTCTTTTGACTTTGGACATCTAGTCCAAAGTAAATTGAAAGGGGGAGGATTTGAAATTAGGAAGAAACACATGTTCCCCTGGGAAAGGGTTGTCATCAAATTCTCTAAGAGTCATGACCCTTCAAATCATTACGTGGATTCTAGTCCAATTCCTTGATGCAGATGGAGAATCTGAGATGGCAGTGTATAGCTTGCAGGGACTTGCCCAATCAGGAAATCAGTTGCAGAGCCAAACTTGAACCCAGTTCTCCAGACTCCTGGTGTAGGTCACAGTGGTTACAACTCATCTAACATTCTGAACAGCTGCTCTACGCCAGACACTAGTTAGGCTGGTGTAGGTGAGGCAAAGGTAAGTTATATGCTGTCAGAGCAGCCATCAGTCATGTCACCACTTTTAAGTCATTTTTATGTTGAGACTCAGACAATACTTACAGGGTAATGTTAAAACAGATGAGGTGCTTGTGGCCAGAGAAGAATGGCTGGCTGGCTTGGTCACCCTGATGGCTCCAAGGGCTTATCATTTGGCACATTTATAACCCGTTCTTGACAGGGAATCTTTGCGCGAGGACACCTCCACTGAACCTGCCAAGTATAGTATTCCCCGCTCCTTCTTAGTGTAAGTGCTGCTTGCTCAAGGCAGCTCTTCTAATCACCTCCCTGCCCATACCGCCACATCTTTAGTTTCCCCACCACAAGAGGACCATCATTTCCCTGGGCATCTTATCGTTCTTACAAATTTCAATACCCTCTTCCCTCCCATCTCCCAGATGTCCTTCAGCCAGAAGTACTCTTCCTCAAATTTTAACCCATGACCCTGTTTCCCATGTTCTGAACTCCAGATTCCTGCTCCACTACCCCCTAATGCTTAATCTTGGGGTAGTACCTAAAACTTCTCCAACTTCAAGCCCTCCCTCCTTTTCTATTCTGACACCCTCATCCTGTTCTCAAATCCTTCTACCCAACCTTACAGCTTTAATAAAAGTAGTCTAAAAAAAAAAAAAAGTACACATAGGAGACACTGAAACCAGGACTTCCAACCTATGTTCTCTCCCAACGTTTCTTCATTCTCTTCTGGTTGGTACTGTTGCCTGCAAACTTCAATCATAATATTGATGTCCTCCAGCCTTCTCCCCGATCTCCCTCCACTCCCATCTATGTCCTCCTGTTTTAGTAGAATAGCAGTGACTTCCTTTTGCATTCGCTTGCAGGGCATCCCTCCTTCCCAGGGACCGTCTTTTAGCCTGTCCCTCTCCTTTGGCTCTTTTCCCTCAGCCTTTCACATCTCTACAAAAAAGATCTAAAGACGCACCCCCCCCCCCCCCCCCCGCCCCCGACCTTCTCACGGCCAAGTGTTCCCAAAGAGGAGTCTACGCTGTCCATCCTTTCCAGTGCCCGCCCTGGGGAGTGCAATATGACAGAGCCAGGCCGGTGCCTGATCAGTTCCGGGCTTCGAAGGCACGGAGTGAGGAGAGACGAGCTTTGGGATTTTCCGCTGTCCGGCTGCACCCTCCACTTTCATTCACTGTTTTTTCACAGCCTAGGCTCCTCCCTCTGCCTGGACTCCCATGACTCTCGCGAGACCTGCGGCCTCCGTTACGCACCGCCCCGATTGAGCGGCGCACTTCTCGCGAGGCTGCTGGCAGGGCCGGGCCGACATGGCGGAAGGTAGGGTTTTTGTGGAGCCGCGCGGGACAGCGCGGGAGCCGCGGGAGCGCTGCGGGCGGCGCGCGGCAGCCCCGAGCGGGGACGGCGGGACGGGGGCGCACGGGGCTCGGCGCGTGTCGCGAGCCTTCCTCCTCAGCCTGTCCCCGGCGTCTGGGGCGGGGGTCTGGAACGCTATTCCTATGGCAACGCCCCTCCGGCGCTCCGGGACCCCACGGGAGCCCAGGGGAGCCCGGCGGACCCTGGCGAGCGGCGGAGCCCGGTCGGCCGATCCCATGCCGGAACCGAGTGCAGCCGCGGGGTCCCCAGGGCGGCCGGAAGGCTTCTTTGATTGCCCGCGGTGCTGGGACGGCGGGGGAAGTAACCCTTCTCCTTAGGAAATCGAAACTGCTGTCCTGGCATGTCCTGCGTCCGGAAGGGGTGCATCCCTCGCCTGCGGAAGAGCTTGGGACTCTTCTCGGGGTGAGGCGTGGGGAGAGCCTGGGCTGTGACTGGCCGGCGGGCACGCGCTGCGGTCTCCGGACTCCCCTGCAGCCCCGGCACCCGCGCCGGCTGAGCCTTCCTCCGGCTCCACAGCTGGGCGGGAGGAGGGCTTTGCTGGTGAGGGATTGGCCTTGGTCACGCTGCTGGAAAGGGGGATGCTGCTCCTTTGCTCCTCTGTCTAGTCCTGAGCCTCTGTCTGGTGCCGTCTTTATGACACTGCAGGTAGAGGCTCTTAAGGTCTATTTCCCTTAAGGAGACAATATTAGAATCCTTCATTGTCCAAGCCTTATTGAACCTGGGGGCAGGGGGATGAGGGGGAAGGCCCAGATGTGAGTTACCTGCCAGGGACGCTGGGACCTGGCCAGTGTGCTTCTCCTGTTCCGTCCCATTATTGGAGGAAAATACTCCTTATTTGACTTATTGAGCGACTGCAAGGTGCTGGTCACGACCTGTTGTGTTGGTTTTGAGTTAAGCTTTGTCTAAACGCATCTTTTTTCTTTTTTAATCCTCACCCGAGGACATACTTATGTTGGCAGTAGAGAGGGAAGGAGAAGGGGGGTAGGGTGGGGGAGACAGAGAGACAGGAACATTGATGTGAGAGGCATTCCTTGGTTGCTTCCCACATGCACCTTGACCAGGGATGGGACCAGCAGCCTGGGTATGTGCCCTGACTGGGAATGGAACCTGAAACCCACTGGTGCCCTGAGGATGCTCCAACCAACTGAGCTGCCTGGCCAGGGCTATCTAACCGCATCTTACCTTTGGGTGGCACGTGACAGTTTGCAGGTTTTTCTCATTTGGATTAGACTTCAGAACAAGGTGAAGGAGGCCTGGCATGTGTGTTATCTGCAATTTAAAGTTAGAATAGAGAGCCGGGACTGGCACCCAGTTTTTTTAAAAAATTAAGCCTAGCCTGTTTGGCTCAGTAGATAGAATGTCAACCGCAGACTGAAGGGTCCTGGGTTTGATTCCAGTCAAGGGCATGTGATTCAATTGCAGGCTTGATGCAAGACCCTGGTTGGGGTGTGTGGGGGAAGCAGCTAATTGATGTGTCTCTCACATTGACGTATCTGTCTCTCCTCTTCCACTCTAAAAATCAATGGAAAAATATTCTTGGTTAGGATTAACCAAATAGCATTTTTTTATTATTGACAGTATTACAGATGTCCCCCATCTTATCCCCCTCTAACCCTAGCCTCCACCCAGTTTTTATCTTTGCCCTTTTTAGTATGTTAAATCTCCTCGGAGGGGGGAAATCATCAGATACATCCTATATAATAAAGAGATAATATGCAAATTAACCCTTACACCCTCACAAGATGGCTGCCTACTATCAGGCTGGCAGGGGGGGTTAGTGAGGGATGACCAAATGACTGAACAGCAGGCTATGTCGGGCAACCAGGCCGGTGGGGGGATAGTTGGGGGTGACCTGGCCAGCAAGGGGGCCAGTTGGGGGCGACCAGGCTGGCAAGGGGGGCACTAAGAGGTGACCAGGCCAGTGGGGGGGCAGTTAGGGGTGACCAGGCTGGCAGGGGAGGATGCAGTTAGGGGCAATCAAACCGGCAGGAGGGGGGGTTAGGGATGACCAGGCAGGCAGGTGAGCAATTAGGAGCCAGTGGTCCAGGATTGTGAGAGGGGTCCTGGATTGGAGAGGGTGCAGGCTGGGCTGAGGGGACTCCCTCTCCACCACTACCCCATGCATGAATTTCGTGCACCGGGCCTCTAGTATTGTATGAAAGCATTGGAGGAATAAAAGCAGAAAGAAAGCTACATTCCATGAAACTAGTTTTTGGGTAAATCACAGAGTGTTGTGTAACATTGTTTAACACCCTAAGCAGCCAGCGGTTTGTAGCTCAGAGCAATGAGGTGGGGTAGAAAGGTTCAGGAGGAGGGCCTTGTAAGGTAGGCCAGTGTTTTTATACTAGGACGAGAATAGAAGTTGGTGAGTGTTTTGGAGACACATTATAAAGGTTGAAATTGTGGAGAGCAGCTGGTTTTTCATTCATCAGTTTTACTGAGCATTTATGGTGTGCTTCAAAGTCAGGTTCAGCCATGAGGCGTTTTATGCCGATGGTTACCCTTCAAGTGCCTTGACGTGCGTGTAAGAGTTAGGGTAACATCTACTCAGTGGAGTATGCATCTGAAACAAAACATCCTGTCAGGGTTCAGTTTAAAAGGGAGGATAGATAGGAAAGCACAGTCATGAGATTCTGGCTTCACAGTTTTCTTTTACCATTTTTGTGTCCTAATTTCCTGGCCTCTTCTGATTTCAGCTCTTTGGAGACCATGTTGCAAACGTTGACTAGGAAGAATTGAGTCGGGCATTTTAGTCCAGTTAGCTCATGAAACTGACGGTGCTTTTTATACAGAGGAAGGCAAGATTCACTAGAAAATGCTTTGCTGGGGCGTCACTTGTTTAATGCTGCTTACTGTACTTTAATAAAAATTTATCAGTTGGGCTTCACTTGTTCTGAGATAGTCATTTAAATATTTAAAAAAAAAAACAGCAAAAATCTGTGACATATAATAATTGGATTATCTGCAAGAACACTCTGGGACCATCCTGGTAATGGTTTTTGTTTAGTGGTGTTAGAGCGTGAGCGTGTGGAAATCGTGCTTAGGAATAGTAAGCAGAACCCGGAGAGCCTGAGTACATATAGTAACTTCTTTTTTTCTTTAGTTTATCTTTATTATTTTTTTATTTTACTTTTATTTTTTTTTTTTTATAAAAATACGTTTTGATTTTTTTACAGAGAGGAAGGGAGAGAGATAGAGAGCTACCGTGTTTCCCCGAAAATAAGACATCCTCTGAAAATAAGACCTAGCGCATGGAAAGATAAGACATCCCCTGAAAATAAGACCTAGCGCAACTTTGGGAGAAAAAATTAATATAAGACACTGTCTTATTTTCGGGGAAACAGGGTAGAAACGTCGATGAGAGAGAAACATCGACCAGCCGCCTCTTGCACACCCCTACCGGGGATGTGCCCGCAACCAAGGTACATGCCCTTGACCGGAATCGAACCCGGGACCTTTCAGTCCGCAGGCCAACGCTCTATCCACTGAGCCAAACAGGTTTCGGCTATCTTTATTATTGAAAGCTTTACAGATGTTCCATGTTGCTCTCCCCCATCCCCAATTTTCTCTCCATTGATCTGCTCCCCACTCCCAAAGCCTCCCCACGGCTTCACCACTCTCTAAAAATCAATGGAGAAAAATAGACTATTGCACTATTGTCTGTGTCCAGGGGTTATGCATATATGCATATAAGTTCTTTGGTTAATCCTCGTCCCAAACCGCATTCCCAAACAATAACTTCTTTTTTTTTTTTTTTTTTTTTTTAATATATTTTTATTGGTTTCAGAGGGGAAAGGAGAGGGGGTAGAGAGAGAGAACAATCAATGATAAGAGAGAATCATTGATCAGCTGCCTCCTGCATGCCCCCTACTGGGGATCGAGCCAGGCATGTGCCCTTGACTGGGACCCTTCATTCTGCAGGCTGACGCTCTATCCATTGAGTCAAACCAGCCAGGGTCCAAATAATAACTTCTTAATGTGACTTGCTTGGAAACCACTTTTCTTTCCTTCCATCATCCATGGGCATTGATTTGACCATGTATAATTGGCTAAAGTCTGTCCTAAAAGTTTTCATTTCCATTCTACGTCTCTGCATAAGCTGGCTTTTATTCAGATGTCTGTTCAGTTCTCACCTCTTTAGAAACCTTTCCTAATTTTTTAAAAGAAATTCCCTTTCTGGAATATAAACCCCATGAGGGTAGAATGATGCTAAGGCTTCAAGGAAATGTTGGTGTGATGGTGTTCAGAAAGAGAAAGATGCCAAGGTGCATCCCACAGGGAATATGTTGTTTGCTATTGAGGCATAACTGAAAAGTAACAAAATTCTCCTGTTTTAACTTGACAGTTGAAGAAAATTTAGTAGTGTAACCCCAACCACAGTCGTCATATGGAACATTTCTATAATCTTAAAAATTTTTTCCTTGAACTTCTTCACAGTCTGTCCCATTCCCCTGGCCTCTGGCAACCAGTGATTTGCCTTCTATTATCATAGTTTGCCTTTTCTAGTTTCATGTGGGATTATACAGTATGTAGTCTTCTGTGTCTGGCTTCTTTCACTTAGCATATTGATTTTGATGTAGTATGTTTTATGGCTGATAAGTATTTCATTACAGTCATGGGCTGCCTATTGAGGATGTGTTCTGAGAAATGCATTGTTAGATGAGTTCGTCATTGTGTGAACTTACACAAACCTAGATGCACTTACACAAACCTAGATGCACTAACACAAACCTAGATGCTATAGTCTAGTGGTCGGCAAACTCATTATTCAACAGAACCAAATATCAACAGTACAAGGATTTAAATTTCTTTTGAGAGCCAAATTTTTTAAACTTAAACTTCTTCTAACGCCACTTCTTCAAAACAGACTCGTCCAGGCAGTGGTATTTTGTGGAAGAGCCACACTCAAGGGGTCAAAGAGCCGCATGTGGCTCTCTAGCCACAGTTTGCTGACCACGGGTCTAGCCTATTGCTCCTAGGCTACAAACCTGTATAGCATGTTACTGTACTGAATATCATAGGTAATTGTAACACAAATAAGTATTTGTGTATTTAATCATATCTAAATATAGAAAAGGTACAGTAAAAATACAGTATAAAAGATAAAGTGTTCAAGCAAAGTGTTAGGGGAGGGGGGGATGGAGAGGAGGTGCCATTGAAGGAAGAGTAGATGTTAGGAGGAGGGATGGAAGATTAGAGAGAAGAAAGGAAGAGAAGGGGAGAGAAAGGAAGATCAGAGATCAAAACTCACCCATAGAGATAAAGCTTTAGATGAGAGAGAAATAAAGGGGACTTTTTTCCCCCTTGAGTATTTTTTGATCCATGGTTGGTTGAATCCATGGATACAAAACCCAAGGATAAAGAGGGCTGACTATACTTAGGTTGTCTTTTTGTCAGCAATGTTTTATAGTTCCAATGTGCAGGTCTTGCATATTTTTGTTCAGTTTATTTCTAAGTGTTTTATGCATTTGCCATACTATTGTAAGTGGATTATCATAGCATGATAACCCAGAGCTTTCAAAATTAGATAATTAAAATGGAAGCTGGAAGAGGAGTTTGATTTAAGGAAGATGTTCAGTTTAATTTTGGCGTTGTTGAATTTGTAGTACCAGTAGGTTATCCTTCCAGCAGGAGCTATTGAGAGAGACTTGGAGCCAATCTACATAGGGGTGACAGTAAAGTATGGGTTGGTATGCTGGAGACCTCCAAGAGAGGAAGTTTAGAAAAAGTTCAATTCGAGGTCTGAACCTTGCGAACTTCTTTAAGAGAATGAGTAGTCAGAGTAGGCTGTAAGAAAGTTAGCTGTAGAAAGGTAGGAAAAACACCGGGAGTTCAGAGAGGAAAGAATTTCAAGAAAATCAAAAGAATTTCAAGACTGGACTCATTAAGAGCTGGACACGGCAGAGAGGCTGAGGACCTTGAAGGATAAGGAAGGGTAATTGCAGTGGTGGTTTTATCAGTGTGATGGAGATCCTTTGAGTAGAGTGGTAGGGATAGAAGCCAAGTTGCCGAAGATTAAAGCGGTAAGGAAGGAAGCAGTGAAAAAAGAGGACTGGCTTCAGAAATTAGTGAAGGAAAAGAGCATGATAGACAAGCCACTCTGGAGTGTTAACATGTGTAGAAGTTTATTTGCAATAGGTTACTGTGAGCATGTACCAGGCTCACCTCCTTTCAGAGGTCTTGAAGATGCGAGGCCCCTCTTAGTGGCATAGGCTTTGGTAAAGGAAAATAAGAGGATATAGAATTATAGGCATTTGAGACAGATTAACTACTTTCTTTTCATTTGACTGTGATCATCATTTTGATATACTAATTATTTTTTTAATATTTCGAGAAAAATGATTTTAAATATGCTACATGCAATAAACATTAATATTTCAGAAAAAAATGATTTTAAATGTAATATTACATGCAATAAAAATAATATTTCAAAGGATATACTAATTTTTTTTCTTTTTTTTTTCACAGAGAGGAAGGGAGAAGGAAAGAGAGTTAGAAACATCAATGAGAGAAATATCTATCAGCTGCCTCCTGCACATTTCCTACTGGGATGTGCCTGCAACCAAAGTACATGCTTCTGACTGGAATCGAACCGGGACCCTTCAGTCCGCAGGTCGATGCTCTCTCCACTGAGCCAAACCGGTCAGGGCATGTACTAATTTTTTTTTTTTAATTCCCCAGAACAGCCTGGCCTGTGTGGCTTAGTGTTTGAGCATTGACCCATGAACCAAGAGGTCACTGGTTTGATTCCTGGTCAGGGTACTTGCCTGGGTTGTAGACTTTATCCCCAGTAGGGGGCGTGCTGGAGGCAGCCGATTGATGTTTCCGTCTCATCAATATTTCTATCTCTCTATCCCTCTCCCTTCCTTTTTCTCTAAAAATCAATGAAAACTTTTTTAAAAATTCCCTAGAATAGCATTTGGTAAAATATCACTTGTTGGCCAAATCTGACCTTAGACTTATTTTTGTACTAAGAATTATATATGTGGGTATGTTTGTGTGTGTGTATATGTATGTGTGTGTATATATTCGAATAGCTAATAAAAAACCAAAGGAAGACTATATCATGGCATGTGAACATTGTATGAAATTCAACTTTCAGTGTCTATAGGTAAAGTTTTTTTGGGCAGCCATGTGCTCATTCATTTATACTTTTGCAGGGTTGAGTAGTTGCTACAGAGACTGAGGCACAAAGAGCCTAAAATATTTACTATCTGGCCCTTCACAGAAAGTGTTTGCCAACTCCTGATCTGGAAGGACCATTGTGGGTTCCTTTTCTGACTGTCCCATGACTTGCTGCTGCTGATTATTATTATTATTTTTATTTGCAGTCAATATTGGTCTCTGTTTTAGGGCCTTTCATAGCAAATGCAGATTTTATTTTAATTTTATTATCTCAAGCATCTTTGTTTCTGTCAAGACTGATGAACTATCCGAAAGCTCATCAAAGTATCTGACCTCATTGATATTGGGTATTTGTAAAGAAACATGACAGAATTATAATGGAAGCTGTTGACCTTCATTGATATTTAGCATAGCTCTTTTGGTAAAATCAGAGGTTTTATCCAATATTTAAATTTCTAGGCTTATTTTTCAAAAGCAAAGTTGGAAGTAGAGAAAGAAGAAACCACAGCTAAAAACTAACCACACTGTAAAGAAGTAGTGGTAGTAAATCTTTAAATCAGACACTGTTCTAAATGATTTAGCCTGTAGAGGGCCGCCTGAGAAGGCACATGGACATCTTCAGCTGAGCCCGAGGCACTGGCAGAGTCCCTGTCCCAGCTCCACCCCCCCCAAGAGGGCGGGGGGGGGGGGGGGTGTTATTCAGGGTCTGACTTACCTTTGTCCAAGTGTCAGCAGGGGCGGGTCTAGATATGTAAATCCAGTAATGCTAGGGCCTAGTTAAGAATGCAAATAAGCTCCTTTGACCCTATAAATAAACCTGCTGCCTGGCTCAGGTGCTTGCTGCCTCTCCATCAGAGAGAATGGCTCCCACCTGGCTCCCAGCTTGATGAATCTATTTCTGCCTCTTGGTCTTTTCTTTCTTTAATTTCTTAATCCCCAGCTCCTCCAATCAGGAACTTGACTGTTTCCTTTTCCGTGATGGAGATGGACGCGGAAAAGAGAGAAACATCCCCCCCCCCTCCCCCCCCCGCATAGCCTACCTTAACTCAGTTATTCCTCGACAACCACTCTGAAATACTACTGTTCCCATTTTCCACAGGAGAAAACAAGTCCAGAGAGGAGTAGGTAACTTGCCCAAGGTCACACAGCTAGTAAACGGGCAAGTTGAGGTTACAAACCAGTCAAGTAAGCCTCCAGAGTATAAGCTCCTGAGACTATTGTGTTGCCTTTCTCGGAATGATAACCACGAACATTGATTGACCACTTAACTGGGGGCAGATACTCTCCTAAGGCCATTATATGTATCAGCACATTTAATGTTTATGATGCATTTGCCTAGGGTGTTACAACTATAAAGTGGAGGGGCCACTGATCCTAGTCAGCCGAGCTCCCCTGCCTGTACCCTTTACCACTGCACTGTGCTGTAGCTTTCCCTTCATTATTGCTCAGAATGGTGATTTTATTCTTTTTCCTGTAAGAACTCTACAGCTTGGTGACACTTCAAGGACACATTGCATTGCTGTTTGCAAGGAGACATTTCCCCCCACAGGATAACGTCTCAGCCATGGGCACTATTTTCCATTATATTCTGAAATGGTAATTGATAAGTGCACTTGTGATCTGTGTTTCCCCTACAAAAGATGCTGGGCAGAAGGCCTCTGATTTCATGAATAAGAGGCCTAAGTCATCCTAAGGCCCTTCTTTTTTCTTGCCTCATCTCTGATCATAACCTTTGTAGTTTAGGTCTTTCGTCATTGTCCAGGCTGCAGCTGGAAATTTGTGTCAGAAATTCTGGAGTGAGACCTAGGGTATTGCTATAGATCTTGGAATTATATGTGTATAATCAATTTCCAAAGAAATTTCCAGGGATTGTTTGAGAAGGTGGTCAAAATAGCCTTTACTATCCCATTTTAAGGATTAGATAAAGCAACTACCGTGTTTCCCCAAAAATAAGACCTAGTGCAACTTCGGGAGAAAAAATTAATATAAGACACTGTCTTATTTTCGGGGAAACAGGGTAGCAACTTTCTACTCTTGAAGGCAAATAGCCTCATAATTCTCCATAATAATTTCCAGATTCTTTGTGACTATTAATTTTGTTTTTGATCCTCCTGTTTGTGAGTTCCTTATAGATACTATTTTGAGTTTACATATTTTTGTTGTTTGTTTATTTATTTATAAATCTTTATTGTTGAAAATATTACATATTTCTCCCTTTGGCCCCCACCAGCCCGCCCCCGCCCCTTGAGTTTACATTTGATACAAAGTAGGTGTTATATTATTTGTTTGCAAGAGATGCAAATTAGACTGCCCTTTTTCAAAACTCTCAAGGAGGCAACTCGTAATCTACCATAATGCTAGTGCACAGTAGATGCGTCATAAATACATGTAGATTGATGACTTGTTTAAGTGATGTAAGTGACATGGAAGTGCAGAGCGAATTACTCATGCTATAGTCCTGATGGGTTGGAGCTTTGGAGCAAAATATTTAGGTTGTCTAGAATATTGTGTGATTGAAACGAAGGTTAACGGATTCAGTTTGGTTCATGGAAGAGAAATCTGTAGTCATAGCCATAGGCGGCCCCTGTGAAAACATGGAAGCTCTCTCCAGGGAGGGGGCCATAACTTTAACCCTAGGTTGAACTAGCAAGACGACTTCGCCTCTGCCACCCTGTTCAGTTGACGTAAGCAGAGGCAGGTGAGTGGCAGACAGTTTTGCCAGTGAGCTCTTGGAGGACTAGGCTAGGTCTTGCCCTCTAATTATTTTTATTCGTCATAGAGCCAAGTACTATGCCTGTTCCACAAACCTGTGTGGACTGATAATGGTTTAAAAGGAGAATCTGGCCGAAACTGGTTTGGCTCAGTGGTAGAGCGTAGGCCTGTGGACCGAAGGGTCCCAGGTTCGATTCCGGTCAAGGGCATGTACCTTTGTTGCGGGCACATCCCCGGTTAGGGGGTGTGCAGGAGGCAGCTAATCTATGATTTTCTCTCATCGATGTTTCTAACTCTCTATCCCTCTCTCTTCCTCTCTGTAAAAAAATCAATAAAATATATTTTAAAATAAATAAATAAAAAATAAAAGGAGAATCTGACCAAGAATAAAAGATTCAAGCCTTTTCTTTGCATTTTCTGTGCTCAGAATGCTACAAACCTTACAGGCTTCATTTAAATCAGGTGGGGAACAAGTGGCCACGGGCTGTATAAGACCCTCAAAATCATTTGGTCTGGCCCTGCCAAGGCACTAGGGGTGAGTTAATTTAATGCCTGACCAAATATAGCAGGCTAATTTTTTTTTTAATTAACCATATTCTGTAGCTAGATTTAGGTAGTGTTTTCTTTCTTTTCTTTTCTTTTTTTTTTTTTTTTTAAATATATTTTATTGATTTTTCACAGAGAGGAAGAGAGAGGGATAGAGAGTTAGAAACATTGATGAGAGAGAATCATTGATCGGCTGCCTCCTGCACACCCCCTACTGGGGATATGCCTGCAACCAAGGTACATGCCCTTGACCGGAATCGAACCTGGGACCTTTCAGTCTGCAGGCCGACACTCTATCCACTGAGCCAAACCGGTTTTGGCTAGCAGGCTAATTTTTAAGTTGATAATTTTGTATGGCCCTCGAATGATGTTATAAATATCGAAATGTCCCTTGGCAGAAAAAGGATCCCCACCTTTGGTTTTAAGTCTTTTGAAATAAAACACCATTTTTCTGGGATGTCTTTCCTTGCACTAGCTTAATACAGGTGGTCTTTCTTCATGCTCTGTCTGTATTCCATGTCAGAGTGCTGCTAGTTGTTATTGAATTGTTTTGTTTACCAGCTCTTCTTCGTTACCCTATAACTTTAAAAAATAAAAATGTACCAGGGTGTATTTTTTTTTTATGTTGACACTGGCACTGCATAGATGCTTAGTAAATTTTTAATGAATGACTAGGTTATGCAGTTGTCATCTTGAGAGATGAAAATCTTTGAACAAATCAATGAATGAACAAAAACATTGCAGTTAAATTGGCCTTCTATCTAAATGGCATTGACTCAGAATGAAGCAGATTGGGTTAGAGATGGGCTTAAGGATGGTGTCAAGATTTGGAATGTCTGTGGTGGGAAATAGAGGGGTGAAGTGAAGGACTGAGGCCCAGAGAATGACCGTAGCCGCACCGTTGTTCCATAGCCGCACTGCTGTCCTGAAGTTAGACCTTGACTTATAGAGGGGTCTGATTTGCCAAAACTCTAGAGCCCAGGTGAAGTTCCTTGATGGTTCCTTCCTTAAGGAGACTTTCCTGATGTCCTACGTTAAATTTCTTTATTATAGGTTCCTACACTTTTGTTGTTATTGTTGGAGTTTTGCATTTGATTGTTTCCATTGTTATTATATAAAAGTTTACTTTCCCCAGTAACCAAAAGCTTTTAGGAAAGATATGTCTGATTTTGCTTGCCATTGTGCGGTGTCTGGCCCCTCTCTAGTAGACACTTGGTAAATATTTGTTGAATTTAATGAATCAAATATAGTGGCTCTCAACCTTTTTAATCTACCCCAGCACACCTGTGGAATAAGACTTGCTTCCATCTGAACCACTATTGACTGCCCTGATCCTCTCCTGGAGGAGGGCAGGTGTCAGATAGTTTAGGGCAGGGGCTAATAAATCACAGATTCTGGAATGAGAATGCCTGGGCTCCTCTGCAGCCCACCTCTCACCAGCAAATTCTTTTTTAATTTTAATTCTTTATTGTTGAAAGTGTTACATAAGTCTCCTTTTCCCCCCATTGACCTCTCCCCGCCCGAGCCCACCCCACCCAGCACAGGCCCTCACCCCGCTACTGTCCGTGCCCATTGGTTCTGCTTATGTACTTGCATACAAGTCCTGTGGTTGATCTCTTACCTCCCTACACTCTCCCCTGCCTTCCCTCTGAGGTTTGACGGTCTGTTCGATGCCTCTGTCTCTGGATCTATTTTTGTTCATTAGTTTATGCTGTTGATTATATGTAACAAATGAGAGAGATCCTGTGATATTTATCTTTCTCTCACTGGCTTATTTCGCTTAGCATAATGCTCTCCAGTCTATCCATGCTGTTCTTATGCAAATTCTTAATCTCTCTATGCATGCCGCAGTGTCCGCATCTGTGAATTATGTTACTAGTAGGACCTCCTGCTTGGGGTTGTCATGGAGTTTGCATGAGAGGATTCACAGAAAGCTTTTAGAGAAGCATGTGACATGTGAAAGTTAGTTACTATTGCTAGTGGTTTGAAAAAGACTTCTAGATGATTTAGATAATTTTCTTTCCTTGAGACGCCTGGCTTAATGGTAAAGGATTTGTAGGGCAGGTACCTGTTAGCATCTTGTGTGTGTGTGTTTGTTCATTGTCATATATTGAATATTGATCTTCAAGGGAAACTGAGAGAAAACTCTGGACCAGGATGGTCTTTTTGGCCCAGTGACCCAGTGACACCCTGAAAGAAAATCATTCTTTATGAACCAGGAGGTCACGGTTCATTTCCCGTCAGGGCATATGCCCAGGTTTGTGAGCTCGATCCCCAGTATGAGAGGTGCAGGAGGCAGCTGACCAATGATTCTCGTTCATCATTGATGTTTCTATCTCTTCCTCTCCCTTACTTTCTGGAATAAATAAAAAATATATTTAAAAAAGGAGAAGTAGAGCTCAGCCGGAGTGGCTCGGTTGGTTGAGCATTGTCCTGTGCACTGAAAGATTGTGGGTTCCATCCATGGTGGGAGCAGGTACGGAAGGCAACCGATGTTTCTCTCTCTTCCACCCTCTCTCTAAGCATGTCTTCAGAAGAAGATTTTTTAAAAAATGGTAGCCATCCTATCTGTGGAATGAGAGATTAGTGAATGCTGTCTGCCTTACACTGCTGTGGTAAACTTGATCCTTTATTTCCCTTGCAGAGGAGGTGGCCAAGTTGGAGAAGCACTTGATGCTTCTCCGACAAGAGTATGTCAAGCTGCAGAAGAAACTGGCAGAGACAGAGAAGAGATGCAGTCTTTTGGCCGCGCAAGCAAACAAGGAGAACAGCAGTGAGTCCTTCATCAGCCGCCTGCTGACGATTGTGGCCGACCTCTATGAGCAGGAGCAGTACAGGTGGGCTCCTTGGACACAGGGCCAGTTTGGAGAAGCCAGCCCTTTAGCTTTATTCCCAGGCCACATTGCAACTTTTCCTCTCTTCCTCTTTTGTGTAAAATATGTTTTTGTTGATTTCAGAGAGAGGGAGGGAGATGGGGGGAGAGTTAGAAACATCAGTGATGAGAAAATCATTGATCGGCTGCCTCTTGCACATCCCCAAGTTTATTTCTATCGAGGATCTTGGCAAACCTTTAGTTTCTAGAATATAAGTTTCTTAAGGCAAGATTTTGTCTGTGTTTGTTTCCTGCTTATCTCATGCACAGATAATAGAACCAGAAGATCACGGTTTGATTCCCGGTCAGGGCACATGCCCAGGAGGCAGCGGAACAGTGATTCTCTCTCATGATTGGTATTTCTATCTCTCTCCCTTCCTCTCTGAAATTAATAAAAATATATATTTTTAAAAAGCTATTTAAATTCTTCAACAACATGCATGTTTACGGGGGAAAGTTTATTGGTAAAAGAGCACCTGCTTCCCAAACTGATTTTCCAATTTCAGTTTTTCCATCTAGTTCTCTCTTTAATAGAACTAGAGTTGTTGATATGCTTACGTAGTTACAAAGTATGTTCTAGATTATGCTTTTATGAGGAAAAATGTGTCTGCATGAAGCATTTTATAGATACAATATAATGGTTGGGTCTCCCTTTTTTTTTTTTTTTTTAAATATATTTTATTGATTTTTAACAGAGAGAATGGGAGAGAGATAAAGAGCTAGAAACGTCGAGAGAGAAACATCAACCAGTTGCCTCTTGCACACCCCCTACCGGGGATGTGCCCGCAACCAAGGTACATGCCCTTGACCGGAATCGAACCTGGGACCTTTCAGTCCGCAGACCGACGCTCTACCACTGAGCCAAACCGGCTTCGGCTGGGTTTCCTTTTAAGTGGATAAGTAAAGTAATAGCTTTATGTATTCATTCAAGTTATAGTTTTTTGTATTTAGTTTCTAAAAGCTTTTCAACCTAACAATTATTTTAGAGGGAATATGAAAATTTAAAAAACACCAATACAAGCAGGGTGATGATAATTAATGACTTGGAGTTGCTGTCAACACAGCCATATGGCACATACTGTGTCAGCTCAGTAGGTCATTCTTAGGTTTTGTTAACTTCCTAGATGCTTTCCTGCCTTATTATTGGACATTTCAGAGTTAAACATAAATAACTATTTGAAAAGCTCTTTTCATATAATAGTATGTCATAAATATAAAAACATGTTTGAAAGAAAATATTTCTCTCACGGTTTTCTTTATAAATGGTTGAGTAAAAGATGGCCAATAAAAGGTCTGAATGTTTCTCATAAGAACAGGAGTCTAGATATTGGGTCTCACGTACTTGACTGTTTTATCAAAGCTAATTTGGCCATACATTTTCTGTTTTTACTGTGCTTGGGCATTAATGTGGTGTGGAGCATAGCAGCACTGTAGTCTCAGAGCTGGCATCACAATCTTTAGGCTTGCTGTCATTCTCCCCTGATGGTTATCTTGATTTATTGCTCATAAAACCTTTTCTACTTTTTACGTGAACGTTAATCATCCTATTTAACTTGTAGGTTCACCACCCTCAGAATCTCATTAGGTGTCTTTGAAAGCAGAACATGGGTGTGAACTAAAGCTATAAGTTAGAAATAGAAAACATGTCTATCAACATATTAGAAACATCACCCATCAGAATTAAGTGCTTGCATAGAGAAAGAAATTTGCTGTGATTTTTTTTTCTTATGCACATGTATGTGGATGAATATTTGTATGTTTACCATCTGTGAATTCTAGCGATACCTAGTTATGATGACGGTTTTCTTTGTGTATTTGTGCATGTGTTTCTTCATCAGTGATCTAAAGATAAAGGTTGGGGGAAGGCACATCAACGCTCACAAGTTTGTCCTGGCGGCCCGCAGTGACAGCTGGAGTCTGGCCAATCTGTCTTCCACCAAGGAGCTGGACCTGTCAGGTGAGCCTCTGACCGGTTGGGAACTCAAAACTGCCAGCACAAGAAGTCTTGGCAGAAGGTTAAGGTGTGTTGCTTTGAAATATTTGTGGTTTAACGAAAGTAGAATACTTTTCTTATTGGTCAGTGGTGACCACAAACTACTTACACAGTTAGTGAATCAGTAGGTTATACTTTGTGAATACCTTTGTTTACTGTCTGGCTAATAAATAGTAAATATTTGTGTATCTACAGTACTTTCATAATTTATAAAACATAAATGTCTGTCCAGAAACTTTTTTCATATAATAGTATACTATAAATATGGGAGCATGTATGGAAAACAATTTTTCTTTCACTCCAAGAAAAAGCCCTCCTGTTCAGTTGCCTAAAATTAAATCATAGCTTTCAAGGTACTTTCCCTGGTCTGTAAGAACTGAATTCAGAAATAACAGTTGCTCCAAGGAAAAGAATATTTTTTATTTAAGACCAAACGATGAGTGGGGCTCAGTTGGTTGAGTGTCGTCTCATGCTCCAAAAGGTTCAATTCCCAATCAGGGCACATACCCAGGTTGCAGGTTCAATTCCCTGTTGGGGTATGTATGGAAGGCAACCGATCGATGTTTCTCTCTAACATCGGTATTTCCTCTCTCTCTCTCTCTCTCTCTCTCTCTCTCTCTCTCTCTCTCTCTCTCTATCTCTCCTCCCTCCCACTCCCATTCTCTTTCTTTGATATCAATAAAAACATATTTTTAAAACATCAAAGAATGAGCTTCATTCTTTAGAATTTGAATAGGTGCACTGAGCTGTTTAAAGTTATTATTTAATTGTTTTATGCCACATTATGTTGTGTAGAATATGGGTAAATATGGTGGTAAGTAGACATAAAAACATAATTTTTGAAAGTTGACTTCAAAATGCATTTTCAGGTGGTACTCTTTTGTTTTAAAAAAGCAAATTTTAAATTTAATGCTGCTGTTTAATAATCATGAGAATTGTAATGCATGATAAGGAGAATATCTAGGCATTAAATTATTAGTTCTTCCCAGAAGTGATTGGCTCTGTGGGAATTTTGCTGAAGTGTCTTTGCTGACCATTCAGAAGGTACTGTTTTCCATGTGTGGTACTGGGAGCACTGAGATCATTATAACACAGTCCTTGCCATACAGACCGAGCTCATACTCTGTTAGAGGAAATGGGCTAATGATAAGTCATTGCAGGCCGGGGCTGTGTGTATGGTAATATAATTGCTTTATGTTAAGGTACAGAGGACACTAACTAGGGCCGATAAGGTACCAGAGGTGAGCAGTGTTGCAAAGGTTAAGTAGGCACTTATCTCAAGGATTTAGGGGAGCACTTGTCTAATGCGTCTCCACTTCATTTCCTGGGTTTAACCTGATGTCCCTAATTCAGAGTTGTAAGCACAATAAATATACACACATGCATATACATGTGCATATGCATTCATGTATGTAATTAAAAGATCTACTTGGGAAGCAGTCTACAAGACTGAAATCTCTGAACTGAGCCTTTCAATTTTAAGTCTTTTGAAGCCATATATCTTTGACCCCTTATATAACAACTATGGATAACATTAAAACCCATTAGGTCATGATGTATTCCTTATAAAATGCACAGTAGGATTTTGTTTACATGAACAGATAGTTTACAAAGATTAGAAGAGATAATAAGAAAATATCCAGCTTTGTTAGAACAAAGTTTAGAATAAGCTTACCTACATTATCAAAAATTGATGACCCCAATAAGTGCGGGGCTCATGAAACTGGTCCTCTTGCACATTGCCAGTCTCTTTATAAATGGGTATGACAGTTGTAGAAAGAAGTTAGGCAGCAGAACTATAAAATGGTCTTTTTAACCTTATCGTCTCACCTGTCTCAGATGGATTCTGTCATAGGTAATTCAGATAGCATAACTTTATGTGTAATTGTGAGATACTGTATGCAATCAAAATGGATAAGAGTGAAAAAAAATGAAATATTGACTGCTCCCTGGAACAAATAAAATTGCGTAGAACACAAGGGTATAAAATGTCTAATTTAGCCGAGGCCAGTTTGGCTCAATGGATAGAGCGTCGGCTTGGGGACTGAAAGGTCCCGGGTTCGATTCCGGTCAAGGGCATGTACCTTGGTTGCGGGCATATCCCCAGTAGGGGGTGTGCAAGAGGCAGCTGATCGATGACTCTCTCTCATCGATGTTTCTGACTCTCTATCTCTCTCCCTTCCTCTCTGTACAAAATCAATAAAATATATATATTTAAAAAAAAAATGTCTAATTTAAACATTAAATTAAAGACTTGTTACTTTTTAGGACACCATAATATTTAAAAATATGTTTCTAGGTTTTAGAGAGGAATAAGTTCAACCATTTTAAAGCACAGCTTTTACACTGTTTATACACTTGTTTACAAGAGCCGATTTCCAATCTCCCTCAAATTGCTGGCCAGCCATGCAGTTGGTGCTTCCAGGTATCGCATAACACAGGCTGCTCAGGCCGTCTCAGCTGCTGCAACCCAGATTTAGGCAACTACTCCCCCACCCACCCAGGCAATTCAGCAGGACTGCTGGGCAGAACACATTAAACTGAACAGGTCCACATATGCCACCAGCTCCTTGGATCCCTCCCCCATGATACACTTTTTCAAAGATAAATTTTATAAAGTAAAGATGCCTATTAGCTATCTTAGCTAATAAGCCACAAAAAACTTGACTCTGCAGAGTCTCACTCCTGAAAGCAAGCCTTACAGCAGGAATCAAACCATACTTACTATTTACACAGGAGAGTTCAGGCTTCTTTAAAGGCATTAACATTCTACTTTCCTAAACTCTAAAAATTCTCAATTCACTATGATGCAATCTTGTGGTCATATAGTCACTGAATTAAAGTTGCTGGTAAGTATTACGATGTATTGCCCTGCTGGTGTGGATTGAGTCTGATTCCTGGTCAGGGCATATGCCCGGGTTGTAGGCTCCTTCCCCAGGATGGGGGTGTGCAGGAGGCAGCCTCAGAAAAACCACTGAAGCAGAGCATGTCTCATCCCACAGTAGGTCAGACTAGGGCTCGGAGACCAGGCAAGGACCACTAGAGATCTCTTGCCACCCAGAGCGGATCAGGCTCACCCAGATGAGAGGCAGTAAATGTTTCTCGTGCCATACAAAAATACTTGATTCAACTTATGTCTTAGGTGAGGCGACGGGGATTGCTGAGGCTGTGGCTGGGTCTCAAATCTGGAAAATCCCTGGCAGCACTGCGAATAAAAGAGCCCAGACCTCAGCCAAGGAACCTCCAGTCCAGGCAGCAGGTGGGATCCCTGGTACCTGAGACGAGTCCTCACTTGTCAGTCTCATCTGGGTTGCCAGAATATGAAATTTGACAACCATTGAGACCAGGCTGCCTATCACTGCTTGAGCCAATTCAGCAGACAGGGTTGAATCATATATGAGGGTTTATTCCAGTAATGCCGGCCTTGTGGAAGAGCAGCAGGTCATCCATGAAAACCTGCTCTCTCAACACACAAGAGCATAATTTAATTATTTTTCAAAACACTTTAAAAGTTCTATTAATACATTACCAGGCTAAAGAAAAAAGTGCATTGCCACCGCCGTTTTATGGTTCAGTGTCGACCTATGAACCAGAGGGTCATGGTTCGATTTCCAAATAGGGCACATGCCTAATTGCAGGCTCGATCCTCAGTGTGAGATGTGCAGGACGTAACCTATCAGTGATTCTCAACAGTGATGTTTCTATCTCTCCCCCTCTCCCTTCCTCTCTGAAACAAAAAACAAACATATATTTAAAGAAAAAAATATATTGCCAGGTAAGAGAGAAAATAAAAAATTAAGCCTTAACATGATCATTATTAGCATTTTGGTGTATTTTCTTTCACTTTTTTTACGCCTTTAAAAAAAATACCTGGCTGTTTATATCTCCCACTACATTTGAAAGAGAGTGGGTTAATAAGGGCTAATCAGTTGTTGCCTAATTATTAAGTTAGTAAGATGTTACTGGCCCGGGTTGTGTCTTTTCTACATAATCAAGAATTGAGTATAGTTTCTTAAACATTAAATTAAAAACTTGTTACTCTTTTAGGACACCATAACATTTAAAAATATGTTCATCATCAGTATCACATGAAGGATTTGTTAAAACCCAAATTCTAGACCCCACCTCCAGAGTTTTCTGATTCATTATTAGATCTGGGGTGGGCCTGAGATTAAGAATTTCTAACAAATTGCCAGACAATGCTGATTCTGTAAGCCCAGGACCACTGATGTAGACCATGGTTTTAAGTGATCCTCTAACTCTCACTGTTAATCAAGAGTAGATTCTAGTTGAAATCATAGTTTTGATTTTTATACTGTGATTTTCATCCCAAGCATTTCCCCAAGTTGCTGTAGAGACTTTACCTTAAAAATTAAATAAGTAGCCAAAACCGGTTTGGCTCAGTGGTAGAGCGTCGGTCTGCGGACTGAAAGGTCCCAGGTTCAATTCCAGTCAAGGGCATGTGCCCGCGGCAGCTGGTCGATGTTTCTCTCTCATCGATGTTTCTAGCTCTCTATCTCTCTCCCTTCTCTGTGAAAAGTCAATAAAATATATTTAAAAACAAATTAAATAAGTAATGCATGTTCATTAAATAAAAATTAGGGGGAAAAAAACTAAAATAAAAATTAATTATGAATTCCACCAGGGTTGATATTTTAGTGTATATCCTTCCTAATCTCTCAATAGACAGAGGGACAGATAAACTGACTAAAGCCATTCCACCCTGAATGTCCTTGATTCTGGAATTCTGAACAGTCAGACCTGGTTAGTGCTTGTTAGGGAGACAGACAAAACTATATACGTGTGTGTGTGTGTGTGTGTATGTATGTATGTATGTGTGTGTGAAATTCTTATTCTCAGGCCCACCCCAGATCTAATGAATTAAAAACTCTGGAGGTGGGGCCTAGAATTTGGGTTTTAACACCTTATAAGCATATATATACTCACACAAATATATCTAACAAAAAATGGTATTATGTAATATATGTATTTTTAGCCTATTTTTAAAACTGTGTAGTAACTATATTCTTATGCTGAATATAGATCTAAATCTTAATTGATGCAATGTTTTCCAGTGTGTGAATATGTTATAATTTAATTTGTTCTCCATTATTGATTCCAAGATTTTTGTTCCAGTTTTTTATTATTAAAAACAATACTGTGTTGACTATCTTAGTACATATATTTGCTCAGTTTTTTCTTAATAATTTACATATATAGTTGCTGTGTAAGGTTTATGAACTTCTAAGAATCTTTGGTAGTGTGAGAGACAAAAAATACATTCTAATTTAAATTTATACTAGTATTTAGTTATTGGTAAGATTTATTGGCCATTTTTATTTATCTCTGTGAATTACCTATTTATATCTATTGCCTATTTTTCTATTGGAAGTCTATTTTTTTTTTGTAGGATCTTTTTATTAGAATGTAAACTCTGTGTCATATGTTTAAAATATTTCCCCTCATTTTTTGTTGTTAATCTTTACCTGAGGATATTTTTTCCATTGACATTTTAGAGAGTGTAGAAGGGATGGGGAGACACAGAGAGAGAGAAATATTGATGTGAGAGAGATACATCGATTGATTGCCTCCTGCAAGTGTCCAACCAGGGCTGGGAATCGAGCCTGTAACCTAGGTATGTGACCTTGACTGGAATTGAACCTGGGGCCCTTCAGTTTATGCTAGTGCTCTACCCACTGGGCCAAATTGACTAGGATTTCCCCCAGTCGTTTTTGTTTTGTTTTAATTTTACTTATTGCTTTAGTAGGTTCATTTCCTCCAGCTACCATCTCTTGCAAAGCGAATGCTTTTTTGCAGTTAGATGCTGCCCAGAATGCTAAATCACCATTTTTAAAAAATGTCTTTCTTGATTTCAGAGAGAAAGAGAGATTGAAAAAGAGAAAGAAACATCAATGTTGAGAGAATCATTGATCCACTGCCTCTTGTATGCCCCACACTGGGGATCAAACCCGCAACCTGGGCGTGTGCCCTGACTGGGATTTGAACCATGACCTCCTGTTTCACGGGTCGATGCTCAGCCACTGAGCCATGCTGGCAGGGCTTATAATTTTTATTTTTGCTGTGTGATATTTCTTTGAGTTGGATGTACCAGAATATACTTTATTAGCCTCAGTTTTAGGGATCCTCAAGAAGGCTTATTGTCATGAGTGCTTTGATTTCAGACTCTACTTACTTTCTTTAACCAGATGCTAACCCTGAGGTGACAATGACAATGCTTCGCTGGATCTATACGGATGAGTTGGAGTTCAAAGAAGATGACGTGTTCCTGACTGAGTTGATGAAACTAGCTAATCGGTTTCAGCTACAGCTCCTTAGGGAGAGGCAAGTCACAGCAGATATATTCAAGCACCTCAGATGGTGGTGGCTGAGCTTTAATTATGGCAAGCTCTGGGAAAACAGCTTCTCCTGCTAATGTAAATAACTTTTGCAAGGTGTTTTTTAAAGGCTATAGGGGGGAGAGAGAATTTATCTCTCTTGTTTTGTGTTATCTTGTAAACTAAATTTTGCTAACACCTTTAAGGCATTCTCTCTTCTTTCCCTGGTTTATTATCTGAGATTACATAACTGTGTGAATTGATAAACTTGAGTATGGAATAACAAAATCCAGTATTCAGACCCTCAGCTTTCCCTCCTATACCTTTTTCCTTTGACATTTTATTCTCTTTCTGATCTATCTACGTGAATGAAGTCCTTGGTCAGAGTCTCTTTGTTGGAAACACATTAATGCCTAAATTAACACACGAGATAATATATATAGATCAGTACGTTTCTGAGGTCTTACTCATTTGGTATTGCTTCCTTAGGTGCCCAAGGAGATAGCCTGCTATGTTGTTTTTGTTTTTCTGCTGTTTTTTATGCTGCATTTTCTCTGTTGCTTTCCCAGGTTGGCCTTTCAGAACAATGAGGGGAAAACATTAAACAGATGACAGGCAAAATGCCCTTAAGGTTCTGTTGGAGATGTGGCCTTTGGTAGTTAGCTGGGTTGATGGAGTGTCCTTTTACCTTATTTTGTGATCTTTTTTGTGAAGAAATAGGTTTGAGTGGGTGAGGGGCTGTTTCAGCCGGCAAGAGGCACTCCACCTCTACCTCCACCTCCACCTCCACCTCCACCTCCACCTCCACCTCCACCTCCACCTCCACCTCCACCTCCACCTCCACCTCCACCTCCACCTTCACCTCCACCTCCACCTCCACCTCCTAAGGAGATCTTGCTACTACAGCTGCTTGCTCTGTTTTCTCTGGGGGGCTGATGTGGGACGGCCTATTATGCCCATGAGAGTTAGTGTACAGGTTACTCCTAACTGTTTATGATTGATGTGGGCTTGAGTGCATTTAAATACCTAAATGTAATAACTAAGAAAAACCCCAATCATATCTAAGATTTTAAAAAATATATATATATTTTTTATTTTATTTAAAAAAATATATATTTTATTGATTTTGCACAGAGAGGAAGAGAGAGACATAGAGAGTTAGAAACATTGATGAGAGAGAATCATTGATCATCTGCCTCCTGCACACCCCCTACTGGGGATGTGCCTGCAACCAAGGTACATGCCCTTGACCGGAATCGAACCCGGGACCTTTCAGTCCCCAAGCCGACGCTCTATCCATTGAGCCAAACCGGTTTCGGCATATCTAAGATTTTTGTAAGCACATTAGACTAACTTTATTATCACGGCCTTTTGTTTGTTATTTGTGTGCATTTTTGAACCATCCATCTGAGAGGGAAATGAGAGTGATTTTAATTAGCTTGAATGTGATTTATGTTTGTTTTTTTCCTTTAGATTTCCTGAGCTTTTTTCATTGACCTTGTCAACTTGTTTATAATTAAATTGCTTTGATAAAAATGCTCTGGGGTTGGAGTAGTTTAGATAATTGTAATCTGTGTGATGGATTCTTTAATTAACATGCTTGTTGTTTATTGACTGATTAGGCTTCATAACTATCAACATTACCAGGCTCAGTTTTGTATTGTTGGATGTGGGCATTAAGTTGTTGTCTGTCAGGCTTTTAAGAGCTGGAATGGTAGCCATCCACGAGTGGGATCAAATGTTGGCTTTTTAAACTATCCTAGAGTGCTCCCTACTGTCAGCAGGAGGAATTGCACATTTCAGAAAGTGAAAGGGCTGTGACACACATGTGAGCTGTCAAACAGAAGCACGAGTTGCTCATTTTTGTAACAGATCTTGGTGGCTTGGGAATGCTATCGCCAATTTGGTGAAAAGGAAGTTTTTTAGTAAGCTTAAGGAAATACTCTAAAAAAAGAATTAATAGTGTATGCTAAAAATTAACAGTTAAAATAATAATTTTTTTCCTGTTTATAAAATATATGTTCAGTGTATGGTATTTGGAAAATATAGAATAATATAAAGAAGAAAACCAGCCCTAGCCGGTTTGGCTCGGTGGATAGAGCATCAGCCCATGGACTGAAGGGTCTCCAGTTAGATTTTGGTCAAGGGTATGTACCTTGGTTGCAGGTTCCCTGCCCCTGGTTGGGTGTGTGCAAGAGGCAACCAATTGATGTGTTTCTCTCACATTGATCTCTCTCTCTCTCCCCCCACCCCTTCCCTTCCACTTTCTCTAAAAATCAATAGAAAAATATCTTCTGGTGAGGATTAAAAAAACAAAAACAAGGAAGAAAACCAAGTCATTCATAATTGAACCACTGTTAGCCATTTGTTGTTTATTTTTTCAATAATTTTTTTGTGTCTCTCATTTATACACATGGGATTGATACAAAAAACTACACACAAGTTAATGGGACACAGATAAATGCTTGATTTTGTATTTAAAAAATCAGGTTTATTGTTTTTGTGCATCTGTATCCTTTTTATATTTTAAAATTAAGAACGTATTAACAACAAAATCCTTTCAGAATAGTCAGTCTGTCTTCCTATTTTTAAAGAGAAGATGTGAACTGAGAATCTGAATTTTGAAATAAAGATCACGTGTTCTTCAGTCTGGAAACCATGTCACTTACTATTTATAGCCTGTCCAGATAGTGAATGGCACTCTGGGGATCCCAGAGTTTAGTGAAAACGAAGTGTCTGCCAGTTTTAACAAAACATCTGTCTTCACGAAACATAGTTGACTCACTTGATGCAATGTCGTTTGGCTGTAGAAAGGAAGAGTCGAATTTTCAGACTCTAAGCTTCATCTGTAAACATGTTTTGAAAGTACTCTACAAAGTTGACTCGGTACTCCCTGAAATTATACCAGATGTTAGGACACTAGGATGGTAAGACTATGGATATTTGTCATTGTAAAAGTGACAAAAGTTTTATACGTGTATATATATCTGAAAAGAGGACTTTTCTCCTAGAATGCTCTGATTTCATAGCTGAGGTCCGAATGACTACCTTAAGCATTGCTGTGATATGTAGAAGTTTGCAGAAACTAGTGGTTCAGACAGGCAGACAGGAGGCTGAAAAATGTAACGTTATTTACACATTATTGTGATAACCATATTTAGATATTGTAACAATCTGATTTAGAAGTGTGCTTGGGGAGATGCTTCTTCATACACCAAGGCAGCTATGTTACTTAAAAACAAAGCATTTTCTCTGGCCAGGTATCTCATTTGGTTAGTGTCGTCCCCATAATCCAAGATTATGGATCAGATCCCTGGTCAGGGCACATACAAGAAGCAACCAATGACTGCATAAATAAATGGAACAACAAATTGATCCCTCCCTCCTCTCTCTAAATTAGTAAATAAAAGTTAACAACAGCAGAAACTGGTTTGGCTCAGTGGATAGAGCCTTAGCCTGCGGACTGAAAGGTCCCGGGTTCGATTCCGGTCAAGGGCATGTACTTTGGTTGCGGGCACAATAGGGGGTGTGCAGGAGGCAGCTGATCGATGTTTCTCTCTCATCGATGTTTCTAACTCTCTCTCCCTCTCTCTTCCTCTCTGTGGAAAATCAATAAAATATATTTTTTTTAAAAAGTTAATAACAACAACAAAACACAAAGCATTTAAGCATAGGTCTTGAAATAAATTAGTTACCTGCATTTTCTACTGCTAAATGAAGAAATGACTCTAAGATTATTCTTGCTCCTAGCCTAAGATCTCATTTGTGAGGTTTTGAAAATTTGTTCCTCATTCTTTCCAGGCCTTTCTCATGAATCTCCTCCTTTCTTAACCCATCTCTCACTCTCAGGGTCTTTCTCCATTTCTGTTAACTAAACCTCACCTGTTAAATAAGGAATTACGTGCTTAGCCCATCAGTTATGATAGTACTGAAACCCATTCATGTTAGCTGTTAAATCACACAGCTTCCTGAGAAGGACCTCAAACTTAAGACCATACCTTATTCTGTACAAAATTTACACAGTTTAATTTTAAAAACACAGAGAGAGATCCTCTAACCTCTGGTAGAGTATTATCTTTGTTTTATAGACAAGGCGATGAGGCACCAGAGGGCTTATGTAATTTGGCCTCTAAAATTCAGTGGATTCAACTCAGGTCTTACTTACCTCACAGTTCATTTTCTCTCATTCTGTGCTTGTGATCAGAAAAGGGTTTTTGTGGGGGCTGTGGGACAGAGAAAGGAATAGTGGGGTGTCAGGGAATACCCCTAACACTATATTAGGCCTCTCTGCTGTCCTTGTAGGTGAACCTGATTTGGAGAGAAATGTTCAGGCAAGGGAGATGGGAGGATCATGCCACCAGCCTCCTTCCTCCTTGCCCCCGGGCTCAGTTCTGAGGAGGCTCACTAGGTTTCCAGGAAATGTGGGGTACCGGAAGTCTGGATCTCCCCCACACTGCATCTTCTAGGCCAGGGTGTTTGCCTGCTTTGTGCTGCCAGAGGCCTGCTCGCCTGTGTACAGCCCTCCCTTCTCTGATGTAGTTGTTCTCTTAGTGACCTTTGCTGTTGTTGTCACTAGGCTTGAGGGGACATCCATTGCAGCCTGCTCTTCACTGTCTTGGTTTACTATGGCTTGCACTAACTCAGTTGTTTCTATATCAAATGATTTTTTTTGTGTGTGTGTGTGGGGGGCTTTTTAAACAGCTTTATTGAGCTATAATTCACAAATTATAACTAATAATTCAAATAGTTCATCCTTTAGAAGGACTTTTAAGGGTCTGTTAATATGTGGAGGCATAAAGCCTCATGTTTGAAGCTATTTCTAAGCCACGTTGATTGCATAATAGAGATGTGCTAGTGGGAACTGCAATTGTGTCCCATACATTTGGGAGATTATGCTTAATGTGAATCTACAGGTTATTTGGTATCTGGCCCGAATGAGCAATATAATTTTTTTTATAATATGGTAGTACTTTTACGATGTGGTAGCTCAGCTGTTATTTATTCATATCTACTTCGCTTACCCTTACACTAATAGTGTTATCGGACATAGCCACCAGTACATAGATTATTGCTTTGGTTTGTTAATTTATGAATAGATTTGTCCTGATAATACTGTTCATTATTAATATTCTCTTGCAGATGTGAGAAGGGTGTTATGTCTCTGGTGAATGTCAGGAACTGTATTCGCTTCTATCAGACCGCGGAGGAGCTAAATGCCAGCACTCTGATGAACTACTGCGCGGAAATTATTGCAAGTCATTGGGTGAGTGAGAGATGGAGTGGTGTGGACAAAGCACCCTCACTGGAAGTCGGAAGACCTGGGCGTGAGACCTGGTTTCATGGCAAGTTACCTCTCTGACACCTGGTTTCTTCTTATCACAAAGTTGGAAGCTAAGTAGTGGCATTATATGGTCTGTGAGATTTAAAAAAAAAAACCACAAAAAAAGTCTTAATTGATTTTCCGAGAGAGAGGGAGAGGGATAGGAAGGTAGAAACATTGATGAGAGAGAACATTTATTGGCTGCCTCTGCACACCCCCTATTAGGGATTGAGCCAACAACCTGGGCGTGTGCCATGACTGGGAATCGCACCTCTTGATTCCTGGGTCAGTCCTCAACCACTGAGCCATGGGCTGTGAGAATCTTTATGGCTCTAAGAGTCTCACAGTTCTGATTTCAGAGCTAAGGACAAGTAGCCCAAGCCAAGGAGCAGGCTTGGAATGAAGGTGCACCTGCCTTTACCCTCCTTCTGCAGGAGCCACGGCTGTGGGCCCCGAACAGGAGCGGCTGTGGAGCCAGCAGGCCTGCAGAGCTTGGCATTGCCTTGGGCTTGCTGTGCTCTCTCCATCCTGTGGAGCACACTGTTCAATTTAGCTTTTCCCTTCTTAGTAGCTTTCATCATAAAGAGTAGTTTTTGTATTTCTTTTTATGTTGTCTGTTGAGCATTTTTAAAGAATCATGGCTAGTGCCATGTTTTATAACCTAGTTTCTGTGAATTATTTGGAATTCAACAACATTGTGAGCAAAAGTATCTAAAAGACGCCTAACCAGTTTGGCTCAGTGGATTAAAGTGTTGGTGTGCGGACTGAAGGATCCCGGGTTCGATTCCGCTCAAGGGCATGAACCTCAGTTGCAGGCTCTACCTGGTTAGGGTATGTGCTGGAGGCATCAATGTGTGTCTCTCTCACATCGATGTTTCTCTCTCTCTTTCCCCCTCCCTTCCACTCTCTAAAATAATCAATGGAAATATATCCTCTGGTGAGGATTAACAACAACAAAGTGTCTAATAGAATTGGGTTTTAAACAATTGAAACAGGAATGGTAACCTTTCTGCTAAAATAGGTTTACATCTAGAGATCAGTTGTGACTGAGTGGAGTGAATTATGTGTGCAGGTTCTAGTTCGGGAATTGCCACCTGTGTGGGGGTGGGGAAGGACTCTCGTCCTGAGGAGGACTCCTCGTAGCTGCGTCCGTGCCCGACGGCAGTGCAGCTGTGCTTTTCTGTCACCAGAGGCACATGCTGTGGTGACCGGTACAGGCTGGGGAGCTGGGCCTGGTGGCTCTAGATGCCAGCTCAGCCGTTTCTCACCGTGTCGCCTCAGGCAGGGCAGGTAGCCTCCTTATGCTTTCCTTTCTTCGCCTGCAAAATGGAAATGATAGCAGTCCCTACCTCACAGGATTAAATGAGTTGGGCAATGCTAAGCTCCTTAAAGTGGGGCCAGACTGTTCTAAGGGCTTCTTAGTGAGTATCAGTTGTTTTGTTATGTTGAGTCTGTTCTGTTTTTCACTGTCTTTTTATTCCTTAGGATGACTTGCGAAAAGAGGACTTCAGCAGCATGAGTGCTCAGTTGTTATATAAAATGATCAAATCCAAGACTGAGTACCCATTACATAAAGCTATCAAAGTGGAGAGAGAAGATGTGGTCTTTCTTTATCTAATTGAAATGGATTCACAGGTACTGTAGCTGTTCTTCCCATTTTCATGCCTTTTCTCCAAACTGTACTCCACTTGCTTTTCTCTAGAATGCTCTTCACTTCCTTCTGTGCCCTTACTGGCACCGTCTTTAGTGAGTGTTTGTCCTAGGAGTTTGTTTAAGGCGTCTGAGTGCCTCAACTCTTCCAGCCGCTGCCCATTGCCCAGTTCCAGAGCCACACCTGTACTTGTAGGTAGTTTTTACTGCAGAACCCACCTTCTAAATACCAAAATCTGTTTCAGTTTTCCTTGCTGCAATAGAAATTACCACAAAACTGTTGACTTAAAAAACACAAATCTATTATCTCATTATTTGTATGTTGGGAGTCCAGTACAAGGTGTCAGAACAGTCTGTGTTCCTTCCTGGAGGCTGTAGAGTGAATCCATCTGCTCATTTGGGTTGTTGGCAGAGTTCAGTGCCTTGTAGCTATAGGACCAATGTCCCGATTTTCTTGCTGGCTATAAGCTGAGGGCTGTTCTCAGCTTCTGCAGGCAATCGCCTTCCTTAGCGCATGGCCCCCTTCCTCCATCTAAACAGCGATGGTGGATCAAGTTCTTCTCGTGTCACATCTCTCAGACCTATTCTTGCTGCTCTTTTTCACTTTTAAAGGCCATGTGATCAATAGGTTGGGCCCTGCTGGATAATCCAGGATGCTTTTTCCCTTTTCAAGGTCCTTAACCTTAATCACACCTGCAGAATGTCTTTCATCATGGAAGATGACATAGTCACAGGTTCTGGGGATTCGGACATGACATCTCTAGGGGCTACTATTCTGCCTGCCACACTGCCTTAGGAGAAGTGCCGTTGGTTTGGATGGATGGCAGTGTAGTATGTTTTATCCTGGGTGTCCAGTGTGTGAGGGAGACATAAGAATGCCAGGAGGAATTACATAGTGAAGCCAGTCGTTCACGAAAACATTAGCAGATTCCCATCGGGCTCTCTGAAACTCAGCCTGGTACCGTGTTCCTCTGCCCTGTCTGCATTTCCCCTCGGTCCTTGTACTGTCTTCCATGGTGTTTGCATCTGCTCCGTGACTCCCCATTTCTTCTGTGCTCCCTGAAAGTGTGTGCCCTGAGGAGGCCTAAGTTGAGTGTGGCTAAATTTTGATATTTGCATAGAGATACTATTTAAGAGTCAAGGTGGGAGAGATTGAGATCAGTTGCATTCTCTGCTGGCTGGATGCTAATTCACAGATTTATCCGTGCAGCTCCCTGGGAAGCTGAATGAACTGGATCAGAATGGAGACCTTGCTCTGGACCTCGCACTCTCCCGGCGCCTGGAGAGCATCGCCACCACGCTGGTCAGTCACGGAGCGGACGTGGACATGGTAGACAAGAATGGCTGGAGCTTGTTACATAAGGGAATCCAAAGAGGTAGGAAGAAGTGTGTTTTATATTTTTCTTTGCAGGCAATTTTACTCATATCCAAGTAATTTTGAAAACTGTCTAACCCCGTTCTATAGATTCTTAAAAGGCTTTTTGAGTCTGTACTCGTATCACTATATGATTTAGAATTTGTGATCAGTGGGTCAAGGAGGGACTGAAGAGCTATTGCCTATGCCTTGTTGGTTAGGCTCTTCATAGTGTTAACAGGGCCCCGGAAGAAAGGCTAGAAAGACGGTATTTTCAGAAGAAGTGCCTTTTACTTGGAAGCAGTTGATTGGTTTGCTTTTCAATATCTTTCTCCAGGAATTGTATTGGGAAGGCTTACCTTATATCAGTTACTGTAAGAGGGAAAGTACCAAAACCACAAATATTATATTTAAACATATTCTTGGATTCAGAGTTGTCAGTTTTACAAACTAGACTTCTCTTTTGTCCTAAGTGATAATGTTTCATTTTGTTTTAGAAAAGTTATATTTTGTAACTATGTTTTGAGTACCTAGTCATTAATAGTGGGAGAATATGGAAGTGATATAATTAAGGTAAAAACATTTTAATTTTAATGAATTTGCTTTTCAAGGGGGGAAAAAACCACCTTTTTCCTTTTTTTCTCATCGCTTATTAATTCTTAAGTTCTAAATGGATTCTGCCTGATTCAACTTTGCAGTAGTCTTTTTTTAATTATTATTATTAAAAATGTTTAATGTTGATAATTATTGCAGACTTCCCCCATAACTATCCCCAGAGCCCCTCTTTTGGCCTTCACCACACTATTGTCCATGGCCATGGGAGTTGCATTTATGTTCTGTAGCTAATCCCTCCCCCCCTGTCTGTTCCATATATTCATGCTTCTGGTTCCATTTTGTTTGTCAGTTTATTTAGTTCATAAGATTCCACATATTAGTGAGATCATATGGTATTTGTCTTTCTCTCACTGGCTTATTTTGCTTTGCAAGGATAAGAGTTCCTTCTTTTTTATAGCTGCATAGTATTCCTTTGTATGGGTGTACCACCGGTTTTTTTTATCCACCCATCTGTTGAAGAGCACTGGGGCTGTTTCCAAATTTTAGTTATTCTAAATACTGCTGCTGTGAACATAGGGGTGCATATATTCTTTCTGATTGGTGTTTCAGAATTCTCAGAATATATTCCCAGAAGGGGGATCATTGAATGAAAAGGCAATTTAATTTTTGAGAAAACTCCAATCTGCATATCCACCAACACTAAGGTTCCCTTTTCTCCACATCCTCGCCAGCACTTCTTGTTTGTTGATTTATTGATATCACATCACACATTCAGGTGTGGTATGATATCTCATTGTAGTTTTACTTTGCAACTTTCTGACCTTGAGCATTTTTTCTTTAAAAAAAATATATTTTATTGATTTTTTACAGAGAGGAAGGGAGAGGGTGAGAGAGTTAGAAACATCAATGAGAGAGAAACATTGATCAGCTGCCTCCTGCACACACCCCCTTTTGGGGATGTGTCCTCAACCAAGGTATATGCCCTTGACCAGAATCAAACCTGGGACCTTTCAGTCCATTGATGCTCTATCTTCTGAGCCAAACCTGTTAGGGTTTGAGCGTTTTTTCATATATCTCTTGGCCATCTGTATGTCCTCTTTGAGAAGTGTCTATTTAGTTCCTTTGCCATATTTTAATTGGATTGTTTGGCTTCCTGGTGTTGAGTTGTATAAATTATTTATAAATTTTGGATATTAACCCCTTATCAGATGTATTATTAACTATTATGTTCTCCCATACAAAGGGTTCTCTTTTCATATTTTAATAAATCTTTATTGTTGAAAGTAGTACATATGTTCCCTTTTTCCCCTCATTGATCCTTCTAGCCTGCCTCCTCTTTTCATTTTGTTGGTGGTTTCCTTTGCTTGATATAATCTCATTGGTTTGTCTTTTCCTGAGTTTCCCTTGCCCTTGGAGACGTATTGGCAAAAATATTGCTATGAGCCCGGCTGGTGTGACTCAGTGGTTGAGCGTCGACCCATGAACCAAGAGGTCATTTGTTCAATTCCTGGTCTGGACACATGGTTGGGTTTTGGGCCCCATCCCTTGTAGGGGGCATGTAGAAGGCAGCCAATCATTGATGTTTCTCTCTCATTGATGTTTCTATCTCATTGATGTTTCTATCTCTCCATCCCTCTTCTTTCCTCTCTCTCTAAAAATCAATAAAAACATTAAAAAATGTTGTTGTTAGAAGTGACTGATACTTTATTGCCTATGTTTTCTTCTAGGATTTTTATGGTTTTGCAACTTACATGTAAGTCTTTTATTTGTTTTGAGTTTATTCTTGTGTATGGTGTAAGTTTCATTTTTGGGGTATGTATTCTATCCAATTTTCCCAGCACCATTTGTCTTTACTCCATTGTGTGCTCTTGCCTCCTTTGTCAAATATTACTTGACAAATATTACTTTTTGTGGTGTATATGCTTCTTCTTATGCTAATACTATGCTGTTTTGATTACAGTGGTCTTGTAGTATAGTTTGATATTCAGTATTGTGATACCTCCAACTTTGTTGTTCTTGCAGTAGTCATTTTTGACAGGTAGCATTCCAGTATTGAATGAAAGCTTTCAAAAATGCCAGAGCCTTGCCCTGGCCAGGTGACTTACTTGGTTGGAGCGTCATTCCATACACCAAAAGGATATTGGTTTGATTCCATGGGTTATAGATTCCAGATTCAATCCCTGATGAGGGTGTTTACAGGAGGCAATTGATCGATGCTTCTCTTTCACATTGATGTTTCTCTCTTTTCCTCTATCTCTAAAATCAATAAAACGTTAAAGGGTGAAGATTAAAAAAACATACCAACAACAACAAAATGCCAAAGCCTAACTTTTGTAGAGGGATAGATGATTTGATTAAAGTACTTGGCCACTTTTTTGTTTACATGTGGATATCAGAGACAGAGTGTACTGGTTCCCCCACATCTTAGTCATGCGTATTTACCCTTTCAATTATGTGTTGTTATTACACTCTCGTTGTCTCTGCTACACTTTTGCCATTCACAAGTTGTTCCTTGTAGGTGGAATGTAGTAACTTCAAATATGGTTCTGTTGTGGCTGTGGCTTTGTCCTTTTTGGGCAAAAGTTTTAACAATGTAAACATCTCTCTAAGTCATGTGTTAGAGGGCTAAGCTTGCTGGCTGGTGGAGAGGAAAAATTTGTTCATCATTGGGAAGGAAATCCTCCGAGTCCATCAGTGTGAGAGCAGATGCATTTTTCCCAAGCACCGTTCTGCACTGTGCAAAGCCATTGGTGCTTAGCGCTGGGCGTGTGTTCAGTGGGGAAAGTTTCCACATAGGGAATTATTCTTTCCCATACTGTTTAATGACTGAGATGTTTATTTTGGAAACAAATAGAAATGTTATTACAAAAACAATCTCAGAGTTATGTTTCTTTCCTCTTAGGGAGTTAAATTCTTGTGTATGATGAAAAAACATCTTTGGTGAATTATTAAATATTTTGGTGATTGCTTAGTTACAAGAATTGCCAAGAATTGGTGATGCATTCCTGATGCTTATTTTCAGATTATTTATTCTTCCACTCTGAATTTTGTCATTTGCCTATAAGCCAGTGGATTGCAGTGTGGGTGTGATAAATCTGATTGCTGCTAACTTTGGAGAGTGTGGTACAGTGTGGTGGAGACAGCCCTGACATTGGAGGTTGGACGTACTAAGGTTTGAATCCTGGCTCATCCACTTACTCTGGCCTTGGACAAGTCACTTAACCAGCCTGGTCTCCTTTTTCTCACCTGTGAAGTGGGAAGCATTTTTTACTGATTGTTGGGAGAATGAGAGTCAGTGTTAGCAGTACACCTCGCACAGTGACTGCCATGTGGTAGGGCCTACCTGGGTAGGTCCTGTGCCGAGCACCGCAATAGCTCCCATTCCTGTAGGAACTTTTTTCACTTTTCCTTCCTCAACTTGAGCTTTAAACTTCCTATAATAAGAGAGAAGATCTTTCATATATGAGATTTATGTCTGGTTCTGGACACATCTGTAAACAAAATAGTCAGTGACCATTCTGTTGACTAAGTTATTCCAGTCAGTTTGTATGAAGAATGAAATAGATAGCCAGTGTCTGGGTGAGTCCATGGGAGGGATGCCATCTCTTCTGATTAGCTGCATCAGGGCAAGAAGATGAATCTTTATTAAAATATATATACGTATCTAGTTGTCCTTGTGCTGATTTTTCTTTTTTAAAAAAATTCTTTATTTTATTTATTTATTTATTAATATATTTTGATTTTTTACAGAGAGGAAGAGAGAGGGATAGAGAGTTAGAAACATTGATGAGAGAGAAACATCCATCAGCTGCCTTTTGCACACCCCCTACTGAGGATGTGCCCGAAACCAAGGTACAACATGCCCTTGACCGGAATCGAACCTGGGACCTTTCAGTCCGCAGGCTGATGCTCTATCCACTGAGCCAAACCGGTTTCGGCTGTGCTGATTTTTCTTAACAGCCAACATCAGTTAACGGGTTAAATAGGATGCTCCCGTCTATTTGTAGATTTGCACTAATGGGAGTAGCATGAGACACAGTTTGTATTAATTAAATAATGAAAGTTACTGTCTGTTCCCTGAATGTAACTTCTATCCTGCAGCTGCATTCAAAGAAAAAAAAATGTATACAGATTGTTTTTTTTTAATGTTAACTATATTGTTAGGACTATTTTTTGTGGACAAGTCATTATAATATCTCATGTGCCAGACAGTGTTGTAGATGAGGTGATGAAGTAACTGCAACTTTTAAGCACCAAACAGTTTTTATTTTAAATGGTTTTGATGGAAATCTTTCCACAATGTTTTAGAGGTTTTCCTATTGACAGGAACTTCAGAAACAATGCTTTTGGTGTTTTCTATTCCCTCCCATTGTTCTGGTGTTTGTTTTTTGTTGTTGTTTTTTTTGTTAATTCTCACCTGAGAATATTTTCCCATTATTTTTGAGAGAGAGTAGGAGGGAGGGGAAGACACAGAGACAGACATATCCATGGGTTGTTTCCGACCAGGGCCAGGGATTGAGTCTCCAACTGAGGTGTGTGCCCTTGACCCGAATTGAACCTGAGACCCTTCAGTCTGCAGGCCGAAGCATCTGAGGGGCCTGTGGTGGCCTCGTCACCTCAGTGCAAGAGCTCACCTTCTCCTGCAAGATGGTCCCTCGGAGGAAAGAAAGCGCAGAGTTTCTAGGAGTGTTGAAAACCAAATGATTTTGAAATTCCATGTTCACTGAACACCAGATGAAACCCATACATTCAGATGAACATGAGCATAGGAGTATAGATAACAGACTTGAGAGCTTTGCCACTCCTGAAAGCCTACCCTGTTTCCACGAAAATAAGACAGTGTCTTATATTAATTTTTTCTCCCAAAGTTGCGCTAGGTCTTATTTTCAGGGGATGTCTTATCTTTCCATGCACTAGGTCTTATTTTTGGAGGATGTCTTATTTTCGGGAAAACACGGTAAGCCTCATTCTAGATGTTTAGACTGCGTAAGTATAGTTGAAGAAGATGTAATGATATTGCAAGATGTAAAAGAAAGCCTCTCATTAGTGACTTTAAGAGAAAAACCATCATCTGGAAGTTGTGATTCAGAGGAGTATGCATCAATAATATGGACAGAATTAGAAACAGGTGAAAGAATCCAGATGCAAAGACAAAATAGATCAGCTATGGAAAGAGCATCTTTGCTTATGATCAATATATTGAACAAGTTCCAAGGCACCTTTAACAACCTGGCATTCATCCCAAGACCTCCAGCGAAGTTAAGATACTTCTTAACTTAAGATAATCAACAATCATGGGACCAGCAGGTCAACCTGGGAGGTTGCTGTGCAGTTTTGGGATTTTCCAGTTAAAGAGGGATGTGATTTGCAAGAAATTAGTCCTGTATAAACCTTGGTGAAATGGGGACAGAATCTACAGACAGTACCTCTGAATCCCATGAGCTCTTGGGATGACTTTGCTATGTATTCTGGACTGTCAAGGGGAGGATGAGTTTGATTTGAAAGACTTCCCAGCTATGAGCTAATTGGGCTCGTGGTAGCCACTGAGAAAACAGTTGCTTCCACCCAGCTGGAATGTCTCATAGCGTGCATTGTGCCTTTATAACGGGTGGTTTCTCTGTTAATAGTTTATTATCTTATGATGCATTGTCATTCTGGTCTTATTTTCATTAAGAAATATTAATTTTATGTGTAGTGATTTATGCACGTTTTGAATTATAAATGGATCTAAATCTAAAGAAGATTAAACTTTAATTTTATAGTGAACTTAATTGCTTAATTCCTATCAGCCTCCAAGTTAACTTGACAAGATAGTCTAACTGGTTTTCCACAGTGTTTTTATTTATTTATTTATTTATTTATTAAATATATTTTATTGATTTTTGTACAGAGAGGAAGGGAGAGAGATAGAGAGTTAGAAACATCGATGAGAGAGAGTCATCGATCAGCTGCCTCTTGCACACCCCCTACTGGGGATATGCCCGCAACCAAGGTACATGCCCTTGACCAGAATCGAACCTGGGACCTTTCAGTCCCCAAGCCGACGCTCTATCCATTGAGCCAAACCGGTTTCGGCTTCCACAGTATTTTTAATATTAAAGTGCCACTTGTCAGATTGCTTGGTTCTGAACTTAACCATGTATTCATGGAACCAATCTAGAGTCAGGTTTTTCTTGCTGGTATATTTCAGAAATGTATATCTTTCATATTTTCATGAAATGTAATTTTTGGCCCTTTGTCAAGATTGTCTGTCAAGGTAGCTCCTTTCCCTCACACAGAACACTAAATAGACAAAAATGGTTGTTTGAGCTGTTGAAATTACTGGGTTTTATGTACGTTACTCAGTTTCAATTTGATATTTGTGAATAGTCCTACTTAGCTTTTCTACCTGTAATGCTCTAAGAGTTAAGGCTGTGGAAGGAACTTAGACATTTTATTTTTACATCCAGTTAATTTACCATGTAAAATTTTTTGTAACTAGAAATGTGTACAGATTCTTTCTTCAAATATTTAGTTGTAAACTTTTGTTAAGACTGTTATGTTTGTGTGTGATTAGATTGAGAAAAGAAGAAGGATCTTTGGGCAGTAATAAAACAATCATCAGGTGTGATCTTACTCTGAAGAGGAACCGGTATGCAAGTACAGCAGGTTGAGGGTATGTGTTACTAGGTATAGACTGTGAGAGCAAATGATTGAGGGAGAGAAATTGTATTGGGGAGAAATCTTGGAACCCTTTTTGAGAGTTGATAATCACAAGAGGCTTTTGAAGGATAGGAGCCTGGTATACTGAAACTAGAAGCCTGGTGCATGGCGTTTATGCACTGAGGGGGGAGGGAGAAATCCCTCAGCCAGCCTTTGCTCTCTTACAGTCCACGACCCCTCGGGGGATGTCTGCCGAGGTTTCCTTAGCACTGCCACAGAGGCAGAGGAGGCTCCTGTCACCGCTGCTGAGCGTGCCAGCCGTGAGCCTGGCTTCTGTTTGAGCCGGGTTCCTGCTTTGAGCATCTGCCCCCTGATGATCAGTACGTGTCATAGCAACTGGTTTTTCCACCGTTTGGTCAGTTTGCATACTTGCCTTTTATTATGTAGGATAGTGAAGTGGAGCTGTGATGAAGTGCAGGACAGATAACAGGTAATCAGAAATTGAAGGCAGTCTTGAATTCAAGTGTGTGACTCTGTGCTCTCAGTGATGAGTTCTCCCCTACAGGTGTCCGGAGAGGTTCCGCTCAGACACACCCAGTTGTTTCTCTTTGTCTGCAGCTGCTGACTGGTGCCTTTTTGAGGCAACAGTGGCCAGAATAAGTTGCTCTGGTTTTGTCCTATGTAACACTGCTTCTGTTATTTCTTTCCAAGGGGATGTCTTTGCTTCCACTTTCCTCATCAAAAATGGGGCCCACGTCAGTGCTGCTACCTTGAGTGCCCAGGAGACACCGTTGCACCTGGTGGCATTGTACAGTTGGAAGAAACACTCAGCAGATGTGATGTCTGCCATGGCACAGATTGCAGAGGCCCTTCTGCAGGCTGGTGCCAATCCCAACATGCAGGACATCAAGGGCAGGTGAGTGGGCGAGCAAACAGACTGTTCTTAGCCCCATTCCCAGTGATGTGTAACGGGATGTTCTTTGGTTGGCATTATTCAATCTGATTTTTATTCAGGTCACATACATTTATTTGATACACAAATGAGAGACATGACTAAGGCCTGAGGCATTTTGGGAAATCATTTCCATCTTAGATAACTGAGGTCCTTGGATTTTTTAAGCGATTTCTATTCTCCTCAGAGAGGTCATCTGGTTCAATTGCTCCAGTGGAACCTTCTTCTAGTCTCTGTTAGAGTTTCTTGGGTAAATTGAAGAAGTAGAGCACACCCTCTTAAGGCAGCCTGTTTTATTTCTGTGAGCTCTCATTGCTGGGAAATTCTGCATGTTAGACCCAGTTCTACCTTCTCCTAAATACTTGAATTTAGACAGGTCTATCTGCACAGCTTGCCACTTCTTCCTCAGCACAGCCCTTTGCACATTTGACAGTAGCAGTTGTACACCATTTGCCCCTTCCCAGAAATATTTACTGAAGGCTCTTTGTGGTTTAGAATCTAAGAAAGGGCTGCCTGTTTTGGGGACAGCAGTGTGGGAGGAGGTGAATCACCTAAATCACCCCTTTTCATCATAGCAACTCAGTATTTTATAACTTTGAAAACTCTCTCAAAAAAATAAGAGTTGTGTGAAGTTGTCAGAATAGGGAAAGAGATTTATGTGATGGACAAAATACTTAAATAAGATGGATCTCCACAAACTCTCAATCTCATCTGATAATTATTTTATTACCCAAACATAATTGCATTCCTTTTTTCCTTCTGTTGATTCTTTGTCCCCACCCCTGTCGGCTGCAGTAAACTCTGGCAGTCTGTAACTCTGAGACATGCCAGTCAGGGAGGCCTGGGCCTGGGCTCCATAGTGGTGGTCTCCTTCAGGCTACTCGAGGGCCAAAGAAAACAATGAGGTGTGGTTAACAGACACTTCAGTTCCTACCTGTTGCCACTCTTGAATGTGTTTGAGTACAACAGAGAATTATGGAATGATAGAAACTGCTGGGTTGTGTTTTTTTTTTTTTTGTTTTTTTTTAAATCCTCACTCAAGGATATGTTTATTGTTTTTAGAAAGAGGAAACCAGGAGGTCTTAGGGTGGGAGGCAGGGGGAGGGGGGGGGGGGAGATGGGAAGAAGCATTGATGTGAGAAACATGGATCAATTGCCTTTTGTGCACGCTCCAACTGGGGACTGAACCTGAAATCTGGGTATGTGCCCTAACCAGGAATTGAATTTGCAACCTTTTGGTGTATGGGACGACACTCCAAGCAACTGAGCCACCCAGCCAGGGTGAAACTGATGTTTTAAAAACATGAATATAGGCACAATCAGTAAGGGTCAGGATTTAATTGGAGACTATATCTCTTCCTTTTATTCTTATCCTTTTGGCTGCCGAATAATGAAGGTTAACATATAAGCAAACCCATTTTCATTCTTTACTTCTTGGTCATGGTTTGGGACACTATTTGCCAGTGTAGAAATGTGGACGTTCTTGTGGATGGCTATTCTGGTCGCCTCCTGCTACGGCTTCTGCTGTGCGCGGTCGGGGCCATCCTGACTGACACCTCTCCTCCTTCCTCCTGCAGGACTCCCTTACACTTGTCCATCGTGGCCAGGAACGAATACGTGTTCAATCAGTTGCTGCAGTGTAAACAGTACGTAGGGAGACACGGAGAAATGAAAAAGCAGTTGTGAGGGTGGGATTGTGAGTGAAACATAATTTTTAAAATGTCTTTTCGTGTTGTAAATTTTAATAATTGAAAGTAACTTTTAGAAAATAATCATTCAGCAAATATTCAGAGAAAGAATGAGGCTGCTGTCAGGACAGTGTCTGAAGAAAGCATCTGCTGCTCACATTGCTTCCTCGTTTCAGATTAGACTTAGAACTGAAAGACCACGAGGGCAGCACAGCTCTGTGGCTGGCGGTGCAGTACATCACCGTGTCCTCAGATCAGTCCGTAAACCCCTTCGAAGACCTCCCTGTGGTCAACGGGACCTCATTTGATGAAAACAGCTTTGCAGCGAGACTCATTCAGCGGGGCAGCAACACCAACGCACCTGACTCTAAAACAGGTAAAGCATGTGTCCCTGAGGCCAAGAGCTGGTGCCCAGGTCTGGAGGCTCCATGGAATACAGTGCTAATGATTTACCAAAAATTTAGAAACTTACTGACATATTATTAAGAAGTGTTCTATACTTAATTTTAATTATAGAGGAACTCCAAGTTATTTTAATATTGTGCTTCAAAAAATTTGCCTGGCTGGAGTGGCTCACTGGTTGAGCATTGGCCTATGACTCAGGAGGTCACGGCTTGATTCCTGGTCAGGGTACATGCCCGGGTTGAGGGCTCAATCCCCAGTGTTGGGTGTGCAAGAGGCAGCCGATCAGTGGTTCTCTCTCATCACTGATATTTCTCTTTCTCTCCCCCTTTCTGGGGGGGAAAAAAACTTTAGCCAGATTTTGAGTTGTGTGCATTAAGCTGAAATACTTTTGTTTATTTAATGCAGTGAGTTATAGACTTTTTGGATTCAGAACTCCTTTTACCCTCATAAAGAGCTTTTGTTTTAGTGGGTTGTATTTTTGACTTTTATTGTATTAGAAGTTAAAACTGAGCTAAACCATTTTAAAACAAGAAGAAAAAAATTTTTTGTTTTATTTAGAAAAGAGTGATAATACTAAACAAAATATTTCTAAGCCAGTGGTTGGCAAACTGTGGCTCTTGAGCCACGGTTTGCCACTCTGTTGACTAATGAGTTTGCCGACCACTGCTGTAAGGCATTACCCTTACCCAGAAGTTTTGATTTCAGGTTAAAGACATTAGTATATTATTAAAATGTTTTTTAAGTGTTTTTCCCTAAGGCAGTGCTCGGCAAACTCATTAGTCAACAGAGCGGCAAATGCGGTTCTAAGCCAAACACAAACATTTGAGGCCCCAAGAGTAAAAGTGAAGTATTTAAGGGGCATTTTCTGGTAGCATTTAGGTCATAGTGTCTTCAAAATAGACATCCAACTCAGAGTTTCTCAGACATGGACAACTCGCCCTCCTTACCCCCAGCTTCCCACCCTGGACATTGGGCATCACCTGTAATCATTTTTTATTGTCACAGCAAGGTTAGGGATGCTGCTGTCACCTAGTGGGCAGAAGCCAGGAGTACTGCTAAACATTGGGCGGTGCCTCATAGTAAAGAATTACCTGACCCAGAATGCCAGTAGCACTGCTATTGAGAAGTGTGTTCTAATCCAGCCCAGTACGAAGACCTCACTTCCCTCTGGTCCTGGGTGGTGGCTAGTGCAAACCCAGCTCCTCCGTCTCCGGACTATCCGGAGAGGGCCTGTGTGGACTGGAATCGAGCCTCTTTAGGTGTGGGTGGTCAGGGTTTGGTGCGTTGTGGAACTTGACCTCATTGTTATGCAAATGGAGAATGAATATGCCTCCTTTCTCCTAGGAAATTGCTTACTGCAGCGGGCAGCTGAAGCAGGAAATGAGGCAGCAGCTCTTTTCCTGGCAACCAGTGGTGCCCACGTCAACCACAGAAACAAGTGGGTAAGTGGCAGGGCAGCAGGGAGCGGTTTTGGTCTGTGGAAGAGATGACAGTGGCAGTTTGAAGGGGAAAATGGAATGGATTCTTTTTTTCAATTTGTCTCTAAGTAATCTGTACACAGTATTAAAAAAGAGTGAAACAGAATCTTGTATCCTCAAATATTGTTGATTCCTTGACTCATTCAGCAACCATTTCCTAAACATTTATGGTATATTAGGTTGGAAACTACATGTACATATATATTGGCTGCCTCTTATACACCCCCTACAGGGGATCAAGCCCACAACCCAGGCATGTGCCCTGTACCAGAATTGAACCTGGACCTTTCAGTCTGCAGGCCGATGCTCTGTTTACTAAGCCAAACTGGCTAGGGTGTTTTCAAATATTGAATCAAGTACCTATCATAACAACTTAAAATGTTTTTAAAATTTTTTTTAAATGTATGTTTTTATTGGTTTCAGAGAGAGAAAGGGAGAGAGGGAGACAGAAACATCAATGATAAGAGAGAATCATTGATCGGGAGCCCATAACCCAGGCATGTGCCCTGACTCGGTATCGAACTGACCTCCTGGTTCATAGGTCATTGCTCAACCACTGAGGCACATCGGCCTGGCAAGGCTCTTCCATTTTCTGTAGCATTTATTTTAATGACACTTGTAATAGTCATCTATTATTTTTATAATTATAGCTAATTATAAAAACAAAGTGAAGGGTGCTTAAGAAGGTCATTGAAAATGCAGAAGATGATTTGCCAGAAGGTTGGACTGGTGCTTGGGAAGACATTGACGAATCTAGGGGTGGTGGCACAGGGGAAAGGGAAGAGAGGTGACCGGGAGGAGTGGGACAGAAGTCGTGGAGGCCAGCTGGTGACAGGATGAGCCAAGGGCTGTGACTGCCACTGGGATCTGAGTTTCACTTGGGCTGTGAGGAGAACTCCCAGCCTGAAAGTGCTCTGCTTTGGATCACGTGTTTCTGTTCAGGGAGAAACCCCGTTGCACACAGCCTGTAGGCATGGCCTGGCTAACCTCACCGCAGAGCTCCTGCAGCAAGGCGCCAACCCAAACCTGCAGACCGAGGAAGCTCCGCCTCTGCCGAAGGAGGCTGCGTCCCCGGCCAGCTCCCTGGGCAGCGTCTACCTGCAGACGCCGCTGCACATGGCCATCGCCTACAATCACCCAGATGTGGTGTCTGTCATCCTGGAACAAAAAGGTGGGTGGTGGGAACCGCTGCCTGCCGCCGTGACCTGTGGGTGGCGGTGCTGAGGAGGTCATTACAGAGGTGATGGTTCTTTCCTTGGCGAGTTTTTCAGGTGAACTAGAAAAGCGTACAGTCTGGCCCCCGTCTACAGTGTACATTTTCAGGATGGGGCCTGCCCGTTTCACCCGCCGGGTTCAGGTGTTAGGACCTTTGACTGTTTCCTCTATTTTGGGGTGTTTGCCCGGCATTTCTGTGGAGGTCAAGCAAAGCTTTGCTTTGGTGTGAGCCCTGTCTTGGAGAACTCTGCTGTGGCAGGTCCTCTCCGAGCCACCAGTCCTCTCTGCCTCTGAGCCCTCCTCGCAGTGAACCACGAGATAGGAGCCGAAAAGAGGGGCCCAGGGAGGCCCCGCAGGGGGAGGCCCGTTCCCCTCAGAAAGACCCTCGGCGTTCTCTCCTGTCCCCGGCTTAGGGTGACTCACCTGTGTCCGTCCTGGTGAAGGCTCGCTCTTTGGAGGGAATGGGGTCTGGGTAGAATGCACCTTTTCTTGGTCCTCACAGGAATGGGTAGATGGTAGGAATTGCCTTTAGGAAAACATGGCCAAGGCATGGTTTTGATCCTTTCCCACAATCAGGTAATTAACGTGTGTTTCCACAGTGGAGTCTAATTTCCTTTTATGAAGATTCAATGTTTTAAGCTTTAAAATTTTTCATTTTCCCCATAAGTTTAGCTCTGTAGTTAGATTTCTTGGCTTCCACTCTCCACAAGAAAATTTATCCGTTTGTATTTTAGCCAGTCAGTTTGAAACTGATCTCTTACTCTCTTGGATACTTTATTTTTTTAATATGTATTTTTTATTGTTTAAAATATTACATATAAGTACATATATCTTCTTGGATACTTTAAATTTGAACCATGGGATGGTAAAATCAAGTGTTCTTTTCCTTTAAAAAAATTTAGCTAATGCTCTTCATGCCACCAACAACTTGCAAATTATTCCGGACTTCAGCCTCAAGGATTCCCGAGACCAGACTGTGCTGGGCCTGGCCTTATGGACAGGTATGGCTGTGCGAGAGGCTGTTGACACCTGCAGACAGACAGATGGCAGGAGGGAGGGGGTGAGGGAGAGAGGAAAAGAAGCAAGGAGGTGGTGGGGCTTAGTTGTAAAATAATCTTCCTGTTTGGGTTAAACCTGTAATATCCAGTTTAAAAACTGCCGGCTTTGAGAAGTGGAGAGGGTGTGTTTGTTGCAGTAAGTGGCTGGAGGAGTGGGGACATGCCTTAACCAGGGCTTGCTTGTTTCCCAGGCATGCACACGATCGCAGCCCAGCTGCTGGGCTCCGGGGCGGGCATCAACGACACCATGTCGGACGGGCAGACGCTGCTGCACATGGCCATTCAGCGGCAGGACAGCAAGAGCGCACTCTTTCTCCTGGAGCACCAGGCAGACATCAACGTCAGGTGGGCTGAGCCTCGGCAGCGCCAGCTCAAAAGCAGAGCCCTGCTTTTAGCACCCACTGTCGTCCTTGTTAGATAAGGGGGGAGACCAGGGTCTGAAGTGAATGCGGTGCAGAAACTGGGCGTAACCGTACACTCCCGCTCTTTCCCCCACTCGCACTGTCTCATTAAAAAGGACAGTCTCAAATCACTTGAGTAAGAATTCAGTTATAACGAAGATCATTCCAATAAATGAGCTGTCAGAAAGTCTTGAAGGGGAAATATGTACAGTTAAACTTGCATTGTTTTGAGATGCTGTTAAAAGCAGCTATATGCCCTTAAGATTTCAACACCCTGGGATGTTGGTCCATTACCTTTTCTGTGACATAGAATGGCATGGCTATATTTTTTAAAAGATCTGGGACAGATGCTATTGACATACAACTGAAAGGATATTAATTAATGTGAATGAATTAGTTTAAGGCCTACGGTGGATTCAGGCCTCTGGGACGCCCAGAAGGGCACACTTTGTTGTTGGCTTTCACTACAAATGCTGGGTTTGGTGTGCGTGTCCTGGCAGGACGCAGGATGGAGAGACAGCCCTTCAGCTGGCCATCAAAAACCAGCTCCCGCTGGTAGTGGATGCCATATGCACCCGAGGAGCTGACATGTCCGTGCCGGACGAGGAGGGGAACCCGCCATTGTGGCTCGCGCTGGCAAATAATCTGGAGGACATCGCATCGACTCTGGTGAGTCAAACTCAACTTTAGCCTCTGGTTACTCATGGGGATATTGTGTGTCAGAAATGGATTTGGTACCTACATAGTGGCCACAAGGAGCAAGAGGTTTGCCAGGTAACAAACGGAGCCAAGGACGAGCCTTAAAAAATCACACTAGAGAAATGTGCAGTTCAGCATGGTCTCCGATGACCCGTTTTGTAGACTGCTTTTATCAAGAAAACTGCCAAGAAGCAAGGGTTTCCTCAGGAGTCTGCTCTGAGGTGGGTTAATCTGATGTGGGCTCTTCTGCTATCACCAGGGTGACACATTCCCAAATCTCAGTTCTGTCTCCCTTGTTCAGAACGTAGCCCCCAAAGCAGAGGTAGCTCTGAAGTTACTAGCTTTTTGAAGAGCCTGAAATGTGGCAGTAAGGCATTGGCACCTGGGGGCTTTACCCAGTCGTTACTGACTTTACCTGTTAATTATAGGTAGGTGTTACTGGGGCGTGTGTGTGTGCGCGTGCGCGCGCGCACGCCTCCTTTTCTAGAACACAGCTCAAGAGGGCATTAATTAAACATATCTCTCAGATTTCATAAACACATCATCACTTCAGGGACTTGGGCACGCTTGCACAGAGCAGATTTTAATCATTGTTTGTAAATCTGATGAATGATTCAGATAAAAATCGTTATCAGTTAATTATCAACTGTGTCTTGCCTGAAAAATGAACCTAATGGTGTGCATAGAGCTCCGAGATGGTAATAAAAAGTTGGCCTTTTCCAGGCAGTGTGTGAGTAACGTGTTTTTCTGCAGGTCAGACACGGCTGTGATGCCACATGCTGGGGCCCAGGACCTAACGGGTGCCTTCAGACACTCCTGCACAGAGCCATCGACGAAAACAACGAGTCCACCACCTGCTTCCTTATTCGCAGGTCTGAGAAGCCTAAGTATCTCTTCAAATCTTTTTTATTCAGCAAGACTGTTGGCTACAGTCTTATTGGCCGGACTCCCCTAATTACGGCTATCAGAGGGTCACTGTCAAGTTAAGTCAGCCGAGAGATGTGACTCATTTGTGAGGAAAGAACCTTGAGTGCCCAGATCAAAGAATCTGCTGTCAGCCTCCTGCAGGCTGCTCATAGTCAAATCAGGCCATTTTGCATAATGAAGCCAGGAGGCTAGGGGGTCAGGAGGGAAGCTGGAGACCAGAGGGCCTCTGCAGGACCCCCCCGTAGATACATAAGCCATAATGGCTCCATAGCTTCTTAGTACAGGCTGTGTGGGAAGCCATGCAGGAAACCTGTAGAGGTGGTTTTAAACTTGAAGTACTTGCAGCTCCCCTGGGGAGATGTAGAGTTCTGCTGCCCAGGCGGTCCCCAAGACCATTTACGGCAGAACCTATGGGAGGGGGACCCAGACACTGACATTTGAGGCCAAGGCCAAGGATGGCAATCCTGGCAGAGCTTTTTGCTGGATTGGACAGGGCTGCTGCTGGAAGCTTCTCTGCATGCCTGGAGGCTGGGTGGCAGCTTGGCCCGTGGAGCCTTCCTTTCATTTCCTCCTCCTCTTCAGCGGCTGCGATGTGAACAGTCCCAGACAGCCCGGAGCTAATGGAGAAGGCGAGGAAGAGGCCAGAGACGGGCAGACGCCCTTGCATTTGGCAGCCTCCTGGGGCCTGGAAGAGACGGTCCAGTGTCTTCTGGAGTTTGGTGCCAATGTAAATGCACAGGTATGGAGAGTTTCTCTTCTCCAGGGGGATTGCTGGTAACCCCAGAATTAGGGAAAAGCTCCTCTTTTGGCAAAGGGGTCTTGCAGATTCTCAGTCCCGGGTCTGCTTTACCACAAATGGGGCTAAGCTGCAGACAGATGAAGTGATTCTCTGTGTCTTACAGCCTGCCTAGTCACTTTAATGATTTCACGTTGAAGTTTTCTTCTTTGTGCCTTGACCCTTCAACTTGGTTTAGCCTCCTATTCCGGCTAAAGATTTCCATTGAGAGTTCTACTCACAGGCTGCATACAGACAGTCCCCAACTCATGATGATTGACTTAATGATTTTTCATCTCTAGGATGATACGCATAATTTAATCAATTACATGAGATTGTGTTAGATTATTTTTGCCTGGTTGTAAGCTAACGTAAGTGTTCTGAGCACATTTAAGATAGGCGAGGCTAAGTTACGGTGTTCTGTGGGTTGGGTGTGGTAAATGCATTTTCGACTTAAAAGGTACTTCACTTACGATAGGTTTTTTGGGATGTAGCGCCATTGTAAGTTGAGGAGCATCTGGACAGTGTTCAGTGAAATGTTCCAGGAACTCAACTGAGCATCCCCGAGTCATGGTTCTTGATGTTTGTCGATGCTCTAGCCTGTGAACATGGATGTGGGCGGCCCTGTAGTCAGTCAGAGGAGGAGGGTGTAACTTGGAGCTAAGGCTGACTGCAGAGCTTGTAAACAAGTGTGTGTGTGCCCGTAGGTCACTGGGACGGGATGGGGAGTGGCTTTTAGTCGTCTCTGCTTGGCCTCAGAGCTGATTTCGAACACAGGGTGGCAGTATTGATTCTGAGAACCAAATTTGGTTTAAAAGTTACCCCCCTTTATGTTTTCCCCGAGTTTTATCGTTCGTTTGAAGATTGAAATCTGTGCCCTGTCCCTGTAGGATGCAGAAGGGAGAACACCTATTCACGTGGCCATCAGCAACCAACATAGTGTCATCATTCAGCTGTTGATTTCTCACCCTGACATCCTCTTGAATGTCCGGGACAGACAAGGGCTGACCCCTTTTGCCTGCGCCATGACTTACAAGAACAACAAGGCGGCCGAGGCCATCCTGAAACGCGAGTCTGGGGCTGCAGAGCAGGTGAGTGACCAGCACCCAGCCTTCTCTACGGTGTCCCGAGCAGGGCAGAGCCTGTTCCATGGAGACTAAACCTATGTCTCCAGCCGTATAGGTCTCTTCCATGTAAAGACATTGTTTTGAAATTATACTCCCCTTTTTTAAAACCTGACCATTTAGATGTCCTGTCAGTGCGGGATGAGGTTAGACTGTTCTGCTCTGTGTGTCGCCACATAATGGTGTCTCATGTGCACCTGAGGCCACTCTTGCCTTTGCTTGGTTGCTTAATTGCCCTAGTAATGCATATGTTTAAGAGATTGAAATTGAACTTGAGCTTTTGGCGTGATTTGTGGCAACTTTCTGTGTATTTTAAGGAGTTAAGTTGTTAGCATTCTCTTAGCAGGCTCAGTTGTCCTGTTTGTTCTGGATGGTGAACTGTTGACCTGAAACAGCAGATTGGGTGGGAAATGACAGCAGCAACTGATCTGAGGCGGGAGCTGGGACAGGTTTGCTAGAGTCTCTGTTGAGCACTTAGGATACTGCCGAGATGTTAAGTAGCCATTTATGAAGGTAGATGGAAATTTGGGACCTTGCAACAATCTCAGATAGTTGAAAAGTGTTGCTTGATGTTCAGACTTCTGTACGTTGTGTGTGTCTTCAGCATTTCCGTAAGTGTGGCTGCTTCGTGCAGGTGTAACCTCACCATTGCTCATGTAAAATGTGCAAGAATGGACACGTTGCTTCTCAGTCTGGCACTGTTGACCAGAGCCCTTTGCAGGTACATGGCTGTGACATGGCGTACAGTGTGGAGATGTGTTAGGGATTTGGTGTGTGTGCAGCATGTCGGAGTCTCCCTCACTTCTCACTGAGCACTCATACTGACAAGGCAGCTCTTTCACAACTGCAGGACTCTCTGTAGTTTGATTTGAGTGAGCTTTTGTCTGCTTTACATTTTAAAAAATATATATATTTTATTGATTTTTTACAGAGAGGAAGGGAGAGGGATAAGAAAGCTAGAAACACCGATGAGAGAGAAACATCGATCAGCTACCTCCTGCACACCCCCTACCAGGGATGTGCCCGCAACCAATGTACATGCCCTTGATCGGAATCGAACCTGGGACCTTTCAGTCCGCAGGCCCACACTCTATCACTGAGCCAAACCGGTTTCGGCTGCTTTACAAAGTCTGCGTTACACTGTTGGCTGCCTCCCCAATATGTACTGTCCTCCTGTAGCTCTATAAAAGAGGAAACCTTCTGCAAGTTCTGAAGATTGTTTGACTGTTTGGAGTCAGGCCGGCATTGCTGCTGTGGTGCTAGGATGCTGGGTGCCTGTCTTAGCCAAAGCAAGGGGCTCCCAAAGTTCATCTCCACCCTGGCCTTCCCCTGATACGGCAGCGTGTTGGTGCCTTCCTTTCCCGGGACTTCAGGTTGTCTGTTTCTTGGCTTTCCCAGTCTAGCTCCTGCTGCGCAAGGCCCCAGCACAGCTGGGCCAGGGCAGTGGCTGCCTTTCCCAGCCCTCGAGGAGGACCGTGCACACATGGGCATGGGCACACGTACATCCGGTGGTTGGTTTGGGGTGGGGCCTTCCTGGACCTGAGGAAAGGATATACCGTGACTCCTCCAGTGGTCAGAGCAGCCCGCAGGTGCGCAAGGAGCCACTCTTGCATGAGGAGCCCACTCATATTTTGGTTCCTGATTTTTGCTCAGGTGGATAACAAGGGCCGGAACTTTCTTCATGTGGCCGTTCAGAACTCGGATATTGAGAGCGTCCTGTTCCTGATCAGTGTCCAGGCGAATGTGAATTCCAGAGTCCAGGATGCTTCCAAGTTGACCCCTTTGCACCTTGCTGTCCAAGCAGGCTCAGAGATCATCGTCCGCAATTTGGTAAGTGTGGCCGAAACATTACATGAAACATGCAGACAAAGCATGTGGTAGAGTGTGTGCAGATCTCTCATTATAGGTGTTTTCCAGTTACTGCGAAAGGCCAGTGCACATTTGGGGAGTAAGTGCCAGGGAAGCAGGTGTGTTAGCAGATCCTAAGTCCCAGCGGGCTGCCTGGGCAGGCAGGTGCTGAGTGAGGCCATGAAGGAAAGTAGGATTTGGGTGGCAGAGGCGGGGGGGAGCATCTAGGGAAAGGAGCTCAGCTGGGGCTTTCGAGTGCACCTGTTTGCGCTTGCTCTCTCTTTCCCCCTCTCTCTTTTTTAAAGTGAGGTATAATTAATATATACATTAGTTTCAGTTATGTAACATATTGATTCGATATTTGTAAAAGGACCACCACAATAAATCTAACATCTGTCACCATATATAGTCACACAAATTTTTCTTTGTGTGTGATGAGGTCTTTTAAGAATTATTCTTTGCAGTTTTCAAATATACAATAGTATTAGTAACTATAATCACCATGCTATGCATGGCCTCCCGTGACTGACTGACTTTCTAACTGTAGGTTTGTACCTTCACCCATTTTGCCTACCACATCCTCTGGCAACTACCCAAATCTATTCTCTGTGGCTGTGAGCTTGGGGCTTTTTATTTTTTTTATTTTTTAATTTCACATATAAGTGAGATCTTAATGATATTTGCCTTTCTTTCACTGACTTAATTCACAAAGCATAATGCCCTCAGTGTTCATCCAAGTTGTCACAAATGGCAAGATTTCATTCTGGTTTTATTTTTTTTTGTAATTTTTTTTTTTTTTTTAGAAAATATATTTTTATTGGTATTAGAGAAGAAGGGAGAGGGAGAGAGAAATGGAATATCATTGATGAGAGAGAATCATTGGTTGGCTGCCTCCTGAACACCCCACTGGGGATTGAGCCTGCAACCCAGGCACCTGTCCTGACCCGGAATCGAACTGTGACTCCCTTAAACAGAGGTCAATGCTCATTCACTGAGCAACGTTGGCCAGGATCATTCTGTTTTAATGGCTGAATAGAATTCCATTGTGTGTGTATATGTTGTATATTTATATAGCCTATATGTATACATTATGTATATGTGTGTACATACACTGTATACATACATGTTGTATATACATGCACACAATGTCTTCTGTACCCATTAACCCATTGATGGACACGTAAGATGTCTCTGTATCTTAGCTATTGTGAGTAATGCTGCGTGAACATAGGGGGCATTCCATCAGTCTGCCTGCCACACTGAGAGCCTAAGGAGGTTGGAAGGCCCCTTCACCAAGGTCATGCTCTGCCTTACAAAGTCCTGAGCTTGCAGCGACAGGAGTAGGAATAGCAGATCTCCCAGTGACCATCCAGTCCTTCCTCTGAGAATTGTACAGCATAATGTTAGAATCTGTTCGCATTGCATAAAGCCTTTACCCAAACTCTCCCCCTCCCCCAGTTAACCAACCTAGGGTTAGCTATGCTCCCTAGCACTTGTGACCATGAATACCCCTCTGTGCTATGTCCTATCTGGACCTATGAATGACTCGAAGCCCAGAAGCTGGTTTGCCTGGGACTGGAAAGTTGGGGTGAGAAGCAGAGCAGCTAACCAGTGCCGGAGTTTCCCAGGGGGCAGAGCGCCTGCACACAGACAGGAACTAGGTGCCTCAGCCCTCAGGGGAGCAAACTGCAGATTCTTTTCTGTTAATAGCAAAGTCTGTGAAACTTTGTCAGAAAGTGGGTTATGAATTTCAAATACTAAGCTAACATATTATTTAAAGTTCCTTCCTGCCTTTAATTCTGTTATGGTCTTTTTTAAAAAAAAAAAATAATGTAAAAGTAGTACATGCTCTCCCCGGCCAGTTTGGCTCAGTGGGTTGGAGCGTTGTCTCATGCACCAAAGAGTTGTGGGTTCTATTCCCAAGCAGGGCACATACCTAAGGTTTGGATTCAATCTCAGGTCAGGAGGTACCATCAATGTTCCTCTCTCTCTCACATTGATGTCTCTCTATCTTTCTTCCCTCCCCTCCCTCTTCCTTCCCTCTTAAAAAATAGTGCATTCTTATTGTGAAAAACTTAAAGCATATAAGGATATAAAGCAAAAAGTATCTCTCTTGCACCCTCAACTCTTCCTCTGAGTTTGGTATATATGTTTCTTTTTAATATTTTATTGATTTTTTTTTTTTTTTTTTGCAGAGAGGAAGGGAGAGGGATAGAGAGCTAGAAACATCGATGAGAGAAGAACATCAACCAGCTGCCTCCCGCACACCCCCCACCGGGGATGTGCCCGCAACCGATGTACATGCCCTTGACCGGAATCGAACCTGGGACCTCTCAGTCCGCAAGCTGACGCTCTTTCCACTGAGCCAAACCAGTTTCGGCTGGTATATATGTTTTTAAACACTTGCAGTTTCTATGTTTATGTGTGAATGTATATATATTTCTTTCTCTCCCCAAATGGATAATACTATCATACTGCCTCCTAATTTGACTTTTTTATTAAAATATTCTAATATTTTATTTATTTAAAAAATATTTTTTAATTGATTTCAGAGAGGCAGGAAGAGGGAGATATAGAAACATCAGTGATGAGAGAGAATCACTGGTTGCCTGTCTCCTGCACTCCATACACTGGGCCCACAACCTGGGCATGTGCCCTGACTGGGAATCGAACCGTGACCTCCTGATTTGTAGGTCAGCACTCAACCACTGAGCCATGCCAGCCAGGCTATATTGTCATTTTCATAACTAAATCCTTTTTGCAATCTGGTTTCACTTTTTTAAATAATGGACATCCTTAATAGTGAACATTCATTGCAGTCTTGTGTTATTTTATGTACTGATGTTTACAAGTAGAAATGTCTGTGTCATAAGGAATGCCTTTAAAAAAATAAATAAATTATATATATATATATACACACATATATATATACATATATATATATACACACATATATATACACACACACATATATATATATATATTTATTGATTTTTTACAGAGAGGAAGGGTGAGGGATAGAGAGTTTGAAACATCGATGAGAGAGAAACATCGATCAGCAGCCTCCTGCACAGCTCCTACTAAGAATGTGCCCGCAACCAAGTACATGCCCTTGACCAGAATCGAACCTGGGACCTTTCAGTCCGCAGGCCGACGCTCTATCCACTGAGCCAAACCGGTTAGGGCAGGAATGCCTTTTTAACATTTTGATGATTGTCTGTTTGTCCTTGGGGCAGGTTTTGCTGGCTTATGCCTTGAGTGTTTGTGAGGCCCTTTGCCCCCAGCTTTGCTAGCAGAACAGACTCCGTGGATGTCAGAGTCAGGCAGGCTTGCCCCCCTTGAGTGGGATCTTGGTTGGTTGTGGAAAAGAGGCCGCTCATGTAATCAACTTCATCAGCTTCTTGCAGGAGCCAAAGTGAACGAATTAACCAAGCACCGCCAGACCGCCCTCCATCTCGCTGCCCAGCAGGACCTGCCCACCATCTGCTCGGTCCTCTTGGAGAACGGAGTGGACTTTGCCGCTGTGGATGAGAATGGAAATAATGGTAATTCCCAGTCTTTCCCCTTTGTCCAGTGCTGAGTGCCGTTAGCAAACCCTCCAATCTAGGGGTGGAGGTGCACGTACTCGTGGGTCTGCTCCCCCTCAGGGAGGCTGGCTGTCATAGAGCAGAGCATGGTAGGGAAGGCCCTGAGCCGGGCATCCAGCATGCCACTGTCCAGGCTCTGGGCAGCCTGCAATCCGAATGGTAACCCCTAAAGCCAGAAATGGCTTCTTCTGAAACCATTAAAGCTCATTTTGGGGTAACTGTGGAAGCAAAAAGCAAAGTCTTGTAAGGTTGCATTTATGGCTCATTCTTGGGTGGTGAATACTGGAAAGGATGTGAGTGGACCATGGCTGCTCTGTCTGCGTTCCTTTTAGAGCAAGGTTTGTGAGGGTGAGGAGCAGTCCAGATTTCCTGTGTGTGCTTCTTGGCTTGCACAGTAAGAGGCTCTATTCCCTAGCTCTTCATCTTGCTGTCATGCACGGTCGGCTCAACAACATCCGGGTCCTTCTGACTGAGTGCAACGTGGACGCCGAAGGCTTTAACCTGAGGTGAGTGCGCGAGTTCCAGAGCGGAGGCCAGTGCGCCACGTGCTCTGCTGCCCCTTGAAGCTGGCGGTCACTGGTGTCACACTGCCGAACCGGGCACTGTGGCCCTGGGCCAGGCTTTGGTGCCCTGGAATTTTCCTTTTTGCATAATACTTTCTAGAAAAACTTTTATGACCTATTTCGTGTCCTTTGATTTGTCCAGCATCATAGAGTTCAGAAAATCCCATTTCTTTTCTGGATGAAGGCAGTGGCAGATACATACCTAACTTTTCAACTTGCTTTGTCAGAGGCCAGTCGCCACTGCACATTTTGGGACAATATGGCAAAGAGAATGCAGCGGCCATCTTTGATCTCTTCTTAGAGTGCATGCCTGATTATCCTCTGGATAAACCGGATGCAGAAGGAAACACGGGTAAGTAATGAGCTGTGTGTGTGTCCTGTCTCCTGTGTTCCTTGCTTCCTGGAACAGTAAGAGCCCAGGCACACATGGTGCTGTATAAACAGCAGTGTCTGGCTTCAGGCCCAGCACATGATGTGTATCTGCTATCTGGTGCTCCACAGCCAGACCCTTGTCCAAACAGGCCCGCCCGCCCGTTCTTGTTGCCCTCATGTACCTCTTATCTAGGCAGTGAGGGGGCTATCCAAGCTCCCAGATGCCTGGAGAGAAATAAAATATAAGCACCTCACAGATGCTTTAGAGGAGGAAGTGGCTAGACGTGTGTTGACATGCTTTGGGAAAGCAGCAAGTTATATGCAGAGAAGGGCTGATGTCTTATTGAGGGGGTTTGAAAGTAGGCCTCTCTCATGTTGTTGCTCTAGCTATGAGCAATCGCTATATTAATTTGTGTAGCTTTCATAGTTTTTTAAATATATATATATATATATATATATATATATATATATATACACACTTTGACATTCATTTTTCTTGTTGAACACCCACAATAATCCTATAAGGTAAGCAGTACATATAGTGTGTCCCCATTTTTCAAGTAAGGAAACAAAGATGAAACCCAAATCTCTCCTTCCCAGTGCAGGGCTCGCTGAGCACTTCCTGCTGCTGTGCCCCATTCATTGCCCTCAGGCCAGTCAGCGCCTCCATGGCGTTGGCAGTGATGCATCACCAAGGGCTGTCCTGAACCGGACCACGGGACCGAGTATCTTGTCATCAGACCTTGGCCTTGGGGAGAGTTCTTGGTCTTGATCCGCATGGGGTTTCTAAGCCGGCAGTGGTGAGCCCGAGCTTCCGAGGAGCCAGGCCTGGGTGTGAGCCGCTGGGCCCAGCACCAGCTCCAGGGAGCACCGTCTTCCGGGAGCAGGAGATGGGCGGGCAGGCCCTGAAGTGCACAGCAGGCCTGACTAAGAACCTCACTGTCCTAGTCCAGCAGGTGGTTCTGGGTAAACTTTGCAAGTTCTCCAAGCCCATTTCTTCATTTGAAATAAAACCCCTATCTGACTGGATTATTTAGAGAATTAAGTGAAAGAATTCAAGTGTCTGGAAAGGTAAGCAAAGGGGAGCTACTGTTAGCTGTAACTGTTAGTAAGAAGGGCCAGCAGGAATGCCGGGCCAGAGCCCGGTTCCCACTGGGCCTGCTCCTGCACAGAAGAAGGGTTCCAGGGGGGAAAGAACTTTCTGGAATATGTTGCCCACACGGACTTTTTCCTGCCTGTGTACACGCCTCTCAGGTCTTTAGATTGAGTTACACTGTGTGAGAGAGCTTCGTCCTCCTGGCGTTTCACGCCAGGGGAAGGCGGCGGAGGCTGTGTGCTTTTCCTTCAGGGACTGACCCCCTGTAGTTCTCGCAGCCGAAGCTCCGAATGGGCAAGGGAGTGTCCCTGCAGCTGGAGCTGCGCTGGTGGCCCCCGGCTCAGGGCCGGGTCCTCGGGGAGGGTCTCGCTAACACCCATGGGGCTGTCCCACCCTCAGCTGCCCTCTGCCAGCCCTGAGGGAAGTAGCGCTACTGTGTTTTGTCTTCCAGTGCTGCTTCTAGCGTACATGAAGGGGAATGCCAACTTGTGCCGTGCCATCGTCCGATCTGGGGCTCGCCTCGGGGTGAATAATAACCAAGGTGTCAACATTTTCAACTACCAGGTTGCCACCAAGCAGCTCCTGTTCAGACTGTTAGGTGAGAGGCCTCCTCCCTGCCCTTGGCCTGCGGGCACAGCGCAGTGCTGACTCCGGATGGATTGGGATCTGTGCGTTCTAACAACTCGTTCCTGAGCTAGCCGTTCGGGCACCGCATGGGGCTTTTCTGTGTGAATGCCATGAAGGGCTTTGGGCCATGGCAGGAGGGTCACTGTTAGTCTCTTTTCAGTGCTCGCCTTGGGGCCCCTGCTGGTTTCCCCCTCCCCTTGCTGCCACCAGAGCTCCCTAAGCTCCAGGCAGGTCCCCTTCCCCTTGGGTCCTGGCTGCTCATCAGCACCTTCACCCTGGGCTGATTCAGACTCTGCCTCCTTCAGAGCTGCTTCTGCTTTAGCCCCACTCGCTCTCCATCCGCTGTTTCTGTTTCCTCCTGTGAGGAGGAGCTCTTCACTCCCGATTATTCCATATTTGTCCATCCCCATTGATGAGGCAGAGAATCACAATGCTGTCGGCACCCACAGTGGACACAGCAGGCTCATTAGCCTCATGGCGTGGGCAGAGAACTGAGCTCAAAAATATTTTGTGGCCCAGCTGGCATGGCTCAGTGGTTGAACAGCGACCTATGAACCAGGAGGTCAGGGTTCAATACCCAGTAAGGGCACATGCCCAGTTTGCTGGCTCAATTCCCAGTAGGGGGCATGCAGGAGGCAACTGATCAATGATTCTTTCTCGTCATTGATATTTCTCTCTCTCCCTTTTCCTTCCTCTTTGAAATCAATAATATATATATTATTTTTTTAAAAGAAATATTTAGTAGCTATCAATTTTGATATAAGTGATTTACCTAGGGTGACAAAGCTGATTTGTAGCAGAGCCAGTGCTAAAGCTGTGTTTCTAAGATGCCTGGTCTACTGTTTGCTTGCACTTGGTTGGCCTTTTAAGAGCTCAGAATAGGAGCCTAATGCAGTGCTGGCTGTAGAGGTGCCTGACAATGAGTGATTCGTGTGCTGCTCCTCCCTGTGCACTCCGGCTGCTGTGTACACAGAACTCAGGCAGACCCTGGCGTACAGCTAGTGATCACGAAGTTAATACTCATCATCATTGCTATTATTTATACACATAACCCCCAACCCAAATCTCCACGGCCTCCGCAAACCCAACACCAAACCCCTCATCTGTCTCCTTCCTGCTCCCCGCCTCCCCTCCCCCCCTGCTGCTGTCCACTCACCAGCTGTACAGATCCTTCGCACTCAGTTTCTCTTGCCTTTGTCTCCCCCCCATTCCCCTTACCATGTGGTCCCTGCCAGTGTTTCCAGCTGTGGTCTCTGCTCTCTCCTCACTGTGCCTCACACTCCAGCCATGCATTTCCCACAAACACTGCAGTTTTGCTCCCTGGATACCGGTTCCTTCTCCCAGCCTGCCTGGTGGTGCTGGTCTCCATAGGCTCCTCCGTGAAGGCTCCCTGACCCAGTCAGAGTGTTGCTCTTCTGTCCCTCGTGTCACTCTGCAGTGCGTGGTGTACCGCCTCCCTGCTCCTTCTGGAGCTCCGCGTCCTGCCTGGCACATCGCTGTCTGACAGGAGCGTCTCCTGCCTGTGTTACAGATATGCTGTCCAAGGAGCCGCCCTGGTGTGACGGCTCCAACTGCTTCGAGTGCACTGCCAAGTTCGGAGTCACGACTCGCAAACATCACTGGTGAGCCCCTGACCAGAGAAGTGAGGGGAACTTCTGCTGTTGTCACTGCTTCTACCTTTTTCCATAAGCCATGACCTTGCCAGGGCCCTGCACGCTCCTGGGCAAACTTGACCCAAAGGAGGGATGTAAGGGGAGGACTGCACACCTGTGATGCAGGGAGGGCAGGGCATCCGGACCGGGGTCTTTCCTGTGAGTGCTGGGCTCGCAGCCCAGGGAGCCTGCCGGCCTGTGTCACCTTTGCCAGGCTCTCCGCTGTGGCCGAGCCGAGCCGACTCACTGCCTCTCGGAAGGTGAGCTTCCCAAGAATGAGGGGCTGTTTCCAGGACAGCGAGTTGGTTCTTCGGCTGTTTGTTGCTGAGTCTCTCTTGATCTTTAAAGAAAGCCTTCTCCAGAATCACTGTAACGTAACGATTGGCTGGAAGTTTGTTTTCATGGACAAAGGTGCTTGGGTAGAATTTGGCCTCCAGTGTGGCTGCCCCTGCTCCTCAGTCCCCCCCTCACACTGCCTTTCTTTGCTTCCACAGTCGTCACTGCGGACGTCTTCTTTGCCATAAATGTTCGACCAAGGAGATTCCCATTATAAAGTTTGATCTGAACAAGCCTGTGCGAGTTTGCAACATTTGCTTTGATGTACTGACGCTGGGCGGGGTCTCTTAGTGAGCCCCGGGAGGGTCCGGGCCGCCTCCCCAGTCTCCTCCCAGCAGCTGCTCTGCTCGCCAGGCCGACCGCAGAGCAGGAGCCGGCCGGCATCTTCCTGCGGCCACAGACTGGAGCCAACGATTAAGGACCATGTGTGATAGATCCCATTTCAGGTGACTCTGTATGATTGTCCGTGTGACTGTGACCGAGTTCACTAGGAGTCTGACTCATTGGGCCAGGCCACCAGCCTAAGTGGTAAATGCGATAGGAATTAGACCCCATTCTGCTAGCAGCATACAGGAACACTTCCAAGAACCGTCCTCCCACCCAGTAGCCTAGTGTCCCATCTCAGAGCGCTCACCAAGTCTTCCTGCCTGGGCGGCTCACGGGTCGGCTGCTCCAGGAGCGCTGGCCTTACTCCAGGGTAAGTGGCTTTGGACCTTCCTGCACAGTGTTTTCATAGAGATTCTAGGATCCTCTTGCCCCGAAGTCTTTTTTTTTTTTTTTTTTTAAATAAAGCTAAGCTGTATTTATAGTGAGCTACCCCTTTTTAAAAAGGTGAAATCTTTCTAAACAGGGTTCACAATGAGAGCTGGGAAACCGTGGCCTTAACAGCTGAGAGCTTTACCAGTATTCACGCTACTCGGTGTCAGCAGTGCAGTCTGGGCTCGGCACCTCCTGGCAGCCCTCTCCTCTCATCCTGCTGTGTCCTGTCTGTGGAGTCCTCGCTCTGCCCCTGAGGAGTGGCGGAGGAAATGCACTTTTATTGTGCTGCACTTTTTATATAGCTGCATTATTGGTGATTCCACTTTTAAAATCCATATTCAAAAAATACACCCATGCATCCGTGATTCTAGTGATCAGCTTTGACTGGACCTCTGCTCACACTGAGTCTTAAAGGGAAACTCCTGCAGAGTACCATCTGGGGCAAGAGACACACAGGCCAGGGGATGAGAAGGGGATCTCCAGCCTCAGGTGGGACGTCCCATCTCCTTGACATGAGTGCTTCTTGCTGAAACTGCCCCTGGTTGTGCTGTGAATGCTGTTGGTCCCAGGCCCCAGTTCTGTGTAGCTTACCCTGCCCCGAAAGAGCCCGCAGCTGAGGGCCCTGGCCAAACGTGTGTGACCTGGTTTTGGAAGTCTCTGGCTTGAATGTTGAATTGGGCCTTAGTCTCTGCTTTACATATATTAACCCTGAGGTGTTAAACATCTTTTCAGGGTTTGGCCAGTTTTTTAAAAAGTACACATTTAGAGAGAAACTTTTACCACTGCTAAAAAAAAAAAAAAAAAAAAAAAAAAGACAACTCTGAGATGAACAATATGTGTTACACAGTTATACTCAGATTAACAATCTGTTATACATACTGATTTTTCCGACATTTAATAACCACTACATTTTTTTTTGCATTAATGAAGTATGATATATGTGTAAAGGGACTAAATATTTTTTGCAACAGCCTGCTTGTTTGTTTGTTTTGGATAGTGGTATGTCCTCTATGTTGCTGTAGATTTATACATTCGATTATCTAAATGTTTGTGTAAGATGAGCTGATAAATCAGAGTGCTACTTTTTTTTTTTAATATTTCTGTGATTTATAAGATATATATGCTTTCTATGTTAATACGAGCTTGTGCACAATGTTTAAAAGAAAGATTAGAAGAGTTGGGGACTAAAAGTCTGTGACATGTTTCATATAGAATTTTTATAGAAAAACGAGTCTTGGCAAACATGTGACCATGTGAGGCATGCGGTCCGTTTCCATCTTCTGTGGTCTGAGAGGGCCACACGGAGGCGGGCGCAGTTGGCTTGATTCTTTAATTGTCAAGTAAGATAGTTATGCTCCAGGTATGAATTGAGGTGGTTGGTCCTTTTTGTTTTAACATTCATGGTGGAGAGAGGAGGATGGGAATTCAGTCAGGGATGAGGCTGACTGTCCTTCCCCTGCCCTGCCATACCAATTCCAATAACAATATTGCCTCTAATTGCACTTAAAATCATGTTTAGAATATGTTGAGTCTAGGGATAGCTATGGTACGGAGCAGCCGCGAGTCGGGAACATTTTGTGAGTTCCGACTTGGCAGTCTTGTAGGCCTAGGAAAAGCACCTTTCCCCAGACTAGCACATCTCCCTGACCATGCCAGCCATCACTGGGCTCTGCTCTGCAGGTCCCTTGAGTGGCGGCTGCCTGGTGGGCCTATCCCATTCACTGCCTGGCTGGGACTTGACCCCTCTCAGTCTCCTTTGTGCTCTCCAAGATGGCAAGTCTTGGCTACAGAACTCCCTGGCTGCTCCTGTTAAATTTAATTAGTAACCTAAATACTAGTAGCAAAAATTAAATTTTATTCATTTAGAAAGTTGCCAATTGTAAATGAATAGAGCAGGAATAAACTTTACTGAGGTATGATTTGCTGCATCAATCAACATTGTTCTGCTGACTTAGCTTTTTAACTGCCTCGTGCTCATCACCAGATTTATTATACAGTGTGTCCTTAACAGTTGTTTTTAAAGACGAAGGTACAGACCATGTGCTATCTAGGAATCCAATGCCTAAACTAACTTGCTATGATCCTCTAAGACAGAAATTCCGCACAAACTTAAGTGCCTACACGTAGGACTTTTTAACTTTGTTATGTTTCTAGTGGTATCTCATTGAATGTGTTAGAACATGTGTTCCATCCGGAGTTTGTTGCCTGTGCATTGTCAACCCCAATTACCCATTTAGTCGAGGCTGGATTAGACTGCTCAGTTCACCTGCCATGTTCTCTCCAAGAGTGGGGTCCCTGTGACTGTTAGTCCTCTACCTCATTTCTGACCGCCCTGTTCAGCTTCCTCACTCTTCTCCCTGAATGGGGTCCCTGCATGGAACTCAGCGTGCTTGTGGGATCCCCACCACTCCCAACTCATGTCTCCATCTGCTGTATTGAACTGTATTGTGCTAATCTTATCTATAGGCATGAAGTGGAGGGAAAGTCTTGGGGGGGAGAGAGAGCTTTGATCTCCAGGTAGGTTTCTTTAATCTGGAGGGAAAGAACACTGTTGAACTATGTAATGTGTAGACATGAAAGGAAAATCATCCCCAGGTGACAGCCTGAGCAGTTACCTGTAACTCCTGCAAACAGACCCACGTGGAGTTCACAGATGGAGACTGTGAAGGAGCTCCTGCAACGAGCTTTCTTCCAGGACCTGGGACTGCTTCTCTCGGGACAAGCCTGGAAGATCCGGACACTGCAAGCCCAGCCCCTCCTAATCTGGAGCAGCAAAGCTCCCCTCCCAGCTGGGGAGAGGGGGTGGCGGAGAGGAAACAACTTCCAAAGAGGTTCGGAAGCCACATTGTCCTTTTGTGGGAGAAATTGCGTGAAGAGCTGATCATGTGATAAGATATTACTAAACACTTATTAAATTCCCCGAAGTAATCATAGATGCCTTAAAGACATTTTTTGGAAGATCATTGCCTGTATATTTCCTTTTTTGTGTGGCATAAATAATGTAGTAACCTGTTACAATTGACAACATTGGTTTTCTGTAGCTAGGAAGTCTCTCAAGTTGGCGGACTGCTTGACTGATGGCTTGTCCTTGGCCGATGTATAGGTTGGCTGTTACCAAGGGAGAGGGCAGTAACTGGCAGAAACTGCAGCCACACATTTGGGTTGATCACCTTGGCTTTCAAGCCGTTGGGGTGCTGTTCAGTGTGGGGTGATGGCATTGTATCAGACCATGGCGCTTGTCAGCATTGTTTCTTTGGAGTCCGTGTATGGAATGTATTTTTCAAATATTGATACTTGCATTTTCTGTAACAATTCCTTATAATAAAATGAGGGTAAATTGTGCATTTAAAGTGGAAACTTTAATAAGACATTTGTAGTTACTTTTAATGCATAAGTACAAATAAGCATTAAAAACAAACACATTTTTAAAACTCCTGACACGTAAACTTCTTTAACAGTTACCCTGTAGGAAACTGAATTTCTAGCACTTTTCAGAAACACGTCGTTGAAGGCAGTCACAAAGGAGCTATTTTAGGCCTAATGACCAGCTGCCTGGATTTACTGTGCTCTTGGTCCAGCTTCAGCCCTTGGCAAGGTGTGTGGTCACAGCTGCAGCCTCCATCACCCGACCCCACTGGCGTTCTCCAAGGGACTGGAAATCCCCCCTGGCTCCGTCACTCAGGAGCAGCAGCTCGAGAGGATCCACCCACGGCGGGGTTTCTGCTGGTCCTGAGTGGAGGGGAGGACTGACGCTTGTTTCATGGGATACTAACAAGGGCTAGGCCTTGCATGTTAAACCTAGTGGCTGCAGCACTTGTAGGGACTGTACAAAGCCAGTCGCTCATAGGGCCTCACACTCCCTTGAACTAATGTTCTCCCTTTCTTTACCTGGCTCCCATTTTGCTTACCCTTATTTGGACCACCTGTGGGGAGATACCTCATCCTCTGGTGGCTTTTCTGACATTTAATAGGAACTGTTAAGTGCTACTAGCCGCCCTGAAGGTGAACATTGGTCATACTATGTGAATACGAACAGGAACCAGGGATGTATCCACTTTCTCCCAATTTTGCCCAGCCAGGTAAGGCTTTAGTTCTGCTTTGTCAGTTAGCTGACAGTATTGGGCAAATGCCATAAGTGCCCAGCCTTGGTGTCTGGGCCTATTTAAGGGAAGTGACCGAGGTACTTTTTCACTTATAGGTTGTCTGGAGGAAGATGATCAGTAGTGCCCTTCCTCTCATGCAAATAGAGCTGGTGTGCACACCGAGAGTACCCTGCAGTGAGGGCTGATGGGAGCAGTGTCTGCTGCCTACTTGAGGAATCTGGGGGCTCTGGCAGTAGGAGGTGCTCTTGAAGGTAGGGGTTCAGCCCAGAATAATCTTGAGGGACACTGCAGACTTCTGGACAGAAGCCCCAGCATGTCTGTGAGGCTCTATCACATCACAGCTTGTCCTGGGCAAGCAAGGGATGGGGAGATGGTCTGATACGGCTTCCTTTGCTGTACAGTCATGCAGTGGCGAAGCTGTGACCAAAAAGGCCGGGCTCTTTAATCCTGTGTTTATAGAAAACTGGAATCTCAATTCAAAGGCAGATGTTACATTTCCTTCAGCCTGTTGGGGCAATTGCCCCACCTTTGCTTTAACACTGCCCAGTGGCAGAGGGAGCAACTTGGTAAAACACTCACTCGGCTCTGCCACCCCATGACTGCTGTAACTGTTAGCAGGTGGGGGCAGATGGATGCCCCCTTTCTGGTCTATAAAATGAGGCCCTCTCTGGGCTGGCCTAGAGGTTAAATGAGAACAGATCAAGTTTCCTGCCCAGCAGAGTTGCCCAACGTGTATTAGTTTTCTTCTCCATTTCCCTCTGCCAGCAGGTCTTAATTGACTGAGCTGAACTTTCTGTGGTTTTCACCAGAGGGACTCCTTCCTCCTCCCTACGTTTGCCCGGGTCCACCTCTGTGGAGAGAGAAGGGAGAGGCATTGCCAGGAACCACTCACCTCCCATGGCTAAGCCTTTCGGACCATTAAAATGACAACCTGCTCTTGCTGAATCCTTTGAAGATCCCCCACTGACACAATCCCTGCCTTTCTGCTATACTGTAAGCTCCTTGAGGCCAGGAGCCTGGCTTTCCTCCCGACCTCCACTCCCTGGCACAGGTGCTTGGCAAGTATTTGTTGAATGACCAAGGGCGACCAGAGCAGTGGCAGTGACTGGTTCCCAGTTAGCTTGGTGTTGAGATGCCTCAGGGGCTGAATGGAATGCAGAGCAAGGAAGGCCCTAATCTCAGCTCCCTGCTCCTGCCCCAGGGAGGGCACTGGCCTGCCAAACTGCGGGAGTGAAAATAGCCAAGTCGGGACTAGAACCTTGAGTCCTAGGCTCGGCTCCACAGCTTTGTGTCCTTATGAAGTTTTTGGACCTTGGCCGCCTCATCTCCAGAACGAGCTACCTGCACACGTACCGTGTGCTCCAGGTCCTGTGGATACAGGGGTACAGAACCCGGCAGCCCTTGGTCCCTGTTCTCAGCCTGCAGTCCAGAGTGAGAGGCTGATGGGAAATCGTGGTCACAGAACACAGGTTTGTTATCTGAGAACACATGGAACCCGTGTTGTGGGAACGTGGAGGAAGGTGCATCTAAAGCCAACTGGTGGGCCAAGGGTTAATGAAAGCTTCCACGAGGTGCGGTGTGGCTGAATTTCGGGGAGAGAAGAGGTGGACAAATTGAGCAGAGGAAGAGGGATCATTCCAGGTGGAAGGCGTTGCAGGCACACTGCAGTGAGTGGAGGCTGAGGGAGGAGATGGAATGCCAGAAATGAGTTGAGTGCCTACAGAATTGCTCAGGAAAGGCATCTGGACTAGATCCAAGGAGTGGGAAGAGCTAGAGGGAAGGGTCATGGAGGAGAGGCAGCTTTTAAGGAAAGGGGCCATCGGATAGAGCGAAGCTGAGTTTATCCTGCTGTTGATCAGGGAAGGGCAGAGGGATTTAGGGAGGGAGAGGTTCAAGGTTCAGGAAGGTCAGGTGAGGAAGATCCTGGGGTGGGAAAATGAGTCAAGAGCAGAGTCCGGTGTAAGGAGCAGGTGTGGCCACAAGGGTAGTGAACCATGAGACTGCCCTTGTTGGGGAGGCAGCCTCCATTTGCTAGTCAGTGAATCTGGAAAGCTATTTAATGAGATTAATTATAAACGAAAGAAAGGAAGAATAGAGGATGTTTAAAATAAGAGTTGAGTCCAGCTGGTGTGGTTCAGTGGTTGATCCATGAACCAAGAAGTCACTATTTCAATTCCTGGTCAGAGCACATGCCCAGATTATGGACTCAATCCCCAGTAGGAGGCATGCAGGAGGCAGCTACCAATGTTAATTTCTCATCGATGTTTCTATCTCTGTCTCCCTCTCAAATCAATAAAAACATTAAAAAAAAAAAAAAAAGTTGAGGGGTCTGGGAAAGGAGTGGAGGTGAAGGCTCAGATGAGGAGAAACCATGTCTAATACTTTATTGCCTTATCTATGAGGTGGAAACACTCCTTGCCCCTGTCTACTCAACCTTAAGAAGCCAAGAGTACATGGTATGAAATACGCCAAATGTAGATTACAGTGACCTTGGACAAAGCCTGTGGAGAGCGGCTACAGCGTTTGGACAGGTTCAAGCCTGGGACTAATGAGGGCATGATCCTCTCGTGGCAAAAGCCACGTGCAAGTCCCAGCACAATTACAGCCAAAGGCTATGGCTGTAAGCTTGAACCTGTGGTCCCACAAGGCTAAGTGATAGGGGCTGCAGGAGGTGCAGCCAGTAAACAAAGCTTGATCAGATGCATGTAATTGAGTAGATTCGAAACCCACGAGAACATTGTAACCACACCCTTACTTTGCCTCGTGGAAACTGGCAAAGTAACAGGCTATAAAATGAAGACTCGGCTTGCAGGCCTTGGCCTTGTCTCTCCATCAGAGAGTGCAGCGTCCCACCCAGACCCAGCTTTCTTCTTGCCGGTCTTTTCTCAATCCTTCACCGCCCCCTCAGGCTCACCGAACCTGGCCGTGCTGGCGCCACACACAGCCCACTGGAAGAGCTGCAGCCCAGACACCGTCAAACTGAGGCTTTTCGTACTGGCACCTGCAGCCTTGCACAAACTGCCTTTCACCAAAACGCAGAATTCCCCCTTTGAAAACACACCACACCTTATCTTAAGTTTTTGAGATAGAAACTATATCCTTGCTTTAAATTTAAAGAGGCATCTGGATTTGCTGCATCTATATAAGCAAAAGCTTTTCCAATTTCTAGAATTAGTCTACTCTTTATTGTCACCTCTGGCACAGCTGGTATCAGTGCAGCTTTCTGTTGTAAATTAGGGAAGAGGAGTCACATGTAAGAAAAGTTACAGCCTGAGACGGTTTGGCTCAGTAGATAGAGCACTGGCCTGCAGAACAAAGGGTCCTGGGTTCGATTCTGGTCGAGGCATGGACCTTTGTTGCAGGCTCCTTCCCAGTCGGGGCTTGTGCAGAGGCAACCAGTTGATATGTTTCCCTCACATCAATGTTTCTGTCTGTCTTTCCATCTCCCTTTTACTCTCCCTAAAAATAGCCTCGGATGAGTATTAACAAAAAAAGAAGAAAAAGTTATAAAAGTCAGGGGTAACAAGTTTAGCCATCACCTGGAAGAGAGTATGTGGATGCCATTCTTGTTTGTTTGTTGTCGTTCGTTCATTCATTCATTCATTCATTCATTATTTTTGGTCTTTTCTGGATGTATCCTCTTGTTTCTGAGTTGTGAGAGTGATGTAGTGCCTTTTTGCCAGTGCCCCTGACCAGTCCAGCAGTTGATCTGGCAGCCTGGGAGTCCGTGGGAAGGACTGAAGCTCAGAGCCCTTTGCTTGTCTGTCCAGTTTCCAGTTGGTCATATTTGTGTTAATATTTGAGGGCTCTGAAGAAGGATGGCAAGTACATCTAGAGGAATAGTGGCAAAAACGGACTGACCAGTACTAGGTGAGTTGCCCAGCTCTGGCCGCGGTCACCAGAATGGTGAGCCCATGGTGAGGGTCATGGCCACATTAGCAGACGCCGGAGTTCTTTGGCCCTCTTGTTCGATGTCAGGAGCCATCCTAGTGCAGGTGAGCCAGGGCTCATTGGGCTTCTCTGTGCATTATCAACAGACAGGGCACCAGCTTAGAGTGGGAAAGAGCATGTAGTTGCCAGGGGTGGGCAGCCTGTATATTCCTCCAAGTTGGGGTGGTCCAGGTCCCCACGATTTCTGTGTGTAGGGTTGTCCGGTGCTGGGTCACTAGGGGGACCGGTGGTTCTCACACACACACAGTGGGGCTCCTTGGCCCCTGGCTTGTACAGCTTCCTGGGGACACCAGTCCAGTCTCTGCTCACGCCTCCACTGGAGATAGAAGGAGAGAGACTTAGAAGCGTGAACTAGTGAGTCTGTCTGGGGTGGGAGGAAGCAGTGAGCCATCTTGACATTTTACCAAGGCGAGGTCTGCAGTGTTCAGCCCCTGAACCTTGTGCTCTCAACTTCTGCCAGCTTCCCTGCCCAGGGCGTCCTGCAGGCACTGCTCCCTGGCCCCGCCCTGCCCTGTGCCTTCCTGGGAGCAGCACTCCCTGCATTGGCAGAAACACCTGTGGAAGGCTTTCTCCACTGGCCCGTGAGCGTCTCCAAAGCAGAGTCTGGCTCTGATTCTCTCTTCCCTTCCCACTCTATCCTAGTGCCTTGATCTTAGGGTGTTGGGCACCTGGGTAGGGTGGACAACTGAGGCAACAACACAAGCTATAGTGGTCAGCCTGCTCTGAGAGGCCATTTCTTGCCCCTTGTCCAGGCGCAGTCCTGGCCACCTGGTCCAACACAGCCTGAGCAACCTCCTGTCCGGGGCAGAGGAAACCCACCTCACAGAGTCCTGAGTACAGCCTCCCACGGACTCACAAGCCTTGCAGAGAAAAATGAGATTCTTGGAATGGATGCCCATGTAGGTTCAAGTGCCTGGGACCAGAATCACTTGCTGTCAGAGAAACTGCTGCCCAGTTAACTTACCCAAGAGCAAGGCTGTCAGGGAAGGGCACTGAAATGCCACCACCTTCTAACCACCCATCCCATCGCCAGTGAACCTTGCTCCACACCCAGTCCCTGCCTCAGGACTCCTCCTCCCAGTCTCAGGGAGATAGTACCCGTGGAAACAAAGTATTGGGTTGAAGCACAGGGATGGGGTCACGCTCCTTGGAGTTGGTCTGGAAGAGCTTTGTGGGGAAGGCAGGAAAGTGAGAGGGTGTTACACAGAAACAGGCAGGGCTGTGGGGACGGAGAGGGAGGCAGCTTCTCCCCTGCCCCTCATTCTGGAGACATGACGACCCTGGAGGGGCTGTCTCTGCGAAACTGGTGGCCGGGGAGAAGAGGCTTTCCTTCCTGCTGCCGTCACCCCTGCTCCCCTGAATTAATGGGGGGAACATGCGATGCACATGGGGCTGGGCCTGGAGAAAGCTGCTGGCTTCGACACAAGGAATCAGCCTCTAGGAGAGCACAGAGGTGTGGCCTCTCCCGCAGAAGAGGGTGGATCTACACAAAGCACTGAACACAGTGGTCCTTTTTTTTATATATATATATTTTTATTGATTTTTCACAGAGAGGAAGAGAGAGGGATAGAGAGTTAGAAACATTGATGAGAGATAATCATCGATCAGCTGCCTCTTGCATACTCCCTACTGGGGATGTGCCCGCAACCAAGGTACATGCCCTCGACCGGAATCGAACCCGGGACCTTTCAGTCCGCAGGCCGACGCTCTATCCACTGAGCCAAACCGGTTCTGGCACTGTGGTCCTTCTTGCATAAGCCACAGCAGGTCTCCCTGACCCTCAGTGACCTGGGCTCTTACTTTGAGGCCCTCCAGGCTGGGCGTTTGTCTAGTTTCTTCTTTCCCCTTATCAGAGCTAAAGGAGATGTGAGGGATTTGAACTGCATTTAAAATCCAGGCTGGCCTGATGGTTAAAGCAGGAAAACTTTTTTTTTCTCTAGTTTCCCAAAACTAACCTGAAATATTCCCTGTGACATCCTATCTAATATTCTAATCTGGCTCACTTAAATTCTTACAGACAGGGACTTCTCATCTAGCGTACCTCCTGGAATTACTCAGAATTTGCAGAGTTCTTAAGAGGCACCTCATGGCATCAACGCAAGTGGTTCTGTCCACCTCAGCCCTCCGTTAGGCAGGAGTGGTCTGTGCTGAAAAAAGGGAAACAAAGGCCCTTGGATGAATGAACAGGCCAAAGCTAGAAAACGGTGCTTGTGACTTTTTATTCCCTGCCAAGGGTTCTTCAGCAGCAACTTTGGGGAATTCAAAAAAGAAAAAAAAAAAGAAGATGGCCAGATCTCAATCCTAATGTTCTCATCCAGTTGCCTGCAGTGAGGTCCCACCATTGGTAATTTTTTAAAATTGCCCAGAAGCTGAAACCGGTTTAGCTCAGTGGTAGAGTGTCGGCCTTCGGACTGAAAGGTCACAGGTTCGATTCCGGTCAGGGGCATGTACCTTGGTTGCGGGCACATCCCCAGTAGGGGGTGTGCAAGAAGCAGCTAGTCGATGTTTCTCTCTCATCGACGTTTCTAGCTATTTCTCTCCCTTCCTCTCTGTAAAAAATCAATAAAATATATTAAAATAAATAAATAAATAAATAAAATAAAATAAAATAAAATAAAATAAAATAAAATTGCCCAGAAGATTCTAACATGTAGTCAAAAGTGGAGAATCACTCTCCCAGGGCACATGCATTTTGAAAAAGCCCCCCGGGTTAACCATCACCGTACGGCCTCCCTGACCCACAGGACGAGCAGGGAGTGGGTCTGGAGCGCAGAGGCAGCGGGAGGGCCTGTTTACCTCGACTGGGAGCACCAGAACCGGCTGCCCCGGGCTGAGCTCCACTCCGTGTTGCATGGTGGAAACTTCTTCTTCTCTTCCAGTTCCTGCTTGTTTGCCTCCAAGCCTTTAGTGATCATGGCTTCTACCTGGGCCAGTTCCGAGGTGGGTAGCCCATCCTGTCCATAGAACCTTCCAATCACCCTGCCTGTGGTGATAGGAGAGCTGCTGTCAGAACCGGAGGGGGAGGGGGGGCGGGGGGGCGTGGGGACGGGGAGATGTTCGGCTGCTCCCGCAGTTGTAATACAGCCATTTCCCAGGGCTTCTGGGGCCAGGGCTCTACTGGAGCCTGCTGGCTGCGTGTTTCTTAAGAACTCATATTGGAGGACTTGGAGCACCTTCTATCCCAGTGTTTCAACATCTTACAACACTCCAGATAGAAGCATCCCTTTTGTACTTGTTGAGTCTTCTGTGGAAATTATAAAATGTCTCACTTCCAGAAATCAGGCCTCTGAGAGTGGAGCCATGTAATTCATTTTCAATGCTCCTCAGTGCCTGAGGCACACAGTAGGTGTTCAATAAATGTACAAATAAATGGCATTCTGTGTAACATTCTTGTGGCTTAATGCTTCCCAACATTGAATTATTTTGTCATATATAACTATAAATAAATTACTTATTAAGCAATTACTTAGTAGCAGGTGCAATGCTAGTACAAACTACTATTTTCTTAATCCTCATAACCCTGAGAAAGTAATCACTGTCCCCCTCTCCACAGGAGAGAGGGGGGAGGAGGGTGTCTATGAAACCAATGAGTGGTTCTGAGCCCACGCACATGCTCTCTTCCCCACGCCTTCTTCCCCCCCTCCTTCCCCCCCCCCCCCCTCTGTTATCTTCTTGCTCAGTCCTATGGACATACTGGGTGGGAATTGGTTTTAGTTTAAAATCCATGCCAGAATTTGTAACCGACTAAGTCAGTGGTCGGCAAACTGTGGCTCTTGAGGGACCAGGTGCCCCAGCCATTTCCTTCAGGGACTCACTGCCACACTACCAACTAATAGAACTTAAGGTGAAAGATCCATAGGTATTTTTTACATTTTAACCTTGAATCCAAGCCCCAAAGAATTCTAGTCCCTTAAAAACTTGCAAGAAAAAGAAATGAAATCTTTGGAAATGACCTGTGGAATACCTACCAACAAATTTGTAATTCTTCTCATAGAATGATAGCCAATTTTGAAGTGTCAGCATCTCAGAAAGGGACAGGTCAGATACATCATCCACAAGGCCTGCTTCAGAGTAGTCCCCAGTCACAAACGCTCTGGATGCGTCTCGGCCTGCAGGAGAGATGTTTCCAGTCAATGGGCTTATAAATCACTGACATCGTATCAAATCATGAATCTATTTCCTGAGAAACATCTGAAAACCCCACTGCCCACCCCCAAGCAAACATAACCCCCTCCTCTGTCACAGGTGCTCCTGGAGCTGGGACACACGTTTTGGCATTTATCACATTCTTTCATCTTCTTTCAGCAACATTCAGGACAGCGGACCATGTCCCTCGGCTTCCATGACACCACGCTCTGGTTTTCCTCCTGCCTCTCCAGCTCATTTTCTACCAGCCTCCGAGATCAATTATTGTCCATTTCCTCTACTCCATCCACACCCTCCGCTTGACAATCTCATCCACTCCCTTGGTTTCAAATACCACCTCTAAATCAAAAATTGCTAAATGTGTATCTTTAGCTCAGACTTCTCTTGAGCTCCAGACCTATCTGTCCAATTGTCTACTCAGCATCACTTACATGTCATCACAAGTTCAAAATGTTCACACTCAACTAATGGTCATCAGCACCCCCAGCCGTAGGAAACTCGCATCTGTTCTAGCATTCCCTGTCTCAGTAAATAGCAACCAGTTGCTCAGTCCAGAAATGTAGTCCTTGACATCTCCTTCATCCCTCACATCCAATCAGTCCCCAAATCCCATAACCTAAATAGTTCTTTCTCCATCTGCCACTAAGCAAGCCCAGGCTGTCATCATTTTTCATCTGAACGGCAATAACCTCCTAGCGGTTCTCTATACATTCATTCTTTCCCAACTGATCTCTTTTTCATAAAACAGATTATTTTAAACACAAATTGATCAAGTCATTCTCTTGCTTAAAAATTCTCAGTGATTTTCTTCTGCTCTATGATGTCAAAATTCCATAACAAGCCATTCAGAACTCTGCACCAGCTGCCACCAACCTGGCCTTTCTCTGGCTCCCTGGCCTCTGGTCACAGCAGCGTGTGTTCCTTTTCACACTCACCACAAAAATAATTCATTAATTGTTTATGTGACAACTACTGAATTTCTGTCTCTTCTACTTGTCAGCACATTTTATAAGGGAAACACGAAACTCCTTTAGTATTGATTACTTAGTGTCTTTTTTTTAATAATATATTTTATTGATTTTTTACAGAGAGGAAGAGAGAGGGATAGAGTTACAAACATCGATGAGAGAGAAACATCAATCAGCTGCCTCCTGCACACCCCCTACCAGGGATGTGCCTGCAACCAAGGTACATGCCCTTGACCGGAATTGAACCTGGGACCTTTCAGTCTGCAGGCCGATGCTCTATCCACTGAGCCAAACCGGTTTCGGCTCAATGTCTGTTCTTTAGTGCATTCTCAATAAGTATTGATGGAATGAAATCCAATTGATTTTCAAAAAGGCTGTCAAGGCAATTCAAGAGGGAAAGAATAGTCTTTTCAACAAACAGTGCTTGAACAACTGAATAGCCACATGCCAAAGAATGAAATTAGATCCTTCTACCATATGCAAAATGAAATAAAAATAGATCAATGATCTGAATCTATGAACTAAAAACTATAACGTTCTTAGAAGAAGACAGGTGGAAGTCTTTGTGACCTTGGATTTAGCAATAGTTTCTTAGGACACCAAAAGTACAAGCAACCAAAGAGACAAAATTAATTGACCTTGATCAAAATTAAAATTTTTTGTGCTTTAAAGGACACTATCAAGAAAGTGAAAAGAGACCTGACGGGTGTGGCTCAGTAGCTTGCGCGTTGTCCTGTGCACCGCAAGGTCACTGGTTCGATTCCTGACTGTGGGTTCTGTCCTAGTTAGGGTATCTGAGATGTACAAAGGGGGGAGGCAACCAGCTGATGTTTCTCTCTTCCTTCTCCCTTCTCCCCTCTCTAAAATCAATTTAAAATATGTAAAAAAATATCAAGTTACAAAAAAAAAAAAAGGTGAAAAGACAACCTACAGAATTGGGGGAAATACATGGTGGCCCCCCAAAATGTATACACACTTTTTTTCTGATAGCTCAATTGATGTTTCTTTTCAGATTTAACCCATTGGAATGAGTAACTTCAAAGTGTGTATACATTTTTGGGGGCCATCCTATATTTGCAAATCATTTATCAGCATTCAGTATATACAAAGAATTCTCACAACTCAAAAATAAAAAGACAACCGAATTAAAAAATGGACAGAGAATTTCTCCAGGGAGCATATACAAATGATCAATAAGCAAATTAGTTATTAGGGAAATTCAAATAATCAAAACTACAATGAGATATCACTTTAAACTCACTAAAATGACTATAATAAAAAAGACAACCATTCAGTGAGGAAGTGGAGAAACTGAAACTCTAATACACTGATGGTGGGAATGCACAATAGTGCAGCCATTTTAGAAAACAATTTGAAAGTTTCTCAAAAAGTTAAACAGAGGGGCGTGAGGAGGCAGCTGATTAATGATTCTCTCATCATTGATGTTCTCTTTTTCCTCCTTCCAACTCTCTGAAATCAAAACGTTATTTATTTTAATACACTTTAAAAAAATACATTTTATTGATTTTTTACAGAGAGGAAGGGAGAGGGACAGAGAGCTAGAAAAGTCGATGAGAGAGAAACATCAACCAGCTGCCTCCTGCACACTCCCCACCAGGGATGTGCCCGCAACCAAGGTACATGCCCTTGACCGGAATCAAACCTGGGACCCTTCAGTCCGCAGACCATAGCTCTATCCACTGAGCCAAACCGGTTTCGGCAAAACATTATTTCTTTTAAAAAACTATTATTTAAATAGAGTTACTTGGCGATTCTACACTCAAGAGAACTGAAAACATGCCCACGAAAAAGCTTGCACATGGATGTTTAGAGCAGCATTATTCATAATAGGTCAAAATGAGAACAACCCAATTTCCAACTAACGAATAAACAAAAGTGGTCTATCTATACAATGGAATACTATTTGATCATAAAAAAAAAAAAAAAATGGAGCCCTAGTGAGTTTGGCTTGTGGATAGAGCGTTGGCCTGCGGATGAAATGGTCAATTCAGGTCAAGGGCATGTTCCTTGGTTTCATGCTCCTCCCTGGCCCGGGCCCGGACAGGAGGCAACCAATCAATGTGTTTCTCTCATATCGATATTTCTGTCTTTCCCTCTCTCTAAAAATCAATGGAAAAATATCCTTGGTGAGAGGGGAAAAAAAAGGAATGGAGTGCCAGTACATACTAATATGCCACGGATGAACCTTGGAAACATTATGTTAAGTCAAAGAAGCCCGTCTCAAAAGCCACATGGATGACTCCATTTCTATGCAATGCCCCGAGACAGAGTGGAGAGTAGTTGCTGAGGGTTGGGGGATGGGAAGGAATGGGGAGTGACTGCTAATGGATGTGGTCTTTTTTTTTTTTTTTGTAGGGGGGCCGATAAAAATGTTCTGGAATTAGCAATGTTTGCACAACTTTCAGACTATATTAGAAACCACTGAATTATACATGTTACAGGGGGTAGATTTCACATTGTATGAATTACATCAATAAAAAGTAACAAAAAGATTGACTGAACAAATGAATAAATGAACCTAATTTGCGTCTCTTCTAGACGGTGTGGGCAGTGGGAGCATGTTGTAATCTTTGGCACAAGGCAGGCTACACGTTAATGGTCAATAAATGATGAATGAATGATGGGCACCCTGCAGAAGAAATAGCACCCAGAAGAGGTTTCTATGCTCACACTTGTGGGTACAGCCATGACGGCTGCATGAGGGTGGGGCAGGATAGTGCACCCAAAAGTGCCCTCTCCTCGCAGGTAAACTAAAACCCTTGATTCGGGTCCCAGCTCCACTTCGAACTCACTGTGTAGCCTGGGTCAGTCCCTTCCCCTGCTCAACTGTTCCAGGAGCTTGGCAACACCAACTGAACTTGACTCCTTTTCTGTCTATGCTGCTTCCATCTCTCAAGTTCTCCCTAGAAACAGGGAAGTGACTTGTATTTAAGTACCAGAGGCAGCTTCCCAATTTCCCTAAAATAATGATCAAGTGGAAAATGTTATTTAATATCAGCGGAGTCACTGGCCTTAAGCTTGCTGTGCATTTTCCCCCCTCTTTAAATCTGAGAGATGGTCATTCCTCCGGGCTGGTAAGGCAACATCTCTAAAAGTAATAAGCTTGTGGTTTTAGCTTAAGTCCTGTTAGCTGTGAGGGCTTTGGGCAAATTACATCCTTTAATCCCCTCAGCTGTAAAATAGGGCCAGCAGGACACACTTAAATTGACAAGGGTTCTTTGAGGCAAAACATACACACAGCTGTGAGTACTGAAGGGGCTGTAAAAGGTGGCCAGCGCTCTAACCTCAGAATCTTTTTTTTTTAAAGAAAGGCAGACACGTGCATCTGAACCAGAAGCAAGAACTACTCAAACCAAAGGTACTCCTTTGAGGGGAAACGTGGATCCGGAGGAATTGAAGAGAAGACTGGAATCAGCTGGGTCTCATTCATTTCTGTGCCCTGGGAGCCACACAGGGTGGCATAAAGCAGGCGCCCTCGGGGGAGCTCCTGCCGGTGGGTAATGGGGAACCAACAAGAGGCAGGAAGCGCGTCTCTCCATGTAAGTCAGAAAGAACGACACGGGGAAGAGAGGCCGGCAGCTGCTAGCCACAGTCACGCCGGGCCAGCGAGACCGGAAGGGCCCGGCGGCAGGGCCCGGCCCCACGCCGGCCTGATGAATGCGGGGAGGGAAACAGCAGGGAATCAATGAATGAATGAACGCCGCACCGGCGGCTCCCCGCCCGCGTCCGAGCACGAAGAAAGGGCACGAGCCGCCGCGCTACTACCTGCGAAGCCGCTATAGGGAGCCCCGGGCTCGTAATGCCTGCGGCCGGAGGACACGTCGTAGACGCGGCCGAGCAGGGCCAGGTAGAGGCCTGGCTCCCCGGGGCCGCCGCGGTGGCGGGCCAGCTCCCCGGGGGTGAAGAGGCGGGAGCCGGCGCGGGGGCCCCACCAGCCCACCAGCCGCGCCGCCAGGCCCAGGAGGAGCCCGCGCCCGCCGGGCCGCAGCATCGACGGCCCGCCGCACGCCCGCCCGCCCTCCGCTCGGCCGAAGGGGCTGCCTCTCTGCCCACAACGAAGATGGCGGAGACGCGGGCCGTGACGTCACCGGCGTCACACTCTCTCTTGTCCCGCCCGGCCCTGAGGGGACGCGGAGGGCTGAACGGGAGACAGTCCAGGTCAAGCTCACTTCCTGGCTTCTACTCTTTCCCGTGCCTTTTCAGCACAGCCGGTGAACGCGGAGCGATCCCGAGGGACTGAGCAGCGGAAAGGCCTTCTCTGCTGGCCGGATGTCAGTCAGCCCCTAACAAAGATAGTGACCCCTGAGGCCAGGGGACTCGTAGTTCCGCCCTTCGCTGACGCTGTCCACAGTGGCTGTCTCACGACAGCGGGTAGGGTCCGCTTGGCGGCGCCTAAGCGACAGCCGTCCTCGCTTGACGGCGAGGAAGCCGGAAGTCACCGCTGCTGCCGCCGTCGTCCCCTCCCCGTCCCCGCCCGCCGGGTACTGAGGTTGACAGGTCGAGGCGGGGAGGCGGCGGCGGCGGCGGCGGCGACAGAGCCGGGCGCCCGAGACGGAGACCCCATGGGGAACGCTCCGAGTCACAGCAGTGAAGACGAAGCGGCAGCCCCCGGGGGCGAGGGCTGGGGCCCGCACCAGGACTGGGCCACGGACCCCGGCATGGCCCCCGGCCCAGGCCCTGCTGCCCCGGCGCTGCCGCCGGCCCCGGCGCTGTTGGAGCCGGCCCGGCTGCGAGAGGCGGCGGCTGCGCTGCGGCCCTCGCCGCCCTGCGAGTCCCTGGTGTCCAGGCACCACGGCGCGCTGCTGCGCTGGCTGGAGGAGCGGTTGGGCCGCGGCGAGGAGTCCGTCACCCTGGAGCAGTTCCGGGAACTGCTGGAGGCTCGTGGTGCCGGCTGCTCGGGCGAGCAGTTCGAGGAGGTCAGGGATGCCTGGGACTTCGGGGCGGGGAGGTGGGGGGGGGGGGGGGTAAGGCGGTCGTCCCCTGGGGTGAGAAGAGGTGGGCGGTGGCTTTGCAGCGGCCAGGTAGAACCCACACAGCGACCGAGAACGGAAGCAGGGGGTGCCGGGACTTGCATGGGTGTTTTCAGTCTGTTCACCGCCAGAGGCGGCTACAAATTGCTTTAACTTTTCATAGAAATGTGGAAAGCCTAGACTAGATCTTGCTCTGAAAAACTGAACAAGACCAGATGTCCTTTGCATTTTGTTGTTAATGCAGACACTTGTGCAGGTGCCGGAAGCTGGATCCACTGCTCTATGGAGCTTTCTTATCAGGCTCCAGAATAGCTTAAGGGAAAGGAGGTGTAGTAATCTAGGGAGTGCCAGTGAAAACCATTGTTTTATTGGCCAGGGGGGTTTTACTGAGCACCTTTTGAATCCAGTGTGGTCGCCTAACAAAATGTGGGAGGAGAATAACATATTGGAAAAACATTCTAAAAGCCATCCTCCTCAGGCAAACACTAGCATTTCCAAGTACACGTTTAGTTTTAGATCTTTGAAGAACCATGTTTTAGACTAACTTAAACCTTCATTGAGCCCAAAGCTTATATAGGTAAATACCAGATTTCCCGTGAATACTTGTAATTATGGTTCTTGGCATAATTACCTATGTCACCTCTATTAAATTATTAACAGCAAGTCGATATGGCAACGAAATATTTTCCTTGGAAAGGATCTAAGGAATTATGTGTACTGAACACTTCACTTTAGAGTTAAGAAGAGAACTTAGATTGTTACTAAAAGAACTGATCCAGGGTTAACCAGGAAATCACTGGCAAAACTGAGACTGTCACTCATATCTCTTGATTTTCGTTGGTCTATCTCCACTACCTCCTTCTTTGGACTCTATTTTATTTAACTCCACAATGTTATAACAAAAAGGTGCTTCATTTTTGAAAATAAGTAGGATTGTCAGTGAAGTAAGTGTGAGTACATAAAGCAGCAAATTGACAGCTACTTGTAATGCCATAAAAAAGTGACGACATAAAAAAAGTGATCCAGAGGCTTGTAAAATATTTAAGAATGTTTTCCTGTACCTGGCCAGATTCAGATAATATGGTTTGTATGTTTTTTATATTTTCCTTTAAAAAAAAAAAAAAAAGACCTGTAAGGCATCCCAACACTTGAAAATGTTGGTCATATTAGTGAGTGAGGGTTTTGTTTTTTTTTTTCTTTCAATTACAGGTTACTTTCAATGTTATATTGTATTAGTTTCAGGAGTACAGCTATTTTACAAAGTATCTCGATATTTCAAGTATCCTCCTGGCACCATACAATGTTACTGACTATATTCCTATGCTATTCTGTAACTACCAATGACTATTCTGTAGTTACAATTTGTACTTCTTAATCTCTTTATCTTTTTCACTCAGTCCCCCAACCCACCTTCCCTCTGGCAATCAGTCCTCTATCTGTAAGTCTGTTTCAGTTTTGTTTGTTCATTTATTCTGTTCTTTAGGTTTCACAGACAAGTGCTATTATATGGTTTCTGTCTTTCTCTAACTTATTTCACTTAGTATAATACCTCCAGGTATATCCACACTGTCACAAATGGTAAGATTTCATTCTTTTTTATGGTCAAGTAATAATGATTTCATTGTATATAGTATCACAGCTTTTTAAAAAAATATATTTTATTGATTTTTTTACAGAGAGGAAGAGAGAGGTAATAGAAAGCTAGAAACATCGATGAGAGAGAAACATCGGATCAGCTGCCTCCTGCACATCCCCCACTGGGGATATGCCCGAAACTAAGGCACACTCCCCTGACCGGAATCGAACCCGGGACCCTTCAGTCCGCAGGCCAAAGCCCCATCCACTGAGCCAAACTGGTTTCGGCTAGTATCACAGCTTTTTTATCCATTAGTCCCGTGGTCGGCAAACTGCGGCTCGAGAGCCACATGCGGCTATTTGGCCCCTTGAGTGTGACTCTTTCACAAAATACCACAGCCTGGGCGAGTCTATTTTGAAGTGGTGTTAGAAGTTTAAGTTTAAAAAATTGGCTCTCAAAAGAAATTTCAACTCTAGCTGGTTTGGCTCAGTGGAAGAAGGGTCCTCAATTCCATTCTGGTCAAGGGCACAAGCCTGGGTTGAGGGCTCGATCCCCCAGTAGGGGGCATGCAGGAGGCCGCCAATCAACGATTCTCATCATTGTTGTTTCTATCACTCTCTCCCTCTTCCTTCCTCTCTAAAATCAATAAAATATATTAAAAAGAAAAAAAATTTCAATCGTCGTACTGTTGATATTTGGCTCTGTTAACTAATGAGTTTGCCAACCACTGCACTAGTCTATTGAAGGGCACTTGGGTTGCTCCTCTATCTTGGCTATTATAAATAATGCTGCAGTTGAACATAAGGTTGCATATATCCTTCCAAATTAGTGTTTTGGATTTTTTTTGGATATATACCCCAAAGTGCAATTGCTGGATCATAAGACAGTTTCATTTCTTTTTCTTTTTTGAAGTAAGTTTCATTTTTAAATTAAAAAAAAAAAAATATATATATATATATATATATATATATATATATATATATATATATATATATATATATATTGGTTTCAGAGAAGAAGAGAGGGAGAGAGACACCAATGATGAGAGAGAATCATTGATCGGCTGCCTCCTGCATGGCCCCTACTGGGGATTGAGCCTGCAACCTGGGGATGTGCCCTTGACCAGAATCAAACCTGGGACCCTTCAATCTGCAGGCCGACACTCTATCCACTGAGCCAAATTGGCTAGGGCTCATTTTTAATTTTTTGAGGAACCTCTGTACTGTTTTCCATATGACTGCATCAATCTGCATTCCCACCAACAGTGCACAAGGGTTCCCTTTTCTCCACATCTTTGTCAACCTTGTTATTTGTTGATTTATTAATGATAGCCATTCTGACAGGTGTGAAGGGATACCTCATTGTGGTTTTATTTGCATTTCTCTGATGATTAGTGACATTGAGCATCTTTCTATATGTCTATTGGCCACCTGTATTTCCTCTTTGGAGAAGTATCTATTCAGGACCTCTGCCCATTTCTTCTTTTTTCTTTTTCTTTTTTAAAAAAATATATTGATTTTTTTTACAGAGAGGAAGGGAGACAGAGAGAGAGAGTTAGAAACATCGATGAGAGAGAGTCATCGGTCAGCTGCCTCTTGCACGCCCCCCACTGGGAATATGCCCGCAACCAAGGTACATGCTCTTGACCGGAATCGAACCCGGACCTTTCAGTCCGTAGGCTGAGCCAAACTGGTTTCGGCAACCTCTGCCCATTTCTTAATGGGGTTGTTTGTTTTGGTGTTGAGTTGTAGGAGCTCTTTATAAATTTTGGATATATATATATATATATATATATATATATATATATATATATTTTAATTTTATTTAATTAATTAATTTATTATTATTATTTTTTAAATCAATCTTTATTGTTCATATTATTACAAAGGTTCCTCATTTCTTCCCCCCTATATATATATATTTTAATATATATACATATTTCCTTATCAGATATATCATTGTTGAATATCTTCTCCCATTCAATAGGTTGTCTTTTTGTTTTATTGATAGTTTCCTTTATTGTGTGAAAACTTTTTAGTTTGATGTAGTCCCATTTGTTTATTTTTTCTTTTGTTTCCTTGTCTGAGGGAATACATTAGAAAAAAAGAATTGGTAAGAGAAATGTGTGGGCTTATTTTTGTGCTCTCTACTTTGTTTTATTAATCTATGTGTCTGTTTTTATGCTAGTACCAGGATGCTTTGATTACTATAACCTTGTAATGTAGTTTGACATCAGATAGCATGATACTTTCAACTTTGTTCTTCTTTCTCAAAATTGCTGTTCCAGTTTTTAAAAATTCCAAGAATATCCATAATACTTTCCACTCTAGTCCTAGGTAGTATAAGAAAAATGAAGCTGTGCAAGAAAGAACTGTGTGGATCTGTTGAAGGAGTTGACACATTTCAGAATTGTCCAAAAGAGAAAATAGAGAAATAGTGTTTACATTGTGATATTGTTAGACAGGAATAGAACTACAGGTGAAGTTTACAGGAGTCCTGTAAGGTAAAGCCAGGAAGTACTCAAGGTGTGGTCCAGAAATTATGCAAGGGCTATGACATTATTCGTTTGTTTATTGAACAAATATTTGTTGGGCATATACTGTGCCAAACACTTGGATGACAGCGAGCAAAGCAGATACTTGCTCTTAAAGAGTTTGTAATACTGAAAGAGATTCACATTAACCCAGCAATTATAGGCATGGTGAGTTTATCCAAGGGAAGGTGTAAGGGAAAAATAGCAAGAGTAATTGACCTCATCTAGGGAGTCAAGGAAGACTTAACTCATACCCGAGAGAGTAACATTTCAGCTCAGATTTGAAGGATGAAAGCCGACAGGGTTGCAGAAGGTGTTAGCAGTGTTCCAGGCAGAGGGAATCACATGCATGACTCCAGTGTCCAGAGAAATGAGAATATGGGAGAATGGTAAAACACATTAGGGTTAGGTAAAACTGCTTCAAGGGACAGAAAACCCAGTGCAATGGTGGTTTAAACAGTAAAGAAGCCTTTTATGTAAAAGTTTAGGTAGGCAGTCCAGGCTTGGCAGTTTCACAGCTATCAGGGACCTGGCTCTGTCCATCTTGTTATGCTGTCATCCTCCACAGACACTTTCTACCTAGTGATCCAAATGACTCCTTCAGCTTTTAGTTTCCACACTCCAACCAGCAAGAAAGGGAAAGAAAGGGCCACACTCTCTCTCTTAAGGGCATTGCTCATATCCCATTGACCCAAATCCAGCCACATAGCTGCAAGGGAGGCTGGGAAAGATCCTTATTCCTTTCCCACATATTCAGCTAAAACTCAGAATTTAATTACTGAGGAAGAAAATAGATATTGGGTTATAATTAGCAGTCTTTTATTTATGTGGCTAGATCATAGAATACAGCAGGAGGAGAACAAGGTTAGAGAAGTAGGCAGGTACCAGATTGTGGGAATTCTTTGCATCCTCTGTTGAATAGAAGTTTGGAAACAGGGGAGTTTTAAATAAAGTGCCGTGCTAGTTGTGGTGCCTTGTAGGAGAACCAGAGTGGGGTCAGAATGGACCTAAACTGATCAGTTAGGAGGCGATTATGGCAGATTTGGGTGGGAGAGTTGGGGCCTGGGTTGTTACTACAATTTCACGACTCTCACTGGTTAGCACTGGTTATTTGAAGAGAATGGTTCTGACTCAAAAGTGAAGGCTTAGCCAAAGTTTAAACACCTAATGATTGGGCCCTGGCCAGATTGTTCAGCCTGTTGGAGTGTCGTCTTCATACACTAAAAAATTGTGGGTTCGATTGCCAGTCAGGGCATATACTTAGGTTGCAGGTTCAATTCCTGGTTAGGGTGCAGAGGGGAGGCAACCAATATTGATGTCTCTCTCTCCCTCCCACCCTCCCTCCCTTCCTTCCTTCCTTTCTAAAAGTAATAAAACATAGCTTTCAATGAGGATTAAAATTAATAATAATAATACCTAGTGATTGGGATCATCTCACTGTGGTCGGTTGTCTTCTCTATAAGTAAGGGATTATTATATTAGTAATATAAAAATAAGTAAATATTAGCCATGCATTTGATTTCTGCTTTAAAAACAAGTCTGTCTTTTGACTTGATTAAGTACACATTTCTGTGTCTTATTTAATTCCACATGTAAGCTTCTGAAAAATGTAGTGTGATATTCTAATAAAAGTTTAAGGATTTTTGTGTACTAATACAATATATTTATAGTAGCAACTAAAATGATGAATTATTTCTCTTCAATTTATGAGAGCTAGCACCATAGAGCAGGTTATCATTGGTGTACATTATTTACTATTATAATAGCTAAGAGTTTCCAATGTTTAAATGTTGGGGGGTTTTTTTTGGCTACTAATTTGCATTGCTCTCTATGTCCACACAGCTGTCTTGCCTTCACGTTTCTGACCATAATTGCTTAAGGTGGTGTCCTAAAGAAGTTGCTGTATCGCCCGGAGTCTGAAATGTTATCATTTTTCTTTCCTCATGGTGGGTGTGGTCCATGGAGAAATACTGTTTGCTTACAGGAAGCAATATTTAATTGACTCCTATGTAGAAGAAAAATAGAGTTAAAATTAAATTCTTATTTGACATTAGAGATTAGATATTTGTGCTCTTAATATTATATGCTTCCAGAAAATCATGTATACTATAGAGCAGAAAAAAGTGCTCAACACAGGCTGATAGCAGATGGCTTTAAAATAGGAATTAATATGAATAGGTCTTATTTTATTAATTTGTCATATTTGTTTTGGTGCCTACTTTGGAAATTCGTTGGATTGTAAACCCTGATGGGAGGACCATTTTTATTCATTTGTTTATTGTCTTAGCACAATCCTGGTGTATAGCCAGCACTGAGTGTTTCCACAATAATGTCCTCAGTTTTCATTTAAGAGATTGAATATGGTGCAGTCTTCATTCTCCCAAACTTGTATTTTATATTCAATCTGTAACCTTTTTTTTTTTTTTTTAATATATTTTATTGATTTTGTACAGAGAGGAAGGGAGAGAGATAGAGAGCTAGAAACATCGATGAGAGAGAGTCATCGATCAGCTGCCTCTTGCACACCCCTACTGGGAATGTGCCCACAATCAAGGTCCATGCCCTTGACCGGAATCGAACCCGGGACCCTTCAGTCCCCAAGCCGACACTCTATCCATTGAGCCAAACAGGTTTCGGCAATCTGTAACCTTTTAATAATAAGATATTTCTTGCCCTGGCCAGTGTCACTCAGTGGTTGGAGTGTCAGCCCACAAACGGATGGGTTGCAGGTTCAGTCCTCCACCCCAGTCAGGGGGTGTGCAGGAGGCAACCAATCAATGTGTCTCTCTCATCTCCTCTCTCTCTCTCTCTCTCTCTCTCTCTCTCTCTCTCTCTCTCCCTCCCTCCCTCCCTCCCTCCCTCCCTTTCTCTCCTCCTCCTCCTCCTCCTCCTTCTCCTTCTTCCTTTCCCCCTCCCTCCCCCCTCTCTCTTCCCCTCTCTTCTTCCTCATCCTCTTCCTCTCCCCTTGCCTCTCCTTTCCTCTCTGCTCCCTTCCCCTTCCTTTCCCCCTTCTTCTCCCTATCTCTCTCTCTTTCTTTCTCTCTCTTTCCCTCTCCCTCTCCCTCCCTTCACTCCCTCTAAAAATCAATGGAAAAAATATTCTCTGGTGAGGATTAATAATAACAACAAAAAAGAGGGCGCTGCATAGCCCAGTGGTTGAGTGTCAACCTATGAACCAGGAGGTCACAGTTCGATTCCTGGTCAGGGCACATGCCTGAGTTGCAAGCTCAGTCTCCAGTGTGGGGTGTGCAGGAGGCAGTCAATCAATGATTCTATCTCATCATTGATGTTTCTCTCTCTCCCTCTCCCTTCCTCTCTGAAATCAATAATATTTGATATTTCTTGATGTTGAGGAAACAGTTAAATATTAGTGAAAATTTTAAAAGGCTCTTAGTCACTATTGGGTTTAGAGGAAATTTGGAGAACAATACTATTTTTTTTTTTTTTTAGATTGCACTTTATTTCTTTCTTTTAAATTTCTTTATTGATTAAGGTAACAATACTATTTTGGTGTTACCATGTTAGAACTATTAATCAACTAATTTAAAATGGCTCTGAGCTCCAGAACCATGCAAATATAATACAGTTGTAATTCTCTACCCTTTCAAGATTCAGAGTGTGAGAGACGTGCATATGCACCATAAAGATGAAGCAGGCTATAAGCATTGCTTATCCTCAGCTCACAGCCCACGAGGGCTCCCCACTTCCTGAGGGATCCTCTGACTGAGGGGCAGCCCACAGGCTGGCCTGTCCCCCTGTCTGACTCATCTGTCTCTGTCTCCTGCTCAAGTCCTATGCTCTAGCCAGTGGGATACCTTCCTTGTCCTGTGTGTGGACCTTTGCTTTTCTCAATTCTTCAGGATTCCCTGTCTTGGTACTGTCACCTGACCAGAACCAAGCCTTTTTCTGGCACGATTCAGATGGCTTCTGGATAATGGTGTTTCCAGCCCCACCCTTTCGGCTTTTTGCTTTCTCTTCTGTACAGGTCACTCGGCACTTAGAGCGCACTGCCCGGTCCTGTTCTGCAGCGAGGCTGGGAGGCCCCTAGCCAGTAGCCTTAGTACTCCAGTGCACAGGAAGTCTTCAGTGAGTGGTGGCCATTAAGGGTGATGCGGCGGTTTAGAGGAGAAAGATCTTGGATGATTTGGGCTCTGAGTGCTTTGCTGTGAGGAGGAGGATGGTATTGGCTTCTTGTGGAACAGTTCATGATCCAAGAGGGCTGTGGAGGAAAGGTCATGTCTCTCTCTTGCCTTTTCCTGATTTCAAAATGCCACTTCATCACGTTCTGTCTTGCTTTAGAAACGTCAGTGTCAAATGTTAGTCTAACATTTAGGCATTTAAGTCTTTCCACTCTGATCTCCCAGTACTCTTTAAGCATCTCGGTCTATTCACTGCTTCCCATACATGTGCGAATTTTGTTCTTTGTTCTCTTTCTCTTCCCTTTTGTCCATCCTAAGCCCTTTCCACTATCAAGAACTATAGAGAAGCTGTGGCCAAATAGCTCAGTTGGTTAAAGCATCATCCCTATATACCAAGGTTGTGGGTTTGATCGTGGTCAGTAAACATACAAGAATCAACCAGTGAATCCGTAGATAATGGAACAACAAAAATCAATGTCTCTCTCTGTGTGTCTTTGTCTTTCTCCCTCCTTTCTTTCTCGCTCTCTCAAATCCTATATAATAAAGATATAATATGTAAATTAACCCTCACACCCTCACAAGATGGCTGTCTATGACCAGACTGGCAGGGGGGTTAGTGAGGGATGACCAAACGACAGAACAGTAGGCTGCTTGGGGCGACCAGGCTGGCGGGGGAGAGGGAGAGAGGGAGGAACGTGAGGGGCAACCAAGCCGGCAGGGGGGGCAGTTGGGGGTGACGAGGCCGGCAGGGGGAGCAGTAAGAGGTGACCAGGCCAGCAGGGGGGTCAGTTAGAGGTGACCAGACCAGCAGGGATGAGCAGTTGGGGGCGATTAGGCTGGCAGGGGGTGCGGTGAAGGGCAACTAGGCGGTTGGGGGGGGGCAGTTAGGGGCAACAAGGCTGGCAGAGGGGGCAGTTGGGGGTGACCAGGTCCTCAGGGGGAGCAGTAAGGGGTGACCAGGCTGGTACAGGCGGGGAGCGGGGGGGAAGTTAGGAGCGACCAGGCTGGCAGGGAGGGAGCTGTTGGGGGTGACCTGGCTGGCAGCGGGGGCAGTTAGGGGTGATCAGGTCGACAGGGGGGGCAGTTAGGTAGACAGGCAGGTGAGCGATTAAGAGCCAGCGTTCCAGGATTGTGAGAGAGATGGACAGTTGGACATCCCCCAAGGGGTCCTGGAGTGGAGAGGGCGCAGGCTGGGTTGAGAAGACCTCCTCACCCCCTGTGCATGATTTTTGTGCACCGGGCTTCTAGTAAATAAATAATTAGCCCTAGCTGGTTTGGTTCAGTGGATAAAGCATTGGCCTGCAGGCTGAAGATTCCTGGATTTGAAGAGTCAAGGGCACCTGCCTGGGTTGCAGGCTCGATCTCCAGCAGGGGGTGTGCAGGAGACAGCCAATCAATGATTCTCATCATTGATGTTCCTATCTCTCTCTACCTCCCCTTCCTCTCTGAAATCAGTAAAAATATATTCAAATAAATAAGCAAACAAACAAATAAGCTAAAACAATGTTTTAAGAAAAGGTTCACAGAGAAGCATTTAATAGTAGAATGGAGTTTGGGAAAGGCTTCACCAAACCAGAGCTTGAGAGGCTGGAAGAATTTGCCAGGCAAAGGAAGAAAGGTACAGCATGTGCTGTACCTTTTTAGGTGAGAAAGGACATGGTAAATTGGGGGGATGAAACTGGTTTGGCACCTCGTCTAGAGTCTGAGCTGGCTGGGACCTTAGTAACCATTGCATGCAACCTGTCTCCCTCCCTTCCCCCATAAAGGGACTCCCTTCTGTAATATCCTGGATAGTTATTATAACTATAAATATCCTGTTAATGGTATCAGCAGGTTTGCTGCTTTATAAGTCTACCTATTCTACTGTTCTTCAGACTGAGCTTGAGAATTGGGCCCTGGAGCCAGCCTGCTTGTGGACAGATCCCTGTTCCATCCTCAAGCCATGACTTTGACTGACTTACATGACCACTTTGTGTTTCAGTTGCCTCACCTGTAAAACAAGCATATAAATACTATCTGCCTTACCTAGTTGATGTGAGAATTATGAATTAGTTCATGTGAATCGCCTAGAACAGTGCCTGGCACATGCTTAATGCTCAATAAATGTTGCTATTAGTAGTGTTATTTTTTCTCTATTTTTGTTTTACACTAGATTGTTTACTCCTTCTTTTATGTGAGAGTCCTTTTACTATTTCACTTAGACATGGGGTGTGAGACAGTCTTACAGATGAGTGAACTAGGCCTTAAATGGATAGTGGTCCTCTCAGTCAATAAGTAGCAGAACTGGGAGCAGATACAGGTCTTTCGACTTCTGATGGAGCGTTTTTCTCCCAAGTTGAACTAGTGTGCAGCCTGTGCCCACTGCATTGCATTCTGATGGTCTGGGCACACAGTTCTGGTCTGTGATGATTTTAGCACATTCTCATGTATGTACCATAGTCTTGATCTCTGTAGTGGTCAAAGAGGTTCAATAGGAATGGCCTGTGCCCTGTCTCATGCTGTCTTCAGACCGAGGCAAATGGATGTGAATCTGCAGTCAGCCAGCTCACTCTTCCGTCTCTTCTCTACAGAGCAATAACGGCCTTTTATCCAGAGTGTAATAGCTCTTTGTGGTTTAATAGGCATAGTCTTCTTTGGAGCCTCACGACAAGCTATGAAGAAAGGTTGGGTGGAAAGAGGAATTGAGATCTCAGAGTAAGCAGTAAATCTGACATATTCTAATCCAGATTTCTTCTTAGTCTGACTGTGTTTATATTCTTTGAGTTCTTAGGTTTAGGTTCTATCCATTTTATTCCCACTGTAAAATATGAGACTTCAGCTGTCTTTCACCTTCCTGTCCTTGTCTATACCTGCGTATCTCTTGTCCTCCCTTGTTTATATTTTTTCACTCTTGATATTTTAATTACTATATACATTTTATTCATAGCTTGTCCATGTAGTATTCCATGATTACTTTTCCTTTATTGCACATCTTATTTTCTTTGGAGTTAACCATTAAATTAGTACTTTTCTTTTACTTAATATTTTTGTCTTTTATCATTAATTTAATCCCAGATTTCCTGTCTAAATCTCTTCTCACATAAACATATGTTCAGTTATGTTGGTATTTTATCAGTTCATGTTCTCAAAGTCTGTTTCCCAGTGCCTTCTGATCTGCTTCAATCTACTAATAAACTTGGTATTCTCTAGGTCTCCTGTGCAGGTATCATTTTAGGATCTCCATTATCTGGGGATTCATTTTCTCTTGGTTGGATCCCATTCTTCCTCTTTCTTGGTGTATTTCTTCAAGTGGCCACATCCTCTAGTAGCTTTCTGAGTAAGGGAATATACTAAAACTCACTGTATTAAACCTCAGTAAAGCTTGTATTAAAAATACCTTTTTAAAAAAATATATATATTTTATTGATTTTTCACAGAGAGGAAGAGAGAGGGATAGAGAGCTAGAAACATTGATGAGAGAGAATCATTGATCAGCTGCCTCTTGCATACCCCCTACTGGGGATGTGCCCGCAACCAAGGTACATGCCCTTGACCGGAATCGAACGCGGGACCTTTCAGTCCTCAGGCCGACGCTCTATCCCACATGTGTCAAACACAAGGCCCGCGGGCCAAATCCAGCCCGCCAGGCCTTGCAATGTGGCCCGCACCACGCTGTCATCACTGCACTCCGCTGTCAGTTTATGACATTGTCAGTTTATGACTGTTCAGTAAACCATTCGGCCCGCGATTTAGGCTGGATTTTAGATTTTGGCCCCTTCTCTGATTGAGTTCGACACCCCTACTCTATCCACTGAGCCAAACCGGTCCCGGCTAAAAATATCTTTAAAAATATTTCTCTGAAGATATTAATAATAGTCTTTCTATTCTCATTGAATAGTCCTTTCTGTTTCATATTCCTTTCCTCAAATGTCTAGTGGTCCTGGGCTGTGTACTCATTTAAAAGTGGGGGACTGAACTAGCTGGTTTGGCCCAATAGGTAGAGCATCAATCTGCAGACTGAAGGGTCTCAGGTTCAATTCCTGTCAAGGGCACATGCCCAGATTATGGGCTTGATCCCCAGTAGGGGACATACAGGAGGCAGCCAATCAATGATTCTCTTATCATTGATGTTTCTATCTCTCTCCCTTCCTCTCTGAAACCAATAAAGATACTATCTAATAAATATGGAATATGCAAATTGACTGTCACAAAGATGGCGGCGCCCACAGCCAATAAGGAGGGAATATGCAAATTGATGTGCAGAGCAGCTGGGACGGGACGCTTGCTATGAGGGGGATGTAGGGGAGTGGGGGGAGCTACAGGAGGGCGGCAGGGCCAGAGCAAAGGCAGAAGGTGGCTTCACAAGGACAAAACCAGAAGGAGGCGCGGAGGAGCTGGAAAAGCCCAAGGTACGCGGAGAGGACGGAGCCAGAGAGGAGGGGGAGACGGAGTGCCTGGCGGGCGTTCCCTAGCAGAAAGGAGATAAAACTCCAACTGCGCTAGGCCCCCGACTGCTCTGAACCCCAGTTCCCCAGACCCTGGAGACCAAGGCTCATCCATAGGGAGCCGGGCTGTAAGGCGGGACCCCGGCTGTAAGGCGGGACCTCGGCTGTAAGGCGGTACCTGGGGAAGCCGCGGCGAAAGGAGGTCCCGGCGGCGGCGCGCACAGTGCGCGCAGAGAAGGGACGGTCCTCTGTGCCGCAGGATTGCCCTGGCCGGAAGGAGACTGGGGCTCCAGACTGCTCTGAACGCCTCCTCCAACTCCACTTCAAACTGAACTGAACCCCAATACCGGGCTCATTGTGGGAGAGCATAGACTGTTTGGCAGCAGGCGAAAATTGAGGGCACCTTTCTCTCAGAGGTGCTGGCAGCGAGTACTGAAGGACCCGCATAGGGCGGGGCTGACGGAAGCCAAAGCTGCAGGCTCCACCCTGAAACCTCGCCCCATCTGTAACTGGGAAATGCAACAACAAGATAAATCACAAACGAAAGAAATGGAGGACAAAAAGCGTCTGGATATAGAGTTCAAATCTACGCTTATAAGGTTTTTCAAGAATTTCCTAGAAAAGATGGATAAGACCTATGAGGATATGAAAAGAGATCATCAAGAAATGATAAGGGAACAACAAGAAATAAAGAATACATTGTCTGAAATAAAACATATTTTACAGAGTCCTAAAAACAAAAGGGAAGATCGTAAGAATCAAGTCAAAGATTTGGAACATAAAGAGCCAGAAGACACTCCTCCACAGAAGCTAGAAGGCAAGAGAATCCAAAAAATTGAAAATAATGTAAGAAACCTCTGGGACAACTTCAAGCGAACCAACATCAGAATTATGGGGGTCCCAGAAGATGAGACAGAGCAAGATATCGAAAACATACTGAAAGAAATAGTGACAGAAAACTTCCCCCACCTGGTGAAAGAATTAGACTTACAAGTCCAGGAAGCGCACAGAACTCCAAACAAAAGGAATCCAAAGAGGACCACACCAAGACACCTCATAATTAAAATTCCAAGAGCAAAAGACAAAGAGAGAATATTAAAAGAAGCAAGAGCAAAGAAGGTAGTTACATATAAAGGAGCACCTATACGATTGTCAGCTGACGTCTCAACAGAAACCATGCAGGCCAGAAGGGAATGGCAAGAAATATTCAAGGTGATGAATAGTAAGAACCTACAGCCAAAGATAATCTATCCAGCAAAGCTATCACTCAGAATCGAAGGTCAGATAAAGAGCTTCACTAATAAAAAAAAGCTGAAGGAGTTCATCACCACCAAACCAGAATTATATGAATTGCTGAAGGGGGTTCTTTCAGAAGAGAAAGTAAACAAAGATAAAAATTATGAACAACAAATACGTAACTATCAACAAGTGAATCTAAAAACCAAGGAAATTAAAAAAAAAAATCTGATGAACAATAGTAACTGTTGAATATAATAGAATCAGAGGTATGGAAGGGGAGTGAACTGATGATTCTTGGGGAAAAGGGGAGAGGGGGGCGTGGGAAGAGACTGAACATAAACTGTGCACCTATGGATGAGGACAATGGGGAGTGGGGAAAGGGCAGAGGGTGGGGTGGAAACCTGGTGGAGGAGAGCAATGGTGAGGGGGGGAAAAAAGGAACATTTGTAATAATATGAACAATAAAAATTTATTAAAAAAAATCAATAAAATATTTTAAAAAGTAAAAAAAAAAAAAATAAAAAACATGCTTAAAGTCATATAGTTATGAAGTAATAGAAACAGAATTTGAATTTAGGTATCTTCAATGCCAAAAAAAAAAAAGTGTTCTTATGTGAATATGATCTTTTTTTCTGATTTATTTATTTGTTGATTAAAATATTACAAAAAAAAAAAAAAAAAAAAGAAGGTGGCTTCAGCTGGAGTGAAGACAGAAGGCGGTGGTCCGAACGAAGGCCTGGGTCCTGGGTGCCGGAGGGAAGCCGGTGCTGCAGCCAGGGGAAGAAAGGCCTGTTCTTGCACGAATCTTCGTGCATTGGGCCTCTAGTATATTAAATAAATAAATAAATAAATAAATAAATAAATAAATAAATAAATAAATGGGGGACTAAAGGTACCCCGTGCTCCTCTCAGTGGCACAAACGGAGCCACTCTGCTCCACTGTGGGATTGCCCCTCCACCATCTGAGAAGTTCATTGCAACCTACACACATGCAGGACACATATGTGGCCTCATCCCTGGTTTCTGATGGAAAAAAGCATGGATGGTGCCCCTGAGGAGCCTGACTCAGATTCATAAGCCAGATGCGGGGTGGGTAGTCTGCTGTTTGCAAGCTTGTTCTATGAGGATTTTAAGAGTTTATTTGAGCTAAAATGACAACATATGCCAGAGAGCAAGATCTCAAATGAACCCCCCAAATAGCTATTTTAAAATGCAGAAACCTGGCAGACATTATCTTAACCAAGTCATTAAAGGTAACTTCAATGGTAATGGAACAAATCAACTCCTGATACTATGTACCAAGATCACAGGGTCACTTCTGTGGTATTCCTCCTAAGAAGGCATAACCTGAATCTAATCGTGAGGAAGGAGAAGGAATCTAATCTTCACACAGCCCAAGTTGAGAAGTGCTCTACAAAACAACTGGCCTGTAACTCATCAAGTATGTCAAGGTCGTGAAAGACAAAAGGGTGGAAAATCTTGACAACTGAAAGAAAAAGAAAAAGAAAAAAAAGAATGGGGGAATAAAAAGGCTGATGCTCTATGCCCATCGCTGGTGACCAGTGACCCTCACTCTGAAATGAATTGGCTGGAAGCCCGCCAGTGCCAGCATCTGTAGGTCTGTTCTCCTGGCTTCTCAGGTCCCCCAGGGAAGACTCTTTCAAGTCTCATGTCTGGAGGGTATGAGACTGGCTAAAAGCATTCTAGGAGCCCTAAGGGAAAGTTGAGTCTTAAATATTTTGCCTGAAAACACGAATTCCCCTATTTTCAGTGTAGTAGTCACATTTTCAACTGTGCCTGGTATTTTCCAATCCAGAGATGTTCTGTACTGTTCTCTCCAGAGAATCAAACTTCTGCCAAGATTGGGAAGAAGATTTGGGAATCTGGGAATCTGGTTTTTTTTTCCTATAGTGGAAAATTTTAAAGTACAAATAAGAGAATGAATTCCCACATATGTGTAAACCAGTTTTAAAAGTTACCAATAAAAAGGCCAATTTTATTTCATCTAAACACCACCTACTTTTCCTCCAAATTATCTTGAAGCAATTTTTTTCATTCACAAATAATTCATTTAATTCATAAATATTTCATTACATATCTCTTAAACAGAGACCTCTTTTAAAAAATATACACAATCTGCCGAAACCGGTTTGGCTCAGTGGTAGAGCGTCAGTCTGCGGACTGAAGGGTCCCGGGTTCGATTCCGGTCAAGGGCATGTGCGTTGGTTGCGGGCACAACCCTTGTGGGGGGTGTGCAGGAGGCGGCTGGTCGATGTTTCTCTCTCATCGACGTTTCTGGCTCTCTATCTCTCTCCCTTCCACTCTGTAAAAAATCAATAAAATATATTTTTAAAAAAATAAAAATAAAAAAATAAAAAATATACACAGTCTATCACCCATTTCCTGTCAAAAAGAAAATCCTATCAATTCCTTAAAATAAGTGTTTATCCAATCAGTTACTGTTTTTTTCAAATAGTAATACCGCCACTTTAAGCAGTAGCTACTGCTACCAACTCCCAAGTCTTTTGGAGCTTTGCAGTGTAAAGCTCTTTGCCCAGTCCAGTTTAGGATTCCACTTTCTGGGGGTAACCAACTCAGTTACTACTCATCCATCTGCTTCCCATCTTCCAAAATTTTGTTGCTATTGCATCCTCTTTTCTTCTTTGTCCTTGTTCTTTAACATCACTTTATAATATCGTCTTAGTGGGATTTCAAGAGGGAGCAGAGGTAAATGCATTTGTTCAGTGTTAACTTCTTTGAACACTCCTGATGGCTTGTTGTCCAGCTGTTGCTCTGAATCCTTAAGGGATGGAGTGGGTATTCCTTCCCAGAGCCTCCTAATCCATCTTCATACCCACTGACAGCATACAAGTTTGTCTTTATGATGAGCTTTTCTCTCTGATCTCTATCTAGGGACCTTAATTTTCATGGCTCCTTCCTATGACAACGCATCTGATAGTTGAAGAGAAGGATTCTGTTACTCTCGGGCATGTTTTCTCCACACCAGAGATTTCACAGTCCTTCAGCTGTTCCTCATAGGGAATTTCTAGTCTCTCCATTATGATCTCTTTCCTCTGATCTCTTCTGTGGTATTCCTGCTAAGAAAGCATAACCTGAATCTAATCATGAGGAAGCATCACACAGCCCAAGTTGAGAAATGCTCTACAAAACAACTGGCCTGTAACTCTCTTCCTTTTGGTGTGTAGCTTCAAAACTAAACTCAGTCTCTTTTATTTGGTCTAACAGAAAAGAATAGTATATCTTCTCTCCTTTAGAACATTATACCTAGAATAGAGGCCCGATGCACAAAGATTCATGCGAGAATGGGCCTTCGCTCCGGCTGGAGCTGCCTTTTTGCTCTGGCCTGGAGCCATTTTTCCACCTTCCCACACTGCCCAGAGGCCCAGAGTGGCTGGGGTGGTGCAGAATGCCTGTGGTAATGCAAATGTCCCACCCCCAGCCGCTAGGCGCCTGCGTATGCAATTAACCCACCATCTTTGTTGGGTTAGTTTGCATACTCCTGATTGGTTGGTGGGAGTTGTGAAGGTACGGTCAATTTGCATCTTACTCTTTTATTAGTGTAGATTAGTATAGTCTTTAACCCTATTAACTTTTTGGATAATCTTGTCACCTTGAGTAGAGGCAAAAAGAATACCTAGAACCTTCTCACATATTGCTTCCAATCTCTGTCCCCCATCCTGCATTTATGTCCTTGGTTTTTGGATCCAAACACAAGGGATTGTATATGTTTCTATTACACATTGCATTGTTCAGAGGTCTGTGATGGAAATAGGGATATTTGTATTAGTTTGAAATCTCAGTAGGACATTTTCATATATATGAAGGAGGAAAATAAGGAAAAGGAGCAGGAGTTTTAGAGAAGAGAGGGGATTGCTTAGAAGAGAGGATAGAAGACTCCTGAAGTATTTCCTGGTGAGGGTATCAGTGAGTGAGTGAGCAGAAGGAAAGAAGCCACTGATGAGAGGATTTGAGAGCTGGGAATAGGGGCAGTTACCAAATGAGGAAAGTCTTATAGGATACTATCAATAGTAGGCCTGCGCACGAATCCGTGTGCCAGTAGCTCTCTGTTGCCCTCCTATAGCTCCCCCCGCCTCCCCTCATAGCTTGCTGCCCTGCCCCCTCCTGTAGCTCTCCCCCTCCTGTAGCTCTCCCCCTTCTGTAGCTCTCCCCCTCCTGTAGCGCTCCCCCTCTTGTAGCTCTCCCCCTCCTGTACCTCTCCACCTCTGGCAGCTCTCCACTGCCCACTTGTAGTTCGCTGCCCCACCTTCTTGCAGATCCGTGATGGTCGTTATGCGGTCGGTTGGTCAGTTGCTATGCCTCATGGCATAATGGATAATTAGTATAATTAGCATATTCCTCTCATATAGGATAAGAGGGACCGGGGTCAGAAGCTATGGAGGGGTAACATTGTAGACTGGACAGGAGAAGGGAAACACTTGGAATGCTGCTGGGCTTTCACTGTTGGGCTCTGTTCACCTGTTACTTAATCCAGGCAGCAGCCTGTGAGTTTGGTGATATTTCAGATCAAGAAGCTGAGGCTTATGGAGGTAAAGAAATAAGTATAAAGTCACATAACTAGGTAGTGACAGAGCAGGATTCAAACCAAATCCTATGCTGTACTCAGTTCCTCAAATGGCCCTAACATGGATAAAGAGCAAGTTGGATTATGGTTAAAGGTCAGCGAAAACAGGGCTGTGAAGTAGATATGTCAGAAGAGTATTTAAAAGGAAAAGTCCATCTTAGCTGAGGTGTTACTCTAAGCCAGTTCTTTCTAATTCTAGCTGTGTATTTGGCACTTTGTAACCAGGTGAAAAATTTTGTATTGGTTACTTTTTTCTTAAATTATTTTGGAGTACTCTTTTGAAATAGAGATGAGATGATAAAATTGTAAATACATGTAGTAATACTTATATACATATATCTGCAAAGCACAGTGAATTACTATCCTGAATTCATTTGTTCTTTGAATGACACAGAGGGAATCACCCAACAACAACAAAAATGATTGGCCTTAAGAATTGTGGGCCCTTGCCGGGTAGCTCAGTTGATAGAACATCATCTCGAAATACCAAGGTTGAGCCGAAGCTGGTTTGGCTCACTGGTAGAGCATCGGTCTGCGGACTGAAAGGTCCCAGGTTCAATTCCAGTCAAGGGCATGCACATTGGTTGCGGGCACATCCCCGGTGGGGGGTGTGCAAGGAGGCAGCTGGTCAATGTTTCTCTCTCATCGACGTTTCTAGCTCTCTATCTCTCTCCCTTCCTCTCTGCAAAAACTCAATAAAATATATTAAAAAAAAAAAAAAAAAGAAATACCAAGATTGAGAGTTCAATTTCTGGTAAGGGCACATAAAAGAAGCAACCAATAAACGCATAAATAAGTGGAACAAATTGATGTTTCTCAAATCAATTAAAAAAAATTTAAGTTTTGTTAAAAAAAATTTTCCCCCCAGAATTTGGAGCTTGATTTTCTTGCATCTCTTTTTTTGTAGGCCTTTGCCCAGTTTGATGCTGAAGGTGATGGCACTGTTGATGCTGAGAGCATGTTGGAGGCCCTCAAGAATTCCAGTGGAGCTAATCTTCAGGGGGAACTGAGTCACATCATCAGACAACTTCAGGCTTGTTCTCTTGTCCCAGGTATAAGGCCTTCCTCTGAGCGCCTAACGCTAAAGGGCACTCTCTTTGAGCCAAAATGAACTTTGCAGTTTCATGGGTTGTAATTAGGCAAGCTTGCGGGGCCTGTGAAATAAAGGTACTTCATAAGGCACATGACCTGAATTACCACTGTTCAATGTAATCATTTCTTTTGTCCCCCAATACAGTGATGGCTGAGCAGTTCTACAATTTTTATGAATCTCTGTCATGAGACTACCGCTCTTAGCAGATTTCTTTATTTTATTCTCTTGAAGCCTTTCCTGGCCCCTATTGTATTTTCTCCTAGCATCCTGCATTTCTTTTTTTGCAACATAGTAGCAGTGTAATTCAATGTTTCCCAAAGTGTACCCCCAGAGGTACGGGAAGAGTTTGGTGGGGGTATGCACTGCACTGTGCTTAGCTGCGCCTAATTCTACGTTCTCATGAGTACGAGGGGTACTCAGCGTTACGAAAATTATAGAAGGGGTACCCATATGTCAAAAGTTTGGGAAACACTTAGCTGCTAAGCAATTATTTGTTAAATGCCTATCTTTACTCTTATACTGTGAGCTCTGTGAGGGTAGGGACCTTTTATTTCTGCTGTGTCCTCACATTTAGTACATAATTTGGCACATGGTAGACACTCAGTGTGTTTTTTTTAGAAAGCTGTCACCCTGAACTTTAAGTAAGAATAAAAATAGCTTGAAATTAAGCAATATTTTTTCTACATTGTACATATGGAAAAACTTTGCTCTTGTATGGTTTGTTTTGGGGGCCCAGAAAACAGAACCATAAGAAAATTACCTTTTTTTTTCCCCTCAGTGAGAAAGCAAATTTTAAAGAGGAAGAAAAAAAAAAACTTTACACACCATCCTTTTAGTCTCTGATTGTCTTATCTAAGAAGTTTTCCTGCTTTGTGCCCTTGGAATCATAATACTTAGTACAGAGTCAAGTTAGGTCAGCGACCAAGGAAGATTTGATTGATACATAATTGTAAATCTGATTGCCCTTGACCTCTGGCTTACTGCTGCTGATGTGTTAAGCAAGGAAAGACTGGTTTCTGTATTCCACCGAAGAATGCATATTTCCATTCTCCCTGAAATTGTCTTTAATTATATAATTTTTATAAAATTTAATTATATAATTTTATAGGAAGCCTTGCATATTAACTTTTTCCTATTCTCATGGCAATTAAAATTATGTTTTGAGTTATGTTTAGCTATCTTATATCTTGGCATTTACGTATTACTCACACTTTTGCATTACTAGCTTGTGACAGCATCAGGAACTTTATTTGAACACCTCAAAGAGATATTTTGGGAGGAGAGAGGAGGAAGGAGAGACCAGGGAATCCACCAACAGATGACACTTTGTGCACTGTTGCTCTAGGTGACTGTGGGAAGAGGGGGAGATTAGGTTAGGAAAATTGGGGCTCCAGATCTCAAGGCTTAGGACTTTCTACTTACAATGTTCTGTCAGTACCCAACTTAAGAGAATTGTTTTATCACAGTCTTAGAACAAACCTTAGTAAGCTGAGCCACCTCTTTGGTGGGATTTCAGTTTCCTGGTCCCTTTTTCAAATCCAGACTGAAACTTGTTCCTTTTATATCTCATTGTACTGGTGCTTAGATTTTTTTTTTTTTTAATACATTTTTATTGATTTTCAGTCAGAGAGGGAAGGGAGAGGGAGAGAGAGAAACACCAGTTGGCTGCCTCCCACATATTCCCTACTAGGGATCGAGCCTGCAAGCAGGACATTTGCCCTGATCTGGAATCCAAAAGGGCCCCTCAGTGCACAGGACGATGCTCAACTAACTGAACCACACCAGCCAGGGCAGTGCTTAGAATTTAAATGAGAAACACACCTTTACCGAATCTATTGCTTGTTCCAACAGATGAAAAATACTTCTCATCACAAGCATCTGTCTGTTTTTTCTCATGGGTCCTGGGAAGTCAGTGCAGCACCAGCAGGGTCATACGTGAGATTTGGCATTACGGTGGGAATCTGCTAAGAAAAGACAACTGTAAAAGGAGGGCAAGGGATGGCATGAACTTTTGACTTGGGGGGGTCAAAGCAGTGCATTCAGGGTTTGTGAAGGGGCATAATCAAAATGAGCTGCTTCAAGTGCAAAATTTCTCCTCAGCTTCATGTTTTATCTTAAAAACTAATGCAAAGTTTCATCCGCTCTAGCATATCTGCTTGTTTTACACTTAAAAACAGTTTCTCCTACAGACTTCTGGAGTTTTGCTCTGGGTGTGTTTAGTTTGTGGAACCTCATTAAGTGATACACTTATATGTACTTTTTGTAACATATGTTATGATTTACTAGAAAATGGAAAAAGAGAAGAAAACCCCACAGATGAACAAGTGTATCTGAGCTCCAGGCAGAGCTGTCATGTGTATCCTCTCTCACTTGGCCCTAACATTCTTTTGGCTTCTGGGCACCTCAGTTCAAGGCATCTTATTGTAGGTTATGGGGAATCGTGAAAGGCTTTTAAACAGGAGGAGACATGGTCCATTTTGTGTTTTTACTTGATTACTTGGGTTAATGTCAGACAAAGGGCGGCAAGGGGAGCCACTTAGAAAATCTGGGCAGGTGTATGAACGGGAGATGTTGAGGTCAGAGTCTGTACAGTGGCAGAGGGAAGGACAGATGGCACAGAGTCTGGCAGAGTCCCATGGGAAAGAGAAAACTAATGGTGGAAGGAGCACTTGGAGACAGTGTAAAAGGGTATTCCCAGTCCTCCCCTCCCCCACCTTTTTTTTTGTCTTGGTGTCACCCGAACCTCGTTTTCCTCAGTTGCATAACAAGGATACCAATAATTTTGGTGCTCTCCTGTCCCTCCTCTAACCTCACTGTGAGGACCAAATGAGAGCATGTGTGTGGAAGCACCTGGTAAACTATAAAATGCTATCAGAAATTGTGGCCAGGGGAGTGGTTGTATTATTACCATTGTCTTATTTAGCTTAGTATTAAAGCTGTTATGCTTTTGCTCTCTAATGCAGTAAGCTATTCCTGGCCCATATTCTATATGCAAAACTTTAAAAAAATTTCTAGTTAGTATTTAACTACTTAAAATTTTTTTAAGTTTGGGTTGAAATAAATAATCTAGATTCTTCTAAGTCTTCTAAAATTCTGTATAACTCAAATGAAATTAATTTTTAAATTGAGAATACCATTGGTTTATTTATTAAAACTCGTTCAGATTTTTAAATGATTAAAGCTGAAAATATCAGTGAATTTCGTTGTTGGTGTTGTTAATGCTCACCTGAGGATATTATTTCCACTAATTTTTTAGAGAGACTGGAAGAGAGGGAGGGAGGAAGGGAGAGAGAAACATCGATGTGAAAGATACACATCAATTGGTTGCCTCCTGCATGTGCCCTAGTGCGGGATGGAACCTACAACTCAGGTAAGCCACACCTGCCAGGGCTCAATGAAGATTCTTTTTTTTTTTTTTAATAATATATTTTATTGATTTTTTTACAGAGAGGAAGGGAGAGGAATAGAGAGCTAGAAACATTGATGAGAGAGAAACATTGACCAGCTGCCTCCTGCACACCCCCTACCAGGGATGTGCCCGCAATCAGTGTACATGCCCTTGATCGGAATCGAACCTGGGACCTTTCAGTACACAAGCCGACGCTCTGTCCACTGAGCCAAACCAGTTTGGGCTCAATGAAGATTCTTACTGGCTGCTTTTAATTCAGCCATTTCAGATAGGCCACCAGGCAGGGGATGTGGAAACTATTGTGGAGGGTTCCTGAAAACACTAAAAATGGATTTTGTCTGTTTAGGTTTCATAGACATTTTTTCGGAGTCCAAGGAAGGGCTGGGTGTTCACTCGTCAATGATACTGCGCTTTTTGCATCGCAATCGGCTCTCGAGTGTGGTCATCCCCTACCCCATGTTGGACCACTGCAATAACATGTGCACCATGAGGGCTTCTGTCCTGAAGGAGTCTCTGGATGAACTGGTACAAAAAGAAAAAGGTACGTGTATGTGAGGGGGAGTCCTGAAAATTCTATCATCCTTTCTTTCAAATGTAGTATTTAATAACAGATGAGCCACTCCTTCTCCCTGCCGTTATTTGTTAAAATGTAATAGTGACCAGTTTGTCACATAAGAATGTCATCTGCTCACCCTTTCTTTCTTTTCCCTTCCCTCCCTTCCTCCCTCCTTTCTTTCCTTCCTTCCTTTTTAACACACTGGTTTCTTGTCATTCAAGTATCTGCTCAGGTGGGACTTCAGGAAGGCTTTTCCTCACCTTCTGGTCACTATTATTTTTGCAGATCTAGTGGTCTGAATAAGCACTTACCATCATCTGAAGTTTTAGCATTATCATTTACTTGTAGTTTGTCTGTCTTGTTCACTTCGTTACCCTTGGCACCTGGAACTGTGCTTGCCACTTAATTGGTACTCTAGGAGTAGCTGTTGAATAAATGAGGGAAGCCACTGTAGACTCACTTAGTGATGGCAACAAAAGCTGATACTGTGAATAGAAAGGCCTGTGGAACTTTATAGAGTTCACTACATGAGGGGATGTAGTACCAGATATACTAGCAGTCAGTATTACAGATCAGGTGGCAAGATGAATTACTCACTATGTGGGGTTAGGACAGCTGGTTAGCTATTGGAGAAAAAAATAAAACTAGAATTTTAACATATTTTATTCACTAAATTTCAGAGGGATAAAAAAATTCAACTAAAAAGAAAACTTTTATGAGTATTAGAAGGAAATATTTCCAATTTATAAAAACCCTGACATAGAAAACCCTTTCTAAGCAATACAGGAAACTCAGAAACTACAAAATAAAAGATTAATAAATTAGACCATATGCAAATTTAAATTTCTATACGGCAAAAAAATGTAAACAGAGTGAAAAGACAAATGACATTCTAGGGAACAAGAATATTATGATGGGACGGGGGTGGACTAGGAGACGTCAATGGGGGAAAAAGGAGACATGTAATACCTTCAACAATAAAGAATTTAAAAAAAAGAATATATGACAGACTCAGTTTTTCACTAACACTGATCTTGGGCAATTACTTAACTCTTTGGGCCTTAGTTTCCTCATCTCCAAAATGGGTTAATACATAAAACATGTATGGAAAAGTACCCAGCTCACAGTATACACTCAGTACATATCACCTATTACTAGTGTGTGTATATATTATATACACACACACACACACACACACACACATTATATAATGTATGTGAAATATGTAAATTGATAAGATTTATGACCTAGTGGAAAATAGATAAGGGTAGGACAAGCTCATACTCAGAAAAACAAATGTCTTACAAACAAGTAGCTTAAGAAGTTTCACTCATAATTAAAGAAAAGTAAATTAAATTATAAAATACCATTTTCTTCTCTTGGCATGGTTTTGAAATACATCATTGACCTTAGTATTGTGCTATAATGAGCTCATGGAGCAGTCCTTGGCCAGTTTCTGATTTGTTTGGGTTCTTTGGAAGGAGATTTTAAGGAACTTTTTTTTCTAGGGCCAAGTGCCAAGCATATTTCTATTAGATTCCACCCCACCCCCCACCCCCCAGTGTTCAGCTTTTTATTGCATGTGTCACAAAAGAGTTTTAGTCAAAAAGACCAAAGCCCATGTCATCATCAGACTCCTCAGATTCTTCTTTCTTTGCCTCCACTTTCTTCTCCTCGTCTGAGGCAGCAGTGGTGGAGGAGCAGGACCTCCTGCTGGGGCAGGTCCACCAGCTCCCACACTGCAGGTGAGGCTCCCGATGTCGATGTTGGTCAGAGCCTTTGCAAACAAGGCTGGTCAGAAAGGTTCAACATTTGCATCGTCACTGTCATGATGCAGGATGAGGGCAGAGTAGAAGCAGGCGAGCTCTGAGAGGGAGGCCATGGTGTGGGCAAGTGTTGGGCGAGTGCTAGATGAAGTGAGGACCTCACACCAACTTGACCTTAACTTCCTTGTAAGGACTGAGCACCTACTGGCAGCTGGGGAAAGAGATAGATATTTTAAATGGTTCCTCCTGCCCTAGTCAGTTTGGCTCAGTGGATAGAGCATTGGTCTGCGGACTAAAGAATCCCAGGTTCAATTCTGACCAAGGGCACATGCCCAGGTTGTGGGCTCGATCCCCAGGAGGCAGCCGATCAGTGATTCTCTCTCAGCATTGATGTTTCTATTTCTCTCTCCCTCTTCCTTCCTCTCTGAAATCAGTAAAAAGATAAAATAAAAAAATAAAAAATATATATATATATATATTTAAATATATTTTTATTGATTTCAGAGAGGAAAAGAGAAGAGGAGAGAGAGAGAGAGAAGCATCAATGATGAGAAAGAATCGCTGATTGGCTGCCTCCTGCATGTCCCCTACTGGGGATTGAGCCCGCAACCCAGGAATGTGCCCTTGACCGGAATCAAACCTGAGACCCTTCAGTCCGAAGGCCAATGTTCTATCCACTTAGCCAAACCAGTTAGGGCAAGAAATATATTTTTTAAAAATGATTCCTCCTTTCCCCCCCTGCCTTAGTGAAAGAAATGTCATATGATAAAATCTGGTTTTTCTTGCAGAAAGCCCTGGAGATCTAACTGGAAGCCAAGAAATGGATAAGCTCAAGTCAATAGCAAAGTGCTATGCTTATATAGAAACATCCTCCAATCCTGCAGACATTGACAAGATGACAAATGGAGAAACATCATCTTATTGGCAGTCAGATGGCAGTGCCCGCTCACACTGGATTCGGTGAGTGATATGATACCAATTTTTGAGTGAAAGTTCAAGAAAATTAGCTGCTTTCTTTCTCTTATCCCAGTGTTTCCCAAACTTTTGACATATGTGTACCCCTTCTATAATTTTCGTAATGCTGAGTACCCCTCGTACTCATGAGAACGTAGAATTAGGTGCAGCTAATCACGGTGCAGTGCATATCCCCACCAAACTCTTCCCGTACCCCTGGGGTATGCGTACCACACTTTGGGAAACACTGTCTTATCCCATCAGTGCATTCAAAAAATTTTTTCTTTTTAATTTAAAATATTTTATACTTAACTGCCTTGTGTTTTTATTATTGTGATTATTTATGAAGGTGCTTTAATAATCAAGTAAAAGCATCAGGTAATATGTAACTTGGTTCACATGGTCATAAACATAGATACTTTCTTTTCTTTTTTTTTTTTTTAAATATATTTTATTGATTTTTCACAGAAAGGAAGAGAGAGGGATAGAGAGTTAGAAATATCGATGAGAGAGAATCATCGATCAGCTGCCTCTTGCACACCCCCTACTGGGGATGCGCCCGCAACCAAGGTACATGCCCTTGATCGGAATCGAACCCGGGACCTTTCAGTCCCCAGGCCGACGCTCTATCCACTTGAGCCAAACCGGTCCCGGCGACATAGATACTTTCTTTGGTTGGTATTTCAAGGGAGAAAATAGCATTTGATTAATATTACATGATATTGATTTCAGATTTTTTTTCACTCGTTTCTCAGGAAAATGGTATAATGGGCAAGTACTTATATCAGATGTGATTTCACTTTTTAAGATTTTTTCCCCCTGTACATTAAAAACAATTAGTATCAACTGAGTTGGCTACTTTAGAAGAGGAAGAGGATAGTTAGGAATCCCAGAGTGGAATTGATATTTCTAGAAGTTTTGAAGCTGCTATGTAAAATGTCAGCTATCCCTTCAGAGAATGGACTAATTTCAGGTGGTGGAAATGGAAATAATTGTTGTGTCTTGTCATAGAGGGTGTATATGATCTTTAGCCATATAATTTATCTAACTTATAGATGAGGAAATATACTTAGTTCTTTGAATGCAGTTTAGAATTTGCTTCTTGCCAGGTAAATGGATTTTGTCAGAATGTTTATATTGTGCTTTCCTGCTTGTACTAATAGCTTAAAAGGAAATATAAGATTAATCTTGAAGATAAATAAATTTTAGAGATTTGGGAAAAGCCATAAGAACTTTAAAACTAATAGCCAGCATTTCAAGTAAGTTGGTTTTAGGAAAATCAGTCTTTGGGAATTTCAAATACCTGGTATAAGGTCTTGGAGATGAGACTTGTGGAACCTGCAATTCTTGACTTATGTAAACATTTGTAGTTTCTGTTTTCCGTTTTTTCCAGTTTAAAAATGAAGCCAGATGTGGTCCTTAGGCACCTATCCATTGCAGTGGCTTCTACTGACCAGAGCTACATGCCTCAGCAGGTGACAGTAGCCGTGGGAAGGAATGCCAGCGATCTGCAGGAAGTCCGTGACGTGCACATTCCCAGCAATGTCACCGGCTACGTGACACTGCTGGAAAATGCGAACATCAGTCAGCTCTGTGAGTCAACCAAGAAGCGTCTTGCCCTTCTAACTATGGGATTGGGAAGAAGAAAGGAAGTAATCTTTTTTAGCACAAAGGCCTCTGAGGTGGCAGAGCTTTTAGTTTCTCTTTGAAGATTTGGTATGCTTCTCATAATGCACAAGAAATTATTTCATCTGTTTAGTGTTTTTGAAAGTAATAGAAAAACGGTAAAACAGTTTTAATTTTTATTCATTTGAGAGAGAGGGGAGGGTTGGGAGGGAGAAAGAGAAAAGGGAAGAGGGGAGAGAGGGAGAGATTGGTTGCCTCCCATACTCATCTCAATTGGGTTTCGAACCTGCAACCTTGGAATGTGCCTTGACTGAGAATCAAATCCACATCCTTTCCGTGTATGGCATGATGCTCTAACCATCTGAGCCACTCAGCCAGGGGAGTAGAGCCTTATTTATTTACTATTTTTAAAAAATATATTTTTTTTATTGATTTCAAAGAAGGGAGAGGGAGAGATAGAAACATTAGTGATGATAGAGAATTATCAGTCAGCTGCCTCCTGTGTGCCCCCTACTGGGGATCTAGCCTGCAACCTGGGCATGTGCTCTTGATCAGAATTGAACCTGGGACTCTTCAGTCACAGGCCAATGCTCTATCCACTGATCCAAACCAGCTAGGGCTAAAGCCTTTCTAAATTAAAAATATTTTATTCTTGTTTTCTTACTGAAAATTAGAAAAATATAGATAAACAAAAATTACTGAAAATTCCACTACTCAGGGATATTGTCACTGAATTCATTGGTGTACATCCTTTCAGACCTTTTCTTGTATTTGTATATTGATGTGTGTACATGTACACACACATTAAAAAAACAAAGGTTGTGCCGAAACTGGTTTGGCTCAGTGGTAGAGCGTCAGTCTGCGGACTGAAAGGTCCCAGGTTCTATTCTGGTCAAGGGCATGTACATTGGTTGTGGGCACATCCCCAATGGGGGATGTGCAGGAGACGGCTGGTCAATGTTTCTCTCTCATAGACGTTTCTGGCTCTCTATCTCTCTCCCTTCCTCTCTGTAAAAAATCAGTAAAATATATTAAAAAAAAAAAAAAAAAAAAGGTTGTGTAAACATATTTACATCTATCTCTACATGTCTTTTAACAAAAATAGTGACATTCTGTACTTGCTCTTTTGTAATTTTTTAACATGTCATATCATATATTCATGCATACCTTTAGTATTGTATGAATATGCCTTAATTTTAACCTCTCCTTTTATTATTGGACATTTAGGGTGTTTCCATTTTTGTACTCTTAAAATCTTGCTTCACATATAGTCTTTTGGAAATAATCACAATTCTGAGATTTCTTTCCAGGCTTATTTCATTCAGGCAGCTGGAATGCTTCATGTTTTGTCTCATTTCTCCTAAAGCTTTCCTGGGCCCAAAGCAGTGTTCTTACTTTGCCCAAAGGAACTGGGGCATAGGGAGGTAGAGTCTGTGTAGGGAAAGAAGTAGTTATACTTGTGGAGTTGAAGCTTCCTGTTTTATACTGTGGTCTTTTCTCTCAGTTGTGTCTTTTTTAACTCTGACCTTCTCCTCTCCAACCCAAATAAGCAATTTAATGACAGCTCTTAAAAGTGGGTCATGCCTATGCCATTTTTTCGCACCTGATTATTAAAAGGAATTCTTACAACTTCTATGACCTAGCTACTGTTTTATAACTAAATACAAATTTCAGAACTCGAGAAAAAAAAATCTGTAAATTTTCTTACTATGTATTTAATCAGGATTTTAAAAGTGCTGTTTGTGTTAATTTTTTAGAGTCATAAATTCTGATGAAGCTTTGTGATGAAAATACTTATGCCACCTTTAATTTTTTTTTAATCCTCATTTGAGGATATGTTTTTATTGATTTTCAGAGATAGGGGAAGGGAAAAAGAGAGGGAGAAACATTGATGTGAAAGATAGGCATTGATTGGTTGCCTCCTGTATGCATCCTGACTGGGGATCAAACCCCCAACCTTTTTGTTGTATAGGACGAAGCGCCAACCAGCTGAGCCACCCTGCCAGGGCAGGCCATTCTTCATTTTATACATTATTCCTATGCTACCTTAGATTGGTCAATGCTTTTTTTGACAAGTTTATTATATACTAGCTCATTGCAAACATTATTTACTTCTGGCATCAAGGTGTAGCTTCAGAATTTTATATTTGGAATAAGAATTACTGTTTTGCTGTTTCTTTAGTTGGGAGTCTAGCTTTGCTGGAGAAGTTAATCCAATGCTAAATTTGTTGTTTGTACTTGACAGATGTCCAGATTAACATAAAGCGTTGTCTTAGTGATGGATGTGACACTAGAATTCATGGTCTCAGGGCTGTTGGCTTTCAGAGAGTTAAGAAGTCTGGGGTCTCAGTCTCAGATGCTTCTGCAATATGGTATTGGTCCCTTCTGACATCTCTGGTGACGGCTTCCATGGAGACAAATCCAGCCTTTGTCCAGACAGTGCTGCGCAATACTCAGTAAGTTACTCTCTCTGCTCTCCAGTTACTTCACGGCATACTCATTCTTCTCTAACCCATTAGGGTCTGTCACTGAGCGACTGTTGGTCATTGATCACGGAGACCTAGTCAGCAGCTCAGCCCCAGATGCCCTGTTGTTTCCTGTTTATGCCTCCAACTCCACTCTTGTGAAGCAGTCACACATGCCATTCCTGCTAATCTTTGGGGAACAATTGCTCACATTTATATAACATTTTATGTTGATAAAGCACTTTCAGATGCTGTATAGTACTAACAGACATATTGTGAAATGTACCTGTAAAAATTATTTCCACTTTATAGATAAGGATATTGTAACCTTCCCTGAGTACATGATCCATCCCAGACAGTGATGGATCAATTTAAATCTAGGTCTTTGGACTCCAGGGCCCAAGGGGGGGGGGGGGGGGAGGGGGGAGGGCGAGGCAGAGGTTGGCTTTTCATTAATGAATGAAATCTTCTCAAGACCGCCAAACTTATTTATTTTTAAATGTAGAGTACCTTTGAAAATCTTCTTTTGAAAAACTGCTAGGGCAAAAATACCCAGTAACAACATATAAGGCAAAACAACCAGCTTCAGTAGCAGTGAAGTATTGGTATTGTATGTGTAGAAAGAAACCTCATTTAACTACTTAGCACCATGATGATTGGGGAAAAAAGGGCAGTATATGTTGTGTATCACATTTTGTTTGTTTTTAAGGGACTAATCAAGACAAGCTTTCTGATGATTTCTTTTTTGTCTGATACACTGTTAAATTTATTTATTTTTTGCCTGGGTTTGTCCTGATTTTACATTTTACACTTCTAGGAAGGCACTGCAGCACATGCCTCCACTGTCCCTTTCTCCGGGATCTACGGATGGCTCCACTTTCCTGTCTCCCAACGTTCTGGAAGAAGTGGACAGCTTCCTCATAAGGATAACTAGGTAAAGTCAAGGTTGCTGGGTGGGATTTTTGGGAAATAGAGGGTATATATGCCTGTTAAATTTTTAAAAACATGAATAAGATCTGCATTAAAAAATGTTTCCTTTTTGGTTACCAAAGAGAAATAATAGTCATCCATATAAATTCCATTATCAGGTAGTGTCACTTGACCTTAGGAATTGGGGGTAAAGAGGGAGTAGTCCTCTGATTCAGCTAGAGCAGGT